>NC_092082.1:69516611-70221062 GCF_043229965.1 Drosophila suzukii
TCGAACCACAAACACTTAGACTTTTAGACCAGAAGTGGCCCGTGGGCTTGCCCATCACACACATAGAACAGCGGTCGACACTGACACTTCGGAAGTTTCGCAGAGAAAACATGTCATTGCATGTTTTGTGCTTTCTGCTGGCCACCACTGTTTTGACTAAATCTTTGTAGATCCTTTTTTTATTTTTTACTGAAAACTGAACTGAAAACTAACATGGTTTTTTAAGAGGTGGACTTTACTGCAGTTTCGAAGTTGAAGGAATGTTTATTTTCAAATTTGTCCCTAAATTGATTATGCCCTTTGGTGGTTCTTGGAGGTAGTTTGTTCTTTTTCTTCAGTTGTCACGGACAAACGGGTTAAATGCCATTGATGCCGACTGCAGGTTCAACACAGCCATCAACATAGCCATCAGGACAACAAGAACCATCTAAAGAATTTTCACTTGAAGAACATACACTTTCTCAATACAAGCTTTCACTGATTTGCACCATTTTATACCAGACATATAAAAAAGCGTATACATTTTATACGAATTGAACCTTTTGATACCAAAGAGACACATAAAAAACGTAGAAATTTCATGTAAATAATAAAATAATTTCTTGCGTACAAATGTTATTATTGAAAGTCAATAACAAAGCAAAAAATATAAATTTGAACTCAGTACTTTTGAATCTATGGAGGTAAAGAAATATTTCTAGCAAAAACAGCAAAAAGGGATGTCCCTTTTAAGATCATAATTTGAATATAATAACGCTCTTATGTAAATCTTTAAGACAATAATAAAACAAGAAAGGTCGCTATTGTCGACGGCCTTGACTTTGGATACTCAGCTGAAGGGAGTGCGACAGAGATGGAGACATGCTTGCAGCAAATCGGCAGTGTCTAATATTGCACACATTATTTGCTTATAACTTTTTAATGAATGGTAAGATAAATCTAAGCAAAATGTAATTTATACTTTTAAAATATTAAAAAATGTGGGCGCTAGAAAGGTTTAATCGCTATGGGGGTTTTTTGGGCGCGGCATATATATCCTTTTTATTGTTGGAAAAGCTTCTGTCCTTCTGTTACATACTGTCCGAAGAATCTAGCATACCTAGAATGCATCAATGTGATAAGTTTCTCTAAAAGACCCAGATAAATACATTTAAACCAAGTATCACTGTACGCATTTTAATCCAGAGAGATGACGGTTTTTTTTGAGTCAACTCAGTTGCTGGGAGAGGCGACCGCCGGCTGTCTTTTTAATTGCAGTGCCACGACCTCGGGGGCTGCGAAAATATCTTGGAATTTCAAGTACATGTGTGTGGCTGGGCCGCTTGTACTTGAAGATCGCGCAGGCAGACGACGGCGGCAGATGGGCCTCCTCGGGATTCCAGGAATGGGGTGCCCAATTCGAAAATATACAAGATAGGTCCATGCATGTACTGTATACATAATGCATAAATGCACTTTTTATTGAATATTTTATACATTTAAATGCTTCAACATCGTCGCTGTATGCTTAGACAAAAATAATTGAGTGGATTGCTTGCTCTTAACATTTTGTTGGTGAGTGGTATGTCAGTTTTTCATTTCTGGGACCCCCGGCGGGCAGTACATTTACAAAAATACTCAAACAACTACATTCAATTCAAATTATTTCGATTTGTATACACTTTCAGTCAATTTCGTTGCTGCAGTTTAAAATTTCGTTGTTCTTAGCGGTCTGTTAGTTGTTAATTGGAATACTGCACATTATACGGTCCTCACATCTCTTAGCTATAATATAGGCCTAGTATATTAAGCAGAACGCCCATCATCACGATTGTTTTTTTTGTTAAAAATCCAGTCTATACACTTACATTTAGGCGGATGAATACTTTATTAAGTACACGGTTTAGCACATTTCGTTCCTCGATATCGTATCGATCGGTGTATATGATATATGTAAAGTATATAAATATAGATCATTAAGGCACATTTATGGACAGTTTACTTTTGATTGGACCTGCTCTCTCATTGTCTTTTTGTCGTTGCTCTCGCTTGGAATGCTTAAAACTTGTCTAAGTTTGTCTACGATAAAATACGAATACGTAACGTCTGCCTAGATTTCCATAGCTACCGATTATAAATACGAACATTTAGCTTATACTCGAAGAAGGGGTTACAGTTAAACAATAATTACAACTGGGTTGTAATAACGGATTTGCGAATGATGGTCGGCTCGCGTCCCTTGGGGGCCGATACCACCTCCGAAGAAACCAGCCAGGGTGATACCATGTCGTTGCCGTTGCTGCTGTTGGACGGAAAGGGAATGCGGCTGTTGTCCGGGTAATTGCTCGGGGTTTTCTGTGCCAAAGATCAAAACGGGGGTTAAAACGGCGGGCCAAATGGGTCGATGGACTTAAAATGGTTAGTGGAGTGCAGATTGACATGAAAACGAGAAGGCAAGACAGGGAACTGCGACAAGCCGCTGTTAGTATACCCTTGCAGATCTTTTGGAGATTCAAAACTAGGCATTTTAAAATAATTTGGAACTGATTTCACAGATGAATAAAAATGAATCACAGTTTAAAAATGATATCAGGAAAGCTCGAACAATCAAGCTAATAAATCAGACAGGCTAAAGAATATTCGAATAGTCTGCAAGAGCATTACAAAAGGTTAGTTAAAAGCTGTAGGCCAGTTTAGAGACAGACAGTAAAAGCGTAGACATAAGCTCGCAGGTGCTCAAACCTTTTCACTCGGCGGCGCATCGACTTCACAGTGGCCATGATTCAGATTCAGATTCTGATTCATCTGCTGGTTGGTTTTCTGCGATTCCAGGCGCTCCTGCTCATTGAGCGTGGAGAAGAGCAAGGTGCCGGCACTGGGCGTTGAGCTGCCCGCCGGCTTAGCAGCCGTTTCGGCGGTGATGCCGCCGCTGGCATTATTGTTTATGATGTTGTTAATGAATATTTCATTAATGAGTATTTCGGCGGCCGAAGCGTTGCTTAAGGCGGGAGCCATCGACTCCGTGGCGGTGGTGCTAACGCTGGCGGTGGGGCTGCTGGGCGTGCTGATGGTGGTCACGCTGGTGAGGGTGGTGTTGACACCGCTGCCCGTGTTATTCAGATTCGCCGGCAGCGACGACGGCGGTGTGAGTGGTGCACTGAATCCGGACACAAAGGTGGCGTTGCTAAATGGCGCACTCCCGTTGGCGGTGGCGGTGGTGGTGCTCGAAGTACTCGAACTGCTGCTACTGCCCGTCGATGGCTTCTGTTCCGGTATGCTGAGCGTCAGCTTATCGCCTCCCTATTTTTGTGGTTTAGCAAGCATACAGACACAAGCACACGGAAACAACACACGCAATACCACGGATAAACATTAAGTGCGGACAACGAATGGAAATAAGAACGTACAAACAGAAGGCATGAAACGAGTGCAATGCAGTGGTCTTAAACTGGTTCGCTGGCCGACAACTTACCACTGATATGTAGGTGGCGTTCAGCGAATCCGGTCCATCGCCGTGTGCATGGTTGTTGGTGGAGCTGCTGATGCTGTTGGTGTTGCTGCTGTTCGTGTTGCTCGTGTGCATGTTGCTGCTGTGGGCGGCCGGCACAAACATCTGATTGGTGAGCTTGGCGTTGCCGCCGGCGCCCAATTCCTCCTCAACGCGAGCTACAGGCTTAGTTAATAAATCAGTGTTACTTTCTAATAAATGTAATAAATACAGAAGCGAGAGCTTTTATTTCGAAACTGCATAGTTGAAGTCGACTTACCCTTCAGTATATTGCATTTGATGTTGCCAGGCGGCAGAGCCGTGGTGCTTACATTGGCCAGCTTCACTTGGTTGTTGGGCTTCTCGTTGGCGTTCGAGAGGCGCTTCAGTGTCTCCGTGTTGTGGTCCATGTCGAAGGTCTTGTTAATGGTCACCCTGCGGGAAAGATCACATTCTAGTTAGTATATTTCGATAGCCGGACATGGGTTACGCTACCTGATACTGTTAGCATCATTAATGGCTTCGTTTGCTAGCACTGATGGGGATGGATCTTTGACAATGGACTTAAGCAATGAGTCTAGCTCTCTATCTTTATCCGACAAGCCGCTCTTAACACTGCACAATGATATACACAACACAGAAAGACAGGTGAGAAACACACAGAAACAGGCGAATTAGTCAAACGGGAATTGTAAGCAATATATAAAGGTACATCGATGGGTTAAAGATACGAAAGGTTTACCTGAGCTGGCCGGAGCTAATGGAAGCCTTGCCAAAGCTGCCGTGGTGGGAGGCCGAGGCATTTCTAAACGGATTGGTCTCATCGAAGTTCTTGGTGGCATTCGGTGAGTACGGTGGCGTGTAGTCTGGATCCAATCTGAAGATAGTGGGGAAATTAATTAATAAGGGTAACAACAAGCAAGTTTTAATAGAATTCCTTACTTCACAGTCAGACCCGCGGCTTTGCCAATCGATCCGATCTTGCTGTAAGCCGGATCCTCGTTGCTAAAGTTGGACTTGAGGGAGTTGCGGCCTAGCGAGGCAAAGTTGGCTGCCGCTTGGGAGGAGGAACTGATGGAACCGCTGCAGGCCGCATCCGGTTCAATAATGGCCGAGTTTTGGATGACAGTGAGCACCGATGGCGAGGGCGTTACAGTGATGAACTGATCCGTGGAAATAAGCGAGTCGAAGGCATCGTTATTGTTATCGTTGCTTGAAGTTGGGGTGGAAACGTGGGAAGATACTAAAGGAGTCACTGGGGCAGCCGGTTGGGATCCGGCAGCAGCTGCCGCCGCAGCAGCAGCTCGAGCATTAACTGAGGCCACAGCCGAGGCCGCCGACTCCTGGGAAGCCTTTTGTCGTTCGCGCAACAGGTGCGACTGCCGGCTGGCAAATCGTTGTGAAGGTCGCCTCTCGAATTGCACGGTCCTCCGGGCCCGACTCTGCTGGGTGGTCTGGAACTCGGTGCGACCGGAGTACCGGAAGCGAGAGCCCATGCGGAAGAAGTTCTGACGGGCGGAGGGACCCTTCACGGGCGCCCTCAACCGGAAGAAGGTGTGGTGCTCCACGGCGCACTTCCATAGGTGCTTGCAGGCCTTCTCGTTGTACAGCCGGAAGACAAACGTGTGCTCCTGCTCCCTGCCCTCGTCGTCGTCTTCGATTACAATGAGTGTCAGTTTCTTTTTCTTGAAATCCAGCTTGCTGATCTTGGGCCAAAAGAACAGACCGATCTTCTGATCTCGCTCGAAGACGAGTATGCCAGTGGGCGTAAGGCCAAGATGGTACTCGCAGCCGTCCTTTCCTAGCACCGTGTGCATGTCAACACCGTACATGTCCAGCCACTTGGCCTTGTTCAGGAACGCGGTCTCAGCTTGGGCGGGCGTGAGACCTCGGCACGTCTTGTACTCGTCCAATATGGCTATCTCCAGGTCCTCCGTTTGTTCGGGCACGAATCGGAACTCCGAGACGGTGGCCGCCGAATGCTCCTGGTTATCGTAGTCGCCCAGCTCAGCTGTAATAGAAGGAGAAACCAGGTAAAGCTAGCTCAATTTAAAGGAAATGAAACAGGAGAATCACATACATTGCAAAGCCAAAGCGCAGAGTTCGGTGGACTTGTCATCCGGACAGTCGAGACGACCCTCGAGCAGATCTTGTTTCAGTTGCAAAAAGAACAGGTAGCGGGTGAGTTCTTCGCGGAGTGTATTTGGTTCCGAAGAATAGAACTTCACCTTCAAACGGAACGTGTAGGGCGGTCCAACTGCGGGAAATGGTAAAATAATTAGTATTGTTTAGCCCACGTAATGGGATTCACACATCAACTCACTTTTGACCTGCTTCTTGATGGGCTTCGTGGGATCCAGCCAATGCTTGACGTGGTTGGCATCCATGAACTGCAGTCCAAAGTAGTCCTTTTCGATGATATCCAAGGCATAGAAGACCTGCTCGTACAGGAAGCTGCCCAGCGCTTTTTTCTGCAAGCGCAAAGTGGTGAAAATTAATGCCTTCGTCGGGGGGCAGGTGTAAATCAATGCGACCCTGAACTAATCACGTTCGCTTAGCGGGCTAAATTATGTGCTGATCAGCAGCAATTTGCTTATTTTTATCACACGAGGTGAGGCAATGCAAGCTGCCGAGTGTCTTTGTTAGGGTGGATCAATAATGAAGTGCTAAATATATTTTATTTTCAATTAGGAACCATTTCTTATGGTGTTTTACTTTTAGCTGATCTAATATAGTATTTAAGAAATTTTTAAGTACCAGCAAAAATCCAATTTGGTCTCAGACTGTCTAAGACACTGTTTCACTATCAAATCTATGGCGCAAAAATATATATTTGGTACTAAATCTAACGATACGAAGAATTTATATATTTGATACTATACCCTATGTTATTTATGTGCAATCTATATATTTTATACAATACCCAATGTACAAAAATATAATAGGGTGTAGAATAAAATAAGAGCATTTTACTAAAATGAAATATGTATATTCAATAATATTATATTAAGCATCCCTGTACTATAAGGTTACAGTTAGTAGAACTGAAGTACCCTACTATCCACTAATATATCTCCATCTTTATCTCTACCTAGGCCATTTATATACAAAATATTATAATATAAGAATATGCATATCAAATAATATAGTATATTATACAATCAAGTTTACTTTCTCCCTGTACTATAACTTTTCAGTTAATAAAACACGGAGGTGCCCTACTATCCACCTATATAGCCCCATCTTTATCTCCACCTTGGCCATACACTGCATGCTATCTCCCGTAAGATCCACCCATTTAGACCGCTTTATTTGTTTGTCTTCCGACAATTACTGCCAACGGCAGCAGTTTAAGCCAAAAATCGAAATCGGGCCAAGTGTAATTCGATGTGGTGGCCTCGTACTCACCGATAATTCGATGGAAAGGTCAGTGTTGTCCAGCAGAATGACGCGGCAGTCGATCTTGTTCTTGTTGACCACGATGCGTTGGGGCTTAATCTGCGAGCCACCGGCGGTGGCGGCACCACCCCCAGCCACGCCCACCGCTGAACCGCCCGGACCGCCGCCGCCCCCGCGGGAATTATCCACATAGTTGTTGCGCACCTTGCGACGGCTTAGAAAACGCAGCATTTTCGATTCGGTTTTGTTTTGGGCTTATATATGTGTGTAGTGGTAGTAGCAGTAGTAGGTGGTGGGTATTGTTGGTTTATATTATTTCAATGGGTTAAAGGTTGTTGCGGTGTCGTTGTTGTTGTTTTTGTGGAACTGTTGCCAAGGCAGCCGAATGCACCGATAATTCACCTGTGTGCTCACCTCGGCTGGGAAAAAAAAGCAGCGCAGACATCAAAAAACCCCTCGCACACTCACACACACGCGCACAACTTGTTCTGGCTAACACGCACACACATACACGCGCACGTACCACCAATACACGCGCAAGCGATAGACGCCCCCGTTTTATTTTAGTTTTTCCTTTTATCTGTTTTTTAGTTGTTGTTGCTTTTACACTTCTGGATTTGAAGGGGAGTTGATCTTAAAGTTGCTGCCAAAAGTGGGCGCTCCTTTCGACGGGTTTCCTTCTTGGCTGGAACCCCCTGCCCCGCGGAAAATCACAGTTAGCCTGGTTTTTTGGTGGCGAAAAAGATGAAGAAAAAACAAGCAGCGAAGACTGGCCAACCAAACACGTTCGTTCTCGATTCGCAAGGCGCTTTTCTTAGCCTTTGCTTTAGATTACTTTCACTTTAGTATTATTCTGCGGTAATTTTGTTTAGGTTTTCACATGGTTTTGCGTTTATTTCGGGGTATTAAGTCAGTTTTTCGGTCGAAAGTTGGCCGGAGTTGTTGATGTTTTATGCTAGCAGTGTGACCAGACTGAGGGCGAGCAATTATGCCCTTGCCAAATCTGGAAATTCTGCTGGAAATATACTAGAAAACGCACTTGTTTCGTCAAGCTGGGACACGAACCTGGTAGGAAACCTGGCTGGAAGACCAATATGTCGTTGATTTTAAAAATGCTTTTGATAAAAGAAGAAGAGAAGAGGCGCCACCTTCTAACACAAAGTCATTGAGTCCTGCGTTTCCGGAGGTCTTTGGGAACCTCTGGCTGGCGTTGAGCAGTACTGGGTAACTCTTTGACCGCTAGACGGCTGCTGCAGGACCTGGTGAAAAGATCAGGAGGTGATGCTGCAGGACCTTAACATTCATTAGGTGGCGTCATTTGGCGAAGCTCTTCTCTTCAAAAGAAAGCACTCCAGAAAGCCGGTAGATCGTGACCTGAGAGCTGGGAAACATGTTTCCGCTGCCAGTGCCTTGGAACAAACTGTACAGGCTTCTAAGGAAGGGCTTAAGATCCGCCTTGTTTTTTCCGATCATTTCAAGCAGGTCGCAGAGCAACTCATTCAGCTGGGCACTTTCGTCCTTGAGACATTGGACTAGATGGAATAGTTAAAGGTTTTTAGAAATAAAAGAAAAAAGACTTCCAAGGTACACTCAATACTCACATGTATGTCTCAAATAAAATGTTGTACACCTTGGAAAGTTTTAAAGACATTATAAAAGAAACTCAATAAAATCTAGCTCTTGATTTATTAACAAGAGAGAATGCTATATCAAGTGCCTCCACTTTCATATAGCCGTTACTCAACTAACCAACTTCCACTTAAATATACTTCTTACATTTTATCTACTCTACGATTCTATATTTAGCACTTTTTACTTTTATCTACTAGTTCAGCCGTTATTGAAGATGTTCTTAATACATATATTCAAGCGTAAAGTCAATACTTGATAACTAACAGTTTTCAGCGTGCCTTTAGATAATGACAATATTATATTAATCTATAATATATATTATATTAATCTATAATATATATTAATCTTTGAAAATGTGGGCGCCACAGTTTTGGGCGGTATGCTGAAATACACTTACGATGCGCAAAAGAACTCTAGAATCTACATGATTAATCCCAACTTTTTAGATCTCATAGATTCTGAGATATGAGCGACGCTCATTGAGCGTATACACAAAATTTATTTTTAAGTTTGTGGGCGTGGGTAATTTTTATTTTGGGTCAATTGAAAGTTATGGACGAGAGCAATACATTTCAGTTGAAATTTGTGTTCTTGAATTAAAACTATAGGAGCCGTAGCCTTTGGCGGTTTGCGGGCGTTAGGGTGGGCACTTTGCTGAAATAAATTTGCGCTGCGCAGGAACCTCTAGAATCTGTATGCCTAAGCCCAATATTGCCGATTGTTTAGTTTCCGAAATTACAACGTTCATACGGACAGACGGTCTTGGCTAGATTGACTCGGCTAGTGATTCAAGAATATATGTACTGTTTTAAATAGAAAACGCTTCCTTCTACCGTTTATATATCTTCCGACGTCTTTAATAAACCATTTTACTATACGAGTAACGGGTATAATTAATTGCGTGAAAAATAATAAATTAGCAAAGTAAAAAAGTATTTAAAAAAGTCAAAAGTCCAAAAAAGTTCAAAACCAAGTATCAACAGGACTTCCCCCACAACACCGAGTGCCTCTGGAAATCCCTCAAGAAGGATATAAAAATATTTCAACAAACTTTTATAAACATTACTGTTTATCAGGTTAGCCACAAATAAAATCATAATAAGTTGACTTTTGCAAGCGGACGGGAAACCGCACAAAACTAGTTGGCAGTTTGCGGTCGCGCAATTCTTTAAGTTTAGTACAAGCAACTAAACTGGAAAGAAGTGCACAATAACTGTAAAATAGGAAACACAAGTGGGTTCCGTAGTTGCAGCCGGCATTTGCAAAATCCTTTTTATGGGCAATTTATTCCTTTATTTGTTAGTGGATTTAAGGCCGTAACAGTGTCCACTCCCGGACATCCCAACTTCCCCGACTTCCCCAACTTTCCCGACTTTCCCGCTTCCGCACCCATTTTCCTCCCGCTTTTCCCTCGATTTTCCACTCCCCTCAGGCGGACGAAAGCGCCCCATTGGTAGTCGTATTTCGAGTTTAAAGGTAAATGGGAGATTTATCGCCGGCGATTTCCGGTCTACATATGTATATGTGAGAGCTTGTGTGTGTGTAAAGTGGGCGGTGGGTGGCTTAACATCTTGGCTGCGAGCCCTGTTTATATCGGGGTTTTAGTGGACCCTCGAGAGGTTCGGTTTTTGGGGCCGAGGGCTTTACAACATTTGCGAAAAGTTGAAGCCATTGGGCGCCAATTGCATGATTCATTTTCGCTTATTGGCCATTAATTCTCGATTCTGCCGATTGAGGCCGATACAACACCCACATATGTGTATATGGGCATTTACATTTTTATCGAATGCATTAGAGGATCCACAAAGGCTGTAATTAGCCAAATGGCCGTTATAACAAGGCGAATGATTAATTACTGACTAATACCTGAAACCCGATCCGTGGTCAGGCATCGATGGAATTGGAATCGAGCAGCAGCATCGTATCGCCATCGCCCCATCCCCATCCATCCATAATAACTGGACAGGCGACGATGCAGGTCTTTAGCCATCCAATGTCTTAGGTGCCAGCTGCGGCAACTTGAGCAGCCCGTTCCGTAATTATGACAGGCGGCCAAAGGCCCAGACTCCAGTGCTCCGCTCTCAGTTCTCAGTTCTCGGATCCCAGATCCCCAGATCCAGGTCCCGTCTCGATTTTCCTGCCCCAGGGGTGTGGCAACAATTAACAAATGGCTTTCGTTGCCATTGCCATTGACCAAAATAGACATGTTTGCAAAGGGTTACAGCCACACGCATACGTCTGCATACCTACATAAGCGAGACGCACACTGCACTCGAACAAATGTGTCTAAAGGGGTCTATAAGTGATGTTTAATATTATTGAGGTATTTATATTATTATTATCTTCATATATTTAGTTAATAGTTCATCCAGATTCGGAAGTAATAAATATTACCATTAGATACATTAGAATAGAGATATTTCTCATGATTAACATACATATTTGTAACACCAATGTTCTGATCTTAGAAAAATCAAAGTTTTATAAAATAACATAATATAGTATGATTATAACATTATTATTAATTTAATATATTTAGTTATTAATTCTTCCGGAATCGGAAATAATAGGTATTACCATTAAATACATTACTCATACTCAAATTAAAGATATTTATTTATAACACCAATGTTATGATCTTAAAAAATCAATATGTTTTAAAATAATAACGTCACATACATAATAGACTTGAGGATATTAATAATATTTTTATTATGTTAATATATTTTGTTATTATTGTTTTCAGATTCTGAAATCATAAGTAATACCATTAAATACATTGGAATAGTGATATTACACCAATGTTATGATCTTAGAAAAGTCCAAATGTTTAAACATAATGAAGTCACATGTATAACAGACTTGGTCGAGTTATATGGAGGATTAAAAGGTTATAAAACGAAGGGAAACACAATCTAGGGACAATATTAAATACTGTTGCTAAAGAAACTGTGACTCGAAAGTCTTCCAAAAATAAAAAACACTTAATAAGAAGACTTTATATTGTATAGATTATTAAATCGGGGGTGTTACACAAATCTCTTTCAACCAAATTTTCTCCGAAAAGCAGGTCTCAGTGTCACAAAACCCTGCTCTAAAATAAAAACCAACCAAATATTAGGCTTTGAAAAAAAAGGTCCCAAAAGCAGATCGACTTACCCACAAAAATCTATAGATATTTCGAAAAACTGTGGCTAATCTGTTAATATTATTAGAATTATTTGTGAACTTAGAGAGCTATTGGAATGGCAACAAATTTTATTAGTACTTGACTCAGTTCTCGAGTTTAAGTGCAATGTCTTTGGAAATCGCAAGACTTTGGTTCGATAAATAACAGAAGCAGGCCCTAAACTCCGGTTTAGGCCTTCTTATTTCTCCCTGTACCATGTGTGGCGTTTGTATTGTCTTAACGATAATGGCAAGTCGTGGGTATGTAATACGAGGTGGGCAAATATTTGTGTCTGTTTGAGTGAGTGTGCGGTGTGGTTCGGGGTCTTGCAGGGGGGGGGCTACCAGAGGCAAAGCCAAAAGCAAAGGTAAACTATTATATTTATATGGACGTCTGCGGATGCTGCCACGGCCCAACTGTCTGCGCACTTATCTGCAGCTGAGTGGAAAATAAATTCCTTTTAATTAAAACCGCAGCACAGCTCGTGATTTAAATGGCTCACGGCTCAGCCGGAATCAGTGGCAAAAAAAAGAAGAGGAGACTGCGAATGAATCCGAAACCGAATCAGAAGCGCTGTGCAAATTTATTGGCTTCCATCCATAAATCAGCGAAACAGTTCGACTGGCCGGCCAAGAGGTGAATTCATTTTAATTAAATAGAAAAATGTTTTGTTGTTTACCCGGCTGATCAGTTCGCAAACTCCGGAAACCCTTGCCCCCAATCGAAGGGGAGAGGCGAAATTCATGGCAGGGAATTCGGAGCTCCAAGTTTTCAGTAATTGGCTACTTAAGGTCCTTCGATTGGGGACAAGGACACGAGGACAAGGATGAGCTGGAGCAGGAGCAGCCCGTCTGGGGACGGGTGCAATAAAAAACATCCTCGTGTTGTAAAATTTTATGTGTGATTGTGTGTCGCTTTACGATATCCTCCTGGCAGCCAGCCTGCTCATCCTGCTCCTTTTGTATCTCCAGCCCCCCCTTGAGTTCCGCCCATGGCCAGGACTCCTTGCTGTCCGGAGACAGATACGCCGGAGTTGGTAAGGGGCGGCCAAAACGAGGCGTGGCCTGTGGGTGGTCGACATTTGTTGTCTCAGCGAATTTCTCCCGGCCAAACGATGCGATTGCCGTTACCTGCTCACCTACGCCCTGGGGGAATATTTCACGGCTATTTGGCAAGTCAACAGCTTGTTTTATTTCGGCATGTAATTTTCGATGAGTATTTTTATGACAGAAGGGCGACAAAAGCCAAAATCAATTGGAAATCAATGCTGCAATAGTTTTCGCCGGTTTCCTTTTCACTTAGGCTTAATTAGTACAGAAGCAAATATATTATGCGGATAAAATAGTCCCTCAAAGTAAAATAACTGATGGAACTGAAATATTTTAACACATAACGCTAAATAAAAGAAAAACACATATATATATATACGGCATTATTGAACTTAAAGACGGATGAGGAAATCACTTCAGATTATATTGTATTACGTACCTATATCATCTTGAATAGACTTAAATAGATGTGCAAAAAAAATACATATCTAAAGAAATAAAGACACCTTGATTTTCACAGGTTTTTATTATCCATATATCGTAGTAAATAATAATTGACTTTTTATTAATTACCGATATACCTTCTATTATTTCTTCAGACAATTTTTAATATTTTTTTATAGATATAAACGTTTAAATTAATATTGTATGTTTTTGCCTTTCATATATAAGTCATATAAAAGTCAATATATTATACCTTTTGATGACAGAGTCAAAAGTAAGCCAATCCCACTTGGCAAAATAAAAAGTAATTAGGCTTACATTAAGCCGCTGGCAATGAAAAATACTCTGCGTTGCAGGGTTATATTTTAAATTACGCTCAATTTATTTTATTTTATATTCAATTTAAAAAGTGTCAACTTTCTTCCTCATTTTGGGGCGAATTTTTGTGCGGCTTGTGCGTCGACCTTCTGTCCATATAAAAAGCCCATATGAAACGCATAAAAAAAGTTATTTATGCCCCGCGGTCGGTCGCTTTTGTTGCAGTGCGTCGGGAGCGTCCTCGGTGGAAATCGCTACCCGATTTTCCACCATTTTCCCGCTTCCCCTCGCTTTCCCCCAGCGGTGGTGGTGACAAAAAGCTAGAGGCCTTTTTCCGCAACTCTTTCGCCCCGGCCGGTGAGGTCGAAAAGTTTCGCAGCATTGCAACAATTAAAAGTGGCACAAGGGTCATTCAAACAATTGCCCATTGTTGTTTTCGAGGCAGAAGTCCAGGCGGAAGGTTGGGGCATTTAATTTATGCCACTAATTACTTTAAGAGCTTTGTGGCCGCTGCAATCCTGCAGATTGCGTTGCCTTGTATAAGATTTTCCAAGCCATTATGTACGCCAAAAGGTTCCAGGGCTCCAAGGCTCCAACCCCCAAAAACCGGAAGGGCATTTCGGCATTTCGGTATTCTGGCACTCCAAAGCCAAATAATATGCAAATTAGAATTATATTCAAACAGTTTTTTCTATGCCACTAGGTAAACGAAACTAAGCCAAAACTTTTACAACATCTTTCGTTTTGCTTCACTGTCTGCGGCTTTGCCGCCTCAAATGACTTTTGCCAACTTGGCCGAAAAAAGGAAGCAAACTTCCAAAGGTTTTTCAGGCTATTTACACTCAAGAGTTGCTGGCCATCTGGTCCGGAGTATCTTGTACTTTTTGACCCAACAAAAAGCCCTCGGCGGCAATAAAGCTGCAAAACTATAACCAAAGCGGCAACTTTAAATTGTAGTTTATTTTATTGACGTGTTCTTGTAGCCCTGACAGAGACCTTGACATGAGATTTGCCTTAATTACAGTGGGACAGCCCCAAGGAAACGTGCTTTGTCAGGGGAAGCACTGCGAAAAATATTTTTTAAAACATATAATGTGATTTTTAGATATGAAAGTGATGTACTGAATGATTAAGACTTTAAAATCATAAGCAATATGATTTTACCTTTAAAGAATTTTTTCGAATTTGATTGACTTGAACCCCTTTTATGCATCTCGATATATAATAAATAATACGATATATAAATAAAATAATGAATATAATAATTTTCTCCAAGAAAAAAACTTTGAAAGTGAGTACATATAAACTTTTAAACAAAAATACTTGAAACTAAAAACTGGGACAGGATTGTATAATTTAAAAATCTAGTGACATTTGTTGTATTCCACTTTTGGTAAAAATATTATCTGAGAAGTTAATAGTTTTTTTATCAGTAATGGGATGGTTAACTAAAGACAGAAACTATCATAACATTCACAGAAACTTTTTGAATTTAAAAAAGGACTTAAGGTGTCTAAAAGTATGCAGTGAATAAAGGATAGTCGACTTTGTGGATAGACTCATTGTACTTCCAAGCCAATAAAATATTGTTTCATACTTTTAGGTTGATAATTTGTTAAGCACGCCTATATAATCAGTTTTAGAAGTAGTTAGGAACCCCAAGCATTTGCTAATTCTTGTTATTGTTCCCATTGTTTTCCTCAGTGCAGCTGCCCCCTGGCCACATAAATCTCACCTCCGGAACACAAACACAAACAACAACGCAAACGCACACCCACATCCTGGGAAGGCGGCAAGGATGAAGCTCATCATCGATGTGCAATATTCTGCTTATCATGCGCTTTTTGCCCGACAACACACAAACAGAATTACATGGATCTAACGAGTGGCACTAGAGCAAGAAGTGCTCGAGGAAAAAGTGGGACCATTGAGCATCACAATTTGCTGATTGCTCGAGTTTTGCGATAGGAAATGAAAACCGAAACCGAAACTCATTTAAATCAATATTTTGTTGGCCACGTATGCAGGCGAAAGATGATGTGTGTGGATCGTATGGGATCGGGGGGGATGGGGATGGGAATCCCCGGACTCAGCACAATTGTCGGACTTTGGAATAGGCGTTGTGCCTTGTGTCTTTGTGTCTTTCTGGCCACATGACCACATGACCACCGCAAAACCCCAGCCAGATGACGCCTGCATGCAAATGTCCCGAAACCGAAACACACACGCAATTATATTTGCCTTAGGTCGGCATTAGTTCGGAGTTGGCAGTCCGGAATTGGGAATCCCGGATACGGATACGGACTCGCTGCCGGCCTGCTGCTAAGAGTCATTTCCGTTTCCTTTACGGGCGACGGACGACGGGCGACATTCGACTGTTTTTCATATGCTCGATGTGATGCTTCATGTGTGCGGTTTGCGGTGATTGTTGCGACATCTATTTGATCGAAATGGGATTGTCGAGAGTGGACTGGATTGAAGATTGCCTGACAGCGAGAGAAAGATTGAAGTTACTATACGTACAGTCCATTCCCCACACTCCCCACATTCACATTTCGACTCTGTGAGTCAGTAGTCAATTATTTGGCCCAAATATTTGCCACTGACTTGACATATTTCTCCACTTTACGTAGAGTGCCGAGCGATAAGCACTCGACAGCCCCATCTCCTGGCTTTCGGTGATAGTGTTTCAGCCAATGTAAATAGTCACAAGTATAAAACTTCATAAATTGGCAAGGGAGGGGAGGTGGAAGTGGTGGGATGGCTGATGGGAAAGTGTTTGGATTGCGATGGAAACCTTTGATTTCGAGGGATGATTGCATCTTTAAATGCGAAAGCCCTCGTTACTTGGGCGGAATTGAAGGGGTCAAGGGTTATTTCTTCAAAGGGTCTTCAATTGGGTCTATTGTTCATTATTTCCATTACGAGGTTTTGTGGGAGAACTCATCGTATTTGGCAATACATCCTGCAAAGAATGAGCATAAAAAGGCTGGGCAATGTAGGCCGACTGAAGATTAAGTGCAATTCCAAAAAAACTTACTAAACAATCCTTAAATCATTACTTCTTAGGATGAAACTATCAAAGATATTGAGTGCCTCATAGAGTTGTTAACATTAAATTTCACTAGTTTAAAGAAGGAATCACCTATAAAAGTATCTTTATCTGGTGTGAAAAAACATTTAATTTTCTGTAAGACTGTTACAATATAAGCCAGCTCCTTTGTCGAACCCCCCAATAATAGAACTATAAAAATCATCTCTCATTTCGACTGCGGCTTTCAATTCATGGATTCAAATGCCTGCCTCGTCGCTCGTTGCCATCAAAGAATACTGTCCTCCTTTGTGGCTCTTTCATTACGTCCTCGGCAGGACTTCGCCAGGACTCCCCCGGGTGAATGTCCCGCCCAAGGAGAACTTCCAGGCTGCGTTTTTTCCATTCCCTTTTGAGGCAAGTCGACTAATATCTTGTGCATTCAACTCGGTTACTACGCACTTATCTCATCTCCGTTACTGTGCATAGAATTTTGACAGACAATTAGCAGTGGAGCGATGGCAACGTTTCTTCTTTGACTCCCCGTTTTGGATGTAAACCCATGCTCTGGAGCATACTCCCCATCCGAAAACCCCATACCTTCACTTCCATCATCTCACTTTGCGGGTCTGCTGCACAGTTTTATGGCTGTTTTTCTTTTTATTGTCCTACGCATTTTCTATGACATTTTTGACGCTTACGATTTGAACATTGTCTTAATTGCTGCTTTATGATGTGTGCTCTCAAATGACACGCAGCATTTGCCAACGTTTCCCGTGATTATGATTTAGTTCAGCAAAATGGAGGACTTGACTTCGAGGAGTTTAAGAGTTTGGGGGGGGCCAGAGGCGCCATAAAGATTAAACACGAGCGTAGTAACAAAGATTGTTGCCTTTGCACCCGTCAGTCCGCCATAAAACGGTAAGACAGTCTCTCACCCAGTTGAGTTCACATATCAGGAGTGTGAAGTTCTTTAAATATTTGCCGGGTGGGCATAAAATATTTACAATGTGTAGCATGTGTGGCAATTGTCAGTCGAAGCGGTTGTAAACGGGATATAACTTTGTTATTGATTTGCCAATTTGTGACAGGAGGAGTCTCTGAAATAATAAAAGAAAATTGCTCGATTTTTAAGACAGTCGTTTATTTAGTGTTTTTACAGTCACTCGATATAGACATGCCCGAATGAAAACCTAGAGATACAAAACTCTAGATTGGTAACCAAAGAATTGTCAAATGTTTTTGTGGTTAATTATATTCTAGGTACACAAATAAATCCCTTACTTAATTTAGCCAAAATTAAAATGTATTATACAGGAAATTGTTAAAGATGTTTTGTAGTAGTTCGATATGAGAACTATTATATCTATAGAACCAAAGAATGTAAAAATATTTTTGTAGCCAAATATATCTTAGGTACAATTAAATTCCTCTCTTAAGATCCACCAAAATCATATTTCCCTATAGAAGACAGTATTTTTTAAGGGTACAGGGATGTTTATAGTCATTCGATATGAGTACCTGTAATCTTTTATATCTGTACAATGGTAACCAGGGAATATAATAATATTTAGGTGGTCAAATATATCCTAGGCACAAATCAATCCCTCACTTGGGATCCACCAAAATCATATTTTTTTCCATTGAAGACAGTAATATCTAAGGGTATGGATTTGCATAGTCATACAATAGGTAACCAGGGAAAAAGAAATATTTTCGTTGCCAAATATAGCTTAGGTACAAGTCAATCCCTCACTTAAGATCCACCAAAATCATATTTTCCCTGATTTAATCACATTTGATTCAATTTGGTAGTCAGCGAAGGCCAGAAGATTGATTGGCTTCTCCGAATGCAAAAATTCAATCTGCAAATCCTAACGCCGTTCTCAAAGGACATACACACACATAAAGTATTTCCATATTTACGCAAATGAACGACTTGGACAGGGTCAGGGGTCACGGGATTGGGGATTGGGGATCTGGGTGGATTGGCTGAACTGGCTGGATGGTTCCAGTCAATTACCCGCAGCGCATGCATCTAAATCAAAGGCCACAAAGGCAATCGCAATCTCCCGGGCTTAGCAGTCCGCAATCCGGGGCCATTCCTCACCTGCTGCTCCTATCTGTGGCAAATTTATAGAAACCATTTATATTTACGTACCCGAAACCGGCGATATGTATTTGTATTTGCGCATGAAAGAGTCGTATATTTTAAATTTGCATTTCAACATAAAATTATTTCGGGAAGATTTTAATGACAAATTATGGCCGCGTAAATTATGGTGGGTAGCCCATCCTCATCCACATCCACATCCTCATCCTCCTGCACCTTTCTCTCCTATTTGTATTTATATTTATATCGTAAAGGCGCTCATACGGATACATCCACCCACGTCGCCAAAATGGCAATAAAAATATTTCGCTACAGATCTTATTCAGCTTTATTTCGCCATTTTTATTTGTTTTCGTGTTGGAGTTATGTGTGTGTCTGTGTGTGTGCGTATTTAGGGGGTTTCCCCCGCCTTGGCTTTGTTATATTTGTTTTCTTGCCCCGACTTTTTTATACATTCTGCCGAGCGTTGCCGGCGAAAAACCTCTTTTATGCGGATGTATGTACGAGTATCTTTACGCTTGCCTGGCACTTATCCCGGGGTCCTGCTGGTCTTGCCTTCGCAGGATGCCTTCGAGTTTCCACCGCTTCCAGTCTCCCAGTTTTCCACTTTTCCGTTTCCACATCGCAACCAGGAAGCCAGGAAGGCCGTGTTCACCTTGCGATTTGTTTTTAAAAGCCGCTCAGCTGTGGCTCAAACAACTTTCTGTTGGCTGCCTTTGTTAAAACAATAAAATTATTATTATTGCTCCACATGTTGGAATTCGAGGACTTAAAATGTTGTTTCGCTCCTGTCTTTTAGGGCTCTACCAGCCACCTTTCCCATTCCCAATTTTCGGGTCTATCTCCGTCTGGTTCTTATGCTCTTATAATCATCGTCCATCATTTCTTTGGACCCGCGTCTGGGGAATTTGTCATGCAATTTAGTGTTTTTTTCTTATTCCTGTTTTGTTAGCCCGCTTTTTGCGCCATTTCGGCAACAATTTTATGTCATTTGTTGATTGTGTAAATTTCGCGTTTAGCCGGTGAGCCATTGCCATTGCCTTGGCCATTTCTTTTGGCCCAATCGAGCTGCAATCCCTTCGTTTTCGTCCTCGTCCGCGGATTCGAAAGGTGCTAAAGGATTTTATGTTCGGCCTAACCGTGGCTTATTTGCCTTTTTAGTAGCCCGGCCAGCTACTTATGGTCGCGAATCGCGATCTCCTCTCCCGACTCCTGGCTACATAAAAAATGATTTACTATATGGCGGGTCTCCCTTTATGACAAGCCGTAAATTGCATTTTATGTCGCATGGTGGCGGGCTTTTTGTCTTGTCCTCAGCCCCATCCTTATTCACATTCACACTCACATTCACATTTGCAAACGGCAGCACCTCCCTTTTGGCTTTTGGCACTCGCACTTTTATTCGTTTGTATATTTGTTAATTAAGATTGAGAACGATGTGCGGCAACTGCACACAGAAATGGCCAATTATGCAGCGTGTTTGCATCTGCATTTGCATTTGCATTTGCAATTTCAGCATTTGCAACTAGCCAAGTCGGACTAATCCGCGACCTTTCTTAGCCCCGAGTTGGGCGAAGCTGGCAGCTTGCTTATTTTAATTAGACCCTGTCCCAGGATCTGGGCACAAAAGGTGGAAGGAGGCAGTTGGCAGCAGGCGGCAGGGGCGAACCCCCAAAATATTTTAATGGGGGGGTCTCCATTCGGATATCCGGCTAATTCTATAGATATTGCGGTCTAACTCTGGTATTCAGTTCTCACAGCTCGGAAAATGAAAGCAGGCATCCAAAACACTATTAAGACCTTTTTTGCTAAGCCACAAAAATTCCAAATCTTTGGATTCTGTGTAATTTTAAAATATTTCTAACTTAAGCACTTATTTTTTAAACTAAAAAACAAATACTATAAACTATTGAATAAACTTACAAAAAAGCATGGCAAACAGAACTTGATATTTCTTTCCTTTTTCAGAACTTGTGAATTTATATTAACAAAAATTCCATTTGACTACTCACGCAAGATTAAATTCTATAACTATACCTGCAGTACATTTTTAAGTATTTGAATTTTTAGCTCAGAATTTACTAAATTTAAATTTAAGTTTAATAATCAAATTCATTCTGGTGTTATGTTGTAGTAAAATGTAATATATCAACTTAAAAGCATATAAAATGATTTTATTTTTTAATTTACGTATGGTTTCTATTGGTGGGTTGTTAAGATAATGCAATTTTCTATAATTGAATGAATAAAAAATAAAAAAAAAAAAATTGATTTCAAAAACCTATTGTATTTTTTAATTTACTTATGTTTACTTTTGTGGATTGTTTTGATTATGTGAATTTTTATAAATGATCCTAGGAGCATATAATATGGTTTTAAAAACCCCTTTTACTTTGTAATATACATGTTATTAAATCTTTTTAAAACTGTTTCTAAAATCCTATTTTATTTTCTTATATAAATATTATTTTCTTCTAGATTTTTGAGAACTGGTTAATTGAACCCCCTGAGAATTTGCCCCTGGCTAAGTGCAAATATTCTGCCTTCCGCTGCGGAAATAGCATCTCCTTGAGGAGTCCTTCAGCACCACCTGCCACGCCCCCCTTCCCCGCCCACTCGCAGCATGTACTTAGATGCAGGTATTTGCCTTTGCATCTGTATCCATATCTGTGCATGGTTCTGCTTTCTGTTTTTTAGCTGCATCTGAATCTGTAACTGGGCTTCCTCGAGGATGCGGTGGCGTGTGTGGTTTTGGTTTTTGCGGACTGTCGTGTCGCCTGCTTATGGAAAATGCCAGCGAAAGAAGCCTTTCCGCCAAGAGATTACGAAACGTGTCACAAGTGCAGTCTGCACCTTTTTGAAGTTATGTTTAGAATGGCAGCGGACTCTGTGCGCCGCCTAATGAGTGGAATTAGAATTCAACATATGGCAAAAAAGTCACGTTTTGTGAAATTAATGATTTGGGGCGACGGCGTCATCCTCATTGCCTCTGACAGATACTTGACATGGGGATTCGTTGGACGCCTTCTCGCAAATGGCCAAGAATGCCACAACTGGAAAAAATATAACATGATCTAAAATTCTAAGGTGTGAAAATTGTAAAGCAAGAATTTCTTTCTAAAGAATTTACAGTGTGTTTGTCAATAATGTATATTTTAAAATGCATAAAGTTATAAATCATATATTTCAAAATACGTATGGTCTAAATAATTAATTTAAAGCTCTTAAAAAAAAATTATCTAAATTTTTTAAATGCATTTTCTGTTTCCTGATTGCACAGAAATGTTATTAAAATATATTTGAATGAAATACATCTCAGCAGTCATGAATTTCTCTAAGTGTCAACGAATGGCATCACATTCCTAAGCAGGTGCATCTGAAGGCACCGAAGAAGCCCACGATTATTTCTTGGCATTGCATCATCTACGCGAGGCAGTGATTTTTCCTTTTACGGCGACCTATTCAGGTCAGCAATTTATGACTAAAAGAAAATTCAATGGCTGCGAAAGCACTCTCTATTGTGGCAAAATTTATTGAATGAACGTGTTCGCCATAAAGGAGCGTTAAAATCAAAAACCAAATCAAATCAAATTAGGCCCTAATTTGGCTTTCAGACAGATCAAGCCTAACCGGAAACTCGATGAATGTCAAATCTAGTCCCATACATATCAATGAGATCCATAAATTTATAATCTTCCTACTCTGCTCCGATTCATAGCCCTTTAATGATGAAGTGCGATCATAAATTTTAATTCCGTAAGCACAGCTTGAAACCTGATTGAATGTAATCTCAATTAAGATATTTGATTTGATTTGGTTATTAATTTCGACGGACTTTGGTTATAAATGTCCAAAACATTTTAAAACGTTGTTATGTGACATTTCTATTTGATATTCTTACTGGTAAGCGGAGTTAAGAATATTTAAGATATACTTAAATTTATAATATTATTTCGCAAATACTTCTCAATCAAATAAATTCAATTTAATTGACCCAAAAACCAAAAGAAGCATTTGATCTCTTTCTTAATTTAGAGGATTTGTGGTTAGCCTAGGAATACTATGCCCCCAGAACTCACCAAACCCTAATCTACCTGTGTGCAATCAGACAAATAAATCCACTCTGGTGTCACATGCCGAAATCAATTCCTAATAAATAGTGTGTTTCTTCTGATTAAAACTATTCCAAATCCATATAATAGCTACACATGCTCGTGAGTGGCTCGGCGACACGCACACAGCCGCTCCGAATGAAGAAATATGGGTATGCAAATAAGCTTAAAGCGCACAATCGCAATCAAAAACGACAAGAACAATAACTTCGTAGCGGTAAAGTGTTTAGACACGCAATGTCAATAAAGTATCTTATCTGCGGAGCATACGTTCGGCGGGCGATGGATACGGATACGATACTCAGACTCGGAAACTCGCACCCATTCCCAATCCCGTTTCCACTCCGAATCTGAATCTCATATAAGGCACGACATCGGCGTTATTCTTTTTCCCCTTTTTCGGGGGGCGAACGGGGAACCCATTCAATAATGCGTGCCTACGAATTCTGATTATATATCGCACGGGTCGAGCGCAGAACAAAACCAAAACAATGTCAAAGGGTTCGGTTTCTGTGGCGGGCAGTCGGCTTTAACTCCGAGTTTGCGTGATGCACTTGGAGAAAAACAAATATAAATTAAAATTGGTGTTCTAACCGTGTCGCTTTTAAGAAATTCTAAACATTTTGTTAGATTTTTGTCATTCTTCCCAATGGGATTATTCTAAATTACTCAAAGAAGAAATATTTCTTATACTATTATTTATTTTTTAAAGTATTCGCAATTTTTTTTAGGCAATGACCCATTTAAAAAATGTTAGACTTCTTGTACTAACACAAAATATTATGTAACACAAATGCTTAAACTTTAAATTTTAAAGTGTGCTATGAACATAAGGCTAAGCCTTAAAATATATTGGTGTATAGGATCAATTTAACAAGTTCCCCTAAGGGTTATGAATTTGTAATATATTTGCTTTAACACAAAACTTTTACCTTTTCAAAAACGTAGAGTTTACTATAGATTTTTAAGTAACTAGTATAAATAAAGAAACTTCTGTGTTTTCTTTAAAAAAGTTCTTAAAGGATTTTTGAAGTATTATTGACATCTAAAGACTAAAAGATAAATTTAAAGGTCTTATACCGGAAACGCTTTTTTGATTTTGATTTAAAATGTATAATGTATCTTTAATTTAATTTCTAAATAAAATATTTTCTGGTCTTTATCAGTGTACCCCGTATTTATGTGAATGGAGGAGCGTTTGTGTTTGTGGCAGTGATCTTTGCATGTTTGAAAAGCATTTTAGCATGCAGGGCGTGGCAAGTGCGTAGCGGACATACCTACAAACAAGCCGGGCCAGGACAAACCGTCAGAACGACAGACCGACAGACAGTCGGGAACGGGCGGAGATGGGAGACGGATCCACCGGCGGATAGACAGACAGCGGGTCGAAAATTGCAAATTGAAATGTTACAGTTAAGCACGTATTTGGCCATGAAGCCGGGGGCTCCGTTGGCATCGGCATCTGTGTGTGTTTGCAGCGATAAATCGATGCGATGTATGGATTTCAGTGGGAATCTCTCCGGGGCGACAGCGGAATCTATTCCCCATAAACGCTAATGAGCCGCAGCACGGCAACATCCCGGCAACATCATTCGAGTGGCCGAGATGCAGATACTCTGGCCTCAAAGAGATAGATACAAGGTCAACTTCAGTTTGATCCGAAGAACTCACTCAATATGCAGTTCCATCGGTACCATAACTCAATCGAACGTGTGATTTCCATGCTAATTGATGGCATGTTTATGGATTGGTATCGCTTGCCTGCCCTCCCACCAAAGTGGGACCTTTGTAAGCCGCTGTAAGGCAGCCCCATTGATATGCTAATTTTAATGGCCAAATAATCGCATGTATCTGCCTTGTAAGAGCCTAATAAATTGATTAAATTCTTTGGCATTTATTAGGAAGTTGTCATTAAGTCATCGGTGCGATGCTGCCATTAATTGCTGCCTTCGACAAGCAATTCGTTAGTCAAAAACAACGCGCAAACACGCCGAAAAACAAAGCCAACATTTGGCATGCTCGTATGTAAATTAGCCAACAGAAACACAAAGTCGCAGACACTCCTCCAGCGATTGGTATAATAAATGTTGGAGCCGAGAGGAAAACACATGTAAGGCATGTGGAAATGGGATTTTAAACGCTTAAGCCGAAGTTGCCCCCGGTCCTCGGGTTCTCCCCCCAGTTTTGCATAGATATCCCCGAAGTATCTCAGATGCTGATGAGACCCATGACGAATGCCCGGCAAATGCAAATGCGAATGGAATTGGAAATGCACTCAGCTCACAATACACAATGGACTCGAGTTTCCTTGGAATCGCCCCCGAGTATCGCTTGCAGTTGTTCCTGGCCCATCTATCTATTCCATATTCTAGCACGCGATCCATTAGCTATACACAGATGTATCTCTTGCTGCGGTTTGTTTACGTGGCGCAGATACATCTCGCTATTTATAAATTGCATCCCGCATAACTCCGTTCAATTCTAAACATTCCCGGTATTTCTTCTTAATTTGCTCGTTGCTCTTCTTTTTATTGAACAGCCCGGCAGTCGAGGAATATTTATTGATCATATGACCACACCTATTTTATGGGATAGCTCCCAGTTTCTTAGTCGCAGCCAAAAATAGAAGCAAATCCCTGGTGCTAAGTCCAAAATAAAAGCCAAGTCGGTGGGAAGTGGAAAATGTGACTGCGGCTGCGGCTGCAGATTGGTGTTTGTGCACTTGGAGAAAATGATTTAGTTTAAAAGTGTCTTCTAAAATGTTAGAAGAATGATTTAGATGGACAGACTATTGCCAAAACTGACTTAAGAATCACTGATTTTCTATAAAAAATGGTTCTAAAACAGGATAATGTTATTGAAAGCTGGGTGATCTATGTCTAAAAGTATCTTATATTTATCTATATTATATATTATGATTATAATAATATTATAAAAAGAAAAAATATATTCTAAAGTATATGAAAGCTTGACCATTATATAGAATTAATGAATGATTTTACAGCATCACTGTTTCCAAACTAAACCCTTATCAATCTAATTGTGGAATCCTTTTTCCCCAGTGTATTAAAAGTGGGAGTCTGCGAGTGGGCGGTGGTGGGTGGTTCTGGGGCTGAGTGCACTGCCATCTCACTTGAGAATTCTCACACCTCGTGGCTGTCAGTCCAGGTTTTTCGGGAGTTTTCAGAGTCTTGGGAGTTGGAGTCGGTTTATGTGGGGATGGGTATTTGGGGATGGGGATGCGGCGCGGCGCATTCACGTGCCAGGCTTTTGATCTGTTTAGCATTCCGTGGCACATCGGAAAGTCGTAACTATTGACAAGATCTGGAGCACCACCGCCGAACGCCCAGGTCATTGGAGAAAAATTACTGGCAGTCGAATGCATTTCATGCAGCACTCGTGTATTTGTTTGCATTAATTTGTATATGTTACTTTAACGATTTAATGCCCAGCAAGGCACCGACCCGACGCAGATTCCATGGAATCAGGGGGGAAATCAGGGGGATTCTAGGGGAATCGAAGCGATTCCGGGCTGCGGCACCCAATGGAGTTCGATCCCCCATTCTCCAAAACCCAGGTGACTGCACTCGGCGGGGAATTTTCCCTGGCTTTTTGGTTTCGGCCGGGCGCAAATTGCTCGGGCGCTTCTTACTACTTCCTTTCCATATCAAATTGTGTGGATATTGCACATCAATCACTTGATAAAGAACAACAATGGCGCACTCGCATGATGAATAACATCTGCTCTGCCCGAATCTGAATTAAGGCTCAATGTTTTGCCGCAAATATATTGTATGTCCGTGTATAAATCCCATATGTGTATGCGGGGAGTTTATGGAAATCCACTTGAAAAGCCGCATCGACTTATGGACTTGTTTCGTCAAAGAATAAACACATTGATTGATAAGTGAATAATTCAGGCGAGCAAATATTGTTCGATTTAATTAATTTCCAATTGGCCGTCTAGGGGATTATTATTCATCGCGAAGACTATTTCCGACAGACCCCATTTCCCGGTGCGTAAAAACATTTGCTTTGGCTTTAATTTGCTATAAACCAAGGTGTGATACGTCTTAACTCGTTGCGGATGTATACATAAAATTTAGTTTTAAACAAAAATAATCCATTTACTGGAGGTATTATTTTGAGAAGCTGCAATTTGTTTTATTGTTTTTGGAACTTCTAGTCTAAACTTGTGGGGTATTTACTTTTCGATAAAAAGCTACTGAAAGTTGTTTCCTCAATTAAAGTATTTGGGTTAAAAACACTAACTAGACAAATAGGAAAATGTGGAAAGATTTACAGATTGAAAAGAATTTAAATCTTTAAAGACTTAGAAGTAAATTTAAGTGTTGATAAAGTTCCAAGTACTATTTGTATCAAGGTAAAATTATTACTAAAACCAACAAATGATATGAACAACTTGTTTTTATTATTATGTAAATAGATATATGTTAAGACTCGCTAATATTTTTTTTACAAATACGGCAACAGTCATTTTCAGAAAAAGTAAGCCCTATATTTAGGCCAACTTAACTTTAACTGCCCTCCCAATCTTCGCCAATCCCCGGCAAGCTTATAGACTGTTTGCCAAAACAATTATTCATCTGTTAAGCAGGGAGTATCTGCTGCCGATATGGAACATGGTGTAATCGTGTCTAGCTCTAATTACTTTTACAGCGACAACTTTTATCGCCCATCGTAGCGAATATCTCCGGATTGAAGGGGCAATCTTTACGCATAAATAAGCAGAAAGTGGGGTGGTTAGCAAAGGGGGTGGTGACGGCACTGGGGAAAATTTGTCAATCCAAGTTTTTGGTAGTGGACTTTAAAGACCCGACGGGGGATGTACGATATGCCCGACTGTTAAGTCGCCCGAATACCGTATGCCAAGTTTCGTGCAAGCAGTGCTCTCTCTCTTCGTGCGTTTTTCTCTTCGGCTGACTGTTCGAAGTTCGAAATTCGAACTCAAATCAAAGCAGACGTCGCGAGGAAAACGCATCGACGAGTGGAACGCCGACGATGGGTATCCAGTAGATACGCGAAGCTATAACGGTACACATGTTGCTGTCGGAAAACGCGAGCGGTCCAAGTGGAAATGTAGCCCAATCCGTTCGCTTCAGGGTTTCCATTTAAAGCGCTCCCTCGCACAAACACACTGACACTAAAACACACACACTCTCGCAACGTAACGCACACCAACGCGCATTCGCACCCACACAAGTGTACTCGGCTCTCGAATAGCGCACCTATACAGGCGCACAAGTGTACGGCGTATCCGTATCTGTGTGAGTAGAAGAGGTGTTTGGCATTGTGCTCAGGATACAGGATTTAGTGGCCAAGTGCTTGATGAAACCCATCATAAACCCCAAAAACCGAACGCCGAAAACCCCAAAACCGAAAACCGTCGAAAGTGATAAATGCAAATTATCTCTAATGAAATATAAGCAATCGCAAAAGTGTGTGGCCTCAAGGAGCCAACGATAATCCCAACAAATGGCCAAGTGGTAATGCATCGTCGGTGTTAACCTTGCCGGTTTCCAGCACTCGAAGTTCTAATAGGCCTAGTAATTGACCAAAAACACAAGCTCCTCAAATATGTTCGGTGCCTCAAACACAAGCCGGTGTTAAAAATCACTCAAATTAACTAAATACTTAATGACTTACTTATAGAATTGGCCCTTTAAAAAGTATCTATGTTTTAAAGGATCTCTTTATGGCAAAAGTATAACAAATATTGTTTGTATCTTTTTTGTAGAGTTAGAAAAACTTAAATTGCCCCTTTAATAAGTATCTATTCTTCAAAAAACTAAAAAATTTATCTTTTTTGTAGTTTCAAAATGATCAATACCTTTTTCAATTATATTTTCAATACTTAATTTAAAAACGTTAGGAATGGTTAAAGCTTTATTTTAATTTTTTGATCAAATACCCACCCCATCTGGCTGCCTTGTCTGCCTCGAAACTCAAGGATTAGCCGCAGAAAAAATATTAAAAAAATCTTATGAAAATCCCGACAGACTAAAATAGCAACAAACGTTGCCGCGGCTGACTTTGAAAATCGCTCCACTCCACAGGAGCGCCCAGGCCGAGCTCCAGTTGCCACCACTTCAGCGGCTCTCCACTCGACGGAAGGGCTGGCTGCTCGGTTTGCGGTGCCGTGCCTCGAGTTCGTCGATAATTGGAATTTACGACTGTGGCATAAAAAAAAAAAGAAGAAGGCAAAAAGTAACCAGCAGAATACGGACTACAAGGCTGCAAGGATATGGCCACGGCACGGGCTCGTCGTCGTCGTTGTTGTTTGGTGACTCGTGCTCGAACCCATTCCCATTCCCATTGCCAATCCCACTCCCTGATCCATTCCCATCCCGATTGGAGTCCCCTTAACCCTTGGCCCCTCGATAGTCGGGTGCCGTGTAAATATTTTTTTGTCGTCGCTCCCTGTGCGGTTCAGTTCAATTGGCCCTGTCAGTGGCAGGCGCGCTGATTTGTTATGGTAATAGTTGTCAAAACGAGAGCAGATTCGAGAGATTCGAGAGATCCTCGGCGGCACTTGATTACCCTTGGCCACAATGACAAACGTGCGGATACATATACAGTGGCTATATGGATATATGTGGTGTGAGCTTAACGAAATCAAAACTAAATTGCAGCTGGAGGTGCGAACGTAAATCTTGGCCAATTAGGAGTGCAGTCGTCGGTTTTGTGCGGGTTTCGAGTTCGTTAAGAGGTTCCGAGTTTCGAGTTACGAGTTACGAGTTTCCTAACCATCTATCTCTCGGTCTCATCGCAGATTCAAACCGTTCAGACGGCGTGTCTGTGGCTCATTAGAAGCAAACCAGCCACTAGAAGTGGCCAGAAAAACAAAACTAATTCCAAATCCAAACCAAAATCGAAATCAAACAAAGCGAGCCAAACTATAGCAGGGCAATAAAAACAACATGGAATATTGAATGAAATCGGCTGGCATATATGCACATACATTAGCAGGTGAGTTATCTGTCTGCTTATTTCCCTCAAAATTTATGCTCATGCATATCTGCATAATCGCAAATTAAGCTACATAATTAATAAGCCAGGAGCCAGAGCCTCATCGCTGTCACTCGGCGTTGATGTAGCACATTGGGGAGCTATCAGCTCTCAGCTCTCAGCCTTTAGCTGCTGGCCATCTTTTTACTCGCATATCGGTTTATGCCTTGATGTCGGCTGGCTATATGCTGTATGCTATATGTGTACGTGCCACTGCTTTCCGAAAAGTATCGATGTCTGTAATCTTAATTAGCAACACCACAGCAACCGGCAACAGAGACAACATCAGCCAGCAAACAGGGCCCACAAACATCTTTTAGCATTTCAGGCATGGCGTATTCGAACACGGCTGTCTTTTCCTCAGTTTTTCTTAACACAGCAAAAAATTATTGGAATTTTAGAAATTATTAACGTATTATTTTCTTATGATAAAAAGGGTCAGAGGTGTTTCATAACCCTCTAGGTATACTGGTCCCAATGTGAGTTGCTTCATTATATAAAAGAACTGGCTTTATATGTCAAACATAATTGGGCTTTAAGAAATTATAAATTTATCATCTCGTAAAATTCAAAAAGGTCAGAGTGTCTTATCAGAATAGAATAAAACCATTATTATAAAACGGGTTTCATTGTATTTTGCTATTTAGTACTGCTTTGTATATCTTTCTAAAACACACCATTAAGTTGTCAAATATTTCTTAAAGAATAATTTGTATTATGTTTTCTAATTAAGCTTACTCATGATCAGTAAATAACGATTATTTTGTTGATTTCGCCGAATAGTGCTAAGGTGTTAAAGCAAAATAAATTTAAATTTAAATAAATTGTTTTTTAAATGACTTTAAAGTATTTTGATGGTTTAACAACCTGTTCAATTGTGAAAATAATTATATTGATTCTTAAACCATTATAAATCCTCTTTTTTTTCTTAATTTATTTAATTAGTTTCGTAGCCCGCTTAGGATAATATTTCTGTTAGTGTGGGGCGCTTTTTTCTGGCTATTTCTCACAAAAATCACATTACACCGAAAGCCGAAACCGGTTTCGGTTGATTTCTTGTCATATTTCGTGTAGAAGCTAAAGGTGTTTTGTACAAATGGCCAGCAAACTAAACAAACTGAAGTCGCCGGCCAGCTCGCAACCGGCTGCCCATCAAAGAGTTATTTATACCTATTAATGCCGACGATGAGTCGAGGAGTCCCCGCTCAAAGCCCCACTCATTCCCCCACCGATTCCCCAGAAAGTCGTACGACATCCCTAGTTATAGTTCGGTATAGTTGGGGTATGCAAATATCTTTGATCTGCTTTCAGGCTGAAAAATTCGCACCTCCATGTGCGAACATGGGAGGTGCATAGGAAATCAAGTTTACGACTTCTGGGGATGGCTTGTTCCCCGGTGGAGAAAGGGTAATATATTTGGCGGGGGCTGACGGTTTAATTGCTTCCATTAGAAATCGCTTAGCGACTTTAAGTGGCAGCCGGCGGACGGGAAATTGAAATTACAGGTGTAAATCCGAAATCCTGTTTATGCTTTGGGCTAAGTAATTGGCCAGCATTTTCAACTTTCAAAGCGACACCTTCAATCAAACAATCGGAAATTCCTTTTGTGTATCTTACCAACGCTTTTTGTTCGTTGTAAATATTACTAAAATATTTGTAAAGTAAAAACGAAGTAAATAATTAATAAATCAACGCATCCATTGTTTATTCTATGTGGCAATAAAAACAGATAAAAGCTAATGAATTTTAAATAGCGAAGAATTCAAGTTCGTTCAAATAACCGGTTTTCTTTGGTGGGGTCAGTTTGTCAGCATTTCAAAGTATTTCAATGGAATTGACCAAAAGTGGCCAACAAAGGCAGAACTAAAAGGGCCACAAAAGGTCCACAAATACCCTTGGAAGTCCATCAAAATAAAGGTAGTTGGGTGATTTAAAAGATACATGTAATTAAATAGGCAGGGTTTGATTGATATGATTGTATTTGATTTTGATTTGGAATATTGTATTATTTGCTATGGTTCTTATTATACTTGTGGTTTTACGTTTTTTTAAAGAAGCCATTAGACCTCTGTTCAGGGTATTTTTGTATAACCAGCCCTATCAAAACCGTTTTGAATATCGAGTCCGGGCCAAGTGTTTGTCTATCACATTCATAGGCAAATTGCGGACGGCATATTTATGAGCAGCTCTTCTTTCCACCTGGGGGGAAATGGAATATCGTAATAATTAATTAAGTTATAACATTAAACGGCCATAAAGGGGCATTAGGCCCATAACTTTGAGTGGACATATGAGCATGAGCTATGCCACTTGGCCGGAATCTCGGATATTCGTTAGCGAAAGACCCATAACTCTTAACCCTTTGTTATCGCAGGGGGCGATCTTAGCCGTAGCCATAGATGGGGGCATCTTGGCCATATGCCCGGCATTCCAGCCATCATCATCATCATATTTTACGACTCCAACCGACTGGCCAATCCGCATGGCCATACTTTCTTGGCCACAATCCGCACAGCTCACTTCGCTTTTCTCGCCTTGTCAGTTTTGATTTTCGGTTTTTGGCAATGTCAGCCATGTGCCAAACAAATGACTTCACATTTTTAAAGATATTACGTTGACATACAGCTCCGCAAATTGAGTGAGTCGACCGCAAATGCGTCATGAATTCCATCCTGGCCATGACTTAAGAACCCCATTCGTTAGATGAGCTGTGAATACTGTGATTACCTGAATAAAACTGTTAGTTACACTTAACCGACTTTCTAAGCGACTTCATAAAATCGCCAAAATGTGTGGGACGTGTTGAACCCAGAACCCATTGTTCTCTTAAATAGCTTTGATTTATTAGCGAGATGAATGGAAATGACAGCGGTTATTAATTGAGCTTCGGCAGACAATGGACGCGTTTAACAAAAAATTATTTAAATTTACGCCCTTGAAGCTGACCAAATAAAGTTTTAAAATCATTTCGATCTAAGGGGTCAGTGTTTCTAGGTTTTGAATGCATCGTAAAACACTTTCATTGCAAATTGAGTGTTCGAATTGGGGCTTATTAATGCTACGATACATATCTTAATTGCTTTTCCTCCCAGGAATATTCGAAATATCTCACAGCCATTGAAGGTAAATGGAATTGAAGGCATAAGCCTTAATGCTATCAGGGCCACAAATATAATGCTTTCCAATTATTCACAACGGCTACATAAATTTAAGAGTCCATTTAAATTTGGTCTGCTTTAAAGGTCCATTGGCCACGGAAAATTGTAAATATTTAAATTCAACCTCGTATACTTTTGGGCAGTTTATTAGTTCCATTAGTTTCAGACTGGAATTTCAAAAATAATTTCCATAGCCAAATATTTGATGTTGGCCAAAAGTAAAACTTTGCAGACAATGTAATTTAATAAAGAAGTAAGCATGGATTCCGAAAATATTTTAAATTCATACTGACAATGTTTACTGGTTTCTTGGCGGCAGCAAAGAAGAATTTAATACAGTGACAGGGCACAAAGGCTCCCATCAACAATAATTTTAACCAAATTAGGCCGATATAAAAAGGTATTCTATTGAGAGAAGGGAAAAACTTTCAATTAATTTCTCCCTTGGGTCTTAATTTAAGCTATGAATAATTCAGCACTTAGTTTTTCTTTATATCAGTGCAGTAACTAATGACTTGAATTATTGCCACAGCCAATCACCTCCGTTCGTCCACAAACTCCGCATCATGGATGAAAATGCGATAATCTATCAATGGCTATGAGAAAGGTCAAAGGAAAAGTCTTAGCAAGCGATAAGTTTGAGTAAAAGAGAAAGCGAAAATCATGCATCACGAGGAGACGTACCAAGTAGTTTGCCGACTGATTGAAGGGGAGGAGGACCTGGACGATCGGGAGCAGGACAGCCGGAGAAGGGGTTCCCGGCCGCATCCCTTTCCCAGCTCGAATGCCTGGAGGCAGTTGCTCCTCCCCCTGCTCATGCTGTCTGGGATCGGCCAGGTGTTCGGCACATACATAGAACAGGATGAACTCATGCAGAATCTGGACCGTCCGGTTCCTCTGACCACCGTGCAAGGAGTCCTTGGGCGGCAGGCCATGCTCCCTTGCGACATCTCGCCGCAGGAGCGGGACGATGCGGTCTACATGGTCCTTTGGTTCCGCGAGGGCGATGGCGAACCCATCTACAAGTAAGTAAAAGCTAAAGTAAAATCCAGAACTATGACTATAAAGAATACATTTTTTTTTATGTTTGCGTAAAAATAATCCCAAATCAAATTAAGTCATTAATCAAAAATGTTTATTGTACAACATCAAAGCTTATGCATAACATGCATTGACAATTAAGCAGCCCTAGGGTATAATTAATATTATGTGTACAATTTTTTGAATTGATTTAAATTGATTGGGCTAATTCTTTAGTAAACAGCAGGTTTTTTTAATCGTTTTGTCAATGAAAACTATGGAGCCATAGGGTTGTAAAATCTTAACAAAATTAGCGATAAAGAAAGTCAAGAGTTCTATAACAGAATACGTAAATTTCCCCCTTAAAGACAACTTTAGTGCTTTTAACTACATTGATTGTTCTTTGTTTATACCGGGATATAATTTTCCCTCTCTTAATTAAACAAATTAATTACCTACATTTAAATCCCCTTCATTACAGCTTCGATGTGCGGGGGCGGCAGTTTGGACAAGCGCGTTTGTGGTCCTCGCCCTCGGCCTTTGGGACTCGCGCCCACTTCAGCAGCACCACCCACCCCGCCCAGTTGAAGATCGACAACATCCGGATCGAGGACGAGGGCGTCTACCGGTGTCGCGTCGACTTCCGCAACTCGCCCACCCGGAACCTCAAGATCAACCTCACCGTCATCGTCCCGCCGGATAAGCCCATCATATATGGCCAAAACAGGCACGAGAAGGCTGGCAACGTGGAGTCCTTCAACGAGGGCAACGACATCGTCCTGTCCTGTGAAGTTTCTGGAGGTAGGAGATCTTCCTTGTCCCCTAAAATCACAGCTCGATTTAATATTAATATAGGTCAAAAGACTCTGTAGAGTTTGTAAGTTGGGGTCCCTTTTTTAAAAACTTACAATCAAAACTTAAATATAACTCTTCTTTTTTATTTCTTTAAAATTACCCACTACTGCTGACCCACCTCAAAACAATTTATTATTTTTTCAGTAACTTTTATTTGTTCTATAAAATGTTTAATTTTGATGAAGACAAAAAAATTATTTGTATAAGAAGTGCTAAAAGGGTTGTAAAATTAATGGCCAAATAAAATATTTAGTGGACCTTTAAAGATATTTCCTTGTTCTAAATATTAAAACTTCATAATTCCGGCATTTTGAGCATGAATAAATCATTCGCCCGCATCTATTATTAATTTAACCCACCAATTTCCAGGACGGCCACGACCCAATGTCACCTGGTACTTGGACAATGCGGCGATAGACGAGTCCTTTGAGCAGCGGCCCGATGGCAAGACAATTAACCACCTTTCCTACCCAAATGTTGGCCGGCAGCACCTGAATTCGCGGCTAATGTGCGTGGCCAGCAATACCAACTTGACGCCCCCCAACAACAAGGTCGTCATCCTGGACGTGAATCGTGAGTGGAGTGCCCTAGGATCCCAAAAAAGAGTAGGGCTAATGACTCTTCTTCCAGTGAAACCCATTGCCGTGCACATTCTCACCAAGGATCGATTCGTCTCGGCGGACCGCACCTACGACGTGGAGTGCAAGAGCTCCGGATCGAAGCCCCCAGCTTTGATCACCTGGTGGAAGGGCAGCAAGCAGCTGAAGAAGCTCACCAAGAACGTAAGCTACCAAGTCCCAGAACTCATTAATTAAACACAAATTAATATTCGGAGTACTGTGTGCGTCGCTTATAATTGCCACAAATTTCCTTACCATTTTCGCCGGTTTTGCGCCTTGGCCTTGGCTCGTTTGGGTTTCCCTTAACTTTCTGTTCCGTTCGGTTACTTTCGGCCCGCTTCCGTTTCATTATTCATTTCCTAATGGACTCTGTTTGCGTTTCTTTTTTTTAGTTTAATGAACCCGATAATCAATCTCTAAGTATACTGACGTTTACGCCCGGACGCGAGGACGATGGCAAATATTTAACATGTCGGGCGGAAAATCAATTCATCGACGGCAGCGCCATCGAGGACAAATGGCGACTCATTGTCCATTGTAAGGAAAGCTGCGGGAAACCGAGAGAGGGTGAAGCCTAATTGCAAAAAAATCGTTTTTCCCATGTGTCCACAGACCAGCCGACGACCACGTTGAAGATTGGCTCCTCGCTGAATCCCGACGACATCAAGGAGGGCGATGATGCGTACTTCGAGTGCATTGTGCTGGCGAACCCGAAGCCCTACAAGATGTCCTGGTTCCATAACGTAAGCATGTCCCCGAATATTGGGTGCAAAATACTAAAATCACTGCGAGAAAATACAGAACCTGAAGAGATTTTAACTTTAAATTACCAGAGATACAGCTTAAAAATGTTACAGAAATTTAATCTCCAGAATTTGCTTTAATTAGCATCCTTTTTCAGTTAAAAAACCATGAATTGTAAGCTACACAAAAAAATTCTGATGTTCTCATCTGAGTAGAAAATGTTCTTTAAAAAAAACGACATTTTTAAAGATGAAAATTTTTTTTCGTGCTGAAATCAAGTAAATTGGAGATTCTTACATTGTATATCTTAATTACCAAACTTTTAGTTCAGTCAATACTTTATTCTTAACAAAAAGTTGATAAATAAACACAACTTAACTTTTATCTTCTCACCAGTTCGTTCTAATATTAAGAACATTGATACCAATATGTACTTACATGGTCTTTGAGAACGAATGTTCCCAATTCAAGAACAATGTAATTGAATTTATCTCTCTGTGTACTTTCCTGTATGAAAAATATTTTTTAATATCATGAGGGGAACTATTATAATACCCCAAGATTAATATTGCAAAATCTAGCATTTGTAGTCTTAATTAAAGTAATTAACACTTTATGGGAGCCAGTGGTAAATACTATATATTTTTAGTGACTTGCTAAAAGTTAGTTTCTGATATTCATCATACTCCCTGTATACTAGCTTTTTAATAGCGTTAAATTCATACGCTTTGTATGCCATATATTTCGTGCCTTATACCAAATTATCTATTGATTTTTGTGTTTCTTCTGCCCCTTTTTTCTCTCTCTGCAGGGCAAGGAGCTGCAGCACAACATATCCGCGGGTGTCATCCTGTCGGATCAGTCGCTGGTGCTCCAGAGCGTCTCACGTGCCTCGGCCGGCGACTACACCTGCCTGGCTGTCAACTCGGAGGGCAAGGGCCCCAGTAATCCGGTCACATTGCGCATACGCTGTAAGTAAATCGCAGCCAAATCCCAACCGTCTCCACCCAAAATGCCCCTCCGCCAAGGGCCAAGTCAGCCAAGTTTGGCTTTGAACTAACGTCTCTGTAATTTCCAATTTAATCCTTGAGTTTGAATGGCTCTTAATGTATTTAGAGTACGGGGCTCAGTGCTATATTCTGGCCGAAAGCCAAGAACAAAGGCAGAGTAGGTGTGTCGGCCCAAGTCCCCAGCACATACATATACTTGTACATATCGCCCATACCCATACTAAACCCATATTCCCCAACCCGCAGCCCTTCGACTCACGTTAATGACCAAGATTATGGCGCAATGAATGCATTGCCTTGGCACTTGCCCTGCCTCCTTCTCGGAATTCCCTGACTCTGGCACCGAATGATATTCCAAATGACCAATAGACAGGGTCGGATTCCGCCCCCTGGCTTAGGCGTCGCCATGCCCAGAATGCGGCAGCCAAATTCGAAATTCGGCATTAATTCAGACCGTTTAAGGTCTATCACTGGTGAAAATTTGGGTTTATTAGGTACTTTAAAAAAATATCCATGTCATGAAAGTGGAATGCAAAAATTCTTTTTTAATTCCCTGAAATGTTTATTATCAGATTAACTTTAACTGAAATAATTATGAGAAAGGCCTATTATACTTCTAGGTTTACTTATATACATTCATGAAAATCTTAACTTAGTTAACTATCTTGTGAGTTAGGAAATGTTTTTAGCTTTATCAATAGGACTTTGAAATCACTTTTAAATGACATTTTAGGTGTCTAAAAGTATGCAACAAAATATTTTAAGCTCAAAAGTATATTAAATTCTTTCAGAAAGGCAACTATTCATTGTGCACTGCATACTTTTAGTCACCTAAAATAACATTTAGAAGAGATTTGTGAGGAACCCCCTACAAGAAACTTAGGAAAATTAAAAGGATAGTGTATTAAAAAACAAGAAGTCTTATATATATTTTAAAATTTGTTTGTGTGTCTCCATACTGACCCCATTGTTTTGAGTGCATTGTTAAAGCGACTGCCTGCATATCGGCAATCGTTTCGTTCAAGCCCTGATAGGGCGTTAAATATTTCAATAAGCGCTCTAATTCGACTTCGATAGATGCCCCGATTTGTGCCACCGACCACGAGGAGCTCTTGGGGGCCCTCAAGCACGAGACCCTGCCCCTGAAATGTGAGGTGGACTCCTCGCCGCCCGCGGACTCCTTCCACTGGACCTTCAACTCGTCCGGCGAGCAAACGGAATTGCCAGCCCGTCTGCACTCCAGCGAGGTAGGATTGTCCGAGGACAGGCACTTAAGAACTGCTAACAATCCGTGTATCTTTATCCCTATATCCCCTTAAAGACCGGCATGTCGCGATTAAACTACACACCCAGCACGGACCTCGACTACGGGACGATTTCCTGCTGGGCGAAGAACTCCATTGGCACGCAGAAGAGTCCCTGCGTGTTTCAAATTGTGGCAGCCGGTAAGCACCCATCACCATCATCATCATCATCATCGTCATGGCCATCGTCTGCATTATCCCAGTTAATCGGGGCGAACGTAACTCTATCCACAGGTCGGCCGTTTCCCCTGCAAAACTGCTCGGTGACCAATCAGTCGGTGGACTCGCTGCAAGTCGACTGCCTGGAGGGATTCGACGGAGGTCTTCCGCAGGGATTCATGCTGGAGCTGGTCGAGCTGAACACGTTGCGACTGGCCAGGAACATCACGGTTTCGGTGAGCTATCTGTAGGGTTGGGGCTAATAAGCACGGGAATCTTAATTACCAAGCGAACCCATTAAACAACTTTATCGGGGTCTTCCTCTAATCAATGGGGGGTTTAAAATAATTAATTGGCCTGAAGTGTTCAGGGAAGCGGGAGATAAGCGGGGAAGATTGCATACTTCAGGGCGCTTTATTTACATTTTTACATTTTCGAAATATTACTATTTGTAATTGTATAGTAGTGGTTTAAATGGATTGTTTAAAATAAATACCACTCTGTGATTAAAAGCTAATCTGCCTAAAAGCACGCAATGAAATAATATCATCAACGAAAAATACTCCAAGAACTAGTTATAGTTCTCCTTTCGAAAATGTTGTTTAACATAACTTAAAAAAAAATCATATAAAAGTTCTATTTATGTGGTTTGATCCGAATTTTGAACTGCTAGTAAGTAGCAAACCAACTGATTTCCCTTTTGTTGAAAAACGTATTTAAATTTAAAACATTTAACCAAAAAAATATAAATAAGTTGACAAAAAATAATTAGGGACACTTGTAATCATACAATTCATCCTGAAAGATTAATATCAGAAACAAATATAATTTATTTATTTTGTGCGAAACACAATGTTATTTAAAGCTTAACGGAAAATAAATGGGTTATAGATTCTGGGAACTTCTTAAATAAATTTCTGATTTTAAAATATCTTCTGAAAGTAACAACTTCTTCTCCTATCAATTTAGCACACGCCAGTGACCTTTGTGATAGACAACTTGGACCAGGCGGCCACCTACCGCATGGTGATATTCGCCGTTAATGCCAAAGGTCGTTCGGAGCCCACCATAATCGACGACATCAACTTCAAGGGCGTGGCCAAGTTCACAGGTGAGCAGCGAAGCCCAGTAATGGCGAATTATGTGGCAATAATTTAATTGCGGCCCCACGCAGGTGCCTCCACCGGCCTCTCGATGCCCCTCTCGCCGTTCCTGGCCGGACTGACCCTTTTCTGCGGCCTGCTGTTCGCCATCTTCTGCATCATGCTGGCGGCCATCTACCGGAGGTTCTCCAATCGGTACGTACAGTCCGTCCCGCGGCTAATGGCTAATGGCTGCGGCTTGGCCCTAATGGCTTCCCATTTAAATTGCAGGCGCAGCGACAGCAACCTGAAGGTGGCCAAGCACACGCAGCTCACCATTCCGGCGGACTGCCAGCTGGACCCGCTGCATCCGGGCGGCCAGACGGACGGACCCGGCAACCACCAGCCGCACCACAGCCTCCTGCCCCTCAATTGCGACGGTCGCAGTGCGGTCGACTGCTCCGCCCTCGGGGATGTGGGCGTGGGCGGAGGGGGCGTGGGCCTCGACGGCGGGATGAAGGGCAGCTCGCCCATCGGCCTGATGGCCATGCCCGGGGACACACTCCGCTCGAATGCCCGCACCCGGCACAGTCCCATGGCCGATCAGGCCGATATAGACGACACCGATCCCGATGTTATACCAAATCAGTATGGTGAGTATTTCTTGGAACGCCCTTGGAAGTGACTTTAAGAGACTGCTATAAATTTAAGGCAAAAAATCAAAAAAAAGAATTAAAAAATTCATTAAGCAATTTAAGAGTTAATATATTCATGTTATGCTTATAAAAGTTAAAATGGTAACTTATTTGTTTAATTTAATTTGTTAAAGAAAATAGTCGTATTTTTCAAAATTATATTTTACTTAAAAATAAACAATAAATTTTTGATATTTCAGTTTAATGTCTTAATAATCATTAAGTTTATATTTTTTCAGCTTTTCACAAAAATAAGTTAATAGGTTAAAAATGTAATATTAGAGGAAATACAATACAACTCTAAGCTTATTTATTCATATACTTAGTAGAACTTTTGTTAATGCGTGCCTGATGGTTATTTACCTCATAAAATATCAAAGCTTTACCAATTCTATATACCCTTAAAATTAGATAGAGTACCATCTCCTTCGTTGCCACTTCCTTTTCCCTTTTAATTTAGTTTCCCAAATGAATGTATTTGCAGAAAAACGTCCGCTGAAGAGCCTGGTTTCCCCGCCGGGCTTCGCCAGCCCCTCGAATCGCCTGATGCAGCGCGATTACCTCCGGGAAACGGAGCTCACGAAGGGGGGAAGCGACGCGGGACTGGGGGCAGCGGAGGGGCTGTCCAGCATCGGACTGATGAGCAGCTCCGGGAACGAGGTGCTCCACTATACCTTCCGGCCCAGCAAGCAGATTGTGAGTATTGAGACCTAGAATTAGAGCTGGCAAAGTGTCGATAGGATTATCGATATAATCGATTGTTTATCTATCGAAGAGACAATTATAGATAAATCGAGTAATATGCACATTAGGCAACAACTATAAGTAACTTAAAATTCCAATTTTTATAAAGATGTATTTATCAATATAATCGATAACTTAAACTTCGATATTTTGCCAGCTTAGGCTTAAAGCCTACACGTATCATTCCCTATATTTCATGGTGTTCATCTCGGGCCTCTCCCCACCCGCTTTCTTCTTTCCAAAAATTACATTCACAAACTACTTAGAGCTACGCCACACTGAACAAAAAGGGCATCACCACCTGCAGTCCGCCGTTGGGTTCGCTGAACTACAACGTGAGCACCTCGACGCCCTCGTCCTCGTACCACCTGACGCCCCAGCCCATGGAGGTCAGTCTGCTGAGTCCGAACAATCCGTCGGTGACGTCGTCGCTCAGCGAGTACCGATTTCGCACCGGTCCCGAGATCGTCACCACCTCGAATCGCATACAGGAAAGTTGTATATAAAGCTCTCACACCCATACTTACTTCTGAGTGTACAAAAAAACCAAATGATATAGAGTGGCAAATGTATTAAAACATGAGTATCGTACCGCATCGTATCGAATAATATCCTAGCAGCTAGACGTATTTATTCGCATGGTTTGAGGAAAGACTTCTCCTAGCTCGTAAGCATCTTGTCTACTTAATGCAATGCCAAAAGTGTAACTGCAATACACTCGTTTTGTAAATAATCGTTGTCATCTGTTGTTGTAATTAAGACCGATAAGGAACGTACATATATATTCTCAACGAGAGAGAGAGGAGCGAACGAAACTACTTCTAAAGAACATATCGTTTAACGTTTCACCTACACATCATATCCAATATCCGATATCCGATATCCTATATCCCGTATACCTTTCACCTATCCTACATCCCGAGATTCCCGCGAGGGTTCCGATAAACAAACGCTGTCAACTTAACATATCGCCGACATCCTAACGCTCGCTAAGCTAACCCGAGGTCATTGTTGTGCGCCAAAATGCAAAACATTAAAAAACAAGCAAACTGAGCTGGCCGATTGCAACTAATTTACGCCATATTTAGTATACCAATAAACGTATATATATCCATTTAATCTGAACAGGACCTGCACTCTTCCAGAGTTCCCGGCAGAGTACTGCGGGAGTCGCATTTGTGAGAATATCATGTCCATATCCTCTATGAAAGTATTACCTATTGATTTTCGTTTCGATTAACTCGAGTGTTTAAGTGTAGCTACCACATATGTGTATTTAACTAGAGTTAAGTAGTCCTAATTAGCGGTCTAAGCGAAGTGTACATACATGATTATACAGCTGGGTAGGCAAGGAGTCCGGTACTCCGGTACTCCCGAACTCCTGTTCACTGAGATTCCCCCTGTAATTTGAATTTGTCTAACCGCTCCGAACCGACAACTGTACATAGTTCATAATTTATTGTGAGGACGAAATGCCGTTCGCTTCGATGTACGTTGTGTTGCCCCCATCTAGGAGTAAATTAAGCATTTATAGAACAATTGCTACGCCGCAAACATATGTACAAAATCTTCGGAGCGATCCGAAGGGAGTGTGTCCCTTCCAGAGCCTCGTAATATTCGGCATTCAAAATTCCCAGTTCTGAATTCAGAATCCGGAATCCGGTCGACGGCAGCGGCGTTTCTTCCCTGGAGCGGACACCTTACAGCTTGAGGATAGTATATATATCTGAATAAAAAATGTAAAATGTATCTTAGAGAATTGCTGCCACTTAATCTCAAAATGTAAACGCGGGGGCAGGCGATACTCGTGCGATACGAACAGCAAACGCAAAGATTAGTATAATTTGTCAAGCCTAGTTTTTGTAACTATTAGGAGAAATATTAAATACAATTAAATTATAACTAAATGGAACCGAAGCACTGGTCACTCTCACTCATTTATCGATGGACAACTTTGCCGCTTTAATAAGCACTTGGGCAGCAGGAGGTATTGCGGACACGAACCTAACTCCTGCGGCACTAGTACTTAGGAAAGCGAACTTGGTAAGTGGGCACTATGACGTACATATCCAATATTCACCCTTGATCCAGGCTCTTTGATCTCCGAATCCATGGCTCCATGTTCTGCAATAATAAATCAATTAGTGTGTGGAAGTACTTTCACTGGATCTCTGTCACAATTGACAGCTTGAAGATGCCTCCATCCGCCGTACAGCAAGGTTAATGTATTCTGAACTATGCACTTTATCGTTTAGTTTTTGAGTTATTAATATATCTGTACGAGATACTTAACCTTCTGTGGCAGCTGTCTCTTTGAAATGTTTTCCTCCCCCGAAAAATATAAACATTTCGCTCAATTTTCCCCCCGCCCAATCGCCATGTAGATGTGTATCATTGCAAGTCGTGTACGGCTAGTAACCTCTTGCACATAATACATAAGTTTATTAAATTTAAATTGGCTTAATTGACCCTCATTCGTTTTCCGTTGCCCGATGCCCGATGCCCGTATTCGCCGGCAGCGTTCAAAATTGCTCCATGACAGACGACAACGAGTGTCTGTATGTCTGTATTTTGTGCTGCCTTCATTGCTGGAGCATTCAAAGTCAATTGAATTTAAACGAATATAACTACATACAATGCGATGCTGCCACACAGTCTTATTGTTGCCGCATCGCCCGATTATGATTGCTGTTGCTGCCGGGGCAGAAGCGTCAAGTACTTGTCAAAAAAGAGCCGAGGACCTCGCATTCGCAATCGCATTCAACAATTTGTCAGCGCAAGATGCACAAACAGAGTACAATAATAAATAGCTGGCTGAATGCATTCATCAGCTAAATTAGAATATACATAGATTAATCAGAGTACAATAACACTTAGTTAAGTGAGTCCAGTTTAGCAGTGGCTGGAGCAGCGGCTATAGCAACAATTGCCGCCGAGTCGTCGAAAATCTGTTGCACTTCCTGATTGCCATTAACTATGGCTTTGTCATCGCAGTCAATTCTAATTTGGTTTATTAGATTTTTATCTTAAAGGGCGTTAGCCGAGATTTAAGCGGGGGCTAATATTGATATTAATCATCTTTAATTTTTATTTATTACCACATTTCATGAAGCTAAAAGTTGCTTTAAACTTTAAAATCTTTAACATTTTTTCATAAAGAGTGAAAACCTGGATTTTGGTTTCTGTAAATTCACTTTTGCAATTTTTACAAATGGTAAAATTTAAATTATTGTTATGTTTTTTAGAGCGCCAGTTTCAAGTGATCTTTAATATTGGTATTTGTTATTATATATTTAAATTTTATTTTAATAACAAAAGTTTCAAAGATTAAAGTTGCTCTTAAACTTTAAACCGTTAAGCATTTATGCAGCTGACGATTGAATTAAAATTTTTCAAGCTTTAAGATTTGTAACATTTTTTTAAAATAAAAAACCCCTTTTTTTAAACTTAATAAATGTTAATATGTGATAAAGCACCTCATTTAAATTATATGTATTTATTATATATTTTTAAGTCCTAAGGTTAGTAAAAAGTCCTATTTTTTCGACAGAAATTACGAGAATTTTGAAGGGAATTTTATTTTATCGCATACATACTTATAAATTCCGGAGAATCGGAGAATGAGAGTGGGTGTGAGATAGAGATCCGCACGCGGGGCAGACTCATCGCCGATGTTGCTGCTGTAGATGTTGCTGTTGCTGCTGTAGCTGTTGCTGTTGCTGGCGTGCCTGCTGCTGTTGCTGCTCGACGACGAGAACGTTGATTGCGATTATCGCGCCTTGGCAGGGTCTTAACCCCCGATCGGAGAATTGACCAGTAGTCGTCGATCTCAAACGTATATATTTTCGTGCATACTTATGGAATTTGTAATCAATGGGCAAGAGCAAGAGCCGGATTGTGTGTGAAGCACCGATTTCAAACTATTCCTTTGGTTGGTATAGATATAGATATAGATTGCACTGGGGTTTCGGGAGACCGCAAGATCTGCGATCAGTGATCTCTGTTCTGGGGTCCGAGTTCGAGAACGCGGAGAACATTGCCGCTCGAGGGCGATTCCACAACTGATTTGTGCAGTGATCGCGCGGACAGTCGTTGGATTTTTGAAAATAACCATCAATTCATTACTCTCCGTGTGTGAGTGTCGCTTCGACTATGTGTGTGTGTGTGTGAGAGATCGCCCTCATATGCGTAGTGACCATGCCGAAGTATTGGTGCGACTCAATTCCGCAACAACAAGAGCAGGCAATTTCCCCGCCCACTCCACTTTCCACTCGGCACTTTCCACCCCGAACTGCAGTTGATTACCGACTAAGCCGGTCATCTGAACTATCCCGCATATAGTCGAATTGAAACTGAAATTGAAATAGAAGCACTCGCCTCGAAATAGCCGCCTCCCATTCATGCCAGATTATTTAACCGCACTCTCTCTCCGGCTTGTTTTCCATCTCGGATCTTAAATCACCATCGCCGACGGCTTTTCACACAAACAGATTGTCCAGGCGCATAATAGATTAGGCTGGTCCCCTGAGTTCTCCTTAAGTTCCCCATTCCCCAGTTCCTGTATCCCAGTTCCCAGTTCCCATTCCCCGACCAAGTTCCTAATACGCTTGCCGGGATTATAACCATATGCTGGGGAGATTCAATTTTTTTCCACTTCAGAATACGGTATTATGCACTTTTAGCGCTTAAGTTGATGGTGTGCGATGATGGGGGTGCCTGAAAGGTGGCAAATAAATTGCTGAGATTCTTATATTCACACACTCATCTTCTAGGTAGGTCGCCGTGGTCTATTAAATCTCGAAATAAATATACCTTTCATTACATATTTTGTTTAATTTTCAAAGGCAGTTGAACAGCTAATACATAAACAATCCCCCATTTTAATCCTTTTATTTAAGTTTAATTAATCATAGTCACGAAAATCTTTTATGTGTAACATAATCCCTGACCAAAAGATTTTGTTCAATTTTCTTTGCCTTGTTAATTACAAAATAATATCCTAAAAAAGAAAATATCCCTCACTTCCTATATCTACAAATATAACTTGACCTTCTGAGCTCCAATGTAAGTAATTAATTGCAATTGCTCATTGAAGAGTTTCGAATGCAATTCATCCCATCAATTATTGAGCTTTTATTCGCCTGAATGTCTAAATTACAATTGCATTTACGAGCCAAGAAATTCAATCTTTTTCTCCTTAAAGTGCAATATTTATTACTTGTTGAGTTTGAGGTTCAATATTATAACGTGTTATTACAAACTCAAAGAAAAGTTAGCTAGCTGAAGGCTGTTCTTCAACATTTTAATTAGATATAAATGTAATGGGATGCCTTCTTAACTTCAAAGATATTCATCTTTCAGATACTTTTATGGATCTGAGCGTATGACCCGCACTGTGGCGCTGCCCTAAAAATTAAGATCTGGATGAAGGAACTAAACTTGATTGCTGGTCTTGTCGTACTTACAAGTTCTCACGAACACACAGATTCGCTGCTGTGAGCTCACTTAGTTGAGTGAAGAATTTCAATTAATTCAATTGAAGCGGCTCGCCAAGTAGGTAGTGGGCACTGTCAACTGCGAATGGACGTCGGTCCATTTCCATATCTAGTGTGAATTCAAGATTCTTTTCGTATCTGGCATGGCCTCATATCCCCATGTGTGTGTACAGCTTCCTTATTACGGCGCATACATCATCAAATAGGCCACGGAATATACATATAGATACATACGTGCTCCATCGAAATTCCGAATAAGCGATTGTAAAACTCGAGAGCAGGACAAGTCAACTTAAATAGCTCTTATGGCTACCAATCTATGGGTTATAGGAGTACCACGGCCCCGCCCACTTTTCCCGGCCACAAACCAATAAAAAGGGGCGAGGACGTAACCGGAACCCTTTCCCGGCCGTAACCGGAGCGGGAAAATGCGGCCAAATGGTAACCCACTCAAATAGGTACATCGATTTTCGCACACTTTGTTGGCGGGGAGAGAGAGCCATGAAAAGATTAAGGTGAAATCCACAAATTTGGCGCAAATGAATTTTCTTTTTATGTTTTTTACACATCTTAAATTTTTTATTATTATGCCATCCTTTGTTGTACGTTTTCGATCCTCATTCTATTACACTTTGCATCGGTTTCGCATCGCCAGGTCCATTTTTCCCCCCCCGAACCAACCGACTTTCCAAGGTTTTTCCCTTTTTTTTCCCAGCGAATTGGAGAAATTTGCGTGCGTGTTTTGAATGAGAATTTGTTGCATATTTGCCTGCCTGTTGGCTTTTTGGGGCTTTTGTATTTTTGTATCCTGGGCAAATGGAAAAAAATAGACGTGGTAAGTCGAAAGTGGAAATAGTAGAAGTAAAGGAGCCGGCGCCATCTGTAAATATCCCCCATCCCCCCAATTTTTCCGAGTCTGTGTCTGCTGTTGTACAATATATAAACATTTACACACAGCCATACGCATTCGCATATCGTAAAAAAGTAGCAAATTCCCCTGTTGCGTATGAATTTTTGGCTTCTTCACTGAAGTAGAAAGCATTTTCGCTCTGGGTAAATGTGATTTATATTGATTGTAATCGCGGGAGTGGCGAATGGGGGCCGGTCCTTCTAGGAACGAGAAAAGGAAGGCAGGCAGGAACGCTTCCATCCTAACTACAATATCAGTGAGCATCCGACAAACAGCGATTCAGTTTGCAGAAATGAGAAAAAATATATATCCTCTCAATTTGTACACACAATCTATCTACAGCTGTAGTTATGCCCTGCCACCAGGAGCATAGGAGTTGGTACACTTGGAGCAAGTACTATATGTATTGCAAAGTATGGCTTAAATAATGCATTTCTAGAAGGTTGTATAACACCTAGAACCTGAAGAAACTAGAAAGTCTTTCAGCTCAGTCAATTTGATAAAAGACTGTAATTGGTTGTAATATATATGGAGTAATGTAGATGTTGTAGAATTAACATGATATTTGGAACTATTAAAATACTGAAAATATTGTTAGTAGTTTATTGCTCTAACAAAAATACCGAAGACTTTTGAATATTCATTGATTTTACATTTTCCCAAAGTCCACTGGTCAAATCAACGTTATATTTAGCTACCTCTAAGCTAAAAGAAATAAAATGTCAATGGCTGTTACAGAAATACCCCAAGCGATGGTTTTGATTGATAAATTATACATTTTTCCAGAGTGCATTTCTAGGCATGCTGATGCGGATGCAGATGCATATAGAGATGCAGGCGGAGTCTCCACGAATCCCACCGTCAGCCGTCAACCGACGAGCGTCAACCGCCAGCAGCCTTGGCTCTACAGTGCCACTTACATTTGACATCAAGACAACGGCAGCAGCGGCAGCAGAAGCAGCGTGTGCGGGTAGGGAAACACCCCTGACCTGTGACCCCTCAACCCCCATCCCAAACACCGTTGCGAATCCCCCACCCCTCTCGTTTCCCATCAGCATTAGCACGTTTTGTGTGCACATTAGAGATGCCCTCATCTGGTCATAGGTGTACCAAAATGCACTCGAAAAAATATTAGCAGAGGAATTACTGATCAAGGTTTTCAAAGCAACATATATATGCAAATTTTAAGACAGTATTTCCGTTTGCTAAAAGAAAGACCTCTTTTAATAACTAAGACAATGAGAACGAAAGTGTACCATGCGCGCATTCACGGGGGATATGGGGGATACACCCCCTCTTGGATTAAAAACTACATCTAAAATGTATTTTATTCCACATTTTTCATTTCTACTCAACAAATTTGTTTGATATTCATCCCCCAACCAAATTCTGGATCCCCCACTGAAGTATATCCAGATTTTTAAGCCATAATGGCTAACCAATAATAGTATTATCTTTGGAAAAGTTAAAAAAGATTTTTTCTACAAATTCTTAAATATGTATTGCTCCTTTTTTTTAGTGTCCTACGGATACGTCCATGTCTGAGTGGCGTTTGGCTGGAGGGCTGCCATGAATTTTGACTTTGTGTGACGTATCGCTGGCTCTCCTGAATGCCAGGCCCCCATCCCGCCTCGCGTAACCCCCCGCCGGGTGGTCGTGTCAAGGACTCGAAGTCCTTTTTAATTTTAATTAGGCTGTAACACGTTGCTACGTGCTATAATTCGAAAGAAGGCGGCGACGGTAACCGGAGAAAGGGAAAGTGAATCGGATGGATTGACAAACCGTCTGCCTAATTGTCTGCAACCGGGACTGAAGAGAGAGCCCAAGGACAAAAACCACCGCCCAACGCCCACATCTACACCAAGCACCCGAAAAACACCATCGCACACACACGCCCCCACATAAATCAATCCTCGAGAACGTCGACTTACCAGAACGTACATATACTCGCATTCGGAGCAATTTGTCAATTTTTCGGTGCTCGGTTTTTTCTGGCTGTCCCGTGATTAACATAAACCGCAATTTTCATTGCCGACAGGGCGAGACGACAACGGGCTGGAAACTTTCTTAATAATGTGGCCCGGACAACCCCAGCACACGCACATCCAGTATATCTCCATATCCACATCCACATCCACCTGTCCGAACTGAACTGAACTGAACCCAAAATGGGTGGATACATACATATATCCCGTACCACCCTCGAGGCTGTTGCTGTTGCAAAATTTATTGCCAGCAAAATAAATACGCAAAAGATGACATATGATTTGACCCGAAAGATAAAACTGTCTGAAAACAAATATTTCCGCTTAGAGTCCATCCGTAATGCGAGATGGTGATGGACTGGCGGAGCTGAACGATTGAGGGAGCAGCGGTCATGTTTATTTAAGGTTCTGGTTTGCTCCTTCATTATTAAGGACATCATTCAACTAGTTGAATCGGCCCTTTCGGCCATGTCGCCCCTTTTGGCCATCCCCATTGCCAGGCTGTCTGTCAGCCCATTCTTTTTGGCCGTAATTTGTACACGCATATGTATGTGGTGGTGGGGCAACGCCCCTCTGCTTTTCCCACTTTTCCCGCTTTTTCCGCTTTCCCACCAGCGAGTTGAGCTACTTATGCAAATAAACATAAGGAAACTCGCATATGCCGAGGATATATTTCCCTGCCGGAAGGCTGGGGGGACTGAACGTTTCCCCCTAGATTTTGACTTGTTATGAGCGGTTTGCCGAGCTTACTTGTGGCGCTCGGAAATACGATATTGTTAATTAATTTACGCCTTTATTGGAGCCCTCGCCTTGGCCTTTAGTCAGCAGTTTCCCGCACCCATATCAAACTGAAATCATGTCAGGGGTCAGTGTGTTTGTGTGGGGAAAAAGTGTATCAAAAGCTCGTTAACGAACGGCTGCAGCATTGGATCCGAATCAGATTCCGGGTGGAGGTGGGCTGAAAACATGACTAGCCCAACAAATGATTATGAGTGCTAGGACGGGAGATACGGAACCTTTGGCTCAGCTACCTGGTAATTACATTAGCCACTGGATCAGTGCATCGGTTTACTCCCGCAAGCAAAGCACTCTTCAATCACACTTGTTGCTCCACACTCAACTGGCCTCCTCTTGGCTTGAGCACTTTTATTGAAAAATAGTAGATAAATACAACAGAAGTCTGGCTTTGATACAATCCTCTGCACTGGCTGGTTAAAAAATCAATGGCGTTCAGGTAAAAATAGTTATAGGCCTGCCTCTTGAAACCCTATAGTCAAATATCTGGGCTAAATCTGAAGGCAACACAATCCTCTCAAATGGCTGATTAATTCGCATTGGCAACCATCCAACAGATGGTTAAGTAATTACACAACGTTCCCTTAATTAAGCCTCTTGATTTGCAATATGTGATACGAAGCACATGTGTGTAATTCAAAACATCCTGGAAGTAAAAATAAGTTCTGCAAAATGCAAATTCTAAAGTCTTTTTTGCAAGGCCTCCTGGTTCTCACAGAACTCTGCTGATCAAAAGGATACATATCTTATGGAACGTTACACATCTTCCTTCTTGGCATCAGTTTCTTTTAAGGTGTATTTTACGTTTGGTTCTTTTGTGTAGATAAACTCACATCTACATGTTATAGAGGGCGCTTCGTGCTACGCCACCTGGTTTTTAAAATTATCCGGCAACCCTAATCAAATTAACGGATTCCATTGTTAAAATAAAATATAATTAAAAATACATTTAAATAATTAAATATTAAGCATTATTAAAGCATTATTACAGATTTTAGTGATTTCTATATTTACTGTGCTTTGATCTGATATAATATACAAAGTATTTATTTGTTTTATTGTTTTTCCCGAAAAGATTAACAATTTAAAAAATGGGTTCTTGTTAAATATATATTATATTTTATGTGTGATTTTAGTGCAATATTTTAAATCTTAATCATTTTGTTCCCACCTTTTCATAATTCTTGTCCCCACAGACACATTTTAAAGGCATTAAGAACCATGCACTATCTAAGTGGCTAAGTAAAACCCGACTGGGTAAATTATTAAAAATGAATTATGGCCCAACTGAGCTCTTTATTCGAGGCGGCTGAATTAATTGAAGCAGCTCGTTTAACAAAGTGTGAATAATGGGGGCCAAATCACGGACAATTATTTTGTTACATCCCTGATTGGCTGCTAACAAGATTGGCAACGTGCAGTGCATTTTCATGCGCTTTCATAATATTTAATATCATATTTCTCATGCCTTGCCAACTCTCGTGGCAATATATTTTGCAATTTTCCGCACAACACCTCGGGTTACCATCGGACATACATACTTATGAGCAAGGGGGGTGGGGGGGCTGGGGCTGGCCAATACATATTCATTGGCCAATCGATTTGTGAGCCAATATTTCTCGCCAATTTGCGGGTCCAGCGCCAGGGTCTAGGTCTCCAGCCAGTCAGCCAGTTTTGTGCCAAAAGACCTGGACACCGGTAGGCGATCCAAAGTGGCAGCGGATCGGAGCGGGTCGGCTGACTGGTTCCCGTTTCGATGTTTCTGCATGGGCACATTTTTCAGCTAGTTCTTCTAATCAATTGCCCCAACTCGACGTCGATTACTGCCAGCGGTTGCTGCTGGCTCTGAACCCAGGTCCAGACTACCCACTACCCACTCCCCACTCCCATTCCCCATTTACCCCTTCCAAAACTCAAAAACTCCAGGCATGTCCTCTGTCCGTTGTCTCTGTGCGTCGAGCACTTACGCCATTTGTTGCCAATGCCAGACTCTGGGCCTGCACTCAAAAAATTTTATAAAATATGTAGGCATTTATACATTAGCCCAATAAAACTTAAGGTAATGTTAAGGGAAATATACTACACTGAACCTATGGCTTATTAATCAGAACATTAAATCAGGAAAGTAAACAAATAAATATTAAATCAACTATATTTTCAGGCTTTTAGTATAAATAAAATTAATAAAAATATAAATACATTGAAAAAAAAATTGTTTTCTGGTTATAAATATCGAAATAAATATGGTATTCTTGGAATAAAAGATTTGTGAATTTAAGAGCTTTCTAATATTTTACAATTTAAGTTTATAATAAGTTACCAAAATGATCATCAATATTTTATTTTGAACAGTTGTCTTAACTTAACTCTTATGTTAAAGTTATGAAAGGGTAAAAGAACTGCTATTTTTAAAGAAGAAAGTAGGTATGCTAATAAAACTAGATGTACCAACTTACAAGATTTGTTTTTCAAAGATCTATCTATCTATTTTAACATTTAAGTTTATAACAAGTTACAAAAATGATTTTATTTATATATATATTTATAAAGTATTTTATTTTGAACAGTCTTAACGAATGCTAAAGTAATGGCAGTGTTAAATATTTTATATTTTCAAAGAAGGAATAAGTTATGTTATTAACTCGTATACTTACTTATATACGTATATACTTATATATTATATATAACTATTTAAATGTGCCAACTTTGTGTTAAACTTACACCTATATAAGTAGAATACACATTATAAATATTTATGAAATAATTTGCACATCCTCGGCTTTCGTTATTTGGAATTATGCTTACCAAAAAGTAATAAACTAAGTTTAAATTTTAATTTTTTTTACTCGTCTTACTTGACATGTAAAATTAATAAGTAGACACAAATTTGTAAGATATATTAAAGAAATACATATTAAATTGTTAAAATACCACCTAAGAACCCCTTTAGAACTGTGATTTTTTCGAGTGTGGGCCTTAGGTTCAGTGTGCCCCTTCCCCACCCCCATTACCATAGCCATGCCCACCCCCTCCCCCCTATCCTAGTGTCCGGTGTCCGCCGACAAAATGTCCGGCGGCCGTCGTCATCGACCGTTTGCCCAGCGGGCGAGTTTCAAGCGCGTGTCAGCGGCAGCCGTAAATGATGTCCAGTTGGGCATAGCATATAGCAGCGTATATGGCACGATATATGTTTGCAGGGGTCTGGGTTCTGGGGTCTGGGGTTTGGGCCCTGTCCTGGGTATCGGGACATATCTGTGGGTGGGTCGGAGGGCGTTGGCTGGCGACTCCATGACAGAGTGCTTCGACTGGGCGACCGGCGACTCCACGCTGCGTTTTGATTTCGAGTTATTGCAGTCGGCGGAACAGCAGCAACAACCAGCTGCATTTATGGCTTGTAATCTGAATCTCAGTTGGTCAAAAAACGGGGAAAAAATTAAATTTGCACACAGAACAAGTTTAAGTGGCAAGGGGGGCGGCGAAAGGTCCAGGGTTTTTGCTCCTTCTTGCCCCTTTGGGCTATTTTGCAAAACTAGTTTGCCCGGTAACGAAACTAAAACTAAACAAAAAAAAAATAACACTAAAAACAACCAGCAGCAACAAAAACTGTTGCACATTTCTAAAAAGAAAAAGAAAAGCTGAACTACTGAAAACGAGCAAAACAGCAAATTGCAGAACGGACTCCGAACAGCAGAAGAAAAATAGCAAACAAATTTACTGCCAATTTGCTGCTCATTTCGTTTAGAAGGTGACACGGCCATGCCCCCTTTTTACTGGCGGGGGCGTAGGAGGGGCTGATGGGCGGTTGCCACAAGGGGGCGTGGCAGTGCGAAAGTGCGCTTTTGGTGGTCGTGGTCTTGTGTGCACTTTGCGCGTATGTGTTTCGCATTTTTACACTTAATTGCTCCGCTTTGCTCCAAATTGAACTGCCCAGGAATACATAGAGTGGGGCGGAGGGCGGTTGCCGATAAAGGGGGCGTGGCAGGACAAGCCAAAGCTCGACCCCGAGCACAAAAAGCGCAACTGCAACTGCAACAACTTTTTGGCAGGCAGGCAGCAGCAGCAACTCGCACATGCAACATGCAACACACACACACTCACAGAGCTTATAAATTTTTGGAGCACACATATAGTCGGGGTTTTTGGTAGTTTTCGGTTAGTTTCCGATAACGTTTAAAATGCCAATAGACCCAGCGAGAAACCTTTGAACAAACACAGCACAGCCAGCAGAACAAACAAAACTATTTTCGCCGCGATAATCGCCGTCAATTGCAATGCAGCAGTTGCAACTGCCCCATTTTCCCAACCCCCACAGCACCCCTTTTTTTGTGCCAGCAACTTCCCTCGAATTGCGCAATTTGCGGCAAGTTGTGTAAAACATAATTTTTGGGCAATTTATTGCGTGTTTGGATGGGCGGGCACAGATTGTGGGTAAAATGGGCGTGACTGAGGGTCTGAAGGGCGGTGGGGCGGTGGGCGTGGCCCACCCATCACTCATCATCTGGCCATCCACACATTGGGATCGGGGAATGGCACTGGGACCATCATTTCATTCAAATTTATGCGCTAAAACTTCCGTTCATTTGGCCCTTGAATCGAGTCAAAAGAAATGGCAGAGGAAATAAAGGAAAAGAAATGAAAGATAGTTGTACATCAGGGAAAAATCCCTTCAAGTAAATGGAGCTTTACTCGGAAGAGCAGAGAATTTGTCAAGAAAAATAACTTATTATGTAGCTGTATATTCAAAATTGTTATTTAAAAGAATTTGCTAAATTTGCATAAAGAAATGGTTTATACATTTTTAAGATAGATATTCTAAGGCAAGCTAAGTAACAAACTATTAAACGGGCATACATAACATCAAAATTTTAAATCCCATCTTATAACTTATAATAAAGTTGACATTACAAACCACAGTTTTTAGCCACTTTAATACTATTTTAGGATAGAAAAAAACGAAATGTAACTCTCTGCGGATAATAATTCTAAATTAAGGAAGAACATATGTAGCTAAAAGTAAAAAAACAGAAATATTATGAGTCCAAAAAACCAGTTTGGAATCCAAATGAATTATTATAAATGATACAGAGACAGAAAAATTCTAAATAAATAAATAAAGCATTATTAAAGAGCTTAAATAACTACCAATATTAAATTAAAAATCAAAATATATTATAATATATTTTCTGCCATTGTTGTAGCAATCAGATCTGCCCTGAATTCCTGACATCCTTGAGTTTGATCCCTTTTTCCCCCAGTGCAGTCGAAGAAGAATAGAGCCGGAGAGGTAAGAAATGGCTGGGTTATTCATTTAAATTATAAATGCATTCGGAATGTTTAATTTTTGAATGGTGTGTGTGGCCGGGAATGGAGGAGCAAATGCTGCTGAGACCGGGGACCTGCACTCCTTTTCCTACTTACAAAGGCAGCACATTCGATTCGCATTAATCTTCATTTGTTTTAGAATAGACTGGCGCTGCTGGTCGGCTCCGCTGCCCCTTCCCCTGTCATTGCCCCTCTGTCGAGCTGCTCCTTGCTGCAAAAAGGACAAATACAAATCTAAAGCAGAAATGTCTGCGGAATCGATGGACGACGACATGGCCCAAGAAGGACGAGCTGGGGAACTGGGGGAAACGCAACGAACAGAAAGCCATAGGTCATAAATTAGATTTTCCATTAAGCATATAAAAGCACCTTTTGGTTATCCTCAAATGCGTTTGCCCCCCTGCCACCCGAATCCCCCTGGAACCCCCCGAATACCCACAATCCTCACCCCGACCGACAAAAGGCGAAATCCAACTTTGCTGCAGAATCGAAGAAAAGCATTGAATAAACGAGTGAGCTGGCATGCGACAAGCGGCAGCAGGCAGCCTAAGATTGTCCGCAGGAGGTGCTCCTCCACGCCCCGGATCCCCTTCCCCGTCCCCATCCCCGCCCCCTCACAGCGCACCTCGTCCTCCGGAGGAGATCCTTCCCCAGTCGAAGCTGTTAGCCGGAGCAAGACCACACGGAAAAAATGGATTATCATAATAATTTCAGTTCCTATCTATTTAATATAAATTAAGGGTTTTTGTTTCAAATTTAAAGCATATAATAAAGATAAATATATAATATCCCAAATATAGTCCTGTCTAGAGATTTAATAAGGTACGTTTTTTCAAAAACCAAATAACATGCCTCTTCAAATAAAAAAAACGGATTATAACACCTATACTTTCCAAACTATGCTTTAATATTGTTTAACTTTAGTAAGGAACCGCCGTATAAAGAGTTAAAAATGCAATAAAACAAAACCATTTATGAGAAATGATAAGCAGAATATTTTCTTAGCATTTTAGTATCCTGAATTTTATCTCTTTAATAGTTTTGTTGCTGATAATTTTAATACAATAAAATGAAATACCATTGCGAAAACAGAAAGCATAAAAAATTCATGAATCTTGGGAAGTTTACTATCAATTCTTCAAATAATATATATTCCATATATTTTTTTTAAGTGCAGTGGCAGCGGCAACGGCAGCCATATTGAATGGATTTGCACAAACGTGCAGAAAAACTTTTGCTGACACAAAGGATGCAAAAAGGTGAAAGACGCAGGGCGCAGCTTCCCTCCAGGGAAACTTGGACAAAGTAAATTTAATGCAATATTTTTACATACCTATACATACAGTCGCTTGAAGTTGGCAATAAGGGAATTTTTCGCACTTTCCTTTTGGCGGAGACTTATTGGTGCGAATTAGTTTAATCAGTGCGCTGGCGCTCCATTGAAATCCCGTTAACGTAATGGCCCTTTTTGGCAGGCCATAAAAAGTCATATAAACATTTCAATTAACGAGTCGCCCACGTTCCATGTCCCCATACCCATACATCTTATATGCCACCTACCTACCTGACAGGCATCGACGAATGAGCCATGGCTTTGATAAATTGAGGGCAATGCCAGACTAGGCCGTCCATCGGCAGTTAGTGAGCCATCCCCAGAAATCAGAAATCAGGGAATCGGAAGGCAGCCTGCTCCATTCTCCCTTCAATTCATGCCATTGCCTGGCTAATTTAGTGAGGAAATGGACACGGAGGCAGCAGATTGGGGGGGAAAAGGACTCCAGGACCCCGGGACTCCGGGACTACCGAACACCGACGACACAAAAGTGTCGTATTCAAGGTCATAAAACGTGCGTCATGGCCGGTAATCAAAGCATGAAATTAATTTCCAATTGATTTTGGCCCCTGTCGCCGGCCCAATCGCTGCAGGAAGTTGACCAGCGGAAGTGCGAAACGATAAACAGCAACGAGCGACGACGGCGACGGGGTCGAAAAGGAAGTCGGTCACCCCTCAAACGGGTGACATCCTTCACCAAGGAGGGGACGCCCAAGGAGGAGCAGCTGGTGCAGCACGGAGGGGGCACAGTGGCCACAGTGGGTATGTGCTGAGGGGGCATTAAACGATCAGGCATTTAATGACACCCGGTCCGCCATTGATTTGCCAAATACATGTACGAACTACGAAGACTCGTCTCCGGCCACAGGACACTCCATCCCTCCCTGCCCGGTCCTCCAAGGGATGGGGGGGATGTGGTGGCATTGGTGATGACTTGGACTCCGTTTGAGTCAACACAGCCGCAGGGATTGTCAATACCAAAAAGCCGGTCAAGCATGGCACATAGTTCACCAGCGAGGGGAGCCGCATTTCAATGTGATATGCCTTTCATTTAAGTTTTTGTTTTAAGAGCCTTAGAACTAAGGGAATTTTATTATTTGATAATGTATAGAAAGTTGAACTTCTCTTAAGATCCTCCAATAAATTAAATATTCTTTTTTTTTTAAAAATAAAATAAAATCGGTGGTATACGTATAACATTTTGTAATGATAAGCCTAGGAATTTTAAAATAAATTAGCTTAAGAACTAACTTTTTTGATAAGGCTATTTTATAACTTACTATTATACCATGAGAGCACTAATACATTTTGATAATTTTAATTTAATTCTTTTAATTGAAATATTTAGCAGAACATATTAATTATCTCTGGATTTCAGAGTGTTTTGAATCGTTTTTATTTTTTAAATCGAACTATTATATTTGGTTTCGTTGCTTTGGCTTATTATATTTATGTTTTCAGAGTTGTAGGCATACTTTCCCCGATTATTTACCTGGCTTGTTGATCTTGGCTCTTTCATTTCCCGAAAATGTTCTTTAATTATACTGGCTGTTTGCTTTTAATCAACTCAGGGAGCTGCCCTCGCTGGGCCGTAAAACCGGCGACCAACAGAGCGAGGGGCTGGCATTGTGGGGCGGCGCCATGACCATCAATATGAGCGGAATCCGAGGTGAGGGGCAGTTGGACGGCAGATGGCCATCTGGCCAGCTGACAGACCCTGCTCCTGCTGCTCCTCATCGCCATCTCCATTTTCATTTTCATTTCTCAGGCCTAGACCACAAAGCACAAACAACTGAAGCGGGGCATTTAATGTCGCTCTGGCTGTCATCGCCAAAATCGAATAACCAAAAACAGAAAAGGCAAAAAGGAGCTGGCAAAAAAAGGCCAAGTAGTGGAAATGGCCAAGAGTGGCAGGCAAAACGAAAGCGAGTGCCTGACGAAAAAATATGCACAGCATCCTTGACGTTTGTTCGCTCGTTGACGCCCAAGCTGCTGCAGCATGGGGCATGGGGCATGGGGCATGGGACAGCCGATGTTGTCCCGCTCCCGTTCTGGCTTTTCCCACCGCTTTTCCCGTTGCCGCCACCGCCGTTGCCACAACCACCAGCGGTCCGGTCCCCAGAGCTGTCACTGTCGCTGTGGCTCAGGCATAGGCTGTTGCTTGTAGCAGGCACTAAGAAAAATATTCCAATAAAATATTCCAAATAATAAGAAGAAATTAAATTTAAATTCAATTAAAGGTTAGACAGAAAAGAGATTGATTTCATGTAAAACCCGCGGAACTAATGAAGTGCTTTGTCTAAATTCCCACTAGATCTTAAAATTTAAATTTAGATGCCTAAAAGTATGCAGTGAATAAGAGAGAGTCGTCTTTTTGCATCAATTCATGGCACTCGTAACATGAAAATATATTGTTGCATACTTTTGGGCGTCTTATGTTCAAATTCCTAGATTTTTGTGTGGCACCCCCACATAAATAATACTTATATTTAATCTAATCTCTACTAAATATTGAAATATTATTTTAACAAAAATTTATATATATTTTAAATTGTTAAAAAATAAGTGTTTCAATCTTTTGTATTCAAAAGCCATTCAAAGTAGAATAAAAGTGTTTGAGTAAATCGGGCTCTTGAAGATCATATTCATCTCTTTTCTGAGTGTGGCCTCTGGCCGAGATGTGTTCATGTCTAATGTCGAAATGGTTAGTTTCACTTTTTGCGTCAGAAATCGTAAAATTGGATATAAAATTTTACGAGCGTGTGGCTGGGCCTCGTCCCTGGTCCGAGAATCCCCAGCTCCAAGTCTCGGATCTGCAGTCTCGAGTGTTCTGTTGGCTCTCTAGTCCTGCGTGGGCCTCACACAGATACAAGACACTCGCTCACATCCACACTCAGGGGCAAATTTGTCCTGCAAATGGCCGCCTGTTTTTGGTCACGGCACAAATTTTGACGCTTGACTAGCAGTGGCAGCTGAAGTTGAAGCCGAAGCTGAAGTGGCAGGAGCAGAAGCAGAATCTGAGGCCGAAATGGCCAAAGACGAAAAGCGACGACGGCACTTTGTTTGCGGCTATAAATCATTTATGCAAGTTGCCCTGGCTGTTTGCGGGGAAATAAAAATTTAACAGAAATTTGTTTAGCAATTTTGCTGGTTAAAAATTTAGGACCCACTGGAGCAGGAGCTTTTGCCTTTTGTTCGAACTTTGAATTGTTGCATTTGAGGGCTATAATATGCAATAATCTCACATCTCACACAGGGCCAAAAATGTAGAGGGCAGGGGTATCGCATCCCCTGAGGAATTGGGGGATACTGGATGCTCCGGCAGGATACATATGTCTATATGTATATTCATGAGCAATATATTTTATAAGCATCATTGTGCATATTGGATAAAAAATAAGCTTAAAATACAAAAATATTCCCTTGCAGGCAGCAGGCAAGCAAAAGCAATCAGACGCCTAGCCAGCCAGTTTGCTTCCCCCGACCATTTTTCTTCTATCAGAAGTTCACCATTGTGGGAAATGCTGTGCAGGGCCTCAGACATCCTTTTCTCCCATCCAGTTGCCAGAACCCAGAACTCGGAACCCAGAAGTACGAATACCCAGGGAGAGGAAGGATGTGCCGAGTTTGGAATGTGTTTGTAAGTCTATTGTAACAGCAATATAAGTGCGAGGATGTGGGGGCGACTAAGAGCTCCAAGTCTACAGCAGCACCAGCAGCAACAAAATATTTACAAAATTGTAATGGAATATCAACAGATCATAAAATCATGCACATTTTATTTGTCGTACTCGTAAAATGTAAAAAAACATCAACCCACACACTGGCACTCGCACTCGCACCCGCACTCCTTGGGAAATCCTGGCTGGGAATGGATAAAGTATATTGAAAATAAAATGAAAATATTTTATGTGCATTACAATGGCAGCGTGTGGCAATATCTCGAGTACAAGTACAAGTAGGATGGATAGAAAATTGTGGCATTTATTAAATGGCTTTGGCTTTGGCTTCAGCTCTGCCTTTTTCTTCCCCCTTTTTCATCCGACTTGGCTTATTTCATTTTACTACCGCATCAAGAAAAGGCCGGCTGCTTAGCTGCATTATCCTGGCGGTGCCACGCCCACCGCCCCCCCTTCCACGGCAATTACGTGATTGGGCGGCATATAGAGCCGGGCTTTAAATTGAATTAGGGAAAGTGCAGTTGAGTGCAGGAATACGACCAAAACAAAATCCAAGCCACAAAATCAAGGGTACACGGAGAAGAAAAAAAGGTACTACCAAATCGAGTCAGTTTATGTAAGGCCATAAAAAAATGTATTATAAAATATTATAAGGAGGCCAGCATATTAGAAAAATAAAACTCAACGAAGCATTGAAATATATATATAGAAGAAAGTACATCTTAAGGGTAGATATTTCTTGTGTAGCATTACTGACAGCAATAACAGACAGGGGCGAACGACTTTAACAAGTGTCGCCTTTCGAAACTTTTTAGCTAATTCCCGATTTTAACGAAGAATTTTTAAGCATCGGCCACGCCCTGTTTTCGAGGGCGTTTGAAGGCCTGGACAGCATCAAAATCACTTGGGTGCTCGCAGTTAACGAGAAAATGTCTGGCAAACACTTAAACTTTTACGATGAGATGCAGTCAACGCGGGCCGCACAGTGGGGCAAATGGCCGTATTTAAGAACAGTTCTTAGCTACATTTATAAATATATACCGAAATGATGTTTTCTGTCGATAAAATCGCAAGTGTTTTATTGTTTTTATTAAGAAAATGGTAAAAATCCAACTAAAACCTTGGGTCTTATAAACATATAGGTTTTATAGGAACCAAGTTAAGTCGTAAAGCCTACTCAAAACATGCATATGTGAAAGCACAAGTCTTAACTGATTTTCTTAATCATACATTTTATGTTGGAAATTAAAAATAAAAGAGCAACATACAAATGCCATCCATTCATAATCAAGAAACAATCTGCCGCGAGAATCCCATAAAAGTCCGTTTTATAGTTTAGACACCCATTCCCGAGATACATAAACAGTTTAACATTTATATAACCATATACTTATCTTTTTATGCGCATAGATGGCTTAAATGAAATTCTGATATGAAAATCTGGTTGTATCCATTTAGGCGACACTTTGACTGATGTTGATTGATGGGCAAACCTAATGAGTTGCAGGTGCATTTAAATGGCCCGCGGTCAATGGGCTGTGAAATGTGAACAATGTGAAAACTAATCCATTGGACCACTGGATCAATGACAGTTGATTGGCGACCAAGAGGACTCATGAGGGAAATCAATTAAGTGGGAAAATGGGTAACAGCCGCTGCACATTAGCAGTTAACAAAAGTGAACACCGAAAGGGATTTATACAAATTAGTTTCCCTAATTAAGGAGGTAAAATATACGAAATCAATTACCCTAGCCGCATGTGCTGAATTATGCATTAAAGCCTGCCTTATTTTTTGGCTCCAATCCGAGTACGATTCCACAGTGCTTTTATTGCAAGCCAGGCCAACACCTTTCGCCCAGTTTTCCCTAATGCAAACGCTTTCCAGAATAAAATACGTCAACTGACTGTCTCGCTGCTAGAAAAGCCATTCAAAGGCTAATCCCAAACCAAAACTATTAACTGAATGCTAATTATTGGCAGCACCCGAGCTGGTAAGGACCCAGCTATTTTTAGGCCATTCTCGGGGCTGACAATTTCACTTTAGTGTCCGTTTTATGGGCGGCCACGCCAAAGAAAACAAAAAGCTGGACAAGTGCAGAAACGAAACCTACGTAATTGAACACGACTGACACTAAAAATAACCAACCAACCGACCAACTAACCGAGTAACCAGGCTTTCGGCTTTCGGCCAGGTCGAGAACATCAAGCAGAACCCCAGCTAAAGAAGCGATAAAAAGGAGATAAAACGCCCGAAAAAAGACAGAGGGAGTGAGGGCTAGAGGTCCCAGACTATCTCCTCCTATCCAGAACATCCGATACTGTAGTTATGGCCACAACGCAACTGAAGTAAATAGTCTTGTTTTATGGTTTATTTAAAAGTCAGCCGCCGGGTGGCCAGCAAAGCGATAAACAAGCAAGTCACTCCCAAACTCAACTCGACTCCACTCCGCTTGACAATTGAACACTCAGAGCCGGTTGACCTGCAATTCCAGCCAGGAAGAGGAGCCAACAAACCTGCCGAATGCCTGTCAGACAGCTTCCTCCTCTGCCCCCGAAAGCCAAAAATTCATTTGCCCGAAATTACAAATTACGGCACTTGCAGTCACAGCCACTATCGCCAGGCCATGGCTCAGACACCGGCGATGAACGGGCACAGGAAGAAAATTTACATCAGGTAAAGAGCTACTAAATACTGTGCAAAATTGTGGGCAACAGACTCTGGCCACAGAAAATATTCACACCTGAATTGAAACGCCTGCCGAAATATCTGCATGACCCACTGACTTACTTATATTTTGTAAAACTTCTGAATAACGTTAAAATATTTATTTACAGGGAAGATACAAAAATAAGGTTGGTATTCAAAATTCAAACAAATAAACAAAATATGTCTAGTTGATTGATGCATATAATATTTTTATTAAAATAAATTAATTACATCTATGTAAAGTTTACATTGTAAACAGTCTAAGTAATACAGAAAATATTTATATCTGAATGTGAACCCTTTCAAAATAACTGGATGGCACACTAAATGAATTATCTTTAGTAAACAAAACTAAACCTTTACTATGGCGCTACTACGTAATATTTATTTTGTACTCCCAAGGGAGCCACAGAAAGTTTTAAAAAAGTTTTTTTGGAACAATATTTTTATTAAAATAATTTAAATATATTTAATCAGATAATTTTTAATAATATTCCATATTCATCCATGACTGAATTATTTTTATTAAAATAATTTAGTAACCAGCTAATGAACTTTTAGGAAATATTAACAGGGAAGCTAATATAAATGTAACTACACGTAAAATGTACTCAACCATAATACATATGTCTGGTTTATTGATAAATCTAATAGTTTTAGAAGTTTATAACTCTTACTAGGTTCCTAAAAATATATATTTCGATATATGTAGTTAAGCAAGAGGGTGTATAAGCTAGTTTATGGAGTTAAGGTGCTGTATATGTATTAATGACTACCATTCATCATAAAAACCTCCGGTCTAAAAAAGTTAGAAGCAAATGGGAAAATAACCCATTTCAAAGGAGCCAATTAAAAGTCTGCCATTTTTTCTGATGTTTACCCATAGTTTTTTCCCGTGTGTTAGATATTGTGCTATTGAGGGGGAGGGGAACGCACTGGAAGCGGTAGTTGGCAAGCAACTATTAACTCAACAAGCATAAAATGAAGCAGTCCCAGTCGAAGAGGATGCCCAGGTCTGATTGCGGTGGGTTCTGGATTCAGGATGCTGGATGCTGGCCTTGGGTTTGGGTGAGGTGTTAACCGGGTTCCAGGGTGGATGGCTGGGGGCAAAGGTCGCAGCTTCGGGCGGCGGCTGAGCTGGCAAATAAGCCGACAGGAGCGGCAGATATCGCTGACGGGCGACCCAGTGACAGGAGCCAGGAGATCAGGGTGCAGACAACTGGAGAAAACTGGAGCCAATGCCAGGGTTATTACATTTGCATGCGGCAGGCACCCCCCCAACCCCACTTTACAGCCAACTTACTTTGGCCCATATTTCAAAACTGTCGACACTCTCCAACATGAAAAAATAAGGCACAAAATGTGGAGAAGGAAGGCGCACAAGTCAAAAGGAGGCGCAATTATGACAAAAGTATGCCTGGCATAAATTTCCTAACAACCTCGTTTCGCACTTGTTAGTGTTGGTGTTGATGCTGATGGCTATGGCCTTGCGCCGAGCCACCCAAAAACCACTCCAGGCCAACACCATCCACCGCACCACCACCCACTCGAGGATGTTGTTATGACATTTGTTTGCTGCTAAATAAAGCGAGGCATTAAAGTTAATGACGCCCGGGCAGGTTGCTTAAAGTGCCAACCACCCGCGGCCAGCCACCAGTCGCCATATATATATATATATATAGGTATATATAATATACACACACTTAACCCACAACCGCCGGGCAGGACAGACAGACCACCCACCCATCCACCCACTGAACTACCACCCATGGGGCGAGGCAGGGCGGAAATTAGAAATTAAGTCGCGCGCTGTTTGAATATAAATTTAATTAATGTTACACAAATGCTTAAAAGCTGTAGTTTGTTTGCCCTAGACCGCCGACACGACAGCACCACTAGCGCCACCAGCACCGCCCGGGGACAAAGGATCGGAAACAGGACGAGGACGAGGGACGGGACGCGACGGGATCGAGGACCACCCAGCAGTCAACTCTGACAGGCAACAGCACGCGCCTTCCGCCTTCCGTTTTCCATTTTCCATTTTCTATTTTCCGCCCCGGTCCCGTGAACTTTGGACGCTGTTTAATAGTTTTCAAACGCTTGTCTAACTGACGCCTTCCGTCACTAATATGTAACCGCAGGGCGAGGGTTGATCCACCAATTAGGTGGGATAAAAATAAAATTAAGGTATAAGGGTAACAACAACATGGGGTTCTTTTATTCTTTAAATAATGCTCTTGTTCTTCAGTTTTTACCACAAAAAGATTTTTTAAAATTATTTTTTACCGACTCTTTATTATTTAATAAGCATTAAGGCACTTGGTTTTACTTTGTTAAATATGTTACTTACATATTTTCTATACCTACATTTTTTACTTTATTTCCAACCATAAGTAATTCCAATAATCCAGAAATTCCAATCAAAATATACCATTTATGCATTCTATTGAATGTGTTTTGCACTTCATTTCGTTTACAATATTTATTTAATTTTCATCTTGTCTACCGTTCAATAAACATTGATCTAAATGAGATATTTAATACCAACTTGTTTATGAAAAGCATTCAAATAATCACAAATTTCAATTCGAAATACATAATTACAAGCCTTTAACATTAGAGATAAATGTACTAGAGCTTGCCATTAAACCCTAGAAATGCACTAATTGCAATTATGCATTCCGTTTTAATTACTTCACATCCTCGGGACCGTGTAACCCGATATGAGGGCACCTGGAAAGTTAATGGGGCGACCCTCTGCCAATTTGGATGGACATGGACATGGACTCGCTGGGCAGGCCACTCGGAGTGGTCATCGCATTCCGGGGAAGCGTGGGAACAGTGGCAGTGGGTGTGGGTGTGGAAATGGTCATCCAGAGTGGGTTTATTTGTACGTAACTCCCGCTTGCGTCATGTGTGAGCTGCTCCACCTCCTGCTGATGCAGTTCATTAATTATTTGGCCGAAAGACCAGCGGGTTGTCACTGCTAGTCGCATTTCCCCAGCTCGTTTTTCTACGTTTTCCTCAGCTTTTCCACGGCTTGTTTGTCCGTGTGTGAGAATCGCTTTGGCCAGCGCAAAGTCGCTTAATTAGTTTCAGTTGAAGTTTATTATTAGCGCAAACTTTGACATCGATAACAACGTAAAGTCATTAGCATTTACAGCCATAGTTAGTCACAGTCACTTTTGGTAGTTCTTCTGCTACAGTGGGAGTGATGGACTAGAACTAGGGATTGCGATGGGTTTTTCCATCCCAAAAATGGTAATGGAAGTGGGAGTAAGAGTTGGCCACTACACGACAATGCTTTCAATGCTCTGCCACTTGCTGTTTCTTTGCCCAACTTTGCATACAAGCCAAATTACATTTCATTCCCCGTCATCCTGGGCCCTCCGCAGATTTCAGCCATTTGCATCTTACAACAGGACCCCGTTGGCCCGCGGAGCGTTTCATTAGATTCGGATCCGGATTCGGATTCGGACGCTATATCTCTGTCCCCGCAGCGGTGTCATTAAATCATGCTAAATGTCAGTGACTGTTGCCGTCACTCTGAGTTGCGTTGCGCCAATTGCCCCCGGCGTTGCATGCACCAACACCCGGTAAACCCCCGGAACCCCCTGGAAGCCCCACCCCGAAACCCCCCGAAAACCCCCTGAAAACGCCCGGATTCTGACTCTGCTGCGGTTTCAAATGCAAATAGCAGCCGCGCAACAGCGTTTCCATGGAATTAGTTAACGTTTACCATCGCAATGCTGCTGTTGTTGCCACCAACAATAACAACTAAGCACACGTAGAGAATTGATGTGACAGAAAAGGTTAAAGCTATCCAAAAACACCTAGCCAACTCTTTAAAGATATTTCAAAATGGCAAGTCGGGAATTTTCTGAAAAAAAAGACCTATTCCGTTTTTGGAATGGTGTTGCCCATTTCTTGCTAACGATACAATTTATAAAATATCAATAATTTTCTTTTAGGAAAATATATTTAAGTTACCCAAAAACACATAGCTTTTTGAAACTATTGTATTTTAAAAATGAAATATATTAATTTTTATTATTACTTATATTTATAATCATAAACTGCTTATTAGAACTCTTAAATCAATTTTCTGAATTCGGATAATCTAAACTAAGAACTTTAATGACTACATTGGAAACCATAAATATAAAATAAACTTAACACAATTTTTTTCTTTACTTCAAATATCTCGAACACAGCACAGTTCATTTCTCCATTTGCCAAGAAAAGCTTTAAACTTGTTTAATGTTTGCGGCAGCAAAAAGTTGTGCCATCAAAGGATTTTAACAAGTGACTTCTCTGCGAAAGTTTAGAGCTTCTAAATAAATTATAATTGTGAATTTTAGCAACTGAATATTTGGAATGGCTTTTAGGCCAATTAGCGAGCATAGATTACCGACCAGATTTTTGCGAGTGCAGATGAGACCTCGGCTGCATGTCGCCGCTGTAAGCCGGACAACAAATTGACAGTGTTAAATTAATTTGAAAATACATGCTAGTGCTTGATGGTCCGCTGTATTTCAACTGCCTGCTCAATTTCTGGGCCACTTCCATTTCCATTTCCACTACTATATATATACGACCATAGGTGGATGTGGGTCCGCAGAGCTGTGGGCCAGACTAACTGGCAGGCGGACTGGCAGGCCCTGATGTCAGTTAGATGCTTTCCACTGATTTTAATTAATTCATCTGTCAAATAAGATTAGTTTTATGGTTTACATTGTACACACGGGCACACATGGAAATAGCAATACTGCTGCCGTATTTGGATGCTGGCTTTGTGGTTTTGGGTTTTCGGTTTTGGGTATTCGGTCAGACATTGGGCTCTACATGTATGGGGCATTTGGGGTTCTCGGTTCGGTTCGGTTCGGTTGTTGGATTTGAATAAAAACGGCTTTAATAAACGACTAATTAATGGTCGCTGAAAACTAATGCTCCATTTGGAGCAGCTCCAACAAGCTGCAAATGTCACTGATAAAGTTCGGAACACAAATCCCCCTGGAGAGAGAGACCCGTTTTGGGGGTCAGGGGCCCTTAAACCGAAATCGCATTTCAGCAGGCCCATTAATGAGCTATAATAATTCAATAAATTGAAGGCAATATAAATTAACCTGTTGCTGGGCGCCGTTGTTTGGCCCATCGAGTCCGGCCGGGCGTTCCCCCGTGGTAAAACACACAAATTTCATTTTGACATGCATTGCAGACCACCTACACATGTGTACCAGCACACGCACACACACACACACAAACTGACAGTGGGGTAAATATCCAGTACGACCACATACTTCGACCCGCAGAGATAGCCATGGGTATTTATACACAGTCATACGGCCCATTAGCCACAGATTTTGTAAATTATGTCAATAATTCAATACAGATATGCCAGCGCTGCTGACATTTGTCAGGCGCACCACCCACAACACACCGCCCAACCGCCCACCTCCCCAGCTTTTCCAGGATACCACCCCTCGATTTTCCTTAACGACACAGGCAGCCGTAGTCGTGTCAAATTTGTGCGCCGCTCATTGTTAATCGCCCGGCCATAAGCCCGAAAACAATTAAGTTAATCAAATGCAATTGAGCAATGTCATTTATGATTGTTCTGCCACTTGCCCTCGCCGGGGAGCGATCCCTTTCTTCCCATTGTCCCTTATAATATATCCTGCCAAAGGATATGTGCACTATATCAGTCAGTTTGTCGAAAAAGGAATATAAGATTATTAGAAAATATATGGGCAAACTAATTTTTCAGAATTTATCTTCAATTAAAACCAAAGTTAAGAATAAATCAAATAAAGACAAAAGAAGTTAGAAGCATTTTATAACAATATAATTTTATCTAGAACTTGTAAATAGGTTTACGATAATGGCCAATAAATTTAAGTATATTTTATCTTATCTTATCTTAGGATAGTTCTATTTTAAAGGTGCTTATACTAAAATACAAGCACAATTGAAATAAATTGTTATATGTTTTGGATATTATCCTCCCCTGATTTGTTTTCTAAATTTAATAACTTTAAATCCCATAACTTTATTTTGAATTTGGAAATAATTTTACGATAATGGCCAATAAATTTAAGTATGTTTTACCTTATCTTATCTTAGGATATTTATATTTTAAAGGTGCTTATATTGAAATACAAGAACAATTAAAATAAATTGTTATATATTTTAGATATTATCCTCCCATTGATTTATTTTCTAAATTTAAGATTTCGTATATCTTTTGCCAGTAGTATCTATAAAACAATTTTAGACTCTCCTTTAAATTCTCTCTTAAAATAATTAAAGACCCCAGGCTTATCTCCTTAATTAATTGTTAAAAGTAAATCAAACAAGAATGCGCATTTATAAATTCCCAGGAAATTCCCATCTGTTAATTGCTTCTTTTTAAGCCGCACCTTGTTGACTTTGGTCGAAACTCAGGTGAGCCGGCGCATAATTCTGGCTAACGAGATCATACACACTTCGGTCTGCTGGATATACATTCGCCAGCCTGTTTATTTATGCCGGCAAGTTGAACTATGAATGCTGCCCGGAGTTTCTGGGCTGCTCTTGTTATTAATAGGATTGTCAATCGCAAATTGTGGGCCCTGTCTCTGCGCCAGATTCACCATATACAGGGCCCGGGAATCGGCTGGATACCAGGTCCTTGGGCCCCCGGTTTGAATCCTCGACGACTCCGTAGTCGTCATCATCATCAAGAACATTGTCAGCATTGTTGTCCCCTTCCCAGACCGATTTTCGGGGCCTGCTGTTGCCAGGCTTTGGCGTTGTGGCTGAAAATTATTATAGCGGTTATTATTCACAGTCAATTACATTGCCACACAAACACAATCGCACTGGGATCCAAGGGATACGGGGAATCCAGGGGATCCAAAGTAGGGGAATCCGGAGTCATAGAGAAGGAACCGCAGTAATCGCGTGGCCGCCGGTAAGACAGCGAGTGACGTTTTGACAGGCACCACTATCCATCCCCGTATTGTTCATAATGACAATTATAATGGCAACCGCAATTATGGATGCCAGTCGATTAATAACGCCGAACTCGACTCCCGATTCCTGGTTACTGGATCCTGGCTGCCGGCTCCTCAGGCATCTTAACTGCGCTAAGTAACGAGGACAAAGACCCGTCAATTTATGGCTTCTGGCGCCTGGAGAAAATATTTTCGAGTGTATTAAACTTGTCCCAGTTTGAGTTTGGCGGCTGGGGAAATAGAGCTCCATCTTCTGCCAATTTTACCTTACTTAATTTCGCATTTCGGGTGACGCAAATGGGATGAACGATGGCCTACAGCTCATCACTTCTGGGATTTGGGTTAAGCTCTGCTAAGACAGAGATTTTTTGTATTAAATCTGATCCACTAACAATTCATTACAATTATGTTTGTTAATAACGCACTCTAATTTATGCGATAATAAATAAAAAATTGTTTTTGAACAGCAAGTAAAAATAAAAGTGTTTAGGTCATAGTTTAAAAAGCATGTAAAATGTATTATATACACAAATTATTTATTTTGTGGTTCTTCTAAAATGCTGTCAGAAGTGCATTAGCACGTAAAGTATTATAAATCTCTTGAAAAAAGTAGCCTTTCATCGAGTGGCAAAAAAGTTTGATTGATTGCGAGGCACTGAAAAAACTGCAATTAATTGCACTTTAAACTGTTTTCCATTCATCAGTAATTTCGTTTGGAGATCTATTTTCGAATATTTTCAACAGCTTTAATGTTGAACTGAAGTGGCCAGCGTCTTGTTGGCCAATTTTGGACAGCTTGCGTTAAAGTCGCCATCGCAACGGGCCAGCTCAAAGCTATCGACGTAATTTCAATGGCAATTATTTTAATAGATATTTCAGGGGATTACATCTCCATCATCAGGGCCCAAACTTTCAGTGCTATTTCGTTCCCATTGTGGCTGATTATTTATTTCGTTGGAAAATTTCTTGAGCGACAGGCGGGCTTAAGTTGTAGCTGAGGACTTTGAGTTGGCATTGCTGATGTAGATGTTGCTGCTGTTGCTGCTGCTGCTGCTGCTGTTGAGCGCCAAATCGTTAGCGCATTTTAATTAAACTCTAAATTAGTCATTTTCATTGCCTTTTGGCACAAAGTAAAAGTGCCCTTCCCTGCCGCTTTCTCCTTTAGCAGCCCCGTTTTTCCCTTTGGTTTGGAAAGGGGGTCCTTGCAATTCGTTTGAAAGAGTGAAGAAGGAGCCCCGTTGCGTGTATGTGTGCGTATCTGTGTTTGCCATCCTTGTATTTGTATGTTTATTGCTGCGCTTTTTGCTGCTTCCGCTTTTGCAACTGCTGCTGCTGGTGGTGGTGGTGCTTCTGCATTTTCATTTATTTCAGACGACAGATTCCATGGCGGGCTCTTGAGTCTCGCAACTAAATTAAGGTTAAGATTGCAAATAAAATGTATTACTCCGATCCCCTGCATCCCCCCATTCCCTATTCCCGCCTCACGCCTCATTTGAAATGCATAAACAACTTACAAAGCAAAAAGTTCAACGACTGTCGCCATTTATCTCTTTTAGCTTGTCTCCTTGTCTAATGACACGCCCACTGCCACATGGACTGAGGGGGGCTAAAATTCATGGGAATTCATGGCTGAGACGGCAGCGAGCGGCAGCAACCGCAATTTAAGCCTAAATGCTGTGCGTTTAAATAACAGCCAGCCGACGGTTGCGGACATGCAATGGAGCTGCGTCAAATTCAAGACAAACCAAGAGCAAATTTGCCGCCGGGCCAGGCAGTGGACCCTTCCCTCCATGCCCCCCGATCCCGCCCAGATTTCCACTCTGTATGTGTGTATCTCTGGCTGCCAGATGCTGTCAGCACGCCCCAGGCGTAGACCAATGCGGCGTATGCGCAATGTGTGCCCCATCCCCCCCCCCATCTAAGCGGCAAAGGCTAAACTGCAACTGCAACTGCAGGCTACTAAATTTAACTACAGTTAAATAAATTCCCTGAAATTAGTAATATTTATGTTACATTATTGCACCGAAGGCGGCCACAGAGATGGAGTGGTGGGGGGGGGGGGCAGAGTAGCAGTAACAAAGCAACGGCGTCGTGCGGTTAAGTAACCACTCTTTATCTCTTTCAATAACAAGTCCAACGACAACCACACCAGCAGTAACTACGACTAGAACTATGCCACTATCCCCATCTCGTTGCCTTTTGTTTGCCGCCCCTCGGTGGAACTGCTCTGCCGACATGAATGAATGACATAATGGTGGAAGACCACAATTTCAAAAGCATACTTAACAAATATTACGAAATACTACGGAGAAAAGTGCACGCAACAAAAGAATAACAGGGCAGGCCAAAGAATCGCAGACGGGCGACATGGTTGCGGGTAAAGAGATGCACAGCAGCAACATCAGCAGCAACAGCAACATCATCAGCAGCAGCAGCAGCAGCAACATCAGCAGCAGCAACATCAGCAGCAGCAACAGCCGCCTAGGTGAGCTAGACAAAAAGAGCAAAACAATGCAAACGACACGCAGTGGACAAGAGGCCACAATAGACTTTTGAGGACCAGAAGTCCAGAGATGCTGCCGTGAGTTCATTGCTCGTGAACGAGCTTAAGGTTCTTCAAAAAAACATATGATTAAAAAAATAATTGGTTTTAAATACTCATATACATCATAACTCTGTCATGTCACTCATTATAAGTAAATACAAATGACAACAATTTTGTAGTTAAACTTCTCCGAAAATTAAGAATTTTTGACGGTGGATACTGGTTTGATTTATACTTATAATTCTGATAATTTTGTACAGTATCAACACTTGTTTTTATATATATATATAAAAATGTAAGTAATTACAATGCTTACAGACTTTTCCATTCAGATGTTTGTTTATTTTTTGTTTTAAACATATTCTTCATTCTTATTTATTTATAAAAATATAATTAATATTTTGAAAGTCTTAGCAACTATTGCCGATTCCTCCCTTTACCTTAAGTTTTAAACTTTTGACAACAGTGTACTATAAATAAATAACTAATATTTTTGACAGAAGGGAACTGGAAACTTAAGTCCTTTGGCATAATCTTCTTATTTTTGTTTTACTTGAATGAAGAAAATATATATATATGTATTTTTTTAATTTTAGAGATTGATTGTCTTTTTAGTGTTATGTTATAAGTTGTAATTTATAACTGAGACATAATTTATGAGTTTTTTTTAACCATTTATAGGAATTTTCTTTACTATCTTATTAGTGTTATTTTTCTGACATTTTTTACTCCATTTTGTATGCTATTCCAAGTTGAACATTTTTATAATATTTAATTTAATGTGTAATCCAATCAGATCTCTTATCTTTATTTGTTTGTATCACTTTTTTTATACTGTTCCAATTGTAATATTTTCATATATATTGTAGTTTTTCCATTTTGTATTCTATTCCTAGTCTTTTGTTACCATAATATTTTTTTCCATGTAACCCCATCAATTTTATGTTACCCACTTCGATTACCATTCGTGACTTCCCGTCTGCGGCCTCATCTCCGATCCGAGGCGGCAGAATGGAGGAACTGTTGCTGTTGCTGCATTAAATAATAATCATAATAAGTAATGTGGGGAGACAACGTTCTGGGCCTGCAACCAAGTGGAGTGGATTCGAGGCGGTGGGGAGCGGGGAAGAAAGCGACTACCGGACTTGGACGGCACTCGGGCCAGCTAAACGTCATGCAAAGTGCGGTAAAAGGACACTACAGGATGCCAGCGCTGATGTTACACTTCCTGGTGGCTGGCAGCCAGTCAGGATGGCAGGCAGGTCCTGCCTGTTCATTTGCCAGCCAGGCTTTGTTGCTGCGAAAATACCTTATAGTTGCATGTAGCTGTTGTCGCAGTTGTGTGTGTAGTGTCTCCACTCATCAGCGCTGTTGTTCCTCAGCCGAGGCCTCAGCCCCAGCTTCTGGCCAGGTTCTCATCCCCATCCCCATTCCCATCCCCATCCTCGACCTCGTCCTCATCCTGAAGCCTGTCATCGTGGCGCGGTCCCTTGTTAAATCCTTTACCAGGCTCTGCATTGTTGCTCACTTTTGCCTGCCAGCCGAGCCATTGTTCATATAGACAAGTTGGCCTGGCCCGGCGTGGCCTACACTGTCTCCTAATAGCTTAGCCTTTTACACGGAAAACAATGGCATATAAAATGGAAGAGTTGGAGACAGTAATATGATAAATGGTTTTTAAGATCCCTCCCTCTTCAAAGTATTTGTTTCCACATATTGTTGTTAATAATTAATTGTCAATGATATAGATACAATTTTTATACAGACTTTCTATCATTAGATATTAAAATCATTTGTAGGTGTCTAAAAGTATGCAACAATATATTATAAGCTCAAAAGCACAATGCATTTATAAGAAAGACCACTAAACATTACTCACTGCATACTTTTAGACACTTTAGCCTAGTGATTTGAGTGGCGCCCCCTATAATTTATAACTAAGTTAGGCATAATTCAGAAGTATATTTAATTTGTTTTAACCCGGTTCATATGGTTTATTTGTAACCTAAGATGGTCAGAGCAGCTCTTTATGATTAGTTTTTATATTGATCATTCCTCCTATTTTTGCACAGTGCATTCTATAGCTCTGTGCGGTTTACATGCGCCCAGGTAGTAGCTTTTGCACGGGAGCAGCGAACAGGGAACAATGCCTTGGCACACATCTCGCATTCGCCTTTACCGTATTAAGCTGAAATGATTTAATGAGCATGTTTTACCCAAAATGTAGTAATTGTCACGTATTACGTGCTCAGCCTGAAGATTGCGTATGCAGAGCTGACAAATAGCTAAATCTTTGGCCTGCTCTCGGCTGCCTACTTGCCTGGTTTTTCAGCCCGGCTCAAGCAGAAGCTCGAAATATGTATATTTGCATATGTAATTTGATGGTAATACTCGTTAAAAATATTCACATCTATCTGTGTGTGTGTAAACAAAACAGGGCCAAGTACGTGGGCTTAGCCGAGTTAGTTGTTGGCATAGTACATACATATACTGGATTTTTCGGGGGCATAAAGCTTAGTATACTTACTCGGCTTGGTTCATGGAATCAGGTTTTCATGCTCCCACAAAAATCCAAATTAGAACTCGGGGAACAGCACGTGGTTGCTGTTGTTGTTGTGGTGAAAACTCTTGACGAAACAAATTTTCATGTTGAGTGCATAAAAACTCTAAAAAATTCATATAAAACCAAAGAACGCACTTTACACGCTCTTCGGCCGGAGACCCTCCTCATAACACAGATACAAATAACCACAAAGGGAGAAGCGGTGACGTCCACGTCTGAGTGACGTGTAATAAAAACGAAACAATATTGTATGATAAAGTATACGCCCAGTGGGCACACACATACCAGGGACATGTGTATATGAAAACTGAATTAAACGAACTACGAATGGGAAATAACACAACAGCAGCACTGCCAACAACAATGGCCAGCTAAAGAACAAGAAAAGCAATAGCGGCACAAGACAAAAGATAATGGCAGCAGGGAAAAAGCAAGGAAAAAGCAAGGAAAAAGCAAGAAGGGTCAGCAAAAGCAAAAGCAGCAGCAGCAGCAGCAGCAGCATCAGGCGAAAAGCAGCAGCAATATGAATTCGCAGCGTAAACAGGAAGCACACAATGGAGTCAACTCTCAACTGTCGTCGGGGTCACCAAGAACCATCGACCAAAAAAAACAACGACAACGATTGCAGGTCTTTCGGTCGGTCACTTAACAGTTGTGCTTCACTTTTGAGCTGATTTCGTTACGTTGCGTTACGTTATGGCTGCTTTTGCCTTTGCCTCTGCCATTGCCTTTGCCAGCAAGCAGCATACTTTATTTGATGGTCATAACTTTTTCATTAGAACAAAAATATATATTCGAGCACAATATGTCCCGCAGCGCCGTAAACTATAAGTATATAAATAAGTACGGCTCCACGAGTGCCACAAGCAGTTCATATAGAGCTCTCCTCCCCGTACTATATAGTATACGTATACGAGTATAATATATATGAGTGCGCTTCGGTCTGGCATTGTGTTTACCGAGGGTTATGGGCTGTGGATGTGATGGGTTGTGGGCTGTGGGTTGTGCGGGTCGTGAACAACAGGAGCAATAGCCCGGGTTGTCATACTTTTTGGATGACCATAAAAGTCGCTGTGAAGTAGGACGCTTTACGGTGGAGTAGGAGTAGGAGTAGTAGTCGGAGTAGCAGTCGAAGTAGCAGTCGGGGTCCAGAGTCTGACCCACGGCTCAAAGCCCTCTGCGCTGAGCGATGAAAGTTTAAGTTTAACTCCAAGTCGCCCACAGGGGAGCGAGCATGGGCGCTAAAAGTCTTGAGAGCTAAACGAGTTTAAAGATAAACAAAGATGCACAGGGCTCTTCTGGCTGAGCAAGCGGCCCTAAGCGAATATTCTTAAAGTCCCGCTAAAAGACAATGGGATCGGATTAAATAGTTAGTAGAGTTTGGTGGAGAATTCAGAGGCTAAAGCCTCCAGGAGTAGAAATTATATAAGGATAGGTTGGTAAATACTTGCAATATAAGGTTTTAAATAATTATTGAAATTAGAAGTAATACTTCTGAACAAAAAAAATGTAAAAATGCTTTAACAAAAAAAAGAACATTATTTTAGAACAAGGATTACCACACATTTTGTGATATATTTTAATAAGGATTATACTAAAAGGATTTATAGGAATGTGTAAAGTCTGCATTGCTTAATATATTGACGGCTTCAAAAATGTTTTTGAATTAAATATCTTATTTCTATAAAGGTTCTTATAATAACAAGATCAAAAAAAAGGAAACAATAATAAAAATATTTACTACACATTTAAATTTACTTTGAATTCGACACTACTTTCCTCCAGTAAAAAATCATTATATGCCTTATGGAAAACATCTTTCCTGTAAAGGAATTCCACAAAAATACTTTCAGACTTTAACGTACACTTTTAAAAGAAAATTCCTGAATGCGTTTCAGGGATTCGCAAGACAGACCAATAACACTTGATATTACTACCCTTTGTCACATGGCGACGTTGCCTTTATCCGGCTTGCCAGGCGATTCTTAATTATTCCAATACCAATTGCCGAATCCCCGCGGCTCCCTTGTTCTTCTCGTATTCCTGTCTTCTGGCTGTTGGCTTTACGTCGATAGGGCATGCCATTTTCAGATTAAACAGCGACTAAGGAGAAATGTCTTGTGCTAACGCTGCAGTGGCATGCAACATCGCTGCCGCTTTCCCGATTTCCCGCCAGCCCACTTTTCAGCTCCCCAGGTGAGCTGCAGGAATATCCAAGCGGCACATTCCTTTGCATGGGGAACTTTTTGCATTCGAATATCAAAATCAACAACTAGTTTTGTTGTTAGCCCTCGCTCCCGTTGCATTCTATCTATGAGTGCAATACTTGTACAGCTATCTTCAACGTAATAGATGCCTTGCAATGGCAGAAGCTTAAAAGATACATTGGTTTAAAGTGGTTCTATAGTTCTAAGCTAGGTTGTGCAAACTAAAAGAGATTTATTCGAAGAGGTATGCACACAGTCTTTAAATTTATGACAATCTTAGAACACACAAATTGTTCAATGATATATATAAAAATATTAGATATTATTTTACCAAGGCTGCAAGAAAAGCCAACTAAATCTTTATGAATTTTTGTGGGACCCTAGAAGTTCTTCATAATTTATCCAAAAAGCAAAAAAAGGCCAAAAAGGTCTACGATTTCTTGCCTCAATTAACTTTATTTTTATCCCAAGTATGCAAATACTTGGTGCCTATTAAGTTGAACCCCCCTGTGCATGTAGTATCTCCCTGTGTTTCTGCACTCGGCTTGTATTTGCTTGTTGATGCTGTAAAGCCAAGGAAACTTTTGTCCTCAGTTGCCCAAATAAGACTGTGTACACAATGTGGGTAGGATGGGTGGATGTCAATGGGTTGGAGGCTTGGTGGGTTGGTGGGTTGATGGGTGGCCCTTTGGTTTCGGTGGATGGGTTGATGGGTGCAAACACAAGTGTACAAACACTCGTGGCGAAAGATTGTCCTGGGAAATACAGACATCGCCGCTGTCTCTGTCTTATTTTCCTTCTCCTTCTCGGGATAGCAGTTGCAGTTGCAGTCTCGGCGCAAGTCGCATATATAGTTGAATGCCCCAGAGGGAGCTTACAAAACTATTATGCTCTCGCGCAGCAGTGCCAAGCCGAAACAACAACCAGAACAACCAGAGCCGGCAGAAGCAGCAGTGCAACAACAAAGACAGCCACAACAACTGTACTAATAACAGCAGAAACAACAATCCCGCCCCAGAAACATGGCCATAACGGCCGAAGGAGGGGACTCGCATATCAGCTTACAAATGCAATGAGAAACTGCAAATGCAAAATACCAGCGCGAGTGCAGCCAAAGGATGTGGCAAAAGGGGTAAGTCAGGTGGGTGGTGCTTGGTTTCTGTTTTGGCCAGGCTTCAACTGTCCGCTTAAGCCGAGGGGAACACACACACACAGGAAACACTCACACGTGGCCAGGACAAAAAGTCAGAGCACTACAAAAATCATGCCCTAAGTACACCCTCAAGATATTTTTTTAGCTTCTACTTTTTTAATTTGGTTGTTTTGTTTGCCATTCCCGGTTTGTTTATTGTTTTTGTTGCATCTGCTGCCGGTCGCTGTTGCTTTGTAGTTGACAAATACATTCATATGACTAGCATGGATTTGCTGAAATGGACATGAAAATGAGAAATACGTTCAACGAACCAGCAAAGCGGCTAAGCACACACACAGAAAATGTGGGAAATTCAGGGGAAAATGACAGGGGGCCTAAACCATATCTTGGTGCTTAATGCCGCCCCACTGACAAGAGAGTATCCGAGGACGTCTGGGCCAGGCTTCATCTGCAGCTACGCATTCAAAACTCATCAGCGACAATGCAACAGCGTCATCAGTCTGAGTTCTCAACTGCATTTCTGCATTTCTGGCACTGGCACTGGCACTTCGTATTGTTTTCGGTCCCAATCCCAAGCCCAATCCCATTTTTGCCCCCTGGGAATTCTGGAATTTAGACGACTGCATGCCATCAAGCCTGATTAATGCCCATTTGACGCACAACGTTGCGTATACGTAATAATGTGCAAAATGTTTTCACAATCAGAGATTTTTTTCCCTGGTAAAATTCGTAAGAAACATTTTTTTCGAGTTATGAACTGAAATTCAAGTATACTAAAAAAGTTCAACACTTTTTATAAACTGCATATGTTATAACAACCAATCGAATATGCCTCATTAAAAATAGGGATATTCCATGCAATCTTATAACCCAAGCTTTAAAATGCTAGAGTTTCCTGCAGTTGCAGCTAAAATATAGCTGTAATCTATCCCTAACAAGCAGCTGAGCGATGAAGAGTTTTTCCTCAGGGGGAAAAAGAGCTCTTGCTGTTCCGTCAGCTTTTTTTTTTAGGGTCGGCAAGTTAAGTAGAAAATATTACGTATACGCATTGTTATGCTTTTTGCCAAGACAAATAAGATGGCGGACAGAAATCACAATGTGCATTGTTATATGGCACACAAAAATTGTATATCCAGTGGCGAAGGGGCTTGTGTGCATGTGCGTGTCGTTATTAGAGTCAAAATTGTATGACATACAAGTTGAAGCCAAATGCACGCATAAACCGGGCAACAACAAACAGTGGTAGGGGATTAGGGCAGGGGCGGAGTTCCCAAGTTGTAGTTTCAGATGATTTAAAAAAATATATACATATGTACTGAAAATTAAAAAAAAATCTGTAGAGGACTCACCAGAAAAAGTGTCTAAAAGTATGCTATAATATATTTATTACCCAAAATTTAGACAAGAAGGAATACATCTTCTTAAATAAATTTTAAATTAGAAACTAGTTTATATTTAGCTTTTAAAAACGTTGTACTTTCCTTTGATTTTAGTACCTCATTATAAAATCCAAAAATTTAAAATTGCAAGAATGGGTGTCTAAAAGTATGCTATGATAAATTTATTTCAAGAAATGAAAAAAATTATAGCTATCTGTTATCTTATCTAAAATTATTTTATATTAAGCTTTTAAGCCTTGAGCTTTTTTTATTTAATTCAGGGCAGTCTTAAGATATTCCAAAATTTTTAGTCACCAGAAAAGGTGCTTAAAAGTATGCTATGATATAGGTTATATAACCAAAATCACATCCCTAATTATTCTGTATAGTGAATAATATTACGTTTACCTTTTTAAAGGACTTTCTTTTCCAACTTGCTAATACGCTGGGACACTTAGCCCCCTTTTCAGCACTCCGCCACTGGACTAGGAGCCTTTTTAGGGGTTGGGTGGCCAAAAGACAAGACAAGGCCATGGACAGCCAGCAGAAACAAAAATCTCATATCTAATGGATGTGCTCGCTCATGTGTGCGTGTGGCTCTGCAGGCATCACGTAATCATTGCACAACTAAAAGGCAGCCATTATTATTTGAATGAGAATGTGAATGCGACTGCGAGTGTGCCAGTGTGTTGGGAGCGTAACAGAAAATTACAAGCAAAAGATGTTGGCATTTACGATAAAAGCCCTGGTAATGTTCTCCTTACCGAGACTCCAAACACACAGAATCGCACACACACACACACAAGGTCCCTAAGCCGGTCCGATTTGGCCCTGCTTGTTAGCCAAGTTTCGAGCTCCGCTCCCAGCTACAGGTTAGCATTTTGGTAGGGGGAATACGGGGACTTACGAGGGCATACTCCCTTTGAATCTGGGCGATTTTTCAATACTGCGAAACGAACACGTACACATGCGTGTGTAATTGCTCTTTGTCTGCATTTGTCTGCAATTAATTTCGTTAATGAATGCATAATCGCATTTTTGTGCACGCCTCGAAGCCATTTGGGCCCGCGGCCGACTGAAATTATTGCAAAAGAATTCAAATGAAAATAAATTTACGTAAAGGAAAAACTCATTAAAATGAGCCCAGACGTAAGGAGCAACAGCAACGGCCATGGTTAAAAAAAAAACACAGACTTTCCCCCACTGAGCTTTTCCTGCATATGTACACACACAAATATGTGCATTATTTTATTTCATTCGTTTGTTTGTTTGCGCTCCGTTCCGTTTCGTTTTTTTCCAATTTGATTATTACTTTTTTTTTTTTTTGGCCAGCGTACGAATAATGAATTTAATGAACCATTAAGATGCTCGCCCAGTGATAAATTTCAATGCGGGGCATAAATTAAATGGACCCCGGGAAAGGCGGCCTCTCAACTTTTGATTGGAACTCCCAATCGCCAGTCGGCATTCTCCATTTTCACGTTTCAATATTTGCGTTGGGCACACAATCGCATAATATATATATATAAACACCTCTCGGGGGGACGGCCGCCCACGTGTCTGAATTTTTTAATTTTGATAATTGCACCACAAATAAGCAAGCACCCTCCGCCAAACTTTTTGCCAACTTTCAAATGCGACTTAAGTCTGCAACTTGCTGCTGCTTTTGCTGCTGCTGCTTTTGCTGCTTTGCTGCTGCAGGAGCAACAATAAGTCGAGCAAATTTTTTTGACAAATTGCTGCAACAATATATTTTACTTTTTTCCCCCTGGTTTCTCGCTCTGGCTTTGGGCGTAACAAAAGTGTTTTACATGCCAACAGATTCATGGTATTTACACGCACGCAGCATTAATGTCGCAGCTTCCCAGACCCCCCCCCCCCCACACTACCGTATTACCCAGTGTTTCGCACATGGAAGTCTCACGTTGTCTGTTTGTCTGGGTCTGTGGTAAAACTTTTCTTACATGCAAATACAAGAGCCGCTGGGAGAGGGGGATGGGCAGGGGTCACCCCTTCTCAGCACGCCCCTTTTCATCCACTCACACCCAAACCAAACTCGGTACTTTTTGCATTGCATACTTTTCAGGTTGCGTGCGTGAAAAAAAGGAAGAAAAACGAACTTTTAAGCTGCTTTAATGCGTTTGGTGCGTACGTCGAAGGGGCAGGGGCGTCCGGGGGGGTGGGAAATGGGAAAAGGGGTAGGGGATTGTGGTTGGCAGTGCGAGCGTGAGCCACCTTAGCCAAGTTCAAGCCGTTGAAAGTGCTTTTAAAGTCGCAATTTACATAAACAAAGAAAGAGGCCCACATCGACGGGGGGATACCCTGGAAAAATTATATTTACAAATGTCTTAAGTCATCTGCTAGTTTCCCTTTGAAATACATGGTCGAAGACCTCTTTGCTAATATTATAGCCCTATATTTTAGCTTTCGTTATTTAAACAATAAAAATAAAAGAACTTATAAATAAATAGGTAACAAATATTTGACTTATGAATACATACGGAATTTTAAGATGGTATTGTACAGATACATAAATGCTATTTTTTTATTTTATCATCAGAAAAAAATGTACTTTATATAAATAGAAAAGTTGTATTAAAGAAATACATTTTCGGACGCTTTTTTAATTTTGTTGTGGTTAATTTAAATATATATTTATATATATATAAATGTTTTAATAAAAAAACCCTAAGTAAATGATATTATGTTCATGTATTTTGGTAACGTTTCATCACATATTTTTCTCGTTGAAAGTGTTTTTTCTAAATTAAAATAAGTAAGCAAAAGGCTATTCACATTGCTGTTGGCAAGTGCATAAACAAGTTGACGACCCATTTCCAAGTGCCTGTCTAATACACCCTGTTAAACTCTTTGGGAATTAAAATGAATAAATAAATAAGAATAAAAGCAAAAGTTCCCAACTCAACTTTAATTACATTCTGCTCTCCGGTGTGCGAGTGTGTGTATGGGGTATTTGCGAGTGTGTTCCTGTGGCTCGGTATTTTCAAGCCAATGCTTATTTAGACGCTTTCATTGTTACTGCCCTGGCAATAAAGTACGTGAAGCAGGCGAACCGACGAACAAATAAGCACCGAAAAAATGTAAGCAGCCAGCCCCGACTCACACTCGATTTTATAAGGTTACATTATGCACAGATGTGGGCAAGAAAATAATAGTAGTTGTGTACTTAAAATGATTATTCCCTTTAGAACTCAAATGTATAGAAATGTTACCAAAAATTATTTGATTTTTTAAATCATTTATTACGGTTTCTAAAACTATGCAACAAAAAAGTTATTACATCTTTCGGTCACTAAATATATTGTAATATATTTTTGGACTCCTTTAAAAATGATTACAAAAGTCAATATAATGTATAATATATAATATTTAAAGAATGTATAATATATAATATATAAATTATGACATCGAAAATCACTTGAATTCTTGACATAATTTATTAAGGTGTTTAAATGTTTGGACCAAAAAAAAGTAGTTAAAACTTTCGGTCACAAAATATATTTTAACATGCTTTTAGACACCTCTATAAATTAATAATAAAATGATGTTAATGTATAAAAATAACTACGAAAATTACTTGAGTTTTTTCAATAAGCTGTCTAAAAGCATGCAACAAAAAATAATATCAACTTTGGGTCACAAAATATATTGATGCGTACTTTCGGAAACGTTTGTATGGTAAATGATTAAAAAAACGATAATAATGTATCAAAATGTCACCGAATATCACTTGAAATCTTACATCATTTATTAGGGGGCTTAAAAGTATGCAACAAAAAAAGTAATTTCATCTTTGGGGGACAAAATATAATTTAGCATACTTTTAGGTACCTTTGTTAATAGTTTAAAATTTTAGTAATTTTAATAGATTGTTTTTTTTTGTAGAGTGTGTATTCTTTCCGTTGTTTGGCACTATTTTTTCGCACGTTATCGTGGTTATATAGTGGCTGACTCTCACTCTTTCTGGCTGCCACCTTCGTAATGACTTCATTCAAATGCCAACCAACTTGAAATGCCAAATGAAATAACTTGTGCCGGGTAGCAGAAGAAGCAGCAGCAGCAGCAAAAGCAGCCGAGGCATGCTGCAACAACAAGCTGAGTTATGAGTTGGCATATGACTTTCATTTTGAAAACCAACGCACACACACTCAGCCTTACACACACACACACACGCGGTGAAAGGCAAAAGCGGAAACGGATGAGATGGAAACGTTGTTGCCATTTGCGAGAGCAGGGACCAAAGTCAAAGTCGGAGCGGAACAGCGTTCACACATAAAGTGTGAGCCTGCTGCTGAGTCCATATCCTTGTCCAGGATCCCCCCCCCCCCCTCTTCCCACCCCTCTCAGTCACCACTTTCTTCTTGCCCGCAAATGTTTGCATTTTTGCACATTTCTCCTGTCTCATTATGCTAAATACATTTGCATTGTTTGCCCGTTGTTTTTCTAGCTCTTTTGATGCATATGTGTGTGTGTGTGTGTGTGACCCTCTGACCCCCTCCCCTTCCACCAGAAGTGCGTGCCCCCCGCCTTGACTTTATAGTTGTTTGCTTCCGCTTTTGGTTATTACGCATTCATGTCTTGCCAAGTGCGCTTCAGAAGTTTGCGTCAGCAGACATATGCGAAAGTATGGCGCACTATAGCTCTGTATAGATGTGTGTATTTGCTGGCTAAAAAGTCAAAAGCAGCAAATGCCAGATTTTCAGCATGGTACACACGCATGAGAACAGTTGCCATTGCAGCTCAGGCGGTTCGGTTTTGCATATGAAGTGCCGGCTCAACAATCGAAAATTTGCGCAACAGACTCGCTAAGTGGGAGCCAGGCTGTAGCATACTTTCCAGCCAAGTTTATGCAGTGCCATTGCCAGTGGCTTAATGAGGCTTTAACCCATTAAACACCGTTCACTGATAAAACAAGAAACAATTTTTGGCGTTGCCTTTGACTCCAAGCTATAATTAGAGTGTTTAATGTACATAAAAGTTGTATAACCGCCTTTTAAATATTTTTAAAAAATAAAATGCATATTTCTTTCTTTTTTTTTTGTTAACAAATGGGTTAAAAGCAGCTTGTCAAACGGCAAAGAGAAGGTCAAAAACTGGGCCACAGACAGCAGAAAAAGATGAGGGGTTCAGAAAGGCTGAAGGACACTGGGCAACCGCACAAACGCAGGCAAATTAAAAGCGCCCAAGCTTTCTCGTTATCATCTATGACTTTGTAAAAGGCTAATTTATGCATTACAGTTATAAGGGCAAGCTAGAAATTTTTAAGCCCCACACACACACACACTATAACACGTGGCGCCATTTGCAGGACAATGGGGGCCGAGATGGGCGACTTTGGCATTAGCCAGGACAATCTACATAACAATAAGCGACGATTAAAAGCTTTACGGCTTCAGCACGGCCCACTTCACATGCCCTCCGCACATTATCTATTAAAAATTTATAGCCAGACAACGGAAATGCCGCCGAAATGTCGGCGCCTGCCTGCAGCCAAAAATCCGTAGTCGAAGCCGAAGCCAAACAAAAGCCAACAAGTATGCACAAATTTAAAATGCTGTCCCCCGAAAAAAAAAGGAAAAACAAGGCGGCAAAAACAACGATACCGAGGACAACGCAAGAAAATTTCAAATAAAATTCACAAGCATGAAAGCGCCATTACACACAGGCAGCCAAAAACCCTGGCTAAAACCCACACAAAAACCCACAGAAGCAAGCAGGACCAAACCAGACCAAAAAAAAAAAAAATACACAAAATAACGAAAACAAAACAGCTTCTAATAATTTTTAATGAAATTCCAAATAAACACGTAAAAGCCAATGAATGTCATTTCAAAAAGGTAAAAGCTTAGCGCCAGGATCCAGCTCTACAGCTCTCCAGTTCGAAGGAGCAACAAGGTGCGCCCGGCGAGGATGTGCGATGCTTTCCGGTTTGAATAGCACTCACGGCGGCAGCAGCAACACCAACAGCAGCAGCAGCAACAGCACCAACAGCAGCAACACCAACAGCAGCAACAGCAACATCGGCAATTGCTGGCGGGCAGCTTGGGGCAAATGGAGTGGCATTCCCCCAGAATTTTCGAGGGGATTTTTGGGAATGGTTTTCGCCTGGTATAAAATCGAGGGGAATGGAGTGGGTGTGGCGGTGTGTCGGGCAGACAAAAAGCGAAACAAGCGCCACAACAACGGCCAACAAAATTTATTAGTCCGCACAATTTGACTACTTTTAGGCGCAACAACCGCAGGACAGCGCAGGACACAGGCTCCCTCTGTCCTGGCAGCCTGAAAATATGTTTAGTCCTGGCCGAAAAAAACCCAAAAACAAAGGGGGACCAATAACGCTCACAGCAGCAGCAGCAACAGCAACAGCAGCAGCAGCAACAGCAACAGCAGCAGGAGCAACACCAAAAACAGCCCCGGCATACAAATACACAAATTTATGGCGCAAACTGGAGAAATATTGTCAAGGCAGGGGGGCCAAGACAAACAAGTGGACTTCAAGGCGCGTTAAAGCAAGTTGAAATTTATTAATTTTGTGATAAGGTAAACAACTGGCTGTGGCGCCCCGGCATTCAAGATACAAACCATGGAAATGAGGAAAACAAAAATTCTAATTTAAGTTGCGCCACAGTTGAAGGAACTCCCATTAAACTTGTACGTGCGGTCGGAATAAATGAGATTCTCGGAGGAATCTATAATCGCAGTTGGTACGATATGGCGTGGATTATAAATATTGTTCAGAAAGTTTGGAATATGTAACTATGAATTAACAGAGCCACAACTTTCCAGCAAGATCATATTCTTAAGAAAGGTAAATAAGGTAAAAGTAAGAGAACTATAATATCGTACTCTAACCATTTGATATTATAGAAGCTTACTTACTATTTTAAGCCAATCAATAACATAGATAAGCCTCTATCTATAAGCGCAGTACTTACGATACAGCATGGATTATAAATAAAATTCAGTATGTAAATATTACCTTACAAAACTAGATATATTCCAGTAACATCATATTCTTATAAAAATGGATAAAAAAATACAAAATATTACCTAAATTGTTATAAGGATTGTACTCTAACCATTCTATATCACAGAAGTTTAGTTATTGATTTTTCTTACTTCTTCAAGCCAATTTATTTAAAGATCGCCTATATTTTAAGTCTCCCATAATTGTTCCTTTCAATTTAAACATGGATTCGTAGAAGTAGAAACTCATTTAAAACATATTTATTTAGGACATCAATTTCAGTAACGAGACAGAAAAACACTGCACATTTATTTTATCCATTTTTTATGGGTGAGTGATATTCATTAATGCAATGTTAATTAAATGCAAAACTGAAAAAATGCTAAGTAAACATTTAACTAAAAACCAGTGCCATACTTTGAATAATTCGCAAAAAAAGCGACCAGACTCATGCCGTGAACCAACTTTCTATACCCATTAAGTAATGCCAACAAATTTATTGACTTGTCCTGGCTGGGAGACTTAATGCCAAAGTTTCACCGCTGCCTGCATGCGTTTTTGCGTTCGCAACGCTTTTTAAATGTGTTTGGGCCTCGGCGGTTTTGTTGGCGGCTTGGCGGTGGGAAAAGTTTTTCATATTTAATTTGAGGGCCACCCACCGCCCCCGCAGAGTTTTCCACGCGGGCGTACACGGCGGAAAACACACAGCGGCCCAGACGCACTTTTTGAAAGGTGTTTGACCGGCAATAAGTCAATTTTGTGTACATTTTATTCACGCGAGGGGAGTTGTGTGTTAAGGTGTATGGTTTTTTCGGGGGGTTTTTTGGGTGATTTTCCGGGGGGTGGCGAACCCCCCACGCCCTTCAGGGAGTTGGCCACCAGAAATTCAATGATTAATGTGCGTTGGTGGAGCTGTTGAAGTGGGCGTGCTGCGAATGGGTTGGTCCAAGTCCCACACTGTGCGGATGGCAAAAGGTGGGCTCCTGTTTTCTTCCCTGAATCCCCATTCCGCTCCCAAAGCAGCGAAAACAGCGAAAAAAAGCCACAACGACGCTCAGTGACCTCAGCGAATTTCCAAAAGTTTATTAATTTATTGGATTCATGAAGTCATTCGGCATTATGCGTGGGGAATCGCATTTCCAGCCAAACGATTTGGGGTTGGGCCCTGGCCAGTTGGTTATTTACTTTGGCAAAGTATTAAATTTTGTTGGCTTTTGTGCGGCGGCAAGGCAGTCGAGCGCGGACGATTGGGCAATTCGATTTTAAAGGCTTAGAGAGCAGGCCGATGTAGTTTCCATTTAGTGCAGAACATAATATCTCATTGCCCCAAATGGGCGGTTGGGCATCGCAATCGGTTCGAAATTCCCCCGCTCCTTTATGGCTCATCAAATATAATTGCATTCGAAGTATTTGCGGGCGTGGTTTTGAAGAAATGGTCAAATGACGAAACATCAATAAAGTTAAGCCGATTAATTTCCGCAAAAACACACAGGAAATATTAAGCCCATGCAAATGCTTAGGTCCTTGAAATGATTTAATACCTCGAGTGAATGGAAAACAATGAAAGGCTTGTAAAATACAAATCGCATGCCCGGCCAAAAAGCAATTTGTAAATCGATAATTGGTAGGAATTTAATCTACTAGGAAATATATATATGTAGGAGAATTTAAATTAAAAGTCATATAATGCTCGCAAACTATAAATTGGTTTTCAAAAGTACTGTTTATTTTTAGAATCTTTTCATTTAATAATATTTTTGTTTGCAATTTATACTGTTTTAATTTTTGCATAATCATATAACTAGGAATAATTCCTTTTATTAGTAGAATATTTACATGCTGAAATTTAATCTGCAATAAAGGAAAATATTTTCGAACATTTAAACTATAAATCATTTCAATTTAAAAATCAATAGGTGTCTCCTTTATTACTAGAATATTTACATGCTGAAATTTAAGCTACCAAAAATGAAAATATTTATGAAAATTTAAACTATAGGTCATACCTATTTAAGAATCAATGAGTGTCACCCGATATTTGAATTAGATATTTTTGTACAATTTGATATGTTCGTATTTTCTTAAAATCACATGTCTGGGAGTAGTACCTACTTTTACTTAAATGTTTTTTTTTTAAACACCCCCCATTTCAGCTGTCTTGAACCCATAAATTTCCCTTCCCCATAAAGAACCGTGAAAGGAATTATTCCATGTCAATTAGCTAATACTTTGGTAGCCACACGCGTAGAAAAATACCATATCGGGCAGTTTGTCACGGAATTCGAGGGGGTTCCCCATTCTCAACTAACTCAATTTGTATGCGGAGTCAACAAATGCAGCTGCGTTTGGTGTGCATGTCGATGTGCGTGCTTTGTGCATTCAATTGGCCAAGTGCAGCGCACTCTGGGCCTGGCTATTACACGGCAATTATTTAATTAATTAAAACTAGCCGAAAGCGTATGTAAATAAATGCGGAAACAAAAACACAGATAAAAGGTAATTAACTAATCAAAACACAAAATGCAGCACACACAAAGGCACCTGCATACTTGCCACCATATATGTGTATGTGTATATCCTGGTATCCTTTTGGCCCTTATGCGAGCGTGTGTGTGTGTGTGTTTGGGCCAAACTAATCAATGCACACATGAGCTCGGGGGTAGGTTTAATTTTCGCTTTAGCATGCACATCACACATGCCAGGCAGCCAGCCAATCGGCTTAAACACATTTGCCAATACACGAGATAAACAAGCAAACAAACAAAAAACGACAAACATGGCTGGCGTACAAAAAATCAAAAAAATGAAAATTTACGTAGCATTTTAATAGGTAAAGTTTTCCCTTTAATGTTTATTGGGCTTGTTTGTTGTTGCTGCGGGTTTGCAGCTCGCTCCCTTTCTTTTTGCCAATTTTTCTCCCCTACATATATATATGTTGCATTTTTTGTTTTTGGTTTTATTTTTGCCGCATTTCATTAAATAAAACTTTGCCCGCAGCAGCCAGAGAGTACTGGAGACGAGCTAGTTGTAGAATTTAATAGCTGCACCCCAGTTAGTTACAACCTGTGCCACGACCCCAGTGCGAAACAGTGGGTGGTTTGGGTGGTTTGGGGGCGGTTGTCGCCTGCATAAAACACAGAGCCACCCAGCACTGAGCAGAAAGCAAAAAACTGCAAAAATAAAGCTAAATAAAATGCCATCAAAAGTGCCAACCTTGAGCACTTGGTTATTAAAATGCATTCAACCAAAATCTAAAAACTACTAAACTAAAAAACGAGCACGTTGAGGCTGCTGCTGCAGCTCCTACTGCTCCTCCTGCTGCTTTTACTGCCTTTACTGCTAAAAACTAAACAACTTTCCCAGGGAAAAGTGAGGCAGAGGCGCAGAGATTGAGATGGAGGAGTGACTGCAGCTATTTGGCCATTGTTGGCAGCCGCCAGGGGGCGTGTAGCGCCCACAATTTTGTCGTTACACTTTCTAGGTGCCCGGCTCCTCCACTCCACTCTTGCCATTTTTTTTTTTTTACTATTTTTAACCAGCGGACGCCTTGCGAAAAATAATTAATTTGCATAATCCTTTGTAGCACTTTGCTTCATTCATGCCCGGCACGTTGTTGGCTCGCTCCTTCGCTTTTTCGCTGCAGAGAAGCTCTGGCCAAGCTCTGCGAAATTCTGCAATGCAAATTACCTTAAGTGCGGGCCACACAACACATCACCCGCAAAAAGAAAGCTGAAATGGTTACGAAAAGGGGGTGGGGGGTTCTGCACTGTACATGGCACTAAACAACCTCAAATCCTCATAGATCTTAAGTTATGTGCCGACACACTCACACACTCACCTGCCCAGGTGGCAGTGCGTTTAGCCGAGCGAAGGCTGCAGCTGTCTTCTCTCATGTCGCGACTCTGGCTGGCGAATGTGTAAAAAGCACCTGCTGCAACTTATTTAGCCGGGCTGCGGAGCCCTGGAACCAGTCTGTGGTGCCTGGTGCCTGTGCTCCTCCTTCTGGCCAAGATGCGGGTGGCTGGGAGCTGAAAGCTGCGGATGCCTGCCTGGCTGCCTCACTGCCTCACTGCCACTGCCTGCACTTCATCACACAAGTCGCCAACAAGTGCCTACAAGCACATGAAATAAGCTGGACCTGCACTGCAAGACGAAACTTGGGCTTGTATAGCCAACTCAAGTTGTTCGGGTGAGGATTACAAAGGATTTTTTTAGTTTAGGTCTAGTTTTTACCCTAATTAAAAGGGCTACGAAACAAAAATTTCTTAAAGAAACGGACCGTTGATATGTTGCTTGATTTCCATTTTGTAGGTTTTTGTTTTTTAAGTACATACTTAACCTATTGTAGTTATCTCATATGTAGTATTATTTTCAACAATATTAGGTCAATTTTTGATGTCAATTAGTACCCTTTACCTGCTAAAAAATAATAAAACCATTAAAATTATACTGCTCTTAAAAATATAAAAAGATATTAAACTCATTACAAAAATAAAAAAGAAATGTTGTTACATTTAGTGATTAAGTTAAACATTTGTTTTAAAAAAATTAAATATTTTTCAAATTTCTCAAAAAGTTTTTTTTTGATGTTACTCGCAAAAAAATGTTGCCTTATAACACATATATATTTTATATATCTATGTTATACCTGCCTTGAATCTATGTGTTGGAAAATATAAAGTTTTTAAAAATTGTAAGTATTCTTAAAAGCATTAACATAAAAATGTAATACAATAAAAGTCCCTATTTGGAATAATTCTTAAACTTAGAATATGATCTCAAATTGTAAATTCAGAAATAAAATAAAATCAAATTGCCTCTTTATAATTACCTAAAAAACTAAAAAGTCTGATATTTAAGAACAATTTAAATTAAATTAATAACAATATATATACATACTTATAATAAACTTAAATTATTATCGTAAATTTTTTTTCGCAAAAAAAAATTGTACCTATTTTTTAATCACTTTCAAAACAATATTATTCATTTAAGTGTAATTCAGTCATTCAGTGGAATAAATCTTACACTTAGATTATTATCTCAAATTGTAAATTCAGAAAAAAAAATTAATCAAATAGTCCGAATAATAAGTACCTTAAAAACAGAACTTTTAGTTATATTCTGTTAGTTATATTCAAAATCAATATCATTTATATCTGTTTCTAACTTATATTAATATTTAAAATGGTGAGTTCAGAGAAAAATGTAAATTTATCAATCAATGACTGCCTTAAAAAACCTTATAATAATAATTTAACCATCAATAAAATTCTCCCAGTGGATTAATTCTTACACTTAGATTATTATCTTAAAATGTGAAATTCAGGGAAAAAGTTTTTCGTGTAAAAAGCTGGAAACTGGGACTTGAGAGCCTTGGCCCTCGAGGCAACACCCAAACACTTGGCTTCAACATTTGGTTAACACGATATTTCTTGCCGCCCCTGATTTCTGCAGCGCTCCATCTCCATCTTGGCTTTCAGCTCCCAGTTCCCCAGATCCTCAGACCCCTTCTTCCAGTTACCATCTCCCAGTCACCAGTTCCCAGTTCTCATCTCCTGGCTCAACTGCAACGCAACTGCAGCTCGGGGCACATCAATTTGGCTCAGGATCTCAAGATGAGCGAATGCCTGGGCAAATTAGTGCAGCGTCAAGCGGCGGTGGAAATTTGTCCGCTGTCAGTTTTGCAGCCTGAGCTGCCCTCTGATTTATGCCCCACTTTGCGGAGTGGCCAGCACGTAGCAAACAACAAAAAAAGTGGCAAGAGGAGGTGGCCTGTTGGACAAGACAGTCAGCCTCCAATTGTGCTCGCTGTTTTGGCCAGTGTCCACCGCTCAGGCCGGGTTACATAACTATAACTCACTCGCCCGCTGACGACCTGGGGGCATTCTCAGATTCTCGGCGGTCGACTTGCTCAATTTGCCATATATAACACGGGGCGCCTTGCTCTTCATTTTGTGTGCCGGTTCTTAACTATTTTTCAAAAAAGAAAAAAAGGGAAGAGGAGCCAGGAACAAAAAAGAAAGGTGAAAGGGGGGGGCTCTCCTTAAGTAATGAAGCAAGCGCTGGCAGTTTTGTGGGTGCTGCTTCATTTAGTATGCCAGGTTATATAGACCCCCAGGCCCCCCCCCTTTTCGATGGTTCGTAGACCTGGGCAGTATAAAATTTATGCTATAATACCGTTTGTCCTTGCTGAGGCGTCTCTTCCCTGAGTTTTCACTGCCTGAGTTTTCACCGGCTGAGTTTTCCCGGCACCGAGTACCGGCACCCAAAGTAAAGTAAGTATTTTTGGGTATTTGCATAAATTTTCTTAAGTGCATCAGGCAGTAAATTGCAATCGATGTTGTTGTTGCCCCGGCAAGCTGCTGTTGTTGCTGGTATTTTCCTTTGGGCCCTCCTGCTGCACGCTCTTTGCATTTCTGCTGCATTTTTTTTTTGTGTTTTTGCCTTTCAGCTGGCTGCAAATTATATAGCACACTTTCCACACCTGGACAGGCCGACGTCGACATCGCTGGCCACGGCAACAACTCAACGCCCGGCTCCACTGCCACGCCCCTTTTGGCCATGGTCCTTACCCTCAGCTACTTCCGGACTGGCTAACACAAACACACACAGAGAGAGAGCAGCACACAGACACCTTCGACATGAGCCTTGGTGTCTGGCAAATTGTTTTCAAGGAACATGCAAAGCGCAAGTATTTAATTAATTTTTGCATATTTTATCTGTTTGAATTTGTTGAAGCATGTTCGAGTGGCCCGTCTCGCTTGTAAGCTGCTATCTTGACTCTGGGCCAGCGTTGAAATGCTTAAGCCATTGATTGCATCTAAAGTGGCGCTATTTATACGTTCGGCTTCATTTAAATAAATTTTAAATAAAGCACAGCCAAGTGGAGTCCGTGAAAGGAGGGCCACTGCGGTGTTTCCACAATTTAGGAGACAACAGGGGCGAAATCAATTAAAAAGCTGGTCAAAGTTCAGAAACTATTACAGAGCTTTAAAGGGTAAAGGGTTTATGTGGATTGCTGTTCTCTGGAAAATCTGTACAGAAAGTTGGATTTTGTTGGAATCAACTCAATGCAAACTTTATCCATTTTTGAATTTTCTACACATCTCATGTCAATAAATAAATAAATTTTAAATTAAAATCAAATACCATCTTAAAAACCTATAAAAACTTCAATAGATGAACATCATTGACAGTATGTAAACTTATTTTTTTGAGTTCATAATTTTCAGTCAACAACACAGTTACATATTTACCTTACTATCAAACACTTTAACCAATATCTATAAATAATTATTTCAATAAATCCTAAAGAGCGAAAAAATGTGGCAAATATTTACCAGCGATTCCCAGGCGATGCGCCCTGATTTTTATTTACACAAAAATGAATTGAAAGACATTTGGTGTACATGGAGAAAATCAACTGAAGTGAGGCCAAATTCTATTTCCACACGAATATAAGCTGCGGCTTATATAAATTTTATAAAGTTGCTCCTGAGGTAAGCCAAATCAGAGTAGTTTCGTGTGTTACTTTGTTGGTTGCTTTCAAAACTTTCTCGGTCAGCAGATACATGGCCCACAACCTATATACCAGGACCGTATTTATACAGTATGTGTGTGTGTATATAGCTTGGCCAGAAATATATATATTGGGGCTACCCATTTCATAAATTGTCTTGCAGAAAATGCGGCTGCTTCTCTGTCTCCTTGTTCTTGCTTTGCTTTGTTCGAAAATCAATTATGCTGTCATTGTCATGCTTTTGACCCCATGCCATCCCGATCCTGGCCCCCAAATCCAACACCCCGCACCCCCTCAAAGGTCGGACCTCAACTGTTATCACACCTAGCGCTGTTTAAAAACACGTTGCTCAAACATTGACTGTGGACGCCCCCAACTCTTGGCGGCCCGGAAAAGCCAGGGCTTCCCGCTCTCCCGATTTTCCGATTTCCCGCTTTCCGATCCCCATTTCCCCATCATAATGGTATAGGGGGCAGGGGGGGGCTAGCGTGCAGCGCTCCCCGTTTTACGTGCCCATAATGGACCCTCATCAGTCTCATTATTTATGCGACGTGCGGTTTCTTTGGATTTTGTTAGATTAAAAAGTGCCTGAGGGTTTTGTTGAGTGGCCAGAGCGTCACTGTGGTCAGTGTGTATATATGTGTGTGCAAAGGTCTAAAGGTAAAGCAGGTCAGGCCGGTCAGGTATTGTCGTTCTACGAGGCCCTGCCAACAGCCAACAGCTAAGAGCCAACAGCCAACGCTCAACTGGCCCTGGCCCTGCTTGTTTACGACCTTAGCACGCGCCCCTTTCACCTCAGTGACTATTTGTTAAATTTACAAAACGGACAGGACGGACGGTTCGATTGGGGGATACCCTCTGGAAGGATCAACGGAGGACAAGGGGTGTTAATTCCTTAAAGATTGTACGGGAAAGTATGCTAAAACTTGGGGAAAGCCTGGTCTTTAAGGGGGGGAGATCGTTTTATGTTATCATTATATATTTATGGCTATAAAGACTAATACATGGTTTTCGAGGAATCAAAGTTTTCGATAAGTAATATGAATAACCAAATAAAGAAGAATGCTCAGAAAAGAATGGAGATACATGGAACAATTCATCAAGGATTATATGGTTTTTAATCCTTGAGGAATTATACCACGTATCGTCTCTTCTTTTCAAAGAATTCTTTCATATTTCATTATTCATATAACTTATCGTAAACTTTGATTTTATATTAAAAGGATTAAAACCATTTATCGGACAGGAAAGAAGGATATTATTTTCTAAATCAATTAGTTTTTAGTAAATTCAAATAGAGTAATCTATTTATTTATTAATTTAAGTCATTTTAAGTTTAAATATTTTATTGAATTTATTACTGTTTAGTTTAGATTACTCTATTAGAATTTATTAATAACTAATTGATATAAAAAATAATATCCATTTTCCAGTCCGATAAATGGTTTACTATAAGTTATATAAATAATTAAATAAGAAAGAATTCAATGAAAAGAAAAGAATATACGTGGGATAATTCCTTAAGGTTTAAAATTTGTAACTACCTTATTAGTTCTAATATCCCTTATTAAAGATATATTTTCGACATTAGTATCATTACCTGTCTCTACAAAAAATTCGTTACAATATGTTAACCACTTTTTTAGTTCCGAACTATATTTATCACTGCAGCAAAGCTCTCTCCAAGCACTAATTAAATCAGCGAGGGCACTAAAACAATCAATCCGAGTCCACCCCGCATCCCAGTTCCCAGTTCCAAGTTCCCAAATCCCGAATCCCGTATCCCGACTACCCATTCCCGAAGACGGGGTTCCAGAGTAATGGGCCATAAACACAGTGTGCCCGGTCCGGCTAAAAGATTGGCATTAGTAATGCGTTTCCTCTTTTCCCGGTTTTTCCTTTTTTTTATACCACCGACAGGCTGCCGACTGCAAAGTGGAGCTGGTGTTCAAAGATTAATGCGACAGCCATTGAATATTTATTAGTTGTTACTTTGCATATAATTTGTGGGCCAGGCCCGGTTTTCTGAACTGCCATTGATTTGGCCATTTGAATGTGGAACCTGTCGGCCTGTTGACTCTGCGGTTTTAATTTGTCAGAGTGCGCTAATACGAAATTAATTTGCCCAGGCTAACAGGGGGACGGGGCTGCCAAGACACTTGTCCAGTTTGCGGCCAAGACAAATGGCGTCTGTTGTTGAAAAATAAAAAAAAAAAGAAGGGAAAGGAAAGGAAAAAGAAGCATTCTTTTCGTGCTGCTGGCTGGCTGTGTGGAAGCAATTACATTAAATAAAACAATAACAAAGAGAGTGTAAAGCGGACAAACAAACAAATAAACAAGCCGACAAACAAAAGGCAAACCCAAACACACATGCTGGCCGAAAGGCAAGACAAATTGTTGCAGCAGCTGCATGTTGTGCCAATAAACAAAGCCAAAAGGGGGGCTGAATCAAAACCAAATTAAATAAAATAAAATAGAGCAAACAAGGCAGACCAAATAATAAGAATATTGCATTAGTTTTAGTGAATGCCTGGGGGCTACTTTCGGATCGAGAGTCCTTTCAGTACGAGTTCGAGACTTCGAGACCTCCGCAAGATGGCCGGCTGGGCAGCGGCTAAAAGCATTAACCGCACTGACAGCCCAACAACCGACAAGCTGGTAACACACACGAGTCCAAACAGGACGAAGGACGAAGGACGAAGGACGAAGGATACCACATCCACATCCACATCCACACACACTTGCACTTGACTGCATCGGCGGTCCAAAGCTGGTGACACGCTCCTACAACGGCGACAACATGGTGCCACTGAAAACGGGAGATCGGGAAAAGCGGGGAAAAGCGGAAAAGCGGGCCAACAGGAGCTGAAGGAGCAACAGCATCCGAATTGGGATTGCCAGCCCTGCCCGAAAGCAAAATGTTTTTACACTTAAAGACAAAACCAGAGATTCGCCCCCAAACACACAGCCCTCTCAGCTTGTCAGAGGTTGGGCGCGAAAATCCCAACCCATCTGAACCCATACCATCTGAACCCATCCCATACCATCCCATCCGCCCAGCTTTTCAGTTTGGACTCCCAACATTGAAACGTTTGCGGCTGCGGTTTGTACTTTTTGGTCTTTGAAGCTATGCAGTTCTGTGGGTGGGCAGTGGGTGGTGGGTGGTTGTGGGTGGCTGGCTAACTGGCCAAAAGGGGCCGTGGGTTCTGTGCTGTAGTGGCCAAGTCCTCGGCAAGCTGTTGTCGCTTTCATCCTCATCCTGGCATTGCATTGACAGAAGATTAGTGTGAAGCAACAATGTGAAAACAGCGCTGCAAGGGTGCCACACACACACTGACACGCTGGGGAAAAATATGATATAATATACACACAGATACAAAAAAAGTATCTCAGTCATTTCAATTCAAATTGCAGTAATATAATTAATCTGATTAAGATGTATTTTAAATTAAATCATTTTTTTAAGATATCCCTTATATTTTAAGCAATTTGAAACCATTTAACATTAAAAAAATAGTTTTATTTAAGACATAGAGATCTTAGTCATTTAATACTTAAGCCTAATTAAAATACAAAAACATATTTAATTTGACTAAGATCATAGTCATTTAATACTTAAGCCTTATTTTAACACAAAAATATATTTAATCTAACTAAGATCGCTTTTAAATTGAATGGTTTCAAGAAATCTTTATATTTTGAATACTTTAAAATAATACAAAAATTTCAAATAAATTAAATTAAGACAGAATAATGCTAAAATATGTTTTAGGGGGGTTTCTTAATATATTAATATTATAAATTATATTAAATGAACAAAAATTACTATGACAAAAATTAAGAAGGTGTATTTATTTAGTGAATTGTATAAATATTTTCGTCACATAAGTTGATGTCATACCTTTTATATGTTTAAGTTGCGATTGTCTAGTAAAATCTACTATTTAACGTCCTTTACCTCCTTAAAAGGTGTTTTTGCTTGATATAAAATTAACAAATATTCAAAAAAAAAATGCTGGCTCTTAAGTCCTTTATATTTTCAATAGATGCATTCATAAACTTAAGAAATAGACTATGCGAAATACTACATTCATATTTTTGATAGAAGTTTTTATAAACTTTATTAGTGGGTTTAGTATAATATTAATTATATCAAGTATACGCCATGGTAATTGAAGATCATACCCCCCATTTTCCCCAGTGCACCGCAGACAGCTGCATTTGGCGAGGAAACGGATGACAGGGCCAGGAACTGGGGGCGAAGACATTTTTATTGCGGTGCGTTTGCTTTTTAAGTTGTTCCGAATTGCATTTGCCAGTGTCGCTGCTGCTGTGCGAGGGCCGCTCGAATATTACATAATTTAACGAAATTTAATAAACATCAACACCAACTGTGTGCGTCCTTTGTGCGCAAAACTTGAGCCAGGGTCAGAGGAGCAGCATCCTGAAGCTGCAAACTGTGAGGCGGCGGGGTTAAAGGTTAAAGGGGCTGGGGCAGCTAAAGCTTTATTAAATTTCACGCACGCCACGCTCGCTGGCGAACCTGAAAATAAATGCACATGCTGGAAAACTAGCACTCCAGCACCAGCGATCCAGCGATCCAGCGATTTTTGTGCTTTCGCTGGTGGAACGGTGAAATGGTGAAATGCTGGGCTGCCGAACTGCTGGTGACTGTTGCAGGCGAATGGGGTGCAAAATGTTTTCGCATCTGCATATAAATTCCTCTCATTTTTGTTCGCACTCCGACAGGCGGCAGGCAGGCAGCTTACACACGCTGTTTTGGCCACACTCCGCCGCTCCACCGCTGTTGCCAATATTTGCATTTGCATTCTATTCCACATTTCCTCGTTTTTTTCCCCCATACATATTTTTTTTTTGCCGCCCGCCATTGTCGCCTCCTGTACTCCTACACTGTTTACATAAACATTTCGGTTTTTTTTCACTCGTTTTTTTTTTGGTGCTACACAAAAACATTTCGCTGCACAAATTTACATTTAAATTAAATTTTAAGTGCATTTTCAAATAAACTAAGTTGCTGGGCGCAAAAAAGGAGAGACGAGTGAGGTTGTGAACGGTGGGGCAATCAAAACTCAATGCGTGCACTTTGTGTTCACGCTCCTGTGATATTCGCATAAGTCTGAAAGGGGCGAAGTGGGCGTGGTCCTGTCAACGACAGGTTACGGGTTAAATGCCAGCAACATGGCCAACACAACATGGTCGCAAATCGAGGTGCTAGTATTAAATGGGTGGGCCTAACAACACTGCCGCCGCCGTCACACATGGCCATATTGATTGTTATCAATTTTCGGTTATTACATGGCCAAGCGCCTGCCATTTTCATGGCGATTTTTCACTTGTTCAGTTTTTCAGCTAGGAATAAATTGTCGGGTGGCAATGGCAGAGCTGAAAATACACCATACACCGCTGGAAAAAAGGTATCTTATAAATACATGCCTCCCAAGACAGTAAATAACTTGGCCAAAAATTAAAGCCTGGCTTTCAAGCCCAGGGATCGCTTGGTGGTTATTGGTTTAGAAGAATACGACCCTGGCCAAAAGGGAAATTCACACCCCAAGCAGAAGTTTTGACTGCAGTTTCTGTGTCTGTTTCGGTTTCAGTTTAGTTTCCGTTTCGGTTTCCCTGCTCTGGTTCTCAACCGGTCCCAAATGAGGATTGGGTGCAAGTGGAAGAAGCCAAATAAAACATTACCGGGCAAAGTTTCTCTATGCATTTTTGATTGTTCTCAATTGTTTTGGCAATTGTTTGCAGGGTATCCCACGGTCCATTACCCTCCTCAGCTGCAAAATGTTTTTCATTTCGGTCTCTCTGCCCGACATTTCGTACTTGTTTCCATTTATTTACCAATTTTTGCGTTATATTTTTGGGGCAATAGCTAAATACGTATACGTATACGTGCATCCAAGAGAGATTTATGTTTTTGATTTTTATTGAAGCCGAGTGCATCGATTATACTAAAAGCAAATTGAACTAATAAACGAGATTTATAAATAAATGCTTGCCGCATGTAGATATTTATTTTTCGTATATCGCCAAGCCCACAAAAACCGAACTAAGCCGGCAAATAGATTCAGAACCAATAAGAAATACAGCATCAGATGGGCACTCGAACATGTTTGTATCTTTGCCAAATATGCTTTCTGCACTGGAATTAATTTATATTTTTTGGGCCTGCCACACACAGACACATCAATTTCAGACAGAAAGAAATTGTAATGGGAAAAATTTAGTTATGAAAAATATTAAAAGATATTTCTATAGAAATATATGTTCGTAATAAAGTCAGAGGTAAATATTTCTGTTAATGAAGCTTAAGATATAGTCAAAAGCTGAAATTCGATCTGGAGAGCTTATAGGGCGCTTCTTTTCATTTATTGCTTAATTTATATATGGCTGGGTAAATAAATGAAATGATGAAAAAGTAAAACAGCAGAAGCCACCAGTTGGCGACGCGGGAGGGACAAACGAAAATTAATGACAAAATTTAATGGACACTTGTACGGGGGCCACGCCCCCTCACCCAAACGCCCCCTTTTTCCCGCTGAGAGTGCGTGGATATGTTTACACACACTTATGCCGGGCTACACTCGCCGGCAATGAAGTTTACTTATACATTTAAGTACGCGTCGTATTTAATGGAGTGAAATTGCATGCCGCGCAGCGGGAAAACCAGCAGCAGGAACAACAACAACTGGTCTGGCGAAAAACAAACAACAAACGTTAAGATTGTTTGACGGCAGCCGCTTATGAAGCACCCTACTGCACTCCTGCACTTTGGCAGCCCGACGAACCCAATAATGTCTCGAGGTTGCCGCTGAAGTTGCCGCTGAAGTTGAAGTTGCGGCTCGAGTGGTGCGCTGATTAGCTGCCGGTTATCCCGGCAAATAAGTTGTGATATATCCCCCCGAATGCCGATCCCCCATCCCGAATCCCCCATCTCGAATCCCGCTGACATCTTAATGCGGGCGAAGGAGATGTTGGCACAGTTGAAGAGGCCGCCTGGCTGGCTTCGCATGATGGAATATTTCGAGCTGCAACTATTCAGGATACACTGAAAAAGTTTATACATAGGGTTTTTAAAAAAAATTATAATAGTCAGAAAGAAATCAGAATTTTGGATGGGATTCTAAATACGGGTTATACATGTATCTTGTAAGCTAATATTTTCTGTAAGAAGGTGTTAACCTTAAATGAATAAAAAATGCTTAAAATATAGGATTCCGCAGAAATCTTAGCTATATATGATACAAAATAAAGCAAATTCGGTTTTTTATATTTTTGTCTAAAAATCTAATTACCAGAAATAAAAGATACAATATTTATCCAACAATGAATTTGATTTGGTAATAATTCAATCTTCTATTAGAGTGCTAGGAAATAATATGTTAGTATTTATTACTTTACAAAGAAATTACTTAAAAGAATTAAATATTATAATAATTTAAACACATCCTGATCGTAATACACTAGTTTACTTATTTACCGAATAGGTGTACAAAAAATGAGCAGCAAATCCATGTCCTAACTAATTAAAAGATTTATATGTTAAAGAACGACTCATTTTAAATTCATACAATTTTCTTGTAGAGCATTAATTACTCACGTGAAAATGAATGTAGAAGATAATATAAGACTTCCAATTTGAAGAAAGGGTTATATGTATATATGTTTTTATGATTAATCAAGACATGTCATTAAAAATAATGGCAAGTTTTTAGATAGAAACGATGATATTATATAGTTTTTTTATGTGCAACCTCTTAATTGCGCCGAATGCTCTCAGGCCGGGGCTCATCACCATCACCAGATTAAGATGTAGTGCAAAAAATAATTCTCCCTAAAATGCAGCCGGTGTTAACTCCGTCATTCCGCCACACTCGCATTTAGGCATTCCGGCACTCTGGCATTCTGGCAATCCGGCATTTTGGAATTCTGGCATTCTGGCATTCTGGCACTCGTGGCTGCCTGAAGACGCCGCTTGGTGCAAAGGAACTTTCAGCTCATTAACTTAAAAACTTGCGGGGCTCTCGAGCTGGATCTTAGGATTTGCCTGAATGCAGAACATGCATGACAAAGCCGGCCCCGAGATGAACCGAGTCGAGGCTGCTCTGCTGTGTAGAGCACTCCAGCAAAAACAAGGGAGAACGCTATAGTCGAGTACCTCGACTATCAGATACCCGTTACTCAGCTAAATGGAGATATGCAAGCAGCAAAGCGAGATTAAAATGCGCCACCTACCGGCGGTATACAGATTTAAGCGTTATGGGCGTTAGAGTGGGCGTGGCAAATTTTTTTTTGGATCAATCGATAGGTGTTGACGAGACCAATACATTTCAGTTAAAATTTTTTATCTAGCATGAAAATTGTGGGCGTCACAGGGTTTTGCGGTTTGTGGGCGTTAAAGTGGGCGTGGCAAATTTTTTTTTGGATCAATCGATAGGTATTGACGAGACCAATACATTTCAGTTAAAATTTTTTATCTAGCATGAAAATTGTGGGCGTCACAGGGTTTTGCGGTTTGTGGGCGTTAAAGTGGGCGTGGCAAATTTTTTTTTGGGTCAATCGATAGGTATTGATGAGAACATTACATTTCAGTTAAAATTTTCTATCTAGCATCAAAACTGTAGGAGCCACAGTTTTGGGCGGTTTGTGGGCGTTAGAGTGGGCGTGGCAGTCTACTGAAACAAACTTGCGCTGCGTAGGAAGCTCAGGAATCTGCACGCCAAATCTCAATAGCCTAGCTCCCATAGTTTCCGAGATCTCAGCGTTCATCCGGACAGACAGACGGACAGACGGACAGACGGACAGACGGACAGACGGACAGACGGACAGACGGACAGACGGACATGGCTAGATCGACTCGGCTAGTGATCCTGATCAAGAATATATATACTTTATGGGGTCGGAAACGCTTCCTTCTGCCTGTTACATACTTTCCGACGAATCTAGTATACCCTTTTACTCTACGAGTAACGGGTATAAAAACCGCAGCATTTTTAATTTACTACAGAAATTACAAGCGAACTGCGAGAGCTGCGTGAGAAAAAGTATTTTTCTTAAAAGCACAAGGAGAAAAACATCGCAGAATGGGGGGGGGGGGGGTTCTTCTGAGGGGGTAGATGGAAATATAAATAAATAAAGCGAGGTCGAATGCAGCAGCAGCAGCAGCAGCACTCTCGTTCGTCCTGTTCTCAAACAGTTCGCCCAGCCCAGTCAGTCAAGTCACTTTGTCATTCCGAGTGGAGCGGCAGCATCAACAGCATCCTGCATCCGGCAGCCCGAATCCTGAGTCCTGAATCCTGCATCCCGCATCCCACATCCCGCATCCACACTCACATTTGCATGGCACATCAGGAGTCGAAGGAGGCGGACTGCAAGGATGTGGATCTCTGCTCTGCTGTTTTTGCCGCCGCCGCCCGAGTTCTTCATTCCCATTTCATTTTTTTTTTTGCTCGCCGGCGACGGGGCTCTTGTTGGTTTTATGCTGGCAGCGTGTATATTTAATTAAAACAGGATTAATCTAGCAGAAACAATACTTCACTAAATGCAGCAGCAGGAGCTGCGCGGAGCAGGAGCTGCCTGTGGTCCACGGACTCCAGCTTTAGCTCCATTCCCAGTTTCGGCTTCAGCTCCAGCCTGCGGCCTGGCTAACAGACTCGTTGGCTTGCCAGGCAGCCGGCAGCCGGATTGGGATTGGGACTGGGATTGGGGGAAAACTGGAGGAGGAAAGCCGTCGGAACCGGAGGCGGGCTATGCGGGAGGGGGTGGGCTATGTGGGCTATGTGGGGGATGCAGGTGGATGAGGTAAATGAGGTGGCTGAGATGACTGAGGCGGGGGCGGGGCTGACCTGGCTGCCAGATTCGTCCGAGCTTAACACAAACAATGGCGTTAACTGCTCACGCTCAGCCTCACTCACTCACACATACACTGGGGGAAAAGCAGGGTTCCAAAAACCAGGATCATATTTATTATTTAAGGAGTACTTCCTGTTTGAACTGCACCACTTGAAGTACCTACTATAAGGAGCTTTCAGTATTGAAACAAAAATATTGTTACCTATTGAAACATTATTATAAGGAAATGTTTGCATTTACCTATCAATAACTATTATAAATGTAACCTTTCTTTAACAGGCGATGTTTGTACTTACCTATGAATAATTATTCTAAATGTGATTTAAATTGAGCGCATTACTCTATACTTTCTTATAAATATGTATTCCATTAAAGCGCAAATTAATTCCCAACATTGAGGTTGTCAATAGCATAATCTTGTAACCCATTTGGATTATTATTGACGACTAACAAGCGAATGAATTTGCCTGTCTAATAAAACCCATAAACGTTTTTGAATATTTTTAAATATAGGTTTGTACCTACCTATTAATAAGTATTATAAATCTTTAACAGGCGATATTTGTATTTACCTATGATTAATTATTGTGAATATGGTCTCAAATGAAATCATATTAAATTCTTATATTCTATAATTTCTCATAAATAAAAATCTATCCTATTAAAGCGCAAATTGATCCCCAATATTGAGGTCCTCAATGGCAAAATCTGGTAAAATCTGATAAAGCTATAAACCTAATAAAAGCTATTTGACGACTAACAAGAGAATGAATTTGCCTGTATAATAAAACCCATGAACGTTTTTGAATGTTTTAAAATACAGGTTTGTACTTACCTATCAATAAATATTATAAATGTTATTTATCTTTAACAGGCGATGTTTGTATTTACCTACATAGTAATATCTTATATTCTATAATTGTATTTATTTATCTTATTTTATCCCATTAAAGCGCAAATTGATCACCAATATTGAGGTCTTCCATAGCATAATTTTAATACCCATTTGCAATATAAATCCCATAACAAACAACAAAATCTGATACAATTATAAACCTAATAAAAACTATTTGACGACCAACAAGCGAATGAATTTGCCTGTCTAATAAAACCAATGGAAGCTTTTGAATGAATTTAAAAACAGGTTAAAATGAAAATAATGTAGCTTACTAAAATTATTCATGGAGCTATAAATTAAATTGGTTTCAGCAAATTAAGAACATTTTTTGCTCAGTGCACACACTCGCTCGTCAGCTTTAATGCACTGGGGCCCCAAAAAGTATGCTACGCCTTTTGATACGTTATGCAGATCCTTGGCAGAGCGCCGCCGACAGCTTAGCAGTGCGCCTTCAATCATTCAACTTCAGCCTCGGCTTCTGCCGCACCTCTGCCGCACCTCTGCCGCCAACTTGACTCGGCGTTGCCAATCAAGGAAATTGCGTGCTCACATGTTAAACGGGTCGGATGAGGGGTGCCAAAACAGGACAAATGGGTGGGCATGGAAAAAAAATAACAGCAAACAGTGGGCTAAGCGCTTTTCGGCCATTTACTATCGACTTTAATTAATATTTGCTTGCCAAACTGCATGGCTTTCAGCAGCGACTATTAGCCGGGGCAAACAGTTTTAACAGCTTTTGCGGATGTTTTGACTTTTAGTCCATCGGGGCACATCAAAAAACTTGACTCGAGCGCAAGTCAAACGGAGGGCAAATAAACAAAATATGTTGCAAAAGCGTTAGCAAATTTCATCGCTGGCCAAATATTATTTCATTTTTAATATTTTCTGACCGACGCAAGGAAAACAAGGTTGCAGTAGATTGAAATCCAAGAGCCGAAAACTAAGAACCAAGAACCAGAACAAGAGCCCGACTGAACCTGGCTAAAATCCACACCAGGAAGTGCTATACACAGGCAATGCCAACAGGCAACAACAGAAACAACTACAACAACGGCAACATGAGTCGAAATTGTAGTTGTACAAACACGTCAGCTTTTAAATTACTTGGCCTAAAGGTAAATTGAGCGGAAGTTAAAATGTTGGAAAAACAGCACGAAAAAAGCAAAACCAAAAACACGGCGAGCTGGTCGCTGGGTGGTACAATGGGTGGTTTCCATGGGTGGGTGGGTGTGTGTATTTTCCCTGTGGGTGGTGTAACGGAATACAGTGGCAGTTAAGTGGAGGAAAAAGGGGAGATGGGCGGTGGTATGGTGTCCATAACAACAGCAACAAGACCGCCGAGTTCGTGGAGTGAAAAAGGCGGCACACGGCAAATTTGCCGGGAGTAAACGCAAGAATAATAACAACCGAAAGCAAGTTTTTCGGCTCAAGTTGTTGTTTTGCAGTGCTCTATTCGACTGCTATGAAATTCAGTGGCATACAGAACGTAATTTCAACTAAACGAACCGACAAACAAAAACAAACAGAGCCAACGAACGAAACAGCAGCGAAATATTATTTTAGCTCACTTGCATCCTTCCTGCAGCCTTGCGGCCACCAGGAGATTCCTGTTCCATGGCATGGCATGGTACACCTATACCACCTCCTATGCATTCATATGCCGGCGGGATAAGTTGGCGAAATTGTGCAATAATAAAATATTTGCAATGTACTCGAAGCGCGGCGGCTGCAGTGGCAAAACGCCAGCGACAGCGACAGCGGGCTGGCAACTGCATTTTCATAAAGTGCAGCTCATAATAAAGCCGCGGGTGGATGTGGCCGTGGATCTGGATGGTTCCAGGGGCTGGGTGCTTGGTTTTACACCCCCTCGGGGTCCAAATAAAAAGCACAAATAAATATGAGCAGCAGCAGCAGCAGCGGCAGCAGCAACAAGCCGAACCAAAACAAACAACAATGGCCAGGACCGTCGAGCAGGAAGGCCAAAACAAAAGCTGAAACAGCCAGAACAGAACTGGGCAGGAAAAAAAACAAAACAATACAAAAGGCGATGCAAAAAATATAATAAAGCCCGCGAAAATATTTGCAGCGGGCATTGAGAAATGTTGCGCAATAAAAATTGCATTTTTATGCTGATGTTTGAATTTCGCATGCAAATGAAAAACGAACAGTGCCAACCGAAAAATAACACTCGCCATTCGTGGCTCCAACGGAAGGCTCGACCTTTGGGTTACCCGATATCGGGACAAGGTCTCAACACCATCTAATGAGTGGGAAAATGACAAAACACCAGCAATATGCTTATCGCAATCATAATGTCAAAGGTCTCTTTTTTATGATCTCAACTGTCAGTCATGATATGTCTATCGTAAATGGATTCAATTATGCCATTTGACCTGGACAATAGCAAAAGTCTAAATATTATATGACTTGCCAAATGGTTTTAAAAAGGTTTTCTTTTTTTCAATTTATTTAATTGCTATCAGAATTGTGTACAAAACTATAATTTGAATAGGATCTGTCAGTCATGATATGTCTATGGCAAATGAATAAAATTATGCCATATTCACAAGGAAAAATTAAAAATCAAAATATTATACGACTAGCAAATGGCTTTATTTTAAGGACTGTTTTTTTTGTATTTGTATTGATTTGATATGATTTTTATTTGTATTTTGTATGGGGTTAGAGTTGTGTACAATATTATGACTAGCATTGGAGTTATCAGTCATGATAGGTCTATCGAAAGTTTATACCATTTTGTTATGGAAAAAATTGCAAATCTAAAAGGCTTCATTTTAATTTATGCTTTTTGAAATTTGCTTAGATTTATTTTTTATTTTTTTAGGTTGTTAGAATTGTGTACAAAAAGAAGACTAGCAATAAAAGTGTTAGTCATGATACATTTATCGCAGATAAATAAAATAATGCCACTTTGACAAGGAAAAACTCAAAAATCTAAACATTGTAGTCAAGCAAATGGCTTTGTTATTAATGGTTTATTTTCTAAAATTCGTTAGGATTTTTATTTTTTTTTTTATGGTGTTAGAATTAGCATAGGAACTGATAGAAGTTGCTGTCAGGGAAATTAAACTCAAAATCATTTTAACAAATCTAATCAAAAATTTCATTTACCAGAACGCAAAGTTCACTTAAGTGTTCAATGAAAAGTCTGGAATGGTGAAGTTCGTATTTACTTAAATAAAAACAAGCAGAAAATTTAAATCGAAATTAAAATGTTTACATATATGTCTGAAATTGGCTGCTGTGCTGGGCAAATAAGATCTTTTTATATGATAGGATAAAGCATAAAATACTTGATCCATTTGAAGTATTTTCTCCAACGGGCGGCCATCAAAAGTGAATGCCAGCATGCTCAATTGCAGTTTTGCGGGCAAATGGAGTGGATTTAATATGCCTTTGATACCCTCTGTCTGTCGTGTTGCATAGACAACAAAATGGTCTGGAAATAAAAAAATGGGGGAGCTGCAAGTGGGCTAGGAATCTAGGGGCAGGAAGTGGCGCTACCGCTGCCGTAGCCCCGCTTTTCCTCCCCTTCCAGGGTTTCGCGGATTTTCCCGCTTTTCCCCCGGATTTTCCCAGGCTTTTGCCCCCCGCCTTTTCCCTCTACTTTCTCTCCTACTTTCTCCCCACTTACCCACCGGCTTAGCTGAGACTTTGCGCCCACGCTCCACGTGTTTATGACTTTGAATTGCAACTTCATCCGCCGTGTGGGCCGCCCTAGTCCTTCGTCCTTCGTCCTGCTGCAGTTGTTGTTGCATTTCCCGCTGCCTTTGTTGTTGCTGCTGCTATTACCGTGTGCCGTTCGCTGTCGGTTGCAATGATGGCGGCGCATAGCGCGCATTGTGACGCGAAATGGCGTCGAGTTGAATAATCCAACATGGCGTTTTGTGCCGCCAACGCCGAGAGCAGTGCACTAGTATTTGTGTTCCCGGCCCCCCGTGTGTTTGTGTTTGTGTGCGCCGTTTGTGTGTTGTCTGTTTCCGGCAGCCGGATAAAAAACTTGGCGTTAAAGTGTTAATATTTTGAGTTTTGAGAGCGGACTGGCAGGACATGCAAATGCTGTACAACAACGTCTGAGAATATATACATACATACACCATATAAATGTATATGGTAGCGATGAGGAGGGGTCACCGGAGGAGCACCATAGAGCTGTTTCAGCTGTTTCCCTCGACGCTGACACTTGTTCAATTCAAATAGCACGCCAGAGCCCCGACATTGATGTCCTGGCACGGCATTCCGCCGCTTTTCCGCTTTTCGGGCCTAGCTCCGTCCGGAATCGCTTCGTTTTTGGTATGGAATCGGTGGGGAATCGGTGGGGAATCGCTGTGGAATGGAAAGCAATGGAATGGCGTGCCCGGCGAGCCGCATTTATGTTATCTTTAATTTTTCACAACCAAATTGGCCGTGGGAGTGCAGTTCGAATTGCCAGACAACAAGCATATTTATTTATATTGCCACGCCGCTCGACCCCAATGCGAACTGTCATGAAGTTACAGGCCAGTTGAGGCACTTCAGTTGCCACGAAATGGGAGAAATTCTGCCGGGCTGGGGAGAGATCAAGTCGAAACATTCGGGGACTTGGAGAGGCGCTGTCAATTTAATGAGATTTTCTAAAATAAAAGTGAAGGCAGACTGTAGAAAAAATTGTATAGTAATGTTACTTTGATTTTAAAATATTATATTTCATATTTAAATAATACGGAAACAAAATAATGTATGGTAAACATAAATCATTAAAGTTCCTTGACTTAATATGAAAGTAGCTGCATTAAGTTTAAAAATCTTCCATACGACTTAAATTTACTTTAAGCATTAGGTCATATTTCTACAACTACATATTAATTTCCTATTTTAAACAACTTATAAAATCCAGTAACAAGCTTAAATGAAAATAGTTTTCAATTAAATTTCCATGTTTAAAATATTAGAAACAGAAACTAATAAAAACCATAGCAAAAAGGATTTAACTGAGTATGAAATGGAGGGAATATAGTCCATCCTTACTTTATTATTTAAGTTTAGATTTAAGCAGATATAAGCATGTATATATACCATAATGTTGTAGTAATTATAAGCCTGTAAGCAATCAAATATTTAATACCAATCACATTATAAATATATATTCCAATTTAATAAAAATATGAAACTTTTTAAAACTAAATATTCTTATTTTTGCGTTATATTGGGAAGGGTAATCAATTTCATTTAATTTATTCCTTTTAAAATAAGTTTAAAATGTTCTTCCTTTGAACACAAACGTAGACAAAATCAATCACAAAGTGTTATCATATTGAGAGCAAAATGTTCTGAAAAAAAAGAACAAAAAAACCTTTTTATATACTAATTAATCCAAACATGTTCTTAAGTTAAGACCAAAATCAATTTGAAATGGCACGAATTCAACTCATTTCACTTTTCTGGTTCCTGCCATTTGCATTAATTATTAAACCTCAACCAATGGAAATATGAATTTTCAGGCCATTAAGTTAAGTTACGCAATTTTGGGAAGTATAAACATTTTCCTGAGATGCTGATAAATTAATTTCGACATGCCTTCATAAAATTATTAGATATTCTGCCAGGGTTTTACCTGATATTGAAACCTAATGCAGCCAGAATACCACCTTTGCAGGTATGTAAATTTGACTTATGCCAATTGGCAAATGCCGCATTACCCTCGGCTTGGCTCTGAACCAATGTTTGGCCAGCGCCCATTTGATGAGCACCGAGGGCTCACGGCAGAGCGGTCACAATTGATGTCTTGGCCAATTAATCAGGCGGGCAATGCATTTCGTGGTCAGTTTGCCCGAGTGCCGCCAATTAGACCGCTGCGGTAAGTGTTCGCTTAGCTGGAAAGTGCCGGCCAAATGGAAATGCTCATACCATGAATACTGAATGACAAATAAGGCGGCCAGCACAATCATCATCTTCATCATCATTATCATTATCATCATCATATATGGCGCCCAATTAAATGGTGCCTTTTCTTTGTCGGTTTATCGCTGATTGGCCGGTGTAAATTTCAGTTTTACTTAAAAATTAATTATCAGCAGGCTGGGATCGGCTTGTTGATTTTGCCAGACGGACGGATGGACGGATGGTCGGTCGTGTCACATTAAGCATACGCAGTGTGTGCGCAGCGCATAACTGCCGGCAAGCCAAGCAATCAAGCGAACTGCCACTAAAGCCCCGCATCCTCCGCAAAATCCCTCCCAGCAGCCGACGAACCAATTCCAGAGTCCGGCCAACAACTTGCAACTGCAAAAAAAACTGAACAGAAAAAGCAGGAAAAAACAGCTCGCGAATTGTCAGGCTGGCGTTTAAAACCAGTTCGCATCAATTTAAGCGGACATATGCTTAACTTTACTTGCGGTGATTTTTCAACTTGGCCCGCAGAGTTGCAGTTGCAGGTAGTAGTTACCTGAATATTTTCCCCCATCGTGGACTGGAGTGCTTTGCACATTGACAGCGTTAATTAACTTTTAATTTAATTTCGCGTAAATGAGTTTTTACTGTCAGCGCGCGTTGCTTTATTTAAGCTGACAAAAAACGCAATTTGCAATGCAAGAGTTTTTCGATGGGGGGAGGGGGGTACACAGGCGATCGAGCGAGCATGCTTTTAAGCGCGGTTTTCAAATGTGGCTGTGATGTCGTCAGCCAGTGTCAATTTATGCCGCCAAAGTGAAAATCCAAACTGAAAGATTTATGCAGGCACTGGCACACAAACGCACAAGCACACACTGTGTGCCATATATTTTATTTATATTTTTTCGCTGGCAAATGTGATTTATACGAAAAATCTCAGCAACAACACACGCACACACACACACACGGCTGCTGTGTGTGAAATATTTTGCAGCGTTTGAGCTTTTTAAATTCAATTTCCAGTCGGAGTGAGAGTTGCAGATGCATGGCGAGACGCGGATTCAGATTCAGATGTGGACTCGGATTCGGATTCGGATTCAGATGCCGATGGCAATGTCGATGGGTTGTCGAGGCCAGCCGTTGCATAAATAAGCGCTTTAGACCACTGTGCAGCAAGGAGGTGGGGGGGAGGCAGGGGCAGTGCTGTTTCGGTGGCACAGAAGGTGTGTGTTTTATTAATTGCCAGCGCCAATGCCGCAGTCGCCGCAGCAGCCGCGGCCAGGAGAAATATGCGAGCAATGCACGCATGCGGTTCCCTCAGTTTTTCCACCCCTCCCACTTTTTCCCACTCCCCCCTGAATTTTCCTCGCTTTTCACCCACCAACCAACCAACCAACCGAGTGCCGAGTGGCCAGTCGCACGTTATATCGTTAATGAAAACTGATTCTAGTGTCATTAACGTGCGAGCTCTCCAGACCAATTCGAGTGCAACGCGAGCAGTATCTTTCTGCGTCCTTGGGGCATCGCTGCCACCTCGCCACCTCGTCACCTCGCCACCAGGACAGGCTCCTCCTCCTCCTGCTGCTCCTCCTCCTGCTCCTCCACTCCATTGCCAGCGGGCACGACGAGTCATTTAAACTGATGCGTCGCCAACTGAGTGAGCAACTGATTGCGTCCTGCCACTCCACTGTCTGCAGTCCGCAGTCCACAGTCCACAGTCCATAGTCCTCAGTCCACTGTCCTCTTCCGATCCCCATCACCATCACCATCACCATCAGCATATCCCCCCGGCGGCATTGTCCCCCTCGTTACTGAACCCGCTGACGACTTAATGACAGTCATACAAAATACGACAACGGTGCGAAAATTGCAAGGCTTGCCATCAACGCTGCAACGCTGCTCCCGATGATTACCTTTTAATGCAAATATAAAAATGAAAGAACAACATAAAGCGATTGGAAGCCAAGGAGTCGAGTCGAAAATGCTCTGGTTATAAACCAGGGAAATTAGTAAGCACTTCAGGTGGATTGTCTTAAAGGTATTACAAAGCCAAAGAAAGCACAAAACGAATTAAAGGTATAAAAAAAAACATACAATATATGGTTAAAACTGCCTAGATTAAAAAAGAGTAACCGAAGCACCATTTTATATATTTCTTCTTTACTTAAGAAATATTCGAAATATTTTAATGGTTGCTAATTTATTTTTTGTTATATTTTATTTTAAGTTTATCAGTCATTAAAAGTTATCTAAAAAGATGGTAAATATTATATATTATATTACTATATATCAATAATGAAATTTACATATTTTAAAGCTACCCAAAAATCATAAGCAATATATTATTAAAATTCCAGTAAGTTCTTATTTATTTAAAAAAAAGTGTTCCTAAATAAATATCATAGTTCATAATAAATATTTACCAAGTTACCTAGAAAGATGGTACATAATTTTAAGCAATAATAAAACTAAAATATTTTGAAGCTTCCCAAAAAGCATATTTAATATATTATTAAATTGTAATTAAATTAAATTTGTTTATTTAATAAAATCTGTGTCTCCAAGTAAATGTCATAATTTATAAAAAATATTTCAGAAATAATATTTAATGTATGCTAAATGATTATATATTAAAAATCAATATAAAGATTATAGTTCTTTGAAAATATCCAAGAAATATTTCACAAAGATGTTACTGACATGTTTAGTGATACAAATTATTTAACACTACCTTAAAAAATTTTAGCCTCACCAAAATTAAAAATATTTACAAAAAAATTTTCCAAGAAATTTGTAAATGATAAATGGTTAAGAATTGTATAGTATAAATCAAAATAAAGGCTATAATTCATTGAAAATGTGTAATAATTGTTTCCCAAAAGGATAATTGGCATATTGAGTGATTAAGATTATTAAAAACTACCTCTAAAAGTGTTAAACTTACCATAAATGTTTCATGGACTCTGGCGTTACAGACATGCAAGCCTGGAGAAGAACATGCGCAATTACCTGGCTGCCTTTCGAACATGAATGATTCAATAATTGTTTTGATTCCTGCTGTTTGATTCGATTGACAAGGGCAAGCCGCCTGCTTGAGTCGGACACGCCCGCTAATAAGCAGGGTATAATCAAACGCGATGGCAGTAGCAAAAACAAAGGCAGCCGTCCGACAAGCTGACAAAAAAATAAAAAACAAGTGAAACAGAGCGGCCCGAAGGGGAATCGCGGCATCGGGGATCTGGACAGAGCTTCACTGCCATGGCATGGCATGTGTAAATGACGCTTAAAATTGAAAAATTAAATGAGAAATTATTATGTGTGGCAGCGGGGAGAAGGAGCGGCCAGGAGGAGGAGCCGCCAGGAGGAGGAGGATTCAGGGATTCAGGGCATCCTGGCTGCCCAAGCCCACTGGGACATGTGCGTTAATGTGCGAGTGTGAGACGGCGCAGTGTCATTAAATTAATTTGTCAAATATGTATAAAATAATAAATTACCTTTTTGTCAGTTACTCGTTTATTAATTTGTACATGGCAACAACTTTTCGGCGCTGTGCGAAAAAAGGAGCAAACGGTGAAAAAAACACAGGACGCGCCAGTGTCCAGAAGTCAACTAGCATAAAAAATTATGATGTGTAAAAAGTAAACACACGCGCGCGCGGCACAGAAAAACTGTGTGGAAAATGGGCGGAAAAGCGGTGAGTGTGATGATGGAGGTGGAAAAATTGGACAAATTGCCTGGCTGCTCATCGTGTATCGTTTAATAGAAACGACCAACGCCAACCATACATATATGGTACATCCATATATACTATACGGTCACATGTTTTCGGGGCATTTTTATTTCACAGCTCCACTGGCCAAAAGTTGAATGATTTATGATTTATTCAATGCAACGGCCAAAACGAGGCAAACGAAGTGGCTTGTGTGACTCGCTGTCTGTCTGTTAAATTATTTTTTAATGTGTCTATTAAAAAATACAACAGCTGCATCAACAACTGCAGCAACAACTAGATCAACCGTAGGACTATGCGGTGGGTGCAGGTATCTGGTATCTGGATAGGATCGAATCGGGGATTTGGCGCCGGCATTAACATGGAACCAATATAAATGGCATGCCAAATTGTAGTGGATGAACAAATTTGCCGCCTCATATGCGAAAGCGGCAATAAAAACTTGTGGAGCCAAAGCCGAATGCGATTTGGTGGGGCATTTGTTTTAAATTACCCTGGCGTGTAAGTGATGAACTGGTGTTGGTCTGGCCAGTGGTATAACAGCAAATTGAGCAGTCGGCATAAAAAAACAAACAAACTGGGCCGTTTTCGGTATTTTTTGCGGCCCAACCAACTTACAAAAAAAAAGAACTGGAGCATTGAACTCGCCCTCGCCAAGGGATTTTCTCCCCCCCAAAAAAAAAAATCATGATGAGCCATAAAACTATTGCAGTTATTTGGAGTAGATTGCACGGGCGGCGGCGATACAGAGATACTTATGGGATAAGGTGGCCCCCACACGGAATAAATATTTTCGTAAGCGGCCAAAAGGCGATTGCAATTCAGGCCAAAGCTCCGCTAATGCCAACTTATCCAGTTCCTATCATAAATACGGGTTTGTGGGACGGTGGTTTTCCTGCTTTCGAACTTAGGAACTCTGTAAATAAATGGTGAACGTGGGTAACTATTTTTTATCTGAGCATAAAGAATAGATACAATACCATATAATAAAAAATATGATTTCATTTTATTTATGAAAAGCGTCGCGGCACTCGATAGCGATCATCAGGAGACAAATCCACTTGATAATAGTTGTACACAACGAAAGAGAAAATAAAATAAAGTGCTAGGGTACAGAAAAGTAAAGATATACATTACAAATATGTTTAAGTATGCAAAACTCACCTAAAGGTATTATTAACCACTGTAGAAAGAAAATACCTATACCACAGAAGACTATGGATGAGCAAACCAGACATCGAAAACCCTGCATACAAAATAAGGTCATTCAATATTTAAATAAACAAAGAACCAAGTAAACCTTCAGGACACCAATCAAGAGCATGAAACCAGATATTATAAAGGTTGCTCCACATATGCATCCAACAACAAGTACTGCAACTGGCAGCTTTTCCCTTCTTACAAAGTCCATCACAAGAGCTATATTAAATAAATTTATATGATTTATAAGGAAATTCAAAATTCATCCAATATTTCACATTTAAGTAGCTCGATAACATATTTTATAGAATCTTCTACGTCTTAAATGATTACTCACGAATAAAAGCTATTCCCACCACTATATTGATGCATGCCCAGAAAATGCAGGCCCTGTACTTGGTGCAAATGTTAAATTTTTTCAAAATATTTAACTTCTTGCACATTTTATTTACAAATTCAAATAATGATACACAACTTTTGACACAAAAGGAAAATGCGTTATCTGTAAAATGTATCTTTATAACTTTAAATGTTTCTAAAATTTAAAACATCCTTAGTATGGCTGCATAGTAAAAACTAAAATCCAATTCCAATAAATACCCAATGGCACTTGCACCTGCTACATTGTGACAAAATTACCATACGAAAGGTGACCCGTTCGGAGACTTTGATACATTTTCCCCCATCTGTGGACATGGGTAAAAGTAAGCACATAATGTCAATCAATTGCAGCATTAAACTTTCCCCATTTAGTTTTCCGTTGAAGCGTGGAAAGTGAACCCGGCACCGCTGCTGAACCCGAAACCCTTCCATTTTTGTCCACCTGTCCACCTGTTAACTAATCAAATAACTGAAGCGACACGAAAATACCCAAATGTGGTCATGTCAATGGTTTCGGCCGCCGGCGCTGACAGTGTCCAAATCCAATGCAAACAAAAGTGCAAATGAGTTCGAGAGTGCGACGCTAAAATGTTTGCCCAAGCCAAAATGTTAATGGTAATGACAGCTCCGAGAATTCGTTAACGAAGTACGGGCACGTACATATATGGTTCCGGGTTCCCCAGTTTCCCAGTTTCCCAATTTCCCATTTCCCTTTGCCCATCCCAAATCCTGATTTGAAGCCCCCGGATGCCCGTGTCTATTACAATTTCCATCAGTGTGCATCAGAGCACCCAAAGGCCAACAAATGCCATTAAAAATTGCCACGTGAAATGTTTTCATAGGCCGTCGCGTTCTCTTCGGCCAACTAAATTAAAATATTTACGGGTAGATCTGCATGTATCCCAATTATATGCTACCCAAAATATGATAGTTAGATGGCCAGACCGAAAACCAAACCAAAACCGAACTAAAACCGCAACGAAGAAGACGGGGCCCCGGCTAAATCCCATAATTAAGCTTGTATGCATGTCCTAGTCGACGTTGTCCTAGTCGTCCTTTTTGCGTGCATGTGATGTATTAATTTAGAGAAAACCACCGCCCACCCACTCGACCGCGCCGGGGCAAAAACAACTGCCACATGGTCGACAATGGCAACCGGCAACCGGCAACGGCCACAATTACACCTACAGGAAGGCAGAGAGTACAGGACAATGGACCCCCGGTTTGGGAGTGGGTTTTTCGGGTTCCCAGGGATCTGAGGATCTGGGGGTTTGGGAGCAGTAGCAGTAGCAGCAGCAACAGCAAAACTATTTCACAGCTAAAAATGCTGTTATGCGTTTATATTAACACGGATGTGCCCGCACACACACACACCTCCGGATGTCCTGACACCCACTATATAGTAAAGTCCTGGAGCACGAGGACACGTAGAAAGGTAGCCAGCATACATTAGCAGGCACGTAGGATGCAAACTAACTGTGCCATTGGACTAGAAATAGTATCAGCGATAGGAATCATATGCGGCAGCGCCGAAAATGCAGACCTAGCCCAGACCAGGACCTCCTCGACCCCCTTTGCTTTCCCCACCCACCAGGATACACCTCATTTATCCCATACAGCCATGGGGAACCATCTGCGGGGGCTGCCCCAATAGAAAATGAAAATCCCGATATGCGGATATCAGAAAGCCCGAAAAAAACAAAAGAAAAACCTACGCTTTTCAGTAAATATTCCATAATTATAGATGCATTTGCACATAGATTCTCTGCGGCATTGTACAATGCAGTATTTTCGTTTGTTTCCAATAGACAAAAACTGAGAGACCTAAAATGCTGATATTACCAGAAAGAAAAATGAAATACGAGAGTTAAATTTATATTAGGAGATATTTCATAGCTATACAGATATGCAGGCTCATGTTGCCTGGGGTTATAAACAATGGTATAATTTTATTCAACTCTTTGAAATTTGAGAGCTTGTGATGTAATTTGTATTTTGAATAAAGAAATGAAATAAACAAATATATTATTATTATAAAAATAATTTAATCCTGAAATTATTGTCCAGTTTGTAATTTTTTTTTTTTATAAATAATATTGTAATGCAATATAATATTTAAAGGGAAAGAGGATAACTTCTTACAATGTTTGTGTTGCAAATTGATAATGTTATTAATCTGATAGCATTTGCAAATAATACATTTTATGAGGATAAAAATTCACTAATTTTACTATTTAACAAAACCCAATAATTCTATATTCAATATTCTATATTATATAAATAATGTATTTGTGAAATAATATATAAGTTTTATACAGATCTATAAAAAAATATTAAATAAAATGTATTACACAATCAGAAAGTATTTTAAATAAGGGGAAATATATATTTTTAAAATCGGATCTTAAAATCTTTAATCTATAAATGTCATAAAAATGTATTTTTACCCACCTTTTCAGTGCCATAAAAGGTTTGCATTATTAATCCCTAGCAAAAACTTCTGGAAAACCCCTCGCCATGTGCAAGTTTCGTCACACGCTAAACAGTTGGCAAGTATTAGAAGGACTGGGTTGGGTGACGCGTGGATTGGGGACTCTGAGATGGGTGCTGGGGATTGGGTGGATATACTATAGAGAGGGTCTGGCTGAAGCCGTAGGTGGAGATGTATCCTTTGTGCCGGCATGGAGCGTTGGCAAAAGTTAGTTACGAGTGCGAACAATGATATTACGTAAAATATTTTGAAACTGCTACCGTTGTCGACCTGCTCTCAGTTTCGCTGTTTTGTTGGTTGTGTGTGTGTGTGTGTGTGGGTGATATGTGGGCGTAAACTGGCGAGAAGGTAGTCGGGGGGGCGTGGCCGAGGGAGTTTCTGCGGCCATGTGGCATGTGACAGCAAAACGCTGCTGACTCCGGCTCCACCTTTGCCGTAATTGTGTCGCACATGACCCCTTTAGTCGGTGGGGATGGCACCCCTTTTTGGAGAGCTCGCCGAAGGACAATGAGTGGGTCGGAGTGCAATAACCACAATTTCAGATTGAGATGGAACCCATCCCTATGGCCATCCCATGCCCTTGGCTCCTCTGCTAGCCTAAGCGTAAGCTCATTACGTTCTGGCTTTGTTTTGGACTAATTAAATTTGAATGACTATTTTCACTTAAAAACTTTTTGCCCCAATGGTTTGGGTTTTGCCCCTGCCTGGTGGTACCCCATTGTTTTTGGTTTTGCTTTTATTTTTGTTTTTGTGTGTTTGGCGGTGGCGCCAGGTTTTGTTCAAATGTTGCTGGGGTTGACTGTTCGCTGTTGGCTGAAACTCTTGAGTGAGCCATAAACAATGTGGCTGGCAGCCGGGCTAAAAACCCGAGAAGGAAAACGAAAACGAAAACGCACCCCCATCTAAAAATGCCAAAGTGTCGCACGGGTGTCACACAAAATATTAGAAATGATACTTAACCACAGAATTGCAGAGCTTTCGCTTTTGGATCGAGTGGGTGTGGATTTGGGTGTGGATGCGGGGAGTTAATTGTTTGCGGGCCAACCGTTTTGGCCCCCTTTTTCGCATCCGCAATGCCAAACTGTGAAATTAGCAGCCGGGCCAAATGGCAACCGGAAACGTGCCGCAAGCCGGATATAAGCAACACTGGGTTGCACCGAAATCCAGGGGATGAATTCCATGCCATTTCCATCGGGGGCGGTTGACAGCAACAATAAGCCCAAAAACAGGCAACAAACAAAAACTCTTTTCAATTAAAATCAAAATTGTTCGGTCGGCCGACCTCAAATACATTTCATGATTTCATTAGCCGACCAATAGATGAATTCGCGTATTTAAAACTTAATGCAATCGCTTTCACATTTGCTTTCTGCCTTTTCATTTGCAACCATAAATAGCCCGGGGGATAAAAGAATATTAATGGATTTTGTTTCGGCCAGCCGGCTAGCCATAATATCTATATGCTTAAATGCAAACCGAAATGAAAATAAAAGGAAATTAATAATAAGGAATAAAGCCGCCGCCGACAAACGATGCATAAATAAATAATACCCTACAAACGTGCGTCTCCGGAATCCTGGAAAACCCCGGAAAATCGGACTCATGGACTCGTGGACTCATGGAAAACGGCAAGGGCGTGGCGGAAAATCAATAACAACAAAACATTATTCGTCTGACCAGCAAAAACGACAACTACAACTACAAAAGGCCACTTGATTGTGGTGCGCAAAAATTTAATTGTGCTCAATTGAAATGAAATCAAATGAAATTTGCGTGCAATTGTGTCTGTTGTTCTAGTTGCTGCCGCTTGGGACCGTATTGCCAATATCTAGAATTAGCCAAAGTGTTGGTTAAATTGAAGCATATAGAATGAAGTGGTAACCTCAACAGAACCTTTGATTTGGTTTAATAAAGTTAATAACAAACAAACAGGCACTAACTCTATGTATTAGGTGAAACTAATTTACAAAAGATATATATTTATTATTTTCAGATAAATCCCTTAACATCCTATATAGGTTTAAAACATTTAATGTTATTTATATTATTATTATTATCTAATGCTATCTTATATCTGCAACTATGGGTCAACAGATGATTTATTAAAGAACTATAGCAGCCTTGAGTTCACTAAAAATATATATCGTATTTTTTACAGTTTTTAATATCTTATAAGATTTGAAATAGAGCTTATATAGTCTATGGATTTCCACGAATTTTGGTCCTTTTAAATTGCTTTTCATTTAAACAAAGACATTTCCGAAATCACCGAGAAGGTGATTATCAAATCGCAAATAATCGAGATGGATAAAAACTTCCACACATACGAAAAATGCTCTTGAAAATTTCCCGATTGCAATCATTTTGGATGAGTACTTCTATCTTTCAACGAGGCCATCCCAATCGATTGCCATGAATTTGTGGTTTTCCTCCCCGGCATTAAGCTCAACCTTTGGCTGTTCAACCAATTTAATATCCGTCATTCTTTACCCTTTAAAAATCGAGCACGTGGAGCGCTCTCGGCTGTGTTTTTTGGTATTCGGTATTTGGGTATGGTATTCGGGATGGTATGGTATGGGATCGCCCGCAGTGCTGCCGGCAACATCCGACTCGTTACCAAAAAGCTAAACCGTGCAAAATCAAATAAAAAGCTATGGTAATTGGCTGTCGGTTGTAAAATTTTACAATCATTTTCCAGTGCTTCGTTGCGTTGCCTGTTTTGTGGTTGTTGAACTAGGGAAAGTTTGTTTTTGACAAACTAAAGCAAATGCGATGTGTGTGTGTTTGTATAAAAATACATAATGCGGCACGTAAATGCGCATTAACAGGCGTTGCAGGCACTCACACATGGAGAGAGACAAACGATGCCAATATCAATATCCGTGGGTCTGATTAAAATGAAATATGAACATTAACCGCATTTGTTTAAATATACATCGAAACCGCACACACTGCGTGCAAACACTCACACTAACCAGTCCAATGCAATCCAAAGCACACACTGCGTATGGGTAATGTCTGATGGGTTAGGTGTTTTGGGTTTTATAGGGTTATGGGGTCATGGGTCCAAAAGCTTAACTAGGGGACTGCGGCTATTTGGCTGCGCTGAGATAATAGACAAACACACAAAACTGCGGACAAGAACATTTAATAATGAAATTGAATTTACAATTATTTTTGTTTTGTTTGCCAACGCACACATAGACGAGCTCAAACAATGGCTCATCTGTATGTTGTGTGTGTGTGTGTGTGTGTTTGCCAGGATGTGCGAGCATGTGGGCGGAATAAATATTTGATTTGCATTTAAAGCTGCATACATCAAAGCAACTTCCCCCCGTCAGCGTCGGTTTATGGTTAAAATTTAATTAAAATCCCTTTGTTTGCCCATGCTGCGGTGACCAATTACATAATAATTAATGCTAGATTAATGCTGCCAACTCCTAGCCGACAGAGAACAATGCAATCAATCTTCATGGCTGCCGCCGCCGCCGTCGCAGCCACGAAATAAAGTAATCCAATGCTCAATTAACGCAGACAGTAAAATCTTAAGTAATTGCAATAAAACAGACTACCCTCCAAGTACATATATTTTATAAAGTCCCTTTTTTTTTTGAGCGCGCAACCTGAAGATTGAGATGGGCCAAAAATAAGATGCCATAAAATCAACGCCAAGGCAGCGACAGGATGACGACGAGGTAAGTCAGCCAGGACTTTCTGGCTGAAGAGTCAAAGAGACTTTCGTTTGGGCCAGGCCAACAGCAGCCCCTCCTTTTTTGGCCCCCTGAATGAAGAGCTTTCACATGTCTGGCGCATAAAAATGGAGCGTTGTTAAACGCACCGCTTGGAAAACGCGAAAAGCGGAAGAAGACGCCCCCGGAAACCGGAAGAAGACGGTGGCGCAAATGTCGCGGCCCAACTTGCTGGTGTCAGTATCTATTTATAAGCAAAAAAACAGGGAAAAAAGTAGAAAACAGCAGCAGCAGCAGGAGCATCATCACATCAGCTACAGCGGCATCAAAAATTGCTTATGTTTTCATAAAATGAAGCGCAAACAATTTTTTGACTGAAAAGCATAATAAAAACAAAAATACAAAAACAAGGGGATGGATGGGGGTGCTGCTAAGCAAAAATCCCCAACTCCTCGAGTTCTTTGAGAGGCTGTAATCTGATTTTATTATAATTTTGATTTCGCTTTCTTTTCATAAATTTTATAACAAACCCCCTCCAAAAAAATAAAGCGAATGAATGTGGGATAAAAAAATAGGAATCAACAAGGAGAATTGAGCCCAAATAAAAACAAAGCATGCGCGTGCCTCCCAACAACCACGAGCAATAATCATAATAGCAACAACACTGCGGTCGTCGAGCGAGGTTAACTAAGGTTAGGGGTTTTCCAGGGGTTTTCCAGGGGTCGGGGTTCCCGGGGGCGGTAGTGGGCGGTCGAAGGTGTCTAAGGTCTAAGTGGGCGGGAAGTGGGGGGGCGGGGCAAGGCCGCATTGTCTGTCTGATTCCTGTGTTCCTACATTTTTGGCGGCTGCCAAGCAGGCGTAAAATAATAAACGCGAAATAAAGTGGAAGCCCACAAACAGGAACACGCACACACCCACTGAGGCCCACACACATGTGGTAAGCGCACACTGGGGAAAACATATGATTCCCCAACTTAATTACAGAACAAAAAAAGAGTTTGAAAAAACTACAACTAAATTCTGTCTTTTAAAAAGAATGCAAAAATTATTTAATAAAATAAATATCAAAAAATCTAAGTCCAACCGAAAAATCTAAAAAAATTATGTGATAAGAATCTAAAACCAACCAAGAAAATTAGATTTATTTTTATAACGTTCTGTTCGATTTGATAGCAACTGAATTGGATCGGTTGATTTACAAAGTTCTTTGTAAAAAAAAGTAGGAGTTATTAAAGCGAAATTTTTTTAATAATTTTTACGAAAAGTAAATTCTATTCTTTCTCATTATAAATCACTATGCAAAGATACACTAAGTAATTTTATTGTTGATTTAATCATTAAATTTGTAGGGTATATATAATGAGTATCTTGGGCTTATTAATAAATAATGAATTACATCTTTTATTTTGGCATGTGTCAAAATATTTTATTTATAATGTGTACAAAAAGAAAGACGTCATTAACTTAAAATTTCAAAAGAAATGTTGACTTATTTTTTGTGTTTTAGGGGATTAAATCTACCAGGAACTACCATCATTCTTCTTGGAGCATTTTAAAACTAGTATTATTAGTTTCAATTCCATTTCAATATTTTTTACTATGCTTATGGCATTCCAACCTATTAACATTTTAAATGGTGTATTCATTTTTGGGTTATTTGGGAAAGGGAATATTTTTTTCTCTGTGTATATATGTGTGCGGCTTACTAAGCCGCATCTACACGTGGAGCCAAGATGGCGACTGGAGCCTTCGGTCCTTTGGCAACTGGCAACTGGCAACTGGCAACCGGCAACTGTGTCTTTGGCCTGCCCAGCGAAGCGCTTACACTGATTTTCGCTTTCAGTCAATTTTAAAGACAACTTGAAGCCGCATAACCAACCAGCACCATCAGCACCGAGTGGCAGGAGAGCCCATTTCCCATTTCCCTGCTGCTACATTTTTAATGAGATTAAAATAGGCTCACACAGTGCCAACAACACGGAAACAACAAGCAACTTTCGAAAGGAAGGTGAGTGTGTGTGGGTGCGTACTTTATGGCAATTTGGGGACTTGTAGGGGATTTTTTTTGCTTTTGCAAATCACATATACCCCCAGACGATTTGAAATTTTAAAGAGTTGCCTAAAAGGTTTAAGAGATTTGAGGCTGGCGGGCGGCACCTTCGCAAAACAGCCTCCATGTCCTCCCGGCCACTCATTAATCTACAACGCATTAATTTCTCCGCCGCAAAATCCAATCTAAATTACATAAATCAACAAGCCGTAACGAAGCCCGCTGTGTGTGTGGAGCCCTCGAATGTCCTTCGTCGGTAGTTGCCATTCCTGAACCCAAAACCCCCCACTCTCGGTAATTGGGTCACTTGTATGCGAAAAAGCAGCGAACTGTTGCATGCAAAGTACATGCGACATCAAGGAGGTGGTGGATGTAAAAGGGGGCACCCTGGCAAAATTGCGATGCAATCTAACAGCTACTTTGTCAAGCAGCAGCTGCAACAGAAATTGCAGCAGCAACTACATTTCGATTGGCATCGCCATCGCAATTGCAATGGCAATCGGCATCGGAATCATCGGCATACCCCGCGCCAGATTTGTGCGGCCTAATTAATTAATTGAAATTCATGAATTGCACATGCGACTGGCGCTTGAAGAATGGCAGACATCGCAGCACTCAGCCGGGCGTTTAATTCGAGCTGACAGCGATCCCACAGCCGATGCTGCATATTAATTGCAATCAAAGCTCAATGGGCAACGTTTAAAACTAAAGGGAATGGTTGGAAAAAATCAGTGGGGGGATTTCGGGTAGCAAAAAGCCACAGCGAAAGCCGCTTAGGCACTCGGGCGTGTTTTAATTTATTAATGGGAAATCATCGAACTGCGTTTTTCCTCCATCACCATCTCCAACTCCATTTCAAATCCAATCCCTGACCCCATCCCGAGTGACAAATCCAAGGCGGCCCTTTGACCTACTGCGACTTATCTGAGCGACGCGTAATTTTGATTATTAAGTGCCACTTAATTTAGTGGGCGTGTGCTCAGGGGGACCGACCGCCTTTTCCCCAAGCCAAAGTCAAAGCCCAAACCCAAATCCAATACCGATTCGAAATATTGAAATTGAAATTGTCAACGGCGGCGGCTTTACCTTAAACCAATCGAACTGGTTAGCACCGCCGCAGTGGATAGTAGTAGTCGCTGGATATCTGGATCTGGTTTTCCCCCGTGGCGGTCATTTGGGAAATGCCGGTAGCCGTCGTCTGACCATTGATTAAGAAATTCATGATATATTTGTGTCAGATAAGAGCAGCGAAAGGTTTCCATTTTCGATTTAGTGCGAGTGGGCAAGCAAAAGCCAGTCCATCAAATATTTACATATTCCACATGCCAGGCAAACGTGGGCAGGATCGAGGCATATAAATCAGGTGGGAAATGCGCTGGTAAAAATAATGCTGAAATTGATATTCAGACCTGGGCCTGCTGCTGCAAATAAGGAGGAAAAATCAAAAATTAATTTACCCACTCCCTCACACACTTTTCAAAGGCAAAACTTTGTGCCAGCGCAAATTACTCAACTCGACTCAAGTTGCGGCTCTCGAGTGCATAATTAAGAGCAGTTTAGTTGGTGGTTTTTGGTTCTTGTCGTTTGGTAACATTAATATATTAAAATAGCTACATTTAATGGGAAATATTTCAAATATTTTGAGTTTTTAAATTAGGTGAAGTGGTAGAGAAGTTAAGGAAAGGCACGCTTTCTAGCCAAGAACAAGCAAACCCTTTTAAAAGCAGTCAAATATTAATAATATCATCATTATTATATCATCATTATAATATCATTTATTCGATATTTTTTAAGATTTTAAATGGAGTAAAATAAAACTTAATACAAATATTCCAAAATTGTAAAGTTTTCCATTAAATAAAATTAAATAGAGCTTAAGAAAAGGCACACTTCTTCTAACCAAGACAAAAAATAAACTTTTAAAAGCAGCTCGGTTTTTATATAAAAAAATCGACATTTAAGTATTAAATATTTTCCCGCTTTATAAATAAAGTAAAATAAAATTCAATCGATTATTTCAAAAAGGCAAAGTTTTTCAATTAAATGAAATGGAATAGATGTTAAGGAAAGCTACAATTCTAGTCTAGAAAAAAAACCTTATAAAAGCGCCCCAATTTTAATAATTTCTAAAAACTACATTTAAGTATTCAATATTTTTTAATTTTTTAAATGTAGTAAAATAAAATTTAATACAAATATTTACAATTTTTTAAGTTTTTCAATTAAATAAAATGGAATAGATGTTAAGAAAAGGCACACTTCTAGACTAGAAAAAATTCTTATAATAGCAGATACATTTTTTTATTGTCAAAAAAGTACATGTATTAAAGAAAAGTATTTGATATTTTTTCAGTTTAAATATATTAGGTAAATTAAAATAATATATAAATATTCCAAGCTTGTAAAATTTTTAAATTAAATAAAATGGAGTAAAGGTTAGGAAAGGGCAAACTTCTAGCCAAGAAACAACTAAAACTTTAAAAAGGCAGATTAATTTTAATACTATCAAAAAAGTGGATTTATTTAATGAAAGTATTTGATATTTTTTGCGATTTAAAATGAAGTAAAATAGATTGAAGTTCAAGGAAGGGCACAGTTGAAACCAAGACAAGAAAAATCTTATAAAAGCAGACCAATTTCCAGCAAAGCTTACATAAGCCCACTCAAGGGGTTTAAGGAGGGGGTAAACAGGAACTACCAAATATTGGCCTAGTCAGTTGGAAATGTTTTGAAAATATTATGGATCGGCTCATTATTCCCCCATCGCCAGCTGGCATTCTTTCGAACTTGGCTCTCTTTGGCCTCTAAAGCGACTAACAGCGGCGAATATCGTAAATGCCGAGAGGGGCATTTAAGAGAGTGCCAAGTTTAAGAGCATGCGCTTTCGAGTTCGAAAACGAAGCATTTTAGCGCTGATTTCAAGGGAACCCAGTAGGTTGCTCCTGAGATACTGAGATACTGAGATACTTTATACATATATAAGGTAGAATGTGTCGGCATGTGCGAAAATCGCGGATGTAGGCCAATGGGTAGACGACGACGAGAACGACGGCGACGACAAATACACGAGCGGCACAAGAGCGCGGCATAGTATGCCACACAAATGCTGAATAGTTGCGGAAGGTTATGAATTTCCGTGAGAAATTACTACAAGTAATATGTGAGTGTTATATGGGCATGCATGGGGGGGTGGGGGTCCTTTACTGGGCTACATGTAGATGTATATTGGTAGCACTCGCTCGTGTGTGGCCACGTGAGGCGTTATTCGCCAGTGAGTGTGCTCATGTGTGCAGGCCGATAACAATGTTGCACTTGCTAATGCATTAATTTTAATGCACTTTCGGCTTGAAACGGGCCGGCTCGACTTGAAACTAGCTCTCTGCTCACTTAATTACTTGAATGCACCGCAAACTCACCAAGTCAGGGGTTATCCATCTTGCTTCCGATTCGCCTTATCCCTGAAATGAATGGTTAGTATATATATATAGGGAATATATATATAATGCTCATGCACCCAGCTCGTCATTATCGCTTTTCGCAAACGCTTTTGTCTTGGAAAAGCAGTGGGAAAACTGAGCGGGGAAAACCAGGGGAACCGGATCCCGAGGCAATGGCCAAAGAATCCTTTGCTCCTTTTGCCGCCTGACACTTTTGTGACATTGTGCAAATGAATAATTGTGCTTTTCTTTGCTTTGCTGGCGACCACAACAACTGCACATCCGTTCCACATCGCTCGCTCAATGTCCCATCATCATTATCATCGTAATCATCAGCCACGTTGGGGGTCATCATCGCGTTCATTGTCCTCCCAGTTGGCCAAAAGCACGTTGCTCATCCACCGGTTGGGCCATCAGCCATCGGCCATCGGCCATCGTCATCATCATCATCATCGTCATCGTCGTCAGCCTGCTCATCACCATCAGAGGGCCAGAATGTCCTGTTCTAGCCAGCCTGGTCTCGGCCATCGCCGTCCGACCGCAGCAAAACAAGCAGCTAAACAGTCGCTTAGCCCAGCCAGCCTGACTACTGACCCCTTTTCAATGGACATCCGTTGGATTTAGCCCTGTCTCCACGTCGGCACTCTGAAAAAAGAGGCGGAAGATCGCGTGGGGAAACCCCAGGAATTGTCATTCATACGGTTTTTGCTTACCATTTGAGTTATAAGCTAAAAGACATGTTATCTTTTTGGCTATGGAATAATCTGCGAACTTTTATCGGTGTGGCCAAGAAAAACTATAATAGGTTCATATATTTTGTGACAAAAATTAAGTGATTCAATAAATAAATCAAAGTAATCAAAAGTAAACAGTCAATATAAAAATATCTGGGGATTATAGCAAGAAACTTCATATTTTCGCATATCAAATATTTCTTGTCATCATATAAGTACTTGCAAAAATTCAATTCAATTCAATACAATTTATTATCTACTCATGCTAAATATGTTTATTTTATGAGTTGAATTCCGGTGAATCAAATATATTATTGAATAACCTAATTTAGACCTTAGCAGCACTCTTAATCGAAGGCCTTAAGATACTTTCTTGAGTTTAGGCTTACTGACATTTCATATAAAGTCAACAAAAGCTAGCGTGTAATGAATAAATAAATTTATATAAAGTGTTGTTAAGTTGTAGAACTTTTTTTATCTAAAATTTGTCTTATTGGATTTTGAAAATAAATGGAAATCAATCAACTGTCATAATTCCTTAGGCAAATCAAATTAAAAGACAACATGATTTCGGGTAAGCCTATTAAAAAATCAGAACATTCTTCTAGCCTGTTTTATGCAGACTTTTTTTCCCAAGCTCTAGGCATATGACATGTGTAGCTCACCCCCTTTTCTCGCAGTGCAGTATCGCCACTTAGCCAACGTTCGGCGTCCGAGTCGACACTGTTTGCCATTCATTTTGTTTCTGTTTGCGCTTTGATTGACGGAGAGCTGTGAGCTGAGAGCTGGGGCTCCTTCTCCGGCTCCTCGCGCTGCATGTCCTTGCGCTTGTCCTTTCGGAAAACCAATGCCATTGCGCTGCCCCAGCATTATTAATGATTTTTCCAAAGTTTTCGCTACATTTTATGCTACATCTTTTGGCCCGCTGGGCCCTCTCCTCCTTCGGACCTTCAGTTGCCCGGGTGTTGCTGATATTGTTGCTGCCCGGCTGGCGTATTGTTGATTGTTCTTTTATCTCGTCTCCGTCAATTCGTTGCGTTATATTGCTGTGTTCCATTTGACTTTGGGTTTTGAATTTCCGCCAGATCCCACGGGTTCATTTCCCGCCAGCTTTCCCAAGCTCCATCTGCCCCGATTTTCAGCTTCTGTTTCGGCTATTGTTTCTGTTGCTGTTGCTGTTTCTGATTCTGATTCTGATGGTGGCTCGGTGTTTGGCCAACGTATTACGCTTATTTGCCCGGTTTCGGTTTCGGTTTCCCCCGGACAACAGGACAACATGGCTGCCGCTCTTTGCATCCTTGCTGTTGCAACTTCCGTTTCCGGCTTTTTTGTCCGACATCCTCCGCCCGCCGCACGCCATTTCCTCCTAGATAAATACTTGTCAATCAGTTATTAATTGCTTTTCAAATTTATTGAATTTGCGGTTGCTTGCAATTTGGCTTTGCTTTCTTCTCCATCGTTTTTGTGGCCCTTCATGATTGGCAGAAAATGCTGGCATCGTTTTTATATCCATTTTTTTTCTCTTTGTTGTCCGGCTTGTTTCATTTTGTGCATGTCAGCCCAAGGTTCATTAAGCTGCATTTTTCAGCAATTTGCAACGAAACCGAGTCAATTCGATGTCATTCTACGCATTTAGCATTTAAGACGCACTGGCAGCAACAAAGCCTGGCCAAAAGAGTGGCCCGTAATGGAAATGGAATGGCACACAAGCCAATTCAAGTATCTAAATGTACAAAGTAAGAGATATTGGGACAATAATTGTTTGAGTCTATGGGACAACATAATTGAACATTCCGATCGGAACTGCAGTGCCCAAAAGGTTTTTTTTTAATACAGAATAAATGGAGATGCATTGATAAATTGAGATATAATTTGTTATACTTTAAGATGTTTTAACTTAAAATGGACATTTTTAATCGAGAATTTATCAAGCAAAAGGATGTAGGTTATAGTAATGCCCATAAGTTCATTTTAATTCTTTAGATACTTAGTGGAAGCAAAATGTTGGACAGTTCAGTTAGGTATCCTGTCCATGTATACCAAAGCACAAAATTTTGAAAACCAAGCCATAACTTAGGAAGCGATTAACATATTAATATTAAATCAAGTATGGGTCACACTAAAATTGAGTATGGGTCACACTAAAATCAATACAGACCATAAGTAAATCAAACAAAAATCATGTATGCATCAAACTAAAATCATTCATGTTAAACTTCATTTTATACTAGAATAAAAATAAAAGAACACTTAAAATAATAAAGGATCTATTATGGAACATGCTTAAATCATTGTTTACATAAATGATTTTCTTAAAGTTAATTAGACTTAATTTTGTGTAGTGTATTATAATAGTTATGTTTTATTTTGTAAGTTTTGAGGCTTGCTTAAAAAGCTATAATCAATTAACCTATAAAATAAATAATGTCCGTATACTTCTCTCACTCCAGAATCAGGAGTTTCTCAAACAAGAGCTACATTAACCTTAAAGAAATCAGTTAGATTGCAAATTTGTCCGCATCTAGCTTACATTCACCGCTCTCATTTGGCATGTAAATATGTAAAGCAATTTGCCACTCTGCCAGCCATTTGTTTGGCTGCCTTTCATTTCGCAGGCTTTTGCCGTTTTGATGGCGCTCGTTAATTGCATTTTCCTTGGCCAGGTGATAGACAAGCCGCGAAGCGAAGTGACTGCAACTCCGGTTCCCGGGGTTCCCGAGGTTCCCGAGGTTCCTGAGTTTCCCCGATGTTACCGAGTTTTCCAATGCCAACTGATGTGATGTGATGTTATGTGATGTGATGCTGTTCGCTGTGCGATGTGCGATGCGATGCGATGCAATGCGATGCGGTGAGGACAAGGACAAGACATTCGGATGTGTCAGTTGCGACAGTTGGAACAAAGCGATATTTAACCAAGGTGACAGGTGGAAAGCGGGCAGAAACCGGAACAGTGCGCGTGAAAGGTATGTGGCCGCAGAACAACAAACACCGGAGCGACAACAACGAAATGCAATTAGCAAATAGATGTGGCCGTCTCTGTATCTGCATGCTACCATCTGCGTGTTTCATTAAATCCACTGCAATGTTTAATAAAACTGCACACAAAATAGTTTTTTAAAAACATGTCTGCCTTGGCGGTGGAACAATATGCTCCACATTTTATGCTCTGAAGTAGTCTGTAGCAGCAGCACATATGCATGCAATGGACTCTGCGCCTCACTAACTTCAATTGCTGTGGCAAAAGGCATATATGCATATATGTATATATATGGAGTAGAAAGCCACAACTTTCCCATAGTCACCCCCTATATTGAGACCCATATAGTCCATGGTTTGTCTTACTTTTGTTTCGCCTTTTATGGCAGCTAAAACGCAGGCAGCAGCATATGCAGATGGCCTCGTTGCTGCAGCAGTTGTTGCAGCTATGCGATGCCATAGTTTGCTGTTCGCGCATCTGCAACATCTTGTTGAGCTGTCAAAATATGCTTGTTAACAACATTTGTTGCACCGCACCGCAGCAACAACAGCAGATACACACAGATACACAGATACACAACACTGAGAGCCAAGTCTGAAGACCAAACACTAAGCACTAAAGACCAAAGCCGGCGAGTGGTGCAGCTGCTTTGGCCTAAACATGTTTGCCGAAGCTAAAGCTGATGCTCTATGTACATATATATCCATTTAATTTCTGACAGCTAGAAATTTTTAGTTTAAAAGCGACAAAAATAATCATGGAAATTGCCGTTTTTCTGGCTTTATCTGGGGGTAAACTTTCCATAAATAGCCAAATGGGGGGGGGGACTAGAAGATACATAGTGTAGTAGACGCCTTGGGCGTGCGTTTGTCTAATAGATCAGCATCAGCGGCTACAGAAGGCGAGCTGCAGCAGCTCAAATGTGTTTTCAGGCCATTTATCATCTGCTGCCCGCTGTCTGCAATTTCAGCGGCGTTCATGTTGCAGTTGCAACAGCAACACCAGCAACACCAGCAACAGCAGCAACATGGGCTAAAAACTAAGCTGCTGCCTCGAGCCTCGGCTTGAAATTCGAGCAGCGTGCGCGCACAAGGTGTCTACTTTTCAACGCCCCAGCCCAGAAGAGTCCAGACTACAGACCTCCACAGCTCCACAACTCAAGAGCCCCATATCTGCACACCAAAAACCCAGCCCACTTGCAACTGCTTGGCCAAAACCCAAGAGCAACCACTGCTGGTCAGCCCCGGAGTCTGGCTCATTTACACTGAAATTATTCCGCATAAATCATCTTATGTTGCGTGATTTTTAGACGGCCTTTTAGCGTCTCCCGAATGTCACTTAAAATCTGGCACATTAAAGCCGGCACACAAAAAAACAGGAGGAATGGCGAGGGCTGTTTCAACACCAGACACGAGCATAAATCAAAATTAAATAACAGGGAATGAACTCCACTCGCTGGCCGGCTTTGTGTAATGGAAACCCTTGTTTGGCCAAAAAGGGGAAAATATAAACATTGAACAAGCAAAAGTTCATCTACGACAACATAAAATCCAACACTCGGGTAAATATTAAAATGAATAAATAAGGTATGTTGTGCACTATACTATATATATGTATATGCTGGGCAAATGACGAGTTTCAGGTGTCCAGAGAGGATCTCTCTTTGACACAAGAAAAATATACGAATTGAAATATAAAGGCTGTATGTATTTCAAGTATTTATTTCATTGACAGCAGGTGTTGCAAGTTCAAATTTATTTATGCTTTTAATAGGGCTGTTGGCAAAACGAATCTTCTGCCCTTCGATGGAGTTGAATTTCCCTTTTGATTTTCACCAGTTGTCCCAGAGGAATTTCTGCAACTCAGAGCGCTTTAGCTTTTGGCAGTCCTGAGCTTTAAATAAAACACAAAACACACAAACTCAAGAACTCTCGACGATGAGGAGAGCTGTCAGGATTGGGGGTAAACTTTTTATTTTTATTATGTACCGGCATCTGTTGCCAGTCGAGACGAGAGTAAAACAAGAAGGCGCACTTAATACATAATTCGTGTACACATTATAATTACAGGCGATGCGATGCGATGCGATGGGATGCGGCCCCGGCCATAACATTTCGGTTATGGGCCCAAACAAAAAGCTACCAACTGATCTTAGACTTAGCAGATCAAAGCCCACACGCACACAACACATGACGACGCACTTTGAAGTTGATTTACTTCAACTTGGAGTTGGCGTTCGCCGGAATCACATCTTTGAGTTCGCAGCACAAATGATACTTTGTTGACGTTGATGTTGCCACGGGAGAAATGTATGTGGTATATGCGCCGCATTCCACAGGAGCATTGGGAATAAAAAGCAAAAGCAAGCGAAATTTCATTAGAATCAGAGCCATTCGTCGGGTTATTGTTCTTGCCAGACAGTTTTATTGGGCACTCGCAACTCGCAACTCGCAACTTACGCCTTCGTTTTTGGGCTTGCAGCGGGCCCTCTGCAGGAATCGCATTATCACCGGCGGCATGTGCTCCTTGTACATCGCATAGTGCCGCAGGACCAGGCGGCAGGAGCTGAAGTGCACACAACGGCCCTCGGTCTTCTCGGGCGTCTGGCAGCTGGACCCCACTTCAGAGGAAGGTCAGGCAGGCACGGGGAGAAAAAAACAGGAGATACGGGAATTATTAACAAAATATCAGAAAGTATGGTTGGTTACAGGAAACTATCATAATATCATATCATATTAAGAAAATATAAGAAAATATGGTTGAATACAGGAAACTATCATAATATCATATCATTTATAAAATACGGGAACTACTAAGAAACTATCATTACCATATCATATCAGAATATTCATAAAATACGAGAGTTATCAAATATAAGAAAAAAAGGTTGATTACATGAAACTATCATAATATCATATCATTCATATATCATATATCATATCATTCATATCATAAAATATGGGGAATATTAAAAATATATCAGAAAACATGTTTGTTTATAGGAAAACGTCATAATATCATATCATTTATAAAGTCCAAACTATGGGGATTTATACTACAACGTAAAAAACTCATAAAAATAAAAGATTTTCTTATCATTATTATAACAAAAATATTTCTTTCCAACAAAAAATGTATATATTTTCTAAGTCTATGTAAAATATATTTGTTAGTATTATCACTTATCCGTAACATACATTTTACTGGCTTATTAGGAAACTCCAATCCAAAAATTATAAGTCGTATACCCTAGTGTCAATATATGTGATACAGGGTTTTAATATTATTTGCTTATTAAAATTATATATAATTATATATTATAACTAACAAGCCTAGAAGTTAGTTTGACTTTATAAACAATATCTTCAATTGGCCTTGACAATTTTACTAAAGTTTCAATACGCAGTGGATTGGGACTCTAGGATTGGAACTTCGATTGGAGTTTGCACACAAGACACCAATTGGATTCATTGAATGAAATTTATTTTGATGATAAGAGTAAAACTATCCACAAGATTTTAAAAAATATTTTATTAAGATAAATTTGTTAGATTTCTTTTTAATTTTAAAATTGGATAAATGTAAGATTTGTATACAAAAAATTGCCTTATTATGTTTTTAAATTATCGTTCTTTATTGAATTTCTGTGTTATGATAATTTCAAGGCTTGTTAGTTTGACTACCAAAACAGTATATTGAATTGGTTTGGATAATTTTGCTTAAGTTTAAATACGGAGTTGTTTGGGACTCAGATATGGGTATTTCGATTGGAGTTTGAACAGAGCACAGCAGTTGGTTTCATTAAATGCAATTTATTTCACGATAAGATATTTAAAGATATATTACTAAGGTTCATTTTGTAAATATCAATTTAATTTTTAAATTGGTTTAAATGTTAGATTTGTATAAAAATATGCTATAAAATTGTCTTTCTGCATTGAGATTTATATCTTTAAACTTTCGCACCCAGGTGAATTACCAACTCAATTTAAAATATTGATATCCCTAATTGCTCTTCTCCGATGCCAATCAAAACGGCAAAACATCTCAAAGAAGCAATCCCCAATCCCCAACATTGGGGATACAATATCACAGAGACATTCTGTTTTTTTCACGTGTGGATGGATATACATATATCCATAATCAATGGCTTACGTGTGTGGCCGACGAGGAACAGCAGGAGCAGGATGACGAAACCGAACGGAATCAATCGAGATGTGCACCGCATTGTGAATTTACAATTTCGGAAGCAGTTGTTACGCCGCAGACTCTTCCGGAAAAGATGGAAGGATGGAAAGATGACGATGCGCGTCAGTATTTGCTGTATGCTCAATATTAAAGTCGCGTTAAAGTCTTAAGAGCTTTAAGCGCCGCCGAGTGGAACCCAGACTGAGTCTTGGACTGAAACTGGAATCGAGTCTGGGGCACCGACTCTGTTCTGGCAGCAGATTGTTGCTCAAGTAAACAGCTTGGGCTTGGGCAACTTTTGATAAGCGAGTGGAAAAAATGGTTGGATGATGTGTTGGGGATGTGTGGGGCCAGCGGGGCCGCCTCTCTTATCGACGGCGTGCAAAACAAGAGGCCAAAAAATATGTACATAATATGTAAACAAAGCACACAGATACTCCGGCACCCACACCCTAAAAAGGGGCAGCTCAGCAGCTCTACAACAATACCATCGCAGCATCCATAAACACATGTTTGAGGCGGCGCGTACCAGTTTGAACTTATGCCGGGCGCCTGCCGGGTTGCGTGGGGTTAAACGTTAACGCTAACAAAAGCAAATGGAAATTTATTATACATATACATGTAGATATATTGCAAAGTTCGAAATGAATTCTAGCAGCTGTGGGCTCGCAGCGAAAACCCCAGAGTCACCGTCTTTATTCATCTCTGCAGCTGGAAAACCACCAATATATGCACAGGAAGAAAGGGTCCAGTATGTTCCAAAATTAAAGCTGAGGAATAAAATATATGTATAAAAATTAGCCAACTTTTTCCCAAGGTCGTATAAATATTTTAGAAATTTTAAATACATACTAAATCATTTTTAAGATGTATAGTATAATCTTAGAATACTGAGAGACCTAAGAAAAGAAATATAGATTTTTATTGTCTGATTATTATATATTAATATATCTAAAAAAAGTGATAGAAACTAACATCCCAAAGCAAACCGGCTTACCTTAAAAAGTGTAGGATTTCTTATTTAAATTATTTCTGAAATCTATTAATCTTTTAGCAATGGGATATGTGACCCATATTTGTGGTCAAAAGACCCACATTCATATTAATATTTTTTCTAGACCAGAGTAAGTATTTTTTTTGATTGCGTAGATATGTCAAAATAGCCATATTCAGCAATGATTGATGGCAGGCAAGACAGGTAAGCCACCAGCTTGTAAGCCGCTTACCCTGGAGCGTTTCACCCCTGCTCAAAAGCACAATGCACACTCCTAATTAAGTATCCTCGGGGCGCTGGTATTGTTCAATAAATACCAATTTATGCCTTCACTTGCTGTTTTGGCCTGGCTTATAGGTTTCCCTTCTGCACACTCCATTCTGGCCAAAATCACAGTCGAATTCAATTTTATTCAGCCCATGGTCTCGCACATGTGCATGTATATATATGTAGTTCTCCTGCCAAAAGAGAAGATTTTAATAAAAATGTAAATTTTTTTTTAGTTGCCTTAGGGGTTCTTGGCGCTGGAAAAAGCCAATAAAAAAGTATTGCTCGTTATGAACTTGGCGGCAGTTTTTGTAGCTGATACCCGCAGCATCCCATTCCCAACGCAATCCGGCCAACTCACCGAACTTGGCCAACACAATCGCAACACACAGGCGGTGCACGCAACTCCCATTCCCAATCCCATTGCTATCCAAAAGTATCATTTGGCCAGGTTAAAGTTAAAGTTTTTCGGCTGCCTCCGAATCTGAATGTCATGCCAATTGGCTTTCGTTCTCCCATCGCGTGCGTTCCAGAAGATTGCGGCTTTATCGAATTATAATTGCGGTCATAAAGAAAAGTTTTTATTTCGTTTGAATTTTAAGTATTCCCCCAGATCCCTGAGTTGGTTTTTGCATCCGTCCTCAAACCCTGAGACCATCATTTAAGATATCCTGTTTTTTCCGAGGTTCCTAGAATTTTGTCTCAGTTTTAAGTGCTGCCAAAGTTATGTCATAAAGGGGAAATCATTTAGTTTGGCCATAAAAAATAGTTGACATTTTTTATGCTTCCTTGGTCGTAAATATTATTTGACACACTTAATTGTAAGTTTATAATTCCTCTTTGAATCGATTAAAAATTAGCATTAACTTTCTCAAAATGCCATAAATCCTTGTTAACAAAATCTCTTAAATTTCGTATATTTTGCAATAAATGAAAGCTTTTCGTTTTGTAATTTCTAAACAAGACGATTAATTTGTTTCTTTTTTATCGATATTATGCCTTGTGCATGGCTAAGACAAATAATGATTGATTTAATGGACATCGAAACATTATCGAACGCATTGCATGGCTGAGGGCAAAGTGTTGACAGAGCCATTTGATGGGCCATAAAACCAGCTACATCATTAAAAACCCTTTCCCGAGAGAAAATATTGACACTGGGCCAGCTAAATGTTCAGGGTCCCCGGTCCCCCATTTCAATTTGCTGCCCCACTCCCCCGAATCGATCACATGTGTAAACGTTTAAGTACGATATTTAGATATGTGTACGAAAACACAAACATGCCGGAACCGAGGCATAAAAACCCGAAATGCGCATAATAAAAAGACATCGTCATAGACTTCAACTTCAACTCCGACTCCGACTACGGCTGAATGGCCCCATAACCATTGCCCATCCGACATATAGAGTCCATACATATATGCAGTATCCCAATCTGAAACTGAAACTGAGAGCCGGCGTAGCCCTTTTACAGATGTGCGATAAAACAACGGGCAACGGGCTGGGCAACAAAAGGCATCGGAAAATATGAGAAACAAAGCATAAAGTAAAACACTTCGGAACTTCGAGTTGACAATTTGAAGACGCCAATAAAGTTTCCTACGCTCCTCGTTCCATCGATTTTTGTTTTTGTCATTGCACGCTGCTGATGCACCGAAAGAAATTTGAATTTTTAGAAAAGGCACACACAAAATATATTTTAAAATATTGAATAGAAAGATTTATTAGGGATTGAAAAAGTTGTAAAATAAAATCACAAGAATATCTAGATATTAAGTCTTTATTGAAATACCGTTGGTTTGCTATTGTTATAGAAAAAAAAAATTTTTAATATTTTTTTAAAGAATACAAATATTACCTAACATTTTTTGGATATATTCAGATTATCACTATATTTTGTAAATTTTAAAAAATGTATAAAAGTTGTAGGTACCTAATAACTTTATTCCTGTTTTTACTCAAAACTTTCAAAAAATAAGGAAATAAAATTGCATTTTACAGCAAGGTCTTAAATAAACATAATTCTGATAAATTAAAAATAAATTATTGAAGACATTTTTCATTTCAACTTTAAAATTGCTTTCCCCATGGTAGTTATACCTTCAATACTTCACTATGATTACCCCACCATCAATAATTATTGCTTGATATACATATTTTAATACATTAGTATATATATTATACTATTATATTTATATTTTAGTTTATATTTAGCTTATAAAGATTTAATTTAATATTTATTTATTATTAAAATATTTTATTTATTTTATTTAAGATTTTTTACTAAAAAACTTTCTTAAGTTTTCGGCTATCAAAGGGTAAATAAAAATACTAATTGTTTATTTGAGTTTTAAAATGTATTTTCCAGTGGCACATAATACTTAATCATACTTAAACAAAAATTAATACTTAAACAAATATTTATTTTAAAATTTATTTATTTTTAAAAACCTTAATTTTGATTTCAAAAATATTTTCTTAAGGAAATTTATAAATTTTCTTCTATGTGCTGCCTGTGTTTTCGCTTTCGCCTTTTTCACCAATAAAAATTCTTTGGAAATCATTTAGGAAAACGCATGCATGCACATCATGTGCACGCCAACGCCCACGCCCCCTCCAAGGCCCCCGCCCACGGCCTCGACCCCGCCCCTGACTCCCTCCCTCCACCGAATCCAAAAGATTCCCAGGGCGGAGATAAAACGCGTGTCAGACACGACAATGCCATGGATCATGTGTCAAATTGTGACTTGCAGTTCATGGCACTCTCCGGGAGTCCGGGAGTCGCAACTAGTTACCTGCAGTCGAGCACTTTCGCATGCAGATGCTCGGATGCGGATAGTCGAATGCTCAGCTCGAGGCGACGGCAAACGGCACACGCAAATGCACTTTTTGATTGCCATCGGGTGTGCTGCAGCCTTGGAGAGGCATGCCACCCATACCACCCAGCTAAAGAAAATCCACCCAATTTCCAATACCCCACCCACCCAATCTATATCTGTCTTTGGCTTTTCTTATCTGGCTTTGGCTGTTATTCTTATGAATAGTCGAGTGGGGGGCGGACACATCTGCAGACTGCACTCCGAAGTGTGCTGTTGCATTGTCGTTTTATTTGATGTTGGGGTAAAAGCTTTTATCAAAAATCGTATTGCATGCAAATTAGATTCCTCTCCGATATTACTGTGTCTCGCCTTTGTCCGCCAATCTACAAAACTGCAGCAGCTCCTCTCGCCTGATGGTATTGTCGCCTTGGTTTTTTTCTTTTTCCCCAGTTTTTTTTTTTCATTTTCCTGAAGCTGCTGCTGAAGCTTCTGCGGGCCTTCTTCTGATAAAGATACCGACGACATGCACACGACAATGCTGCCAAACGCTGATGATTCAGACATTGCGACCAAAAGCAGTCTGATGATGCTGCTGCTTACGAGCGGCGACTGTTGTTGCTGCATTTGCCGCATTTGCCGCTTTGGCTGCTCGGTCTTTTGTCGCAGGTCTCAATTGACTTGATAAACTCCTTCCTACGGTTTTTTTCAATTCCGTCGTACGCTTGAGCTTGTTAACGTCAAGCGGCTACACACACAGCCACACTGGGAGAAAAGATTGGTAAGCAGGTGGAAAGTCCATTTAGATAACACCTTATCTTCTATAAATTTCTAAAAAATGGTTGATTTACAAATTAATTTAATTGGTCCTAAGATTTTTTACTAATCAACTATACTCAACTTAGAAAATGTTTAGTTTTCAAGCATTAAACGAAATATACTTTTAAAAAAATATGAAAAAAGATTGGTTACCAGGAGGAAAATTCATTCAAATATCACCTTATCTTCTATCATTATCAAAAAAATGGTTGCATTTCCAAATAAATTTAACTAATTTATAAGATTTTCATTATTTAGCTAGATTTAGTTTCTAATTCAAGTCTTGATATTTTTGATATCATATTCAAGTCTTAATATTTTTGATATCATATTTTATGGATTTTTATAGAGTATTTTTGAGATACAATACCATCTCTTTATAAGTACTAGACAATCTATACCACGTAATGCTTATGATGCACATTTCATGAAAAGTTTATTAAAACCGAATAAATCTTAAATATTATTTCATTATCAGCTCATAACATACTATTTAACAAAAATATTATTTTAAAAATATATTTAAAAAATATTTTATAGCTAACATGATCATATTAAATATAAGATGCATACAAATTTTAGCTTAAGATATAATACCAATAATATATTAAATGCATAACAATTTATGAATGATTTTATAAACCACCAAAAATAACTTATCATATAAAGATGATACTTTTATTGTGCATATTAAGATGAGTATAGTACAGGCAATCTTAAAAATCGTAACTTAAATCTAATCAACTCTAAATATAACCAGTTCCTTAAGAGGAATTAAGATATTGCACTTGATCTTAGATAAGTACCCATTGCAAATGCATTTCTCTCAGTGCCCAAAATCAGTGATGGTTGAGTGGGGGACAGGGGATCTAGACAGTCACAAAGATGCAGGCGTAAAATGAGTTCATTTTTTCTGTGGACTCTATCGAGCACGTCTTATCTGAAGTCGCATACGTATTCGGCCATGGCCAGAACGGAGTAAGAGTGGGAGTGGGAGTGACAGGGGCGGCGGTGAAAGGGGGGCTGCAATGGCTTAAACACACTTGAATGCATTTCCATTTCATGGCTATGGCTTCATTGCCACCAAACGTCGGCGTCTGCCGCTTTGTCTGGTGGCTATGCGCCAACTTGCCAAATAAAAGGGGAGAAAAAGGCAGCTTGAACCGAGTCTTAGAGTGGGACTGGAACACCTCTGGCTCTGCTGGCTGTTTGTGTAATAGCGTTCATCGAAGCTTAAGGTGTATAAATCACACACAATGCGGTCTTTTGTAGTTCCAGGCGACACTCACACACGCAGACACACGGAAAACTGCAGTGGAAAAAGTGCGCAGCGTTTAGCTCGATTTTTTTCACTCGTTTTTCACACTTTTCCCCGGCTCTACGGTCGCATTTCGGGTCTAAATTATGGCCCTGACGTTCCGTTTTAAAGGCAGCTGGTCTCGGTTTCCGCTCGGCATTTAAATAATAATAAAATGATCATTTATATTTCTTTTAACAATTTGTTGCACTGCTTGTAATCATTTGTTAACTGTCTGCTCTCTCGAAAAGCCCATGGCGAGAAGAAGGCGTTTAAGCCGCTTACGAGTGGGGCCACTTGAGGAAACGGCCGGATTGGACAAAGAAAACAATGCTGGAGGAAAAAGCAGCAGCAGCAGCATAGTTAACTAATGCCCTCTGATAAAGAGTCAAAATATTTAAGCGGCATATTTAAAATCAAATAAACACATCAGCCAGCAATCAAAAGCTTGCTGAACTGTAAACTGAGCTTAGTTGCGCTACATTTAAGACCCAACGTAGTCGTCGTCGTCATCCTCAGCGTCGTAGTTTTCCCAGTTTTCCTAGATTTCCCAGCCGCCTTCAGTCGACCGGCAAACGACCCACTTTTAGCCCCCGGCTTTAAGTAAACAGCTTAGCTGAAGCTGGAGCTCGGCATCTCCATTCTGCATCTCCATTCTGCATCTGCATCTGCAAATGCACATGTACATTTGTATCTGAATCTGCAGACAAGAATGGCCCAAAGATTCGCCTCGAATTTGTTTATGGCCAACTGGCGATGCAACAAATGTAGTTACATTGCGTAGATATCTCAGTCTGTCTGTGGCAACAAATTTGTACACATGTTTCTGTCATTTTATGGAATTATGTGTGGCCCAGCCATGAAAACGACAAGCGAAATAAAATCACACATCCGTTTCATTTGACAGACAGACGCACCATGGATGGGAATACACGAATAGGCATAAAAAATATTTATTGCTCTCATATAAATTATTGAGGAATTAATTGAGGCTAAACGGAGGTGCTGCTGGGTTGAAAATCCGAACATAAATCTCAAATATTGATGAATGACAAGTGAGGTGCTAAGCTATTCCAGGGATTCTTGGGAAATTCTGAAACGAGAAGAAAGTATGGGAGTGTAAAAAATAAGAAGAAAGAGAAAGTAGAAAGTAGAAAGAATTTTAGTCAAATACCGTTCTCTGAACAATAACCATCATTTAGAAAAATATCAAATATCACTTTTTATCAACCATCTAGTAATCATTCTTGCTCAGAGGCATTTATGTATATTTATATGTCCATAAAAACAAACACATCAGTAAGGTCAGCAAAGCAAATTGCTTAAATAAACGTTAATAATTCCTGTTTTAGGGTCATCAATTTGCTTTTCAATGCACAATCATAAATACCAAGCAAACATGCATATTTTATTCATTAATGGATTTAAGCCAGCAAATAATGGAAAGCCAAAATTGGGGGAAAATTTAAAGAGCATAAGCTGATTTGAAATAAGCAGTATTTCACAGAATAATTCTGGGATTTAAAATACACATAATGCAATAATTATACTACCATTATTTAAGTTCTGGGCTTGAAATGGGGTTATCTATGGGGGTAATCTCACCTCGAACTTATGCATTTTACCTTTTTAGGCCACCATTCATCTGTCAAATAGGACCGATAACCAATTGATAATTTATTCATCAATATTTTGGTCGAACTAATAAATCTCGTAGCACCCCCATCTGGGGTATTTCGTTTCCTAGCACCTGCACGGTTCAGAGGTTAGGGAACTTTTTGATCCCAAACATAAATTTCGTGGCCATTGTGGGGGAGTGGGGTGTTTGGGGAATGGGGGATATCAGAAACTCCATGGAACACGGACCGTAGTCGCAGCAGCTCCATGTCTGTTTATCGTTTATTTCAGCAATGACAGGTGCAGCTGCCATCGACATTCTACGAGAATAAGATGGGCATCGCCCCTCCGCCTTTGTTTGTTTACCGAATCTGAACTTTTTAGCTGCTCCGACTGACTAACTGACTGACTGACTGACTGACTGAGCATCTCACTTTTTGGAATTTAGAAGGAGATGATGGAGTGGTGGCGACGGGCTGTTTATGTTGTTAAATGCAAAAATGATTTCCATTAAAAACAAACAAATGGCGAGTCGCACGTAGCAACGGCCGCTGTGCGTGGTCCATGGCGCTTTCCATTTTTGTTCGTTTTTGGTTTAAAATGCAATAACCAATAAAATAAATTGCCAAACAAAATGATCAAACATTAGGCCAGGCGGCGGCGTTTTGCTTGTTTTCCAACGCCGTTTTCGGTTGGACCCGGCATGTTCTGTTATTTTTCTGATATTTCGTTATTTTGTCGCAAATGTCCCTCATTATTGCGTGATATTTATTTAGGTTATGACTTAAGTTGTGTCACGTTCGTCTAAATTTATATCCAATATGTTGACTATCAGCGGCGCATTCACGGACACATCCCAATTTATCCGCCCCTGGGTCCCTGGCCGCCCATCGAAATTTATGCCACCAGATTTGGGACTCGCGATGTATAGTATACAGCCATATAGCCATATTCTCCAAAGCCGCACATATCTCTAGCTCCGGTCCCCGAGACCAGAACTATGTGTTTGTATAGAAAATTTATATGCAAATATTCAATGCACGTTGGTCGTCGTGCGCATTGCATTCCATCCAGCAGCCAAGCTGTACACCGTCGAAAAATAAACATTAAGCTTGAGAGGTCTTGGGTATTTCAAATCCTGGTTTAATGAGCAGCTACGAGTTGCAAAAAAAGTAAGAGTTATCATAAGAAAGAGAAGAAATTCTTATCAATTTAACAATCCTGAATTCAGAATAGTAAGTGCTTCGTATTTGAATGATTCAAGACTAATGCATTATACTTAAATTACCATATGTTTGTTTTTATGATATCAAAACTAGTTGAGGACTGATAAAATACCAAAACTTTCTCCCACATATATAAGGTTTTTAAAAAATCTGTTTGGAGACTCAAAATGAAATGGTCTACTTTCTTTGTAAGTTTATTGCCAAATTGGACATCTAAGCAATAATATATCCTCATCCTGACTTAAGACTTATAGCAGGCTGGAATCATATATTAATCTACTCAAAGTTATGATAGCCTACATATATTTGTCTTTTCTCCAAAAAAATTGCCAGGAATTTAAATAAAGTATATTTTAAATTTTCTTTGAGATACATTTGGGTACATTTCAAAAATATTATTTAGATATAACAATGTAATTTTAGCTAAGTCCTGGCTAAGTGGAAAAAAATATATTTTTACCAATTTTTTTTTAGAAATGTAGTAAAAATCACTCGGAACTTTATCATAAATACAAAAACTTGAAATTAAAATAGTTTTTAGGATATATCTGAAAGATCTATGTGAGTTTTTCAAAGTTGTCTGTAAAACCTACACGGAATTTGAACGTATAAATGGTTTAAGGGATATTTCTATATGATTTCTTTATGATTTTTTCAAAGACTTTTATTAAACCCAAGAGGAACTCCCTCTTGGTAGAGTTTTTCTCGCCGTGTAGCTACCAGCAGCAGCTCAAAGCTCAAGGCACACAGCACGCCACTAATTGGACCCAGTGGTTCGCCATCATCATCGTGATCGCATTTAAATGTGCTGATCAATTTACTTAAATGTTAATGGCAGCCCAGGGCGTGTCAGGTGTTTGTAGAGAGGGGGGGGAGTCAAGGGAGGGGGTTAAAAATAGTAAACTGGGTTATCAATTTAAAGAGGTTTTTAAAACTCTGATAAAAGAAAGGAATAAATCAAATGATAGCAATCCTTTAAATATGGGTTCATTCTAAAAGATGGTTATAAAATCAAATAGAATAGTAAGCTGATACAACTAGTATGCTTTTTCAAAAGAGAAATGGGCAAGTTTATTCTTAAATCAGCTTAGTAGTTAAAAATTTCTTCTAAATTGAGAAAATGTTCTAGTTGTATCCTTGATAATATGAAGAGAAACAAGCATGTTTATGTTAAAAAAAGATTAATAGTTTAAGATATCTTCCAAATTGGGAATATACATATATGATTCTTGATATAATCAAGAAAAACAAAAATGTTTTTGCTTAAACATCTTCTATTCCCAATATACTTTATTCCTTTTGTAAAATATAGAGAAATAATCACATTTATGTTTAAATCTTATTAATAGCTAAAAACATCTTCTAAATTGAGAAAATATTTTAGTTGTAGCCTTGATAAAGTAAAGAGAAATAAAAATATTTATGTTTAAATCAGATTACTAGTTCAAAATATCTTTTAAATTGGGAAAATATATTTTTCACATGGTATTAAACAAATTAAAATGTTTCTTGATAGGGTCTTACTATAGTTTTGAACTCAGCTGTACGTGTATGTTCTGGCTTCGTTTTTCCCACGATTTTCTTCTCTCCGGTTCCTTTTCCTCCTTCCCACTGCGAGACACACTCAAAAAGAGATTTCCACTAAAAGACAAATGCTACAATATTACAAAGGGCGGTATGGGGATAAAAATACAGGGGGTCTGCTACCTTGAGTGGCTGCTGCAAATGCTGGAGGGTTGTCTCTACGCGTTCAAGTGGCAAAAAAAATCGCTGAAGTCGCAAAAATTATTGCAGTTGGCAACTTTGAGCTGACGCACACTCGCACACCCGCACACCCGCACACACACACACAAACACTCACTTATAGAGTGCGCTTGCGATAAAAATAAAGTGACAGCAAAAACAATTGCAAACTTGTGCAATTAATAAACTGAAAAGTGAGCAGTTCTCTCCTCCGATCGACCTCTGCGATTTAAGGTACCTGTGTATACCTGGGTATACCTGAACAGCCCCATGTATACCCCCAAATATACATATATATATAGTCGCTGAACGGGAGTTAAAGCCCAATGGCATCGGCAATGTTTTCACACGTGTTGTCGTTTAAATATTTAAATGCGCTCCTGGCAGCAGCGGCGTTGACAACGCCAGAAGTTTTACATGTTGTGCTGTGTGTTAAACCCGAAAGCAAACTGCTGCAGCTACATCTCATTCTCACACTGGAACTCACTTTCGGGACAGGGGCGTATTCGAGGGGATATTTATGGGTTAAAACTAAATTTTTAAAAATTTTAAAAATGTTTATTTTAAACTAGGAACATAAAATACAGCTTAACTAATTTTATTATTAGTTAAAATATCTAGAATAATTTTGTATTACATATGTTAGGGGTCAATAGGTAAAACAAAATTGTAGATATGTGAAAAAAGGAAAGAGCATTTTATTTATTAGACAACCATATAATGTATATAAGGATTCATAATATTTAAAGGTTCACGTTATGATTGTAGTTATCAAAGGAACATAAAGGAAATTTCAAAAACTTTTAAAACGCCTATAAAAGCCTTTAAAAGTATGCAATAAAAGAGCTTAAAAGTATGCAATGTAAAAAAATGTCGGTGTTTTTAACTTTTAAAAATATTTCTGAAATATAATATTTTAAGAAACCCAGTATGATAGTTTTCTGGTTTATTTTTGTGTAAAACTAAAGTTCCTAAAATTTTAAAAAGTCTTTAGAAGTAGGCAATAAAAGTGCCTAAAAGTATGCAATGTAAAAAAATGTCAAATTTTTGAACTTTTAAAAATATTACTGGAGTATAATATTTTAAGAAACACAGTATGATAGTTTTGTGGTTTATTTTTTCTTAAAACTTTAGTTCCTAAAATGTTAAAAAGCTTTTAAAAGTAGGCAATAAAAGTGCTAAAAGTATGCAATGTAAAAAAAATGTTGTGTGTTAAAAAGCCTTTAAAAGTGTTCAAAATGACTGGAAATAAATTTAAAAAAATATTATTTGTTGTCAATGGTGACAACCATCTATATACAAATAAATAAAAGTATTCCAATGTTCATTAAACCTGGTCATCCAAATGTACTCGTATGGAAATTTTTTAATGGGAAATCTGCAAGTTTATCCGACTTGAATTATGCTTTCAGTTCTTTGATGCAAACGAGACTCCCCCTCCTGCAGTGCAAAACGATTTCAGATCCCCGTCCCTGTCCTTAGAGCAGCACATTGACACACTCGAGGATGAGTTCGTCGGTAGGTGGATTTTTTCTTCTTGTATGAGCATGCGATGCCAACATCGTCGTCTTCTTTTATCAGACAAACTAAGCGCAAAATTAGTTTTTGAACTTTTTAAATTGGTTTATTTCATGGAGTTTTGATTTTTAGCACGTTGCGTAACGAGCCCGAGAACCGCGTAGCCGTAATTGGCTGGCCGTGCTCGGGAATCCCAGGGAGTCCTTCGAGGGGGGGTCTGGTCTGGTCTCCAGGACTTTCTTAACGCCTTCATTAGCAGTATGTGTGTGCGTGTGCCAGTAACTACTCAATTTGCCAGCCAACTTAAAGGAAAATAATTTTTTCAGAATCTTTCACCTACACAATTTTGCAATTATTGTAATACGAGGATGGAGGGCATGCACTCATATTTTATGACATTTTTTCACCGGCTTTTGTTCTTTGTTATTGTCGAACCCCGGAGTGGAGTCCTAGAAAGTGTTGGGCCAGCACTCACACACTGGCACACCCACTCACACACTCTCGCAGGAAACGACGGATACGTGCGAGCGCCATCCATGCTCACTTAATACCTTATAATTTGCCGTGAGTCCTTGCTTTCATAAAATATACTTTATGAACAATAATTCATACGTGTTTGTAACAGCACGAGTGTGCCAGTGTGTGTGAGCCGGTGCCCCGGTGTGAGTGAAAAGTGCATAAAAATCAATTTTTGCGCATAAAACGGCAGCACAACAAGCAGAAAAGTGCTGAGTTGCTTGAAAGATTCGACTGGGGTGTACCTTTGAAATACATTTTCTGGGGAGAACTATACATTTCTATTAAATTAAAAAAATAATCTTTTAAATGGTGTTCATTTCATTATATCGAAAGTGTTTAGGGCTATAGTTTAATTGGAGTACAAAAAATATTTTTTATAGTTTTTACTGAAAAAATACATACCATTTTTAACGATTTAACATATCAATTTCTAATACTGGCATAATTTATTTAGTAAGTGTCTTAGTGTTACAAATAAAATCATTAAAGTAGGAATAGCAGTTGTTATTGAAACTAATGGTAATTTCTTCAAGGGAAATTGAAAAATTGAATGCAAAATATTTTACTTTTAAATGGTTTCCTTACGTTTTGCGCAACAATAATTTATGATTTTATAAAAGTGGTCTATACAACATTTTACATTTTTAGGCTTAAAATGTAATCCCTTACAATCTTTGACACATATTCTAAAAACTTAGTTAAATATAAATTGACTGTAAAAATATTTGAAGTAGCTTTTTCAATAAATATGATAAATCACTCTTATTTATCTATTATTTACTCATAAATAATTTCTTTATTGCCAAATATATCCAAACTTGCTACAATTTCTTTTCCGTGTGGGTTCCATGGGTAATTATTTTACTTAGGCCATTTTGCTGGATTTGCCAGTCGATTCACCTGGATTTTACCTGCCCGAAACGACCGCTTTCCAAATTTGGATGTGTGGTATGTGATGGCAAGCACGGCAAAGGCGAAATAAAACAACAGCAACAAAGTCGCGTCCACGACGACAACGTTGCATACTTTTCAGATGACAGTGGGGGGGGTGAAAGTGGGCTGGGGAAATTGGGTAGTGGGGCAACGGAATGGCTTTCTCGAATAACCCTCTTGCAGCACACACTTGAAACTGATTACATGCACAATTTTGCCCCGTTCTTTGTTCGCCGATGCCGGAGCAAGGCCCTGGGAGTGAACCAGGATACCAGCTACTGTCCTTGCCTCCTGCTCCTGCCACGCCCCCTGTCCTTGCCACAGCCCACCGCCCCCATCCCATGTCCGGCAATTGTGCTGCTCTGCATGTGTGTGTATGTATATGGCATTGTTGTGTATTCCTGTGGCCATCGTTCTCGTTCGTCCTGGCTGCCTCCAATTGTTGCCATTTCCATTGCCGTTTCCTCTCGATTCGCCACCAACCACCATGCACCACCCACATGCCACCAAACCACCCAACCACCCAACCCAACCAACCCACTTCCACCCGCTCAATGCAATTATTTCAACAAATTTAAACCTCAGCGAAATAATAAACAATTCGTTTTCAGATTAAAATGCAATTTTCATAACTTTTTGTGCAAAGACATGGCCAACGGGCAGCGGATAACCACCAACCCATCCTTCATACCTCCTTCATCCTCCACCCGAAACCGTTTCGGAACTTCAGAAACGGCTGAGTGGAACCTCCACTAGCCACAATTACTACTTATTTTATTTATATGCCGGCGCATTAATATTTCACAAGGTTTTTCCCACCGACCAATTTTTCTTTCCTTCCACTCGTCCACTCATTGTTGTTGCACATTGTTGTTTGGGATCTGCAGCCCTGTCATTTATCATACATTTCCCAATTTACTTTATGCAGAATTATGGGTAAGCGTTGGGGATATTTTACTTTTTTTTTTTTTTTCTCTGTTTTATAGTTTATAGCCCGCTTTTATGATTGAATTAACTTTTGTTTCGGCTCTTTCCGTAGCACTCAACCGTCAATTAAGTGGCCATAGTGTTGGCTGTGCGGAGTAGTAAAAGCAACCGACTGAGCAGCATGCGTGCATAATTAGCTGGCTGATTTTTCCATTAACAGGTGATTCAATAATTAAGCCCATCAGCACCAAGTGACGACAAATTCAAATGCATACATACATCAATGCAGAGGGGGCTGGCAGGCGATTACCAATGCCTGGAGATATACCGACAAATATACGGAGATGTCACAGCTGTGTGTCATATTGACAATATTTGATAAGCACTCGGGCATGACCAATTTGGCATTCAGGCAGGACATTCGGACATTCGGGCAGGATGCACAGGGAGATGGGAGGTCGAGAGATGAAGACAGGTCCTGACCCTGACACATTGCGTCTTGCATATTTTAGACCGGTCAGGATCCATTTGAATGGCATCTTCACGGCCAGTTGGCCAGTTAATTAGGCACTGGTTGGTCAATGGTAAATAGTGAATGGCAAATAAGATATATAAGTGTGTATAATTCCCTGGGCAGGACAAAGCCACTCGCCAGCAAGATTTGGGAGTCGATTTGGTATGCCCTCATTAATAATTTTCATCAGGCATTTGCATAATTAACATTCTAAATATTAGTCCAACATTAGGTTATTAAGTGATTAAATCAGGAGCTCTTATGAGCTAGTTCGATGGTAATTTGAAGGGTTTTCAACACCCCAAAATCATTATAAGCTGTCTTTCCTGGTTATCAATATACAGAGTTTTCCAATATATCTGTACTGATTAACTGTATAATATTCTGAGTCCAGTGATATAAAATCATTTCGGGTTGTAAGCATAGAAAAAGTCTAAGTCATATAAAAAGGGCTATTTATTTGTTTAAATCAAGAGGCTCCAAAGAGCTAGTTCAACGGAAATTTAAAAAGTTTACAACACTGGAATATCATTATAAGCTGTCTTTCCTAGATGACAATTTACAGAATTTTCCGATACAACTAAATTATTAAATTCTTATTCTAATGACATAAAATTATTAGGGTTTGTAAGCATTGGAAAAATCTAAATCATATGAAACGAGCTGCTCACTAGTTCGTTTGTAACTTAAAAGGTTTACAACACTGCAATATCATTATAAGCTGTATTTCTAAGATAGCACTTTACAGAATTTTCCAATACATCTAAATTTCTTCATATATTATTAGATTCTTAGTTCAGTACAATAAAATCATTAGAAATCAGATAAAAAGAGCTGGCTTATATTTAAAACAAATATATATATTTTTATTACTATTTCTTAATTAACAAAAAAAGCAAGAACACCTATCTTCCAATAAATTACTGACTGAATTACTACCCATACGCCGCCTTAAGAATTCCTAAGAATCCTAAGCCAGCCTAGAAAAGGTCATAAATCTGGCTTGGTCATAATTTTCATCCGCCATCTATTGCAATGAAATCCAGCGGCAGTGCCAGTGCCACGCCCCCTTATTGAAATTCAGTTTAAAGGGCCGCAAATACCTGGAACCGTGTACAATGGCAGCATTTATTGTCATGACTTTACCGCTGCCATGATAATGTGATATACGTCAACGTCAATTGGATCGGATTGGATTGGATGATTCCAAAGCCAATAAGCTGTCATTCGGTTTGGGGCCAGACCTACCAGCCACCCGACTTGATTTATTGCCGGAAAAACAAAGCCACCCCTTGATTTTGTTTCTTTTTCCTGTGCGCCCCAGCTCTCTAAATATTATGCGACTTGTGAATTTTATCCGTAGAAGTGCAAAAGCTTTCGTTTTTCGAGTGTATCAATGGCAGCATTTGAAATGAATTGAAAGTACTTCAGATTGAGATTGTTGAAACGAATGATGTGTGGCTGTGACTCTGCAGTTCGGTTTCCTTTTCCTTTTCGGAAGATTACGGACTCACAAAGGCGTACTCGATTGAGTTATAAGTATCCACGGTCTAGTTACTTGAAAGTAATATATAATAAACATTTACTTAGGTGCCGATAACTAAAGATAACTAACTGGGAGTCCATTAAGTTGTTGATTTATATTTTCTAGAAATTTAATTTTTAATGGAAATACTTACCCTTTAGGATCCTATCTTTATCTGAACTAATATTTCGAATGATCTTTTTTCAATGTCTTGTTAACATCCACAAGCAATTATCGCAACTGTTCTTTGTCACTCCAAAGTTCTTTTTTCCCCTTTTTAAGGCATGTCCTCTGATTCCTTATCTGGCAGGAAAACGATTGATTGTTGGCTCTTTGTATCTGTATTATCCTTGTTTTGCTTCCTTTTCCGCTTGCCTCTTAAATAAACATTTACTTAAGAATTGAACGATTATTTTCTTGTTTTCGGTTATGTCGATACCGATCTGTTTTCTATGGCTGTAAATAATCCTTATCATTTATTATTAATTTTCCTTACTTATCAAAGTTGTTAATCCAATTTGATTATTGGTAAAATTTAAATGATTCCAGCTGACAGCGATGACAACCATTTTTGATTTTAATATAATTTATTAATCATACGCACCGATGACCAGCCCATAATTGAGTGTTGAAAATGATTTGCATTGACATTTTATAATGCTATATTAAGTTAGGGAAAAGCAGTTGACAAGTGATTTCGATAAACAAATATAGAGTCGAGTTCAAATGTTCTTTTAATAAATACCATCATTTGATTGGGAATGTTTAATCAAATTGGAATCCGTGTTATTAACTCGCCTTGTTAATCATAGAACCGTTGACATTTTATAATTCGATTTTTGTAATTTCTTTTGTTTAACCAATCTTTATTTCGAAACATTTTCGCAAAGCTTTTACTCCAGCACATATTTATATTTGAATTGTAAATTAATAAATAAGCCCGGATCAGGAAAATTGGTAAAACGTGCACGTAATCAAGACCCAGGGTTAATTTCCCACCCAGACACAAATAAGCCCACAAAGAAGTGCTCGAATGTGTGTGAGGTCAAAATGCCCGATAAATACTTTCCTGCAAAAGGGTAAAAGTTGTCCAATAAATTGGCTCAGACGGTCATCAGTCGGCTCGTCCGGCCGTGTGAAGTCTGTAATTTGCCGACGAAAAATGTTTAATTTATTTACGTTAATGAGCCGCATCTGCAATGGCACCACAGCCTCTCCCAACCCGTGAATGCCTTTTATCAGATTTATTATTAAGTGCATTTATGTGTATTTTATGCAAATTTAATTTCATATTTCTTTAATTTCAATATATATAGAGACGAGCACAGACCATGTGCTGTGCAGTTGTGCAGCCTGCAATGCGGATTGCATAATGATAATTTCGGCGAGGATCACAAAATTTATATGCTTTTAATTGCATTGCAATGGCAGTTTCATTATGCAATATACCCAGCCAACTAATTATGCGAATAGCCTATTCGCGCGGTGTGTTAATATGAAAACAATTTTAGTTTGTCATTTGCCATTAGCAACTAACCGGATGGCGAGTGTGGCGAAATTATGGCACAAAAATGCGACAAAACCATTTGGCTAATTATCTGGGGGCCATTTAATTAGTTGGTTCTTTTTTTTTTGGGGGGGGTTTTGATTGCCCAACCATCAATCGTTTTCAAACCCAGATAAACCAGATATGCCAGGATAATCGAAGGTAAGCCAGGTAAATTGGCACAATTGATAATTTCATTGAAACACTCAATCAACAACTGGCAAATGGTTATAAATCACCCCTTTTGCCCCTCTGTGTTTTTGCTGCCTCGATTTGCGAATGTCTATATTTAAGTTTAAATGGCACTTTTCTCAAAAGGCCCGGCCGGAACAGGCTGACTGACATCCAAAGAGACAAGCTGCCAATTCGTGCAGTCGACGTGCATAAAACTAAAAGAGTCAGCACAACACAAGCCATCGACTGGGAAAATGGGGGGAGGGGGCTGGAAAAACATTGAAAAATCAAAAAACGAGCAAAATTTTTGTTATTGCATTTGAAAATGGCAGGCGTGGCAGGGGCGTGCACAGGGGGCGTGGTCGGGGGCGTTGAATTGCCGAGCCCATGCATGCGATTGCACTCTCAGTGCTCCGCTTGTCCTTTTCCTAGTTTTTTGCTTGTTTGGCCCCTGCAACCTTCGTCCTTCGTCCTGTCCAATTTTTTTTTTGGTTTTTTTGATTGTTTTTTCCTTTTTTTTTGTTCTGGGAATGGCAATTGAATGGTGAAATTTCGTAAAATGCAGTTTGAGCGCACGCCTGAGACGAGAGATGAGACAGCAACAACAAGTGGCACAACAATAGACATAACAACAAGCCTTCGAGTCCATCTGTATCTATCTATCTATCTATCTATCTATCTATCTATCTTTAGAGATGCCATTCAGTCACGCCGATTCGTGCCGTAGGAACTGCCGAATTCCGCCAACTTGGCAACTTGATGTGGATCCTCTTTTATGATTGCCAGCCATAAAAGGCCAAAGTTTAATTTGGAATCGACGTACGCAAAAGTCATTTTTAAAGACCGCTTGGCCTTCGGGCTTCTGACACTCCACATGAGGCAAAAACTTTACAGAGCACGAAATCCGGCAGTTATCTACTTAAAAATCAACTGAATTAAGTGTTGGAAAAGTTTTTCAAATCTACCACTTATAGTAATGGCGATTCACTCATTTGGAAATGAAGCAGTTAGAAACTCGTTTTGTATTTTTATAATAAACGCTTATTATTTAAAAAGTAATCAGTAGATGAGATACTCACTCTTAAATGTATTATCCACATTTCTTTTAAGAAATATGTTTAAATATATTGGTAAAGTATATCAGAAAGCCCTGTTGCCAGTGCTGTATCATGTAAGTTAGTCTAGTTTTGTAAACTTTTTTATCTATAATAATAATATTAGTAAAGTAATTTATAAATATTAAATTGTTGTATTCAGGGCCACACTAAGAGTATCGCAAGGTACTTTATATCTATAGATCTATTTACAGTAGGATGCTAGGGCTTGAAAATATTTTAAATCAACAATTACTAATTATTATAATAATTCTTCTTAATTTTGTAACACACCGAAAACATGCTTTCTGATATCTTAAAATAAGATTCATAACAATTTTTTTCCAACATTTTTCCAATTTTCCTAAAATTTTAAAAATGTTACCACTAACTCCGAATTGCTAAAATATAGGTCGAATATTTTTTGGGTGAACAATATTATTTTAATAATAATAAGGTGCAGTTCATAAATAAATTGTTTTTATAGTCTTTCGTTATTTTTAAATTGCAAGAAATCCCACCAAAACCCTAAACCACGTGAAGTTTATTGATAATCCTTAAATAATTACTTCCTTTCAAGTGTACGAAGAGTAAATATATCTCCAGTTTCTTTCTCTGCGTTAATAACTTTTTGAAATTGGCGGTTTAAGGGGGCAGGTCACCATCAGCGTCTGTGTTTTTCGGGCCAAGCCGGGTTCCATCTCTGATGCCAATGACCAAGTCTCAATTTGGGCAGCCCTTCATTTCGCTCCATGTGCCCCCTGTGCGCCTGTTTGTTTGTGTGTTTGTACTTTTGGCTTTGTGCTGTGTGATTTTTTGGGCAAAGTGGGCGTTAGCTGTGGGCCGAAAGGGGGCGTGGCATGGCGGTCAGGTTGCTGCAGTGCCAAACTGGTTGTTAGGGCCGCCAGCAGAAAACGTGGAGCCAGCAAAGTGAGCAGCCGGAGCGGCAAACTACGACATGCCACACGTATGCACACAATGAACAGCCAGTGCATTGCTCATACGCAACGTTGGCTGGCCAAGTTTTCCGCCCACAGGTGGAGGTGGTCTCTATAGAGAAGGCATGGAGGCCAGGAAAGTCGCAGTTGTTTGCGAAATGTACTCAGCCAAAAAGGTAGGCCAGACAAGCAATTCACATGCGACTGCAGGCGACCCCAAAGCCAAAGCTTTCCCTTCAGAGTTTTCCCTGGTTTTCCCTGGTTTTCCCTGGTTTTCCGAGTTATTCGGTTCTTGCAATTTGCCGCATATCATACCAGATAGCAGACAGACCAGACAGCTGTCTCCCGATGACTTTTTTCGTAAATTGGCGCCAGAATTCGTTAATAGACGCCCTCAATTTGCGGAGGAGAAATTGCCCCCGCAAAGCAGTTACTAATTAAAAATTCTGCGCTTAATTTCCCAACCGAACTCTGGGTTCTTCGATTTTTCCTTTTTTCACATGCGGTCCATGTGATGTTTACAGGACCCAGAAGAGTCTGTCAGGTGCAGTCCGTGCGGCTAAGCAAGTTGCTTGCTTTGCCCTCACCTGTCCTGCTGTCCATTTTGGGCAGTCAGTTAAAGGCTCGTCATTCGTTTGTTTATTGTGCGCAATGATTGCAAGGAGCCTTAAAACTGCTGTGATTGCCCAAAACCGGGCTTGACTTGCCCTGACTCGCATCTGAATCGGAATCGGAATCGGAATCGGTATGGCAATCGGTATGGGGGAATCTCCCCTAGAATCGGATAGGTGTATATATGGGTGGTGGTCGCTTGAGTCCCATGGCCCCGTGTGCAAATCGTTGGAAACAAAAATCACATATTGTGCACACGTTCGCCAGCTTAGAGACCACCTAAAACCTCACCCATTTTCCAGTTCCATCGCTCCCGAATTGCACTCGCAATCCAGAGGTCCTGCAGTCGGACGGTATGCCATGGCCATGCCATGCAATTTTTCCCAGGTAACAAAATGAATTGCCTCCTGGCTGGTTGGCTGAACTGGCTGACTGGCTGGCTGGCTGGCCGGCTGAACTGAGCTGGCTGGCAACGTCTGCTTTTGCCGCTGCAACTGCCGCCGGTATTGCTGCTGCGGCTGACAGTGTCGCATGCTCAAAGCGGACTATTTGCTGTTATTCCACTGATATTTTGAGAGTGCCACCGGGCACACAGTAAGAAAAAACAGTAGGTTAAATTAACAAAAAAAAAAGGTCCTTAGAGTTCTGATAGGTATCTGCTAAGGATGGGTCATGCCCATGGCCATCGCTTAAAAATAAATGCATGTTGGCGTATTATTTATGTTTTGCTGTATTCCTAAAATTATAATAATAACAACATTGGAGCAACTATGTTTGACACGGCTCTTATAAAACACCACAACTTCCCTTAATTTATAGTAGTATAGTCCATTAATATTTTCCTAAAGAGTCTATTCAATTTTATAGCGCTTACATACATGAACAAATTTTAATTTAAATACTAACTATGAAATTATAATAGTAAGATTCTTAATAGTCGCTACAAGTAAAGGCATTAAATATTCTAACAGAACTGAATAACAAACACAAGGCTCGGATTTAAAATCCAGATTTTAATTTGACTGATTTAAAAGTATTGTTAATCAGGTCTGCATCATTGACATGCAACGGGAAGTATAATGTTATGAAGACTGTGGATAGTATTTTTTGCGAAGGTTCGAATATGAACCAGTATATAAGCGCTTTATATTAAAAACGTATTATTTCTGCAGGATTCCCATAAACAAGGGTTGATTTTAAAGTCAATTTTCTATAACGACAAAGATGTTTAAAACATTTTTAGAGATTTGGCTTAGGGTAAAACAAATATTCAACGATACTGCGGGTAATGTCATAAGACTTAAGGCTATGTTTAATCTTCCAGTCGATTAGAAGGATGATTCTTTATATATAGAATGTAAAACTAGCGAAATAGCTCACCAATTTCAACAAGATTTTCTTCCCAGTGCCGGCCAGACCGTCAAGAGTGGAGTTTTGGGGCCAATAGTACATATAGATGAGTGCAATTTACCGCTAACAATGCCATGCACTGGTAGTTACAACAAATGTTAGGCGCAGCCAACAACCGCAGCCCATTCGAATGGGGAAAGTGGGCTGGGGAAAGTGGGGTTGGGGAAATGGGGAAGAGGACTAACTACTTGGTAGCTACCTAACGACTCGCACACACTACCTACTGTGCCCACTATACCTACTGGCCTCCACTGTACATACTACATATGTTGACCATGGAAATGCATAAATAATGCGCCACAGCGGGTGGGGAGAGGATATGGCCTACAACCGTTAGCCAGGAGTCACTGGGCGGGACTGCAGGACGGCAGGACAACGGGACTAACGGGACTGCAGGTCCTGCGACTCTCTGTTTGCCATATTCGAACATTCGCATCAGGATTTCCCGCCATTGTACTTTTTGGCTTTTGTTTATTTACAGTCAGCGCAAAAATGTTTGTTATGCTCGGGGTGTCCTGTGTGTGTTGGTGTGTGGGGTGTGTGGTGTTATCCGTGTGGGTATCTGTGTGTGCCTAGTTGGATTTAGGCTAAGTAAGCCGCATACACCTGGTCACAACACACACACACTAGCACACACACCATCCAGACCATTCAGACCACCCAGACCATCCAGACCAATTTAATACATGATGGCATGGCTGAGCTTTCAATATTTGACTGCCGTTGTTCTTGGTTTTGTTGCATCCCGCCTAAACAACAAATGTCACGCGTGGACTTGCCTCCAATTATTCATGAGCCGAGCGTTATTAATTTGAAAGCATATTTATCACAAACGAAATCTACGCCACATGCCATAATAAATCAACGAACGTTTTTCGGTCCCACATTAAAATCGCACACTCACACCCGCACAGTGGCGTTCAAAATAATAGCAGTAAATAAATGTTTACTTTTAGGACCTATTCTATTATTTAAAGTGTCATCTCTGGGGCTTCAGTTACCTATTTTTAAATATTTTCCATATTTTTGTCAGACATTCTAGCGGCTTTTCTTAGAAAACCAAAAGATTCCCTAAAGTAAAGTAACTTGTTTGGCTTAAAAATATTGATAATTCTTGGCTTACAACACAATTTATCATCCAGAATATGTTTATATTTTATTACCTCCAAGGGCACAAATATGTTATTATTGTTCCCAACACATTTGTATGTTTACATAGCCGCTTACATAGATTTTGGGCTCGATAGGGTGAGTTTTGGGGATTATAAGTAAAACCGGTGGAAAGGGCATTTTGGGTTTGTCTGGCCAAATCGGGTGGGCTATGTCATACCCATATTTAAGCACGCCAGCTAACCGTGTGACAGTCAGTCAAAGTCTCAAGATACGAAACACTCAAGGTGATATGAGCCTTTTAGCCAGGACCTCGTCCTTAGCGTCCTTTCGGTGTCCTTGGCGGCGCTTCGCTTGCAACAAAAGCCGCAGCCACAGCAACAACACCATTGATGGTGACGATAAATACATAAATTCGCAGCCGCTGCCAGCAAAAGGTTGACAACGCGTCATTATATGTCTGACATTTTGGCTGCGACTTCAAGAGCCAACTCAAGAGCAAAGCGATGGCCCAATAGCTGAGTGGGCTTAGATCGAGCACAGGCAGAAAAAGTATATATGCCATTGGGTTCATTTCAGAAGTCTTATGTTTAAATTATATCAAATTTGAAAACTTCACAACATGTTTTAAAACCTCAACGACCACTCTAACGAGCATTACGATAAAACCTGTCTACAAGGACTTTGTTCTGATTATCAATAGACATCTACATTCCAAAAATGTTTCATATTGGACCATTCATTAAAAAGTTATAAGCAAATAAAGTGTGCGATCTCGAAAACAGCCGATTTGCTGCATGCATATCTCCATCTCCCTCGCACTTTCTTTAGCTAAGTAGCGGTATCTAAAAGACGACTAAAGCGTTCTTTTTTGGTATAACTACAAACTAACAGACGGGGTTGTTCTGTAGTTATAGGCTTATGATCTCTCTTAAAATAGGCTAACACTTCCTTTTAACTTTATGTTATATCTATATCTTTTTAAGTACTTAACGTCAATGATATTATTATTTAAGAACTGATTTATATAGAAGCTTTAAAGTTTCTGGTCCTTAAATAACCTAAAATCCTTGAAATCCTTACTGCCTTGACCACAAGTGTGAAGAAACTAGTTCTAAAACGTAGCAAATCTGCCCTCCAATTTCTGATATTGGTTTTTTCTCTCTGCAGCAGCAAGTGGGTTTCAATGCCAACGTATGAAATTCCAATTGTTGGCCACCCTTTCGGGATCGGCCCTTTGAGCAGGGCTTGATGCCGGTGGTAGACGGTTCGGTGGGTAAAAACCGGGGCTCGTCTCATATTTTTGCGTTCTCGGGGCAGGGCTAACCCAATTGCAATATTAAAAGCATGCCTGCCGCAGAAAGTTTCCCCAGCCGGGCGACAGCGTGTGGCAGGCAGAAAAGCGTGACGCTGCCAGAGTAACGTCGACGTTTTGCGGCTTTGCTGCGGCCGCTAAGCTGGCTGCCAAAAAAGCCAGAGTCGTTGCAGGATGAAAAAGTAGGGAAAAAGGGGGCGCAGAAGGGGAGTCAGGGGGCGGAGGGCACGCCCATGGCAGCGACACGTTCAAGGACACCGATGCCGCAGGATTTTACAATGTGTGACGCGTCTCGAATTTGGTGTGAGACTGTTTGGCGTTTCGGTTCGGCTTTTTCTTTTTTTTTTAATATATTTTTTTTTCTTATTTTACATTGGCTGGCTTTTTGCTTATTTCACTTTTTTTTTCTGTGGGTTGTTCCCCCCGAAAATGTCAATTTACCGCAAAAAATGTGTACATACAAACACACATTGCTGTGGTGTGCGGTACCCATACATTACCCATACGCCCCGTGTATGCGAATATTTTCGTCTGTGCACACATATCATGGCGTACTTGTTCTTGGCCGTGTTTGCGCAAATTGGCCAAGGGTGTCGGGCTAAATGTGTAGAGGAATATTAAAATTAAATACGCCACAGGCTGCACAATGGGAATGGCATCCTTTTGATGCCATAATGGGGAAATAAACATTGACAAAATTCCAGAGTAATGCCAATTCCAGTTGCCAGCTTGACTTTAGGTTTGTATTGTTCAGTTTTTGTTAATGAATATAAATTTTAATTCAAATTCCCAGACAATACCGAGCAAAATAGTCCTTCAAATCAATAAAATGTTTTTATATACACTAAATTCTTGACATACCTAACCAAATTAAACTTAATCTTCAAATTAAATAATCAATCCTGGGTAAAAGAAATTAAATCCCTTTGATTTACATATCCAGCATGGCTGCTTAATAAAAAATTCTTAATAAAAGCTTTGCACATAAGCCTCGCATTCCTTATGGTTTTGTTTTGTAAACAATTCAATTTAATATTTAAAAGCTCATAATATACTTAAGCTCTCAAACCAAAAGGCAGAAAAAACAATGAATATAAATCATCGATGGAAATCAATAAAAAACATTTGGTTTAATAAAAGCAATAATGTGGGGGAGTCGTAGAATAATTCATTCCTAAAATAGCAATGGAAATAGAATGTCATTGAAGTAATAATGTGTGAATAAAAAATTTAACACTTTATGATATTAGCTGTTAATTTAAAGGAATGTTAAAAAGGGCTTTTAAATTCTTTATTATGAAAGTTTTTCAGAAAAATTATTATATTCAAATATTTGTTGTAATTATTATAAATATATAATCCCATTATTAAGTTCTTAAAACTAGCCAATAAAAAATACTTTGCTTAGCCTAATTGATCCATTTGAATCTTGTCATCATTTAGCAATTAAATATACGTGTCAGGAAATTGCCTTCAATAAATTTTAATTTATGCAATCCATCAAAGGAGAGCCGTAAAAATATGCAGTCTTCAAATTATATGTCCTGTCATGTAATTTGCAAACACCGCAGGGTTGTGAGCCAAATTGAAGGTGATGGAAATATTTCCAATTTGATTATTATTACCATTGTGCAGCGCGACGACAACGTCGATGAGTCGCCTCCTGAAAGACTGAATGACGGAGTGACGGAATGACTGACTGGCTGACTGTCTGACTGACTGAAGGACCGACTGAAGTTGGCCTGACAACACGCCTATTGCCTCGACGACACTTGGCGATGACACTTCCGTGCAATTGTACGCCGCTTCTGGGTTCCGATGGCTCCGGCTCCGGATCCGGGTTCCATTTTTGGAGGAGCGGGGACGTTTATTGGGTGTATGCCATGTCGTTTATTGGCCCGTGTGCGTGTCGCCAGTCCATATATGAATATTTGTGGCAATTCTTATGAATTTTCAGGGGGATTGGTCTGGTAGCTGCGGGTCCGGGCGAAAAGTACGGCATGTCAGGCCGCACGACATGGCCAGGATGCGACAATGGGTGTTCGGCCTTATATGGGGGGTTGGGACTACAAAACGTGAGTGGAGTCATTGTGTGAGCCGTTATTATGGCCATTTTGGTGCGCGATGATGCGCTCGGTTATTTGGTTATTTGGGCAAATCAAGCAATTTATTCGCAATTGTCGTCGACGCTGCAATTGTGCGGAAATCGATATGCGTTGTTATTTTAACCGATCATTTCCTTCAACGCAGCCATTACCCAATGCGGGTCGTAGCGAAATATATATATATATATATATATACTTTTGGCTGTAAAGCCCTATAGCTTTCCCGCTGTCGCCTGGGAAATTTGATTTATGCATATTTCCATATGATTTATTTCATTAGCATCATTCGTTTTTCCACCTCTTCGCCCCCTTAAAAACGGATACTACGGATACCTTCAACTTTTTCGTTTTACCTTTTTTTATTTTGCTTATATTTTTTGCCAGTCCTCCATCGTGGGGGAGCATTTTATTTTTTAATATTTATTTAAACATTTGTTGCAGCTTCCTTTTTCATTTCTCGTCCGTTACGTTTGAGTGATTCAAACTTGACGTTTGCCTTTGTATAAATTTTTTCTGCCTCATTTGATGCAGAGAATGAAAAGTTTTCATGCACCCCATCCGTCCCAATGCGGATCCGTAAAACGGAGGCACAAACTGTACATCTATATATATATATATATATATACCCACAAAACTTTTGTTAAGAAAATATGAATTCCAAATGAAAATATGCTAGAAATGAATTGAAACTGTAACGGTTGGAGCGACCAAAAGAGCGCGTGCACGACCGAGCATCATGGCAGAAGAAAAAGAAGCTGGGATGGGTGCTGAATGCCAATCCCTTGGCCGGCATTGAGAACCAGAATCAGACCCAGAATCAGAATCAGACCCAGAACCAGAACCAGAAGCAGGACCAGGACCAGGACCACTCCCACCAGTCAACTCCCACTCCATCGCACAAAGTTGCAAATAAAACAGCGCATAAGAAACAATATACAATAAAAAGCAAAGAGGAGCAGAAGCTGGAGCTGCTGATGCCGGATCCTGAGCACTGCCAGATGGAAATGAAAGGCAAACACGATTCAGTTAACGAGTGACGAACGCTATTGCTAACTGGGGACTGCTTATGCTCGCATGAAGGTACGTCTATGCACTGGAGAAAATAGTTGGGGAACTGTATTTTTAAGAATAAAATAAGAGTAAGATACAAATATTTATATTTCAAGGAACTATGTAGACCTTCTCAGCTTGTTAAATAAATACATACCTAAGCATTTAACTATTATAATACAAAAATATTTCCCAGATCAGGTATTATCTCAATAGAATCAGAACTACCTAATACTTCAAACACTTTAAAGCAAGGTTTAACCGATTCGTTAGAGGCATTTCTTATCGAACCCGAATAAGTTGTCTTTCAACTATTTCAAAATATATTCCAAATTGTATACTATATAAAACCTATAACATTCAGTATATGCCAGTGGCGGATCCAAAGTTTGGTTGTGAAGGGGGATTTAAAAAAAAATTGTTGAGTTGAAATAAAAAATTTGGAATAAATTACACATATATCATATACTTTATAACCCAAGTGGGGGCGATCTATCCCCTATATTTCCTCCCGTGAATACGCGCATGATATGTGCACTATCCAATTCCGTTGATTAATAAAATATGAATACTTATGAAAAGAATTAATGAGTACAAATTAGCTAACACAAATGCAGCTGAGTTATTTCGGTTCATAAATTACCAAATTAACTCCGAACATGTTTATGGGAATGGATTCATTTTTGAGAATTCAAATAGATTAAAGAATCTTTTTAGCCAAACTTAAAAATTGAATAATAAATTTACATTAATACAAAATTTATTTAAATTTATCCAAATAACCTCCATAACTTTTTTGTTTCAACACGAAATGGATAGTACCAAAGACAATAGATTTTATGGTTCTTGATTATTTTCCCATTAAGTTTTTCTAAATTACCATTGTCAGTTTTTCCAAGTGTGATGCGTATATAGAACCGTCTATAGAAAACACTGCTCCTCCTGGCCGACAGCAGATAGAGCCGGACTTGGCGTCCGTGGACGTCGACGTGGATGTGGATGTGGATGAGGATGTGGATGTGGACGTGGCCTGGCATTGGCATTGGAAATGGAAATGAAAATTGGTAGGGGAAACCCAGGGGGAGAGCGGAAAAAGCGAATCGCGAAGCTGGCTGAATGATTGCCTTGGCTGCCGAACTGACTGACTAACCAATGAACGGTTCAAAATGAATGACTGAATGAATGAATAAATGAACGGATGAGCGCACCTCTTCAGTTGGTTGCATTCGCAAACTCGTTCAGATGCCTCAACTCTCCCCAACATCTCCCCCGACTGTATATCTATATAACTATTGAACTTGGCCCGAAAGGCCACCACACTCCACCACTCACCGTTTTCCACAAAGTACAATGGAAGTTAGTTTCTCCAAGTCGGCTACTTTATTGAGCGTAAGTTTTTCGGCCAGGCCATATTATTTGATGTGGTTGGTTATGAAGTCAAGCGCTTGGCAATTGAGGGGCGGTGGTGAGTACATTTGCTCGTATATTCCAACTCCGACGGCCGATAAAATTAACTATTTTGCCAACGTGCACGTAATGGGCGCATCATTTGCCATGGGCTGTCTGCCTGTGCTGTCTGCACATCGTCCTTCGTCCTTCGTCCTTCGAACTGGATTCTCTGTGCCCCATTTCCCGGTGGAAGTGCTTTAAATTGCCATAAAAATGCGCTATCGACTGGCATCTTTTGGCCGACTGTTGTTATTACTGGGCTGTTTTGTGCTCTTGCCTGCCACATTTCTACACTCAATTTGTACAAATTTAATTGTCTGCCGCCCTTGTCGTCTTGCTTCTATTTATTTATTTGTGCAGCCTCCTTCGATTTTTTTTCCTCGTTCATTTTTTCGGTTAACGCCTGCCAATGCCAGAATGTCCAGTGTCCGGTTTTCCTGGCTGGGGAAAGATCAGGGGGTAAAGAACCTTTTATGGCGTTTTATTTATTTACGATGCGCCCTTTAAATCAATGAACCATACGCCTAGCCTTGTCGCTTAAATTTACGCACAACTTTGGAGGAAGCCAAGGCATCCTTGAAAAAAGCAGAAGTTTGCCGGACTTTGTGGGTACTTTTAGTGATTTAATGATGGCCAGTATTATATTACCTTTCAGCTTTGGTAATAAAAAGCATAAAACTTACTAGGGCAACAAGTCAGAGATCATGTATGAAGGCACTATTAAATATTTTGAGATATTGAAGTGTTTTATTTGATATATTATTATTACCATTTTATATTTCAGGACGGTTACCATATATAAAAAAAAATTTTTAAAGGGCATTACTTTATTGATGAGGCATTCAGCAGTCGACTCCTGCAGGCTGTCATTTCCCTTTTTGTTTTGTGCGCGCTAACAGCAATCAGCTAGTAAATCGAATTTCTTGCCTAAAACAACAGAAACAACAATGGGGACTTCTGCCAGAGCGGCCAGCTTGAAAAAAAAACCAAACAAAAAAAAAGAAGAGCGGCAAATAAATACAAATACAAATACGAAAGCACGACGCGACGGATGGAGGGACAAACTAAACACAGCGTTTGTTTTAGCAGCTTCCGTTTCCTGTTAGCGGCAGAGGATGCAGAGGAGCATCGGCTACGCAGTCATCCATCCATCCGTCCATCCATCTATTGGGTCAACTAACCAAAAGACTAGCCCATACGCACGGCCATCCATCTATATCGTCTCCGTCTGTCCGCCCATCGAGCCATCGAGCCATCGAGCCATCGAGCCATCGAACCATCCATCCATCCATCCATCTAACCATCCATAGTATCCCATCCACATCCACATCGACATCCACATCCTCATGGAGGCATCCACATTGAACCGATGGAGCAAACGTCCAGTTACCGCTCCTTTGACAAGCGGCAAAGCTTCCTGTTTCCCTGTTTTTCTGCCTTCCTGTTGCTGCTCCTCGAAATGGACAGGACTAAACGCATTTGTTCGAAGCTTGTTTAGTTTAACTTTAATTGAATTTTGTGAATTTTGCTTTTCTTGCCTTTGCCAATTCAGTTTCTATGGGTTTTTATACACCATCTTACTCATTGGGCACAAGGGCATATTGACTTGCCGATTGCTGTAAGCCAAAATAAAAAACATGTGTCTCGGTTTTTGGCTAAACTTCTGGGATAACGAGGAAATGGTTTTTCTGGTAACTATTTTCCTTCATTTAGTCAATTGAACTCTTATTCAGAAATTTATTTCTTTCTTCTCCGGTATGCTATATTTTATATTAAATTATGAACTAATGGAGGGGCTTAATTTAATTTGCCATGTTCACGTTTTCTATTGTTTTTATTTTTTTCTTTGAAATTTTTCGTGCTGTGAATTTTATTGTGTTAATTATAGAAATTCAATATTGAATTAATAAAGGCTTGTTTTTTCAATCTTTAAGTTTTTAATGTTAATCCTTCAATTGTTTTGTTTTTCGCAAATATAACGTTTATTAATAATAATCCATTTAGAAGAATCCAATTAACAGAAAATTATGGTAGACATGTCTATCAAACAAAAATTGCCGTTTGATATATATATTTTTTTAATTCCAAGCCGTATTAAAATTAAATATATAAAATTACTTTTCCAATTTTAAGGGAAGTTAACTATTTTTACATAACTTTTTAAATTGTATTGGGTATACCTTTGTTCTCAACATTTACTTAGCCATATTGTTCTAGTTGAGTATTCTTTGTAGCCTTTTTATTTGTTGGCCCGCTGGCCAGCTGGTGCCACCTTTATATGGGCTGAATTTATTATGGACGAGAAAACGGAAAAAAAAACTAAAAGCAGCCGGTGACCGGAGTCCCCTGTTCATCCAACAATCGAATGTATATCCCACAGAGAACTGGGCACCGGAGCTGTTCTGGCCAGAACTCCAGTGCTCCACCATATGGCCAGTGGCACGAGTTTGGCTCGTAAAAAGGCTTATATAAGTCGGCAGGCAGTGGACTCGGACTTACCTTTTTGCCAGGCAACTGTAAAATTGTCTTGTTGCGTCGGCAACCCTTTTTGCCAAGTGGAGAGACCGAAATGTGAATTCAATTTGTTAGTCCGGGCAGGGCGTTTTGAATAATTTGTATGATTTAATTTTTGCGAGTTAATAAAACGATTTTCCACGAATGCGAAGTCGGTTACGCGGTCAAACGACCCTCCTAAATTTTTTTTTTACTGTGCCTCGCAACATTACTCATGGCCAACACCCCATCTACTTATAAGCCAAAATCAAAGCTGACATCCATTGCCAGCCACGACGACAGCTTAAGCCAATCGACGCTTTTCTGATTGCCAATGTCAAATATGGAATTAAATGCGTTGCCGCCCAGGACACTACACTGCCCAACAAAAGCCTGCTGCCTCAACCAGGCTTATTCAATTTTAATAATTGTATGCAAAACCTAAGCTATTTGTTTACCCACTACTTCGTTTTACTTGGGCTCACCATGAGATTTTCCAAGGATTAAGCAAAGAACCTAAATTAATAAAGTATAACTGTGAAACGGACACTTGGAAAATTAAATGAATTGTATGGCTAAGCTGTTTCATAAGCTTTTCCTTTGTTTCCGGCTTTAAATCTTGATAAATAATGGACGAAAATTTATGAAACTCAAAGATGGGCTAAACTGAAAAATGCAAAAGTAGCCGAAAATAGATTGCAGCCTTAAAAAAGCGATAACTTATAAGTTAGAGTACAAATTTAAATATTTCTTAGCACATATTTGAACTAGAATTCAAGTGAAGGTATACAAATGTTATCATTTTATTTTTGAAAAAGATTGCAATAATTTTTCTTTTGTATTTAAAATTAGTTGCCGGATGTTTGTAAATTTATCTTCCTATTTTATGGAAAACCACCCATAAACAATTGCCAATAGAAATCCCGATCGAATGCCAATTACAACGCAACTGATTGTCCAATTGTTGCGGCTGGTGCATTGAATAATATTTGCGTCCGCCAACTTTTTGGCGGCACTGTTAATCTGGCCGACAATTATAAGCCATATCTATTATGCTCTTTGTTGAGCTGCATAAATTATGCGCAAAGCCCGACAGCTCTGTCCGCAAAACCAATGCGGTTTGCCCCAGACCTCGCAGTCCGTTGGAGTTTTATCTAAGCCCAAATAAATTTAATCAACCGCAATCGGAAGTGTTAGAATAATGACACAATAAACAATAGCAATTAAAATATCAAATATAAATCATTGTGTAAATTTACAGCATAATTGCCCCATGAAAGCCAAATACCAAAATGCCAGAACAAAACTGCATGCAAATGCACAACAGGAGTTATTATTGGGCACCCCAATACAATACAATGCTATACACTATAGATACGTGGCAATTTGCGTATACATTTATTTATTTGCCTGGCTATTTTTTGCGATGAAAAGTCATAAAAAGCGTGTGCAAATACCAACAGGCAAACAGGCTGTTTGTCTGTTTGACCGACTGTGTCCGTGTGTCCACGTGTCCTTGTGTGTTTGCGGTGTGTGTGCGTGCAGCTAAACACACACTGAGGACCCAGGATATTCCCCCTGGAACCCCTTGAACCCCTTGCAAAATCACCCCGAAGCGATCGAAGCAGCCGTAAACGCATGCATAAATTTGCACGCATAAAATCAAATCAAAATTCAACGACATGTGACAATTTTATGTCCACAAAATTATGTATTTGTTGAAAACACACAAGCGACAACAACAATAGCAACAACCGAAGCACGACAAAACAACAATAATGCAAAGCAATGAAAATAACCACAATGGCAGATAGTACAACAACAATACCAGCGGCAATGTGAACAACATCGAGAACGGACATAGGAACTGAATTCCGGATTGAGGGGCCCAAAGGACTGGAGGGACTACCGCCTGCCAACAAGGACATAAGCAATAACAACAAACAGCTAAAATAGCAACATGAGCAGATTATAATGAACAACATATTCGCACGGCCGCACCCACTGCCACACCCCCACTGCCCACCGCCCCCCTTTCGACCGCTTTCATAATCGCACACGCACTCAATTTGGGGGGAAAACGAGGGGGAAAAGCAACAAAGCGCCACGCAACAATTTACGTGTTTTGACACTAATACAAAAGCCATTACAATACATGCACACACAAAAAAAATTGTTAAAAAAACACTTCCTGAAAATCCCTTTTATCGTGTCTTAATTCACTGATTTCATTTTATTTCTGAGAACTAACTAAACAGAACCTTATTTTGTGTAAAATGGCGTCTAAGTAATCCCTAAAACGCCACTAAATGAAATTTACAGTTATTTTTAATATTAAAGCAAAAAAATGTAGCGTTGGTCACACTGGAAATGCACATATAACATTTTGACAGTTTAAAATATTTTCTTTGCAAATTATTTATTTGTGAAAAGATTCTGTTAGCACGGATACAAAGTTTTATTCAAAATGATTTTACATACAATATAAAAATATTATTATAAAGGTCTAAGGAAATTTTATTGATTTTTAAATTGCTTACTGCAAAAAAAAAAAATTAACCAAACGATTTTTGTTAAATTGTATTATTACATAAATTTGGAAGTATTAAAATTCTAATATATATACCATAGAAAATTAATATATACTCAAAGGGGGAAAAAATCATACCTCACCAGACTCGAAAATTTTATTTTCCGTGCACTAATACACACGTGCGCACACGCACACTCCCACACACTCCAGGGAAAGCAAGGAAAGTTGAGGGCGAAAAAAGCAAAGTTTCCACATTTCCCTAATGCGCCGAGTGGCTTTCACTCAATTTTTAGGTGGCCCAGCCCACGACGAGTGTGTGGGTCACCTTTGAAGTCCGAGGAGCCCAGGCGAACGTCTCGAAAATTGCCGTAGGGGCATGTTTAACTAGTTTTACAGGCGATTTTCTCGAGTGGGAGCTACGAGCAGAAATGCAGGGAGGCTTGTGCGTGGCGTGACTTTGGGCATGGATGGACCGCACCTTGACTTTAAGACAATTTTCGATGGCCAACTGGGCCATCTTCGTTGGCTGTTTGGATGTTATCGCCCTTGAAGGTCCTGGGACTCGACCCTGGGGCTACGAAATGGGTCAGGTCGGTCACGTGGATGGGGTGGGGATTTTAATGATGAATTGCTCGGCCGACGGTGCGTATACGTTACATTTGACATTGAGATATTTTGCATTAGCATAAAAGTATGCAACATATTTTCCCTCTCTCATCCAATCTTTTTTTTTTCCTGTGCTTTGTCCTTTCGCCCAATGTCCTGTCGAGAGTGCTTGGGGAAATGGACAAGGACCCTTGGACAAAGCGAAAGAGAGGGTGAAAATGAATCCCAGTTATGATGAAGTATGTCAGGAATTTAAACACAATGCCTGGCAGTTAGGCAATTGCTTTCGCTTTAAGTAAGAGTTCTCGATGCCAAACTATCCATTCACCATTAAGTACTCTCTCTTATCTTTAATCCTCCTTTTGCCTCACCGGAAAATTTTGATAGACTCTGGATCCTTTGTTCGACGAGCCCCTCGAGTTAATGCCACACACATACGGTACTTGCAGCTGGAAAAGCATTTTCACTGCTCATTTCACCGTTAGCCATGTGAATTCCGATGTGAAAATGCGCACATTTTCGACAATTACACAGAAAACGCAAAGTTTTGCCAAGGCAAATATTTACCGCAAAATTTCTCAAATTCCGGCAAACAAAATCTAGGACCCGAGACTAAAATTTACGTTGAGTAAGTACTCTTGAAAAGTCATATTTGTCTGGGAGGCAAAATGGTGCAAGATTTTAAATCAAATTTGCTGTGCAGTGCAAATAATTCATGCATATTACAATTTAAATTAGGCGTTGCATCTAAGACCAAAGTCAAATACAGATGCGGGCGCATTAGGAAAAAGGGGTTAAGTGGGTGAATGGATGGGTTGATGATGGGTTAGTGGGTGGTTTTCAGGCAGGAGAAGATTTGCTGATTCGGCAGTCGATGCATTGTCTTCTCCTACACACACATGAATTCGAGTGTGTGTTCATTTATTGACAGATTGAAGGATTATGGAATGCCTTTGATAATTTGCTGCGGCTGCAGTGAACTTTAAGCTCATCTGGGCAGGACTTTTGCTGAGCCATATGGAAATCATTTTGGCTAAGCCAGCCGCACACACACACACACAATGTGCAAATATATTTGCAGTTTATTTTGCGGATTTCCGGTTGCAGACAAATCAAAATTTCTGCTCAAATACACAAAATGTCAGTTGGCAAATGAATGGAAATGAAACCACAGTCAGCAATGTCCTGTCCTGTCCTGTCCTCTCATTCCGCCAGTGACAATGTGACAATGAGCGATGAACTGAAGCCACAAAAGACAACACAGCATGTGAAATTAGTTTCATCAGTCCACGCCCATCCGCCGGTTCCGCCCCCAAAAAGTGAGAAAGAGACAGCTACACACAGTGTAGCAAATTATTGGTTTCCATTTCGATTTTGTACAAACCCCCCCCCCCCATCGACAGTTTGCAACGCTTTTGCACTTTACAACTTTTATTTAAAATAACAACCAATGCAAATATTACTGTCAACTGTGCTGTTCACAATATTTTCCACCGCCTCAATTAAAGTGTCAGCCAACAAAACCGTAAAAACTCACACACAAGTCGGATTTGGAAAAACCGAAACCAAACCCAAAATTAGGAGAAACAAAACAACAAAAAGACGAAAACGAAAACGAGAACGAGAAAAAAAAGCAAGTGAAACACTCGAAATTGTCAAAACTTTTGCAGCTTGCTGTTAGCCATTTGCTGTTTTTATTACTTTGCTTTTAACTTGAAACAAGATTTTTGAAGTTCCGCTCCCGAATCGGTGTTCAGTTTGCGGTGCTTTTTTTGGTAGGGGTAGAGTGCTATATGGCCAAGTGGGTGGTGGTGCGTTGCGAGAGTTGGCCAAAACACAGTTTGCTCATCAGCTTTCGGACATGACAACAGCAGAAATACATTTTTCCGGGGCCTGATGAGTCCTAGAATGGGAATCAAATGGATAGCCGTGGCTATGCAACTGCTCCGGCGATGCCACAATTTGAAATATTAATGTGCGAATCGGCACGGACAGGATGTCGGCAAAGCAGAAAGTTTTCCATCCTTAAATGTGCATTAAACGGAACATGGCCAAGAGCCGAATCCGAATGTTTATTGACCCGCTCTCTCCCAATAGACCAAATCCCAGCGACAAACGAGCTGCTAGAAAACACACGGCGGAAAAATAAATATATTGTTTTAATAGTTACATTTATGAATAGAACCTACAAAAATTTTCATCTAAACATTGTTCTGTACAAATTTATATACTTTAAACTGTCTAATTCAAAAATCTTCCAGGTTTGAAAACACTTCAGTAAATGCCAAAAAGTATACTATAAGAAATATTTATTTTTACCGAAAATCGAAGCATACTATTAGAAACCTTTTAAAGAAAATCAAAACCTCTACAGATTTCTGTAAAATATTAATTTTTAAAAATACTTTTACCTAAACAATTTCTTGCACAAATTAAAAAACTTAATTCGGAAATCTACCAGGCTTGAATCCACTTCACCAAATGCCCAAAAGTATGCTCTAAATTTTTTCACAAATCGTAGCATACTTCTAGACACCCTTTTAGGGAAATCCAAGCCATTCTAGTTTACTGATATGTAAAATATTATTTTTTAAGACCCTGAATCCCCAAATTTTTACCAGTGCAGGGAAACAGGAAGACAGAGAGTGCTGTCAAGTTTATTAGCTACGTTTGGCAAGCAGCTACTGAAATGGCAAGCGATACAACGCTGATGATTGGCTGCCTTGATAAGCGAGCGAGCATTAAGCTGACAAAAAGTGTAACGAGCAAAAATAGGACAGAGTCTGTTTTCCCCACAGAGAATTCGCAATGGCGAATGGCGAAGGGCAGCGCAAATCCTTTAACACGAAATTAAGACATATAATCCTTGACAAGCAGTAATGGCAATCTAATATGCCAACGCGTGCATTTTCGACTAGTCTAAGTCCGTTGCTGATTGACAAGGCCAGCTGCGTGGGTGGTGATGGGCGATATTCCCGGAAAACTTAAACCGGGAACAACAAAAACGCCACACAAATTATGGCATTGCCTTCGAAAAGCACAGATGAGCAGCTTGCTAAGCCCTTTCATTTTGTTTGGCTTTAAAGCAAAACTGAAGAATGAAGAATGACTTTCAGCTGGGGGTATTAGCCAATGGAATGAAATGCAAATCCCTGAAATCCATCACTCTGCCCAGCCGTATCTATCACTTTAATTAGAGCAACAAAGGGCGGAAATAATTTAATAGCCCCGGCCATGTAACCTGGCCAAAGGTCGCTGAAAAGGTTACACACCGAATTGAAATAGAAAATTTTAATTACATTTTCTGCAGTGCCTACATTGCAGGCTCGTTTCTGTTTGTTTGCGATGAATTAAATTTCATTTCCCCAGCTGCCTGCGCCTGGCTTCTATTGCTCGCCATTTCTATTGGGCCAGTTTTAGGACTGCTCTGGTTTTGGTTGGGAATGGTTAGAAATGGTTTGGAATGGTTTGGGCCATGGGCTTTTGGCTTTGCATGCGCAGCGACGCCATTAAACAGCCGTTTCCGGTTTACGCGCTTTGAGTTTCCGCTTCAAACGGCAACAACAACGGCACTGGAGTTCCCAGAGCCTGATATTGTTGTTGGCCGAGTTGCAGCAGCTGTTGCCTTGGTTATTGTGCGCGCTTTTGTTGGCATCGCTGTTATTATTTCGACTCCAGCACACACACCCGAAAACACCCAAGCACACACTCACGGATCCTGGGTGCCGCCTTGCACCATCTTTAATATAAGATTTCAATTCAGCACAAAAGGATCGGGAACAGGAGCGGATCGGAGGGAACGGGTGCCGGAATGGGAACAGGAACAGCTAAATTTCGCGTTCGTGTGCTCCACACTCGAGAGGCGTGGAAAATCACGAATACGCACTGTAGCGCACTCAACAAGAACTGCCATTGCACTGGGAGAAAAATGTGATGAGCACTGGTCAATAAACTTGTCTCAAAAATTTCTTAGATTTATATAGTCAGCACGCGATTTCAAACCTCGATTTTTGTAAAATTACCAACTTAAATCTATAAAATTGAAGTTTCTCAGTAAAGTGATTCTTTTATCTGATTTTAAAACGCCTGTTTCACAAACAATTATAGACGTTCTAATTAGTTAGTTACTTTTAGAAAATAATATAATCATCTATAACATTCATGCAATTTTTAAAATTTAAATTTGTTTTCAATCAGAAATAAAGAAGATACCAATTTTGGTATGAAAACGTATTATTTGTTGTACAAACAATTTTAATAAAATTGTATTTCTTGTTTCTAAGCCAAATTGAATTTATTTTGTCTTAGAAAGTAAGTTATATGGGTAATAAACACAGAAAAACTATGGTAAACAGGAATAAAGAGAGGTGTTTAAAAGTATGCAACAATTTATTTTGAACTCAGAAGTACAACTAGGTCACAAAGAAGACAATCCTAAAATGACAGGTAAAAGTGGTTTCAAAACCCCAGGGTTTGCTTTTCACTAGGTGTCCAAAAGAAGTACATACATTTCAAACTCAGAAATACAATGCATTCCTTCCGAAAAAGACTATAATTTATTCAGTGCATACTTTTAGGCAACTGAAGTGACATTTGAAAATGATTTCCAAGCCCTAGGGATGTTTGTTTCTTTTACTAAACCCACCAATATTCGCAGATCTAGATCTACCATTGTCGTTTATCCTCTAAATCGGTGATTTTTTTCACAGTACAAGCGGGCAAAAGCAATAAGCAAGCAACATTTCTATTGCATGGCCAGGGCCAAAGACGCCAGCCGCAAAACATACTCGCACTCGTGCATTTCTATATTTTTAATTAAACGCAAAAAGCCCTTTCGGCAACACGCAAAGCGCAGCTGCTGAGGCAGAAACCCCAGCGCCCATGCTTTTCCAGCAGCCAAGGAAAATGCGAGAGGAAAATGGGTTAGGAAAATGGTACTGGTACTGGCAGTGGGGGAAAATGTTCTCGAGCGAGTGCAGAGCAATCGCGACGACAACTTCAAGGTTAAGTCGTCAGCTTTGTTTGCCACGAAAATGGGAAAGGAGGAGTGTATGGAGGCCAAGGAGGATTTTCCCCATCGAGGTTACTGACTTGCTGCAAACTAAGTGGAAATGCAAGGCTGAAGCCGTTAAGTGTATTAAAATGTTGTTTTAATTTAGCTTAGAAACTATTTCAAGTCGGCGAAAGATGTGACATCTTGCAAATTGAATTGCTAATGAAGTGGTTCATTCACATATCTTATTAGTTTAAGGTCGAGATGGGGATTCAAAAATATTGAAAGGAAACATAACTGAATTCAGATTTGGTACTTGAAGAAGTCCTTAAGAATTAAATTTTTCCTTAATCTTGGTGGTAAATTTAATGCTTTACAAGTGTTTACATGGTAAGAACAGGTATTAAGTAAAATATAAAAAATACCCTAACTCTCACAGAAAGAAATATACATTGTTCTTGAATTGAGCATATTCGTTCTTAAAATCAGTGCAAGTGGATTATGGGTTCAATGTTCTTAATATCAGAACAAAATGGTGCGAAGAGAAAAGATAAATTGAGTTTATTTTGATAAGTATAGACTACTGACTAGACTAATAGTTAAGTTGTTAAGATAAACAATGTAAATACCGCCAATTCAGATTGAAAAGATTTTCAACTTAAAAAATGTAGTCATATTCTTAAGAACATTTTCAACTAAGATAAGAACTTCAGGATTTTCTCTGAACAGGTTTCGATTCCGTTTGCTAACACAACTCTTTATAATATTTTTTAAAATTGTAAAGTCCCATTAATATAAGTATTATATCGAAAACCAGGTTAAAATATTCCTTCTAAAAGTAACTTAATTTGTATACAACCGAGAAGCTCTGAATTATAATGCGAAGAAAATACCCTAATTGAGTATGAGTTCGAAATGGCGAATTTAAATAAGCCTGAATAATAATTTCCTGCATTATTACTCGACTTTTTCAGTTATTCCTCGCCTTCCACAGAAAGCAGATTCAATTTGCAGCACCAAATCGTGTTCATGGGGGTCTATCTGTCTTTTTATTGTTTCACCTTATTGTGCGAATCGTGATGCCAACCTCCGGAGCAAATGGCAATGGTATTCGAATTCGTATTGGTATTGGCCTTCCGTTTTGCTGACATTGAGCAGGTTATGGCCCATAGCACGTTTGGGAGCAGAGAGGAAAGGCCCTATGAAAGGCCAATTAATATTTCATAAAGGCGCACGTAGCCAAGACAATACATACGCACCATATATATATATATATATATGTATGAAAGGGAGACTGGGAAAGGGAGCAGGCAGCATACAAAAATCCCTCAATCACTGCCAATTAATGTCAGACACAGGCACTCATATTTGGCATTCAGCCAGCCATCGAGGCAGCTCGCAACGTCGTACATAAAAACAATAAATGATTTATACATAAAAACAAAGAGCAATGCGCGCAAAAGCCACAAAAATAAAAATCACACACACAGAGGGCCCAGAGACAATGGAAAAGACAGACGGGCTGAAGTGAGGAAAATTGGGAAAATGGAGGGAAAAACGACCACAGCAGGAGATGTGAAACGTGAATTTTGTGAATTTTACTGACATATTTCTACTACAATTGTATATTTTATTATTTGCCCGAAATCAAAGCCAAATCGAATAGAAAAAGGACCAAGTAAAAGGAGCCAGCCTTACACACGGCACAAAGATATATATATATATATAGATAGATCTGCGGCTTTACTACTCAATCGAGCGTGGAACGGTCCGCAGGCCTTAGCCATATCTATAGATAAAGCCGTATACAATGGACTAATGAAGTCGCTTTCATGTTATATGTGCAGCATACATTTCGGGGCAGCTAATTGGGCACCTTAAATTACTCCCGTGTACGTGAGTTATCTTTAAAGGTTCGCAATCCGCATATATATATATATATATATCCAGCCACCCTCCCAGTAATTGCTAGTTTTATCAATGGTTTTTGCTATCGGAAAGAGCCAGCAGATTAATTTGCATATCTATTATTTTCATAAATAACAGCGAAGTTCGCTTCCTGCTGCGAATCACGGCAAAAACCATGGCGCAGAGCACAGAAAAAAAACACAAGCCGACAAAAAATAAACAATTTAAGTCAATTTAAATTTCTGATGATTTGCAACTGTCAGTCGCGGCCCGGGGAAATTTTTGGGCTGCGAGGCATAAAAAAGAATCAACTAACTCACCACACTATCAGTCACACTTAGTGCACGTTGCACAGTTTCCATTTTGATGAGCACACACACACAACTTGGCGAACGGAAACGAAACAAAGCAACAACTACAAAAGTGCACGGAGGAAAAATTAGAAAAGGCTTCCAAAAAAAATGTTATTTGATTTCATTGCAATATTTTTACATACCACATTACTTTTATAATTTAATTTATATTTTTTCAATAAAAATACGTAACGTCTTCATCTGCGGAGGTGTCTCAAAATCACTACAGTTTTAAAATCACACTTAGGTGTCTAAAAGTATGCAACAATATTTTTTAGCTCCCAAGTTCAATGAATTCATTCGGAAAGACGTCCATCTTATATTTACTGCATACCTTTATACACCTAAAATTACATTTAAAATCGAATTTAAGCCCTGGTGATTTGTGTGGTCTCCCATATGTAATATATTTGACTAATATTAAAAGCACCTAATTGATTTCTTTTAAGATCAAAAGAGCATTATACCTATTAGCAAAAATCTTTGTAATTGTTATTGATTTAAATTTTGTAATTTCGGCTAGTACTAAAAACATTTTTTATTTGTATGACAGCTTTAAATAAAATATGTGAACATGTGTTTTAAAAGACCACATTTTAAGGAATGTACCTATATATTATCCAATAATTTTCAGTGCATCAACGCAATGTAACGGACAACGCGCAAGGAAATTTTAACAGGCAAAAAATAAATATATACGAGGGAATATATGTATGGAAACTATGGTTTATGCCCAGCCAGAAAAAAATGCGACATAGCCCGAGGGCTTTTCGAGTGCCTCGATGGGTGGAAAAATGGGGAAATACCAGGGAAAATCGGGGAATGGGACATGGCTAGTTGGTGGCTTGTCCAAAGTGCAAAACCGAAAAAGAAAACAAAAGCATACAAAAACAAAACGCGGGAGTGCAAACATTTGCACGCACGCACAAATCAAAACATCAACAAAACAAAAATCGCTGGCGAAAACCCGCGGCACGTAACCCCCCGCAGCACTTTTCCCATGACCCCCCCCCCCACCCCTTCCAGTTTTTCATGAAAAGTCTCGGCAACTGTATACGTATTTGACATTTTAAACGGGCCAGTCGCCACTTGTCAATCTTTGTAAAAGTTCGCATTTCACATATTTTCTCGGCCCCCTTTGCTTTCTCTTTGTGTATGTGTGTGTGTGGGGTTACTTTTTTTGACTACTTTTTTTAGCCAGCTTTTTCCCTATTTTTCCCTTATGTTTTTTTTTTGTCAACCAACTCGCATTTCTGCTGGCAAATGGCTTTCCAAACGCCAGTGCCGCAACGAGCTCGCAAAGTCAGCCTAAAAGTATGCAAATAAAATACGCGCTCTTATCTGTTTGGCATTGGCTTTTGTGTGTTGGCCAGGCCAACATGGTCGCCAGCTGATGCCATGTGGCAAAAAGCGTAGCCAAAACAATGTTTTAAAATGCATTTGGGCATACTTTGCACGCCGGCACATTGGCAATTGCATTCACATGCCATAAGCCTGGTTCCCAGTCCCGAAAATCCTCCCCTTCCCAGCCTTTTTGGGTGTTTTTGGGGCCCAGCCCAGACAACCTCGTGCGACTCCAATCAACAAAATTGAAGCCATTGGTTATTGTTCTTGGTAGTGGTAGTGGCAGTGGGGCAGTGACATCCTGCCAGTTGCGGCTCATATGTCGCGTGTAGCGCCCGAAAGCAAAAAGTCGAAAGTGAAGTAGTTACTTTTGTTTTGCCCGAGCGATAAAGTTAAGCAAAAAATCACTATTGCCGGGCTTGCACTTGGGCATTCAGCGGGCTTGAGGGTATGCCAAATCGATGGAGAAAAGGTAAGTTATTTGGGTCTCTCTAGATAGCAATCTGAATGAAATCTTTCAATTTCAAAAGATCGAATAAAGAACTTCAAGAAAAATCAAGAGTTATACTGAAAGGTGTCTAAAAGTATGCAACAACATATTTTTTAATCAACAATTCCGATGATTTAATTACAGAAGACACCATTCTTTATTTTACTGCCTACTTTTTGGCACCATAAAAAAGTGATTTAAAAAAAACCGTAAATGTTTTTTAAATCTAAATAAGGTTTGGTTATTTTCTTGATATTTCATTCAAAAGCAATGAAAAACTCAAATATATTAAGCCCCATGAATGTTTTCAACTGTTTTTAAGAAGGCCTGCATTTTCTACTAAATATTATAAAGATGTCTAAAAAATAACTTGTTTTAATTATTTAAAACAATGTTTTTTTTTATACAAAGCCGATTGATGTGTTCAGATAGACGTCACTCCTTGATTCACTGCATTCTTTTAGACACCATTGTAATGTGATTTAAGAAAACGATAATTTCTGTGGCCCCCCTTTTTGTTTTTAAATCTTAAAACTATCTGTTTTTTTTGATAAAAATAGAAAAATTGTGTTTCGGATTTATGACTATCTTTTGAAAGCAAAGGCAAAGCAAAATAAATTGAGCCTCTTGAATGTTTTGAACTGTTGTTCAAGCATCAACTACTTTTCTAATACAATTATAAACAAAAGTAATACTGATAAATGATGAGAAATGAAACCCAATTAAGTTTAAAATTAATATGGACACTTACTCTATCTTTTACAAAACAGAGCAATAAATTTCCGTCTGCTTTTATTGTTTGCTCTTTCATTTAATGCACTCCTTTGATTAATTAATCTACTTAGTCTAAAACTTTTCGAGTGCCATTCAGACGGTGAGGCAAAGTTAAATTTGCATCTGTCTCTGATGTGACACTTTTCCTTGAACTCACTTAACCAGAGATTATCTTTCAATAGAAGCAATTCGCTGTGAGACTGAAAGTTTGTTCCGAAGATCTTTTCAAGGCACGGTATCATACGTGTCGAGACTTTACTTCTATACAAACTTCCGCCATCTTTGGCTTTATCTTCTAACGCTGTCAGTGGCATATATGTCTAAATAATAGAAAAGTTAGTGGCGAAGAAAGCAGAAAGCTCCACGATGCACTGAGAGCACTGAGCTCATCTCCAAAATTTATATGGAGGAGCTGTGGCAAAAATCAAGTATTCGCTCATATGTTAGCTTTATGGCGCCATTTTGTTAATTTATTTCACTTGCTTGACAGTTTGTTTTCAATTTTTTATTTTCGTTTTCATTTTTTGCGCTCGGTTAGTTTGAGTTCTGGTTTGGTTTTTGGTATGGTATGGTACGGTTCGGTTTGCTTTTGTCTTTTGTCGCTGGTCAGAGGGACCGAAACTTTATAGAAAGGGATGGTTTTCCAGGGAGGAAATAAATATTTTTTCGCATTCCTTTTAGTGGTGCAGCCAGCATTTCTCGCTCGGTGGTTGGTGGTTGGTGTTGCTGTTGGTGTCGCTGTGGTTTTGACATAAAGTGCGCTTATAAAAAACCGCCAAGTTAGAAACGCGCCGGAATAAAATTTTTTGATGAATGCAACGCTCGGCAACGAGCTTGGACCGTAAAAAAAATTGCGCAAAAATAGCTGATAAATTTGCGCTCTACGCAAAACAAATGGTTAAAGTTTTAAATTGAAATTGGGCCAAAAGGCAAGCGCATGGGTTCGAGACTAGGTACAACACACGATAGCCGGGTATAGCAGGAGCTAAAAAATGTCCATAATAAATATCTCAATCAAAAAAGACAAGCGGGCAAAAAGTAGCATCAGCATCGGAATACAAATATGGCAGCAAATGGAACACAACAAAATGAATATGAAGCGCTGTTTGCCATTTGCCGATTTTGCTGGCTGATAAAACAAAAGGCAACAAAAAGCACTGCACAGATTAAAAATCTAAACTAAAAGCAGTGTGTGTATGGAAAAAAGGAAAAGTATAAGCTGTTTCCATTTTCCACCATCAAAGATTTCGCTTCCCATTCTTTTTTTTTTGTTTAGACTCTTCTTTTTTCGTTTGTTAGATGTTGATATAAAACAAGCGACTAAATAAAAACCGCACACACACACACACTCGCACACACACACCGAAATTCTCGAGGGAGGGGGTGGTGAAATGGGGGGGGTCGTGTGGATGGATTGAGAGCAGGAGACACACGTACAAGTGCAGGTCCATTTATCTTCTGTCATTGTGCGAGTGTTTCCGTTTTTGTAATGAATGTCCAGCTGTGTGCATTGCCCTGCGGACAAGGAGCCACCCCCCCCCCCTTTCTCCTTTCTCCTTACTACTTTCTCCTTTCTCCTCCTCTGGCTCCGAATCCAAATCCGAATCGGGCTCTAGATCTGGCCAACGCAAAGCTAAAGCCAAAGCAAACGAGTCCGGGTACGAAGCTCTCGCTAAAACTGAAACTGAAGCTGAATCGGAACCCGGCATCTGAATCTGAATCTGAATCTGAAACCGGACCGAATCGGTGCCACTACAATTGTCGCCAGACGCTCGCTGAAAGGCGTCTTTTATGTCGCTTGATAAGATAAGCCTCGCTTAAAATATATATTCCTCGCTATGTATTTATATGTACATCCTACATAGAGTGGGGTTGCAGATGGAGTAAGATGGGTTTGAAAAAGGATACTGTTTTTAAGTGGGTGGACCGAGGTATAACATTTTCAGCAGTCTCCTGTCTGGAATTAAGCTTTACCATGTTTTGAATACAAAATATACCCACAAAGAAATTCTTTTAGGTATCAAAAATTTTACAATTTATGAGTTGACAGAATAAATAAAATAAATATATTTCACTACTTCATTCTTTCACTATATTTATTCACATATTCAAAGAATTATTTTAACAAGGTTTAATATGTAGAGCCTTTATTAGGACAGTTATTTTCAATTGGGTAAATTCTCAAATAATAAACTCATATATTTGCAGTACTTTTTCAAGATTTGAATTTTTTAAAGTTGTCAGAAGAAATTAAATAAATATATTTCTGTACGACCATTATTTTCTTAAATATTTAAACAGATCCTATAATAATTTACAATTTTTAAAGTTTTTATTTGGGTAAATTCTTATATAATGAATCCATACATTTGCAACCATTTTTTTAAGAGTTCCTCTACTACTTTTTAAAGTTTTTACTAAAAGACCTTTCCTTACCTTTTTTAAATTGTGTAATCATAGCTATATAAAATGCTCATTATTTTACTATCATTACATTAATTGGGCAGTAAAATAATTTATAATATTAGCATAAATTAAAATTAAATTAACGTCCACTCTAGTGCAAACTCTTATTCCTGTGGAAACGGAACCGGACATCAAGAAAGGCACAAGTGTGCAACTTGTATGCGGCACATTCTTAATCCGGGTTTTTGTCATTACACTTTCCACTTTATTTCCGTTCGCTCGCAGATTTGCGTTGTAAGCACTGCCCCGCCCCCTTTGATCCCGCCCCCAATCCGGTCTTCACTGTGAATTAGGCAGATTTTCTCCTTTCGTATTTCCCATTTGTTTTTTTTTTCTGCCATTTTTTTTTTCAACACCATATCTTTCTTTATTTCCCTCGTTTTCGGCCAGCAAAGAGGAGCAATTGGAAATAATGCAGTGAGGACAGATGAGCACAAAGACAAGGCACTGGGGCAGTGGGAAATTGAGATGCAGGGTCTTAAAACTGGCCAAGACCCGGGCAAAAGGGAAAAGGGGCCGAAAGTTTGGACTGAGCCGTAAGCTGCTTGCCGACGGAGACTGCAGTTCGGGGCTTAAATGCAGCCAACTGCAAACTCAAATGCCATCAGCTGTCGGGTTGAGAACGAGTATCAGGTATGTTAACCGGCGATATCGAAGGGTTTTATTTCGGTGACAAAGCAAGCACAAAAAAAATGTGCATCAACAGTTAAAATTATGATCCGAAAAATGCATTGGCACTCAGTTCTCACCTTCCAAACTATCAACAGAAAATTTATACCAACGCTCTTAAAAAATAATGAACTAAAAGCATTTTCAAAATAATATACCATATGAATAACACAAAACAAAAAGGTATTGTTTGATGAATACACAGCTATGCAAATATTTTTATGGCACACTTTTTATCATGGATGAGTACAACGAATATTAAAGCTATTATTTTTCATAACGAGTTAACATTTGATAGGAGTCAGGAATATGAAGTTGATAAATTAATATCGGATAATATAATAGTATATGCTTTTGGTAGGTTGGGAAACCATCGATATGGGCACCGTCGATAGTCTTAGCTATCGATACTGGCCTCCATTGATATTATCGATACTATCGAAAATCAGAGAGAATAAACAAGCAAGCGTAGAAACGAACGAATATTAAAAAACAATTGAAAATATTGCCTAAACTATAAAACAAAAATCGATCAAAATTAATTTTTAACGTGGTATCTTATTAAATATAGCTAAAAATACAACTTTATTACTCAAAAATAACGAACAACACATGAAAAATTAAAATTCTTTTCTGAGCAATACTATCGATAACGGGACAACACCATTCATTTGTAAGCCATCGATAGTATCGATAGTTCTATCGATCGTAATAACTCTACAAGCTTGTATCAAATTAATACAAAATGTGCTATGTATCCTAACTTAGGATACATTTATTAATTAACTTGACTCGGTTGGAATATGTAACGCCTGCAATTGATTTTTCGAAAAATCAGCTGTCAAATTCCTATCAACTTGTCTAAATTATTTGGCTGCTTACCCCCCCACCAAAATCATACGTGTCCCGCAGGGCAAACGTTAATTCGATTTGAGGGCATATCTCAACTCGCTGTATATATTTGTACACATATATGTGTTCCAGCAGATCCTGTTCCCCGAGTGGCAACCTCAATTTACCCATTTCGACAGTCCCGATGGCATAAGCGAATTCATCCATTAAAGCTGCCAGCAGCGTACATAAAGCCAAACAATTCCCCTAACTACCCAAATTGATCAATTTCAATTCACTGCAAATAGCCTGGGCGTGATTTGTTGGGGTGGCTCGGTGGCCCGTAATGTCGCCCCTGGTTGGTAATGTTTGGCAATATAAAAACTTTTTGTACTTTTACGATATAGGAGCTATGGTCTCACTCTCGCTCGCTATAAAAAAAAATAAAAAAAAATATAAAACGAGAACGACACCTTTGCCAAAGTAGCTTACTACAAATTTGTCAAAGCCGGGCAGCAAATCGAAAACAAAAACGTGAAGCCAAGTAAAAACTCCAATCGCAGGCAATAGCACGCACCAAAGGCGAAGTTTGCATTTCGAATTTCAAGTTCCCTGCTGCTGAGTGGAGTTTTTTCTGTGTGTGGTGCTGCCATAAGTTTGAGTTTAGAGAATGGTCAACTATCTGGGCAATGGACTTGTGACCTATGGACTATTTCTGAGCCTTCCTGTGAGAATGTTGCTGTATGCGGTCTTCCTTTACCTGGCCAATGTGGCGGCCATGTTGCAATTGATCCAGGAACTTTTGATGCTATCGCTGCAACTGCAACTGGTGGCGATCAGATACATGTACCATCCCCGGCTCTTTGTGGGTACACCATTTCGAGAGAACCTACTGGACACACTGCAGTTCCTCATGAACGGATGGAGCCTGCTGCTGCACATGCTCGCCCAATCCTTGAGCTTCCCGTGCGCCGTTCTGGGACGACTCAGCCGGGTTTTCCGCTTCTGCGCCCGTAGTCGCACCTGGGCGACCATGCTGCAGGCCAACTGAAGAACTCTGGGAACCCTGGAAACCCTAGACAGCCCCCAACGCTGAAAAATTATCCTGCGAGAGCAATAAACGTTCCCAAGTGCATGAAATTTAATGCTCATTTTGTGGACTCAAATCCGCATACTTTAGCGAGGTACTTGATGAACAGGAGGGTATTTGGGTACTAGGCACAAGGCAACATTGTCAGAAAATTAAAAAGAAATTGATTTTAAAACTTGAACTTTTCCGCTGGAATATTGGCAGTAAAATATAAAATATATATTTATCTATATATATGAGCTGAGAATCATTGCTTAACCAAAACTGAAAATTGTTGACTCATTTATGTTAACTTTGTGTCTGTTTATTTCTAACTTTTTTTTACCCTCTAATAATTTAGTATCATATATCACCTAAATTGGTTAGGCGCATTTTAAGATCTAACTAAAAACCCGGTGATTTTAAAAACGTTTTCTTAACAAAAACATTTAAGGACAGTTATTCTCATACAATTTTTTTTACTTTTTTCGTGATCTATCGGATCAATTCTACCAGGAACTACAATCATCATTCTTGGTGCAGCTTCAAAATATTATTTTTAAGCTAGTGTAATTAGCCATTTTTTTGTGTTTTCGTAAAGATACAATTGGAAATATAGAAACAATTCTTTTAGCAGACATACAGGTTTTGTGATTACGGTTATCAGATCAAAAATATTTATCATATTCAACACCGGGTATCCTTTAGTCGAATCTATCGTTTCTACATTTTTGGGGAGCGGAATGCCGCCAAATGCATCCGCATTCGCATTCGCTTTTAGCGTGCGCAATTACACTTGAAGAAATCCTGGGGATTTCATGCGAAAATCCATTTGTCACAATGCCGAGTACGTGAGGCAGCGCAGCAGCTGCAGCAGTGCGTGTAAATGTGTCGTCCGGGCAGAGCGCGAGTCCTTCGGGTCGTCCTTTGGCCCCATCCCGTCCCGTCCTGTCCCGTCCTGTCCCGTCCTGTCCGGACCTGTCCTGTCCTGTCCCGTGGATCCTTTGCATCCTCCGCAAGCTGCACAGCTAGTTCGGAACTGAACTGAACTGAGCTGCACTGATGCAGCTGCAGTGCCGTTGCTCTATCACAATGACACTTCATTTCAGTTGGCCTCTGCGGCAAGGAGTCAGTAGTCCTCGATGTTTTGCCCAAAAATATATGTGCACATCTACATGCCCTCGTATCTCCGCATCCACATCCGCATCTGTAGCTCTAGCTGTATCTGTATCCGCTCCTGCATTTGTGTCTGTATCTGTGGCTGCATCTGTATCTGTTTCTGTAAATGTGGTCATTGCCGGGAGCCTTTGGATGAGAAAATAGCCAGCTCTGGATTACTTGAAGCCGACCCAGTGCGTTCGCTTAATGGAGTTCCTCCAAAGGCACCCAAAAGCCAGTCAGCCGCCCCGGAGGAGGGCAGCTCGAAGCGTATTGGCAACGTAAACCGATTCTAGGATTCTCGGATTGTCGGACTCCTGGATTCTTAGATTTCGGCAATCAAGTACAATTCAAACGGCCATGGCATCCAGCATCAAAGGTCAAAGGTTTCAAGGAGTGGGAGTAGCCATAGAAAGCGGAGCTTTAATATAAGCTTTAAGTGGGCGTATAAGTACACTTATTCGAAAATTGGGTACTTGAAAGATTATCATGACTTTTCTTTATGATTAACCAAAGGTTCTCAATTTTTATATGACTTTAAAAGATTTATAAAGATTTTTTATTAATGCTGGTATTGTACACATGCATGTGCTGCTGTGTATAAGAAGTACCTTTAATGATATATAGGTTTTCCCATATTTTACAACTCTTTTTTCTTTATACCAATGTTATGTATCTTTACAGTACAAAGTTTACACTAAAAGGATCCCCAGATCTCGACACTTTGTTCCTTATAAATCCTTTAAGTAACGACTTTTGTTCAAGTATTATTCATGACCAGGCAGCTTAATTATTTTAGTCTAAAATATGAACAATTAACCTTCTGACGAGGCCAAGACTCTTCATAAAAAGTATGCCACAATAGAAGCCTGCCATCGCCCCTTGGCCCAGAACAAAGGACGAAGGATTTAAATTAAAAGTACTTTACTCTAGCCCTTGATCTGTGCAATCCACCCTCGCTACTCACAGATTTCAAGTGCGAAAGCGAACGCCGCACAAGTTTTCATAATCATGAATATTGTTTATCGCCCTGTGAGCAGCTCAGAACCCCCAGCCTTTGCAAGTGCATTTGAGCATAATGAGATAGACTATGGACTCCGGTCTCCAGACTCCGGCGCAGTTGAGTTGGGCTGAGCCGGAGTTGAGTTGCAGTTTAAGCCGCTCGCTAAGTGCTAAGTGAAAAATAACCGTGGCCATAACAAAAAAGGCTTAAAAAAGAAAAGTGGCCTTTAGACACTTGACATCGCAACGGATGGCGAACGGGCATGGGCTTTAAGCCCATAAAAAAAAAGAAGAGCGGAAAACCCCTTTAATTGGCTGGCCACGGTATTTTCATAATATGTTGTTTCAAGAGTTTACAGCGTATTTACACATAGAATTACATAAATGCTGAGCGCATTAACTTTAATTGAAAAGTATTTTTAATTAATAAATTTCAACACGTTGGCGCCAGCCCAGCACACATAATTGCAAGTAGGCATTAAAAAGTGCCCACTCCTCGGGGCAAAGGGCAATCATCACAACAATAACAATATAATGTCAGCACAAACAACTGCATCCGATGAATATATATAAAGATGTACATACATGTACTACATATATACTCCATAGTACATTGTATTGATATGTCAGACAACAACAATGGCAAACGGAACAGCGACCAGCGGAAAAAAGGTTAATTGACCAACAAATAACTTAATTAAATCAAATGAAAATTAAACAATTCAATTTTTAATGAGGTTCGCTGGTTTTGACCTCGTTTCAATTATGAAAAGCAAGCACAATGGGCACAAGTGCCCGGAGTAGGCAGCTCAGCTCCCGGATGACTGATTGGACGGATGGACGACTGGACGGCAGGAAGGCCAGCTGGAGGTCGTTCCGCCCACTCGGAAAAGTGGAAAATTGGAAAAGTGGCGGTGGCACAGGCACTGACAGCTCTATTAAAATTTCGAATACCCTCAATTCGGACCGCCTTCTCAGTATCACCGGCCCAAAAAATGGTCAGTTCGAAACTATTAATTACAGGTGGCTAACAAAAAAAGGTTAAGTCGAGAATGGAATTTCCGGGTGTGGGCCGGAGCACTGAAACACGTGTGATCTACTAATTGCTGAACCACTTAATTATAGTTTTTAAATTTCCCAAAATACTCATTAACTGAAATTGGGTTTCCTTCTCAGGAAATCTTAAAAAAATATATTTACATGGAGTTGAGTAATTTAAGCCTGATGTTTCATTTACAATTAGAGAGCTACTTAAAAATATTTAAATTAATTAAGAAACTGGTTATGTTAAAAATGAGAATCCTACTTAAATATATTTTTAAAATAATATCTTTAAGTGTCATTAAAAAATGTATCCCTCTACAAATTCATAAAAAAGGTGTTAAATATTTTTAGTATAACGTATTAATGATTTTTTAAAATATTATTAAAAGCAAATGCTGCAAATATTTAAATCAGATTACTAAATAATTAATCCCATAATTTCAGAAATTCGAAGAGCGAAAATTAAACACCATTTAGCTAATTTATGGAAATATTTGTAACTTTCGAGATAAAATCGCCAACTCTGTAAATAAAGCCCTGTTGAATCAATAATTAATTTTTAATGATTTACAACGTGACAACTGCTTGTTCGGGGATAATTCAATAATATAGCAGATCAACTATCAAAACTGAAATACTCCCTGCGCTTTAACAATTCACAAACCGAATACGTTTTGCCATTCAGCCGCCGTTGGGAGTGAAGTTCATAAAAAATACATAAATTATGTAAATTGATTAAAAAATCAGCATACCTCGGCAATAAAATGATTATAGAACAGAGCGAATAAACAATGGCCACTTGCAAAACTGCAACAACTGCAGGACAGCACTTATAGAAGAACAATTTACAACTGCCGAGTGGCAATTGAAACTAAGACCATCGAGGAATGTATTTTATTTGATTTTACATTTTACTTGCTCCCTTTTTTGTCTGCCCTTGTTGTTGCCGTTGTTATTGGCTGTTATTGTTGGGCGTTTAATGAATTTTATTGATTGCAAATACAAAATAAGAACACAGCATCAGGCAAATGGAAACCATTTACAGCTTAAAAATATTTAATTACCAACCACCCCGCGAATGGTCTGGGGGATTTCGTGGGTTGGATGAGATGGGGTAAAATTGTGGAGTTGGGTTCGAAATGTTTCCAGGTCTTGCCACCAAATTGCAATTAATCTTCTTTTAACAGCAAACTTTTGATCCGCTTTATTTGCATTTCGCGGCGGCCCACCGTGGAGGAAAAATAACGAAAATGCTTGTCATAAAAAATTATCAAGGGTTAAAAATTATGTTACGCGTTTCATTTTGGTCGCTGCGAAAATGATTTATGCAAAATCTGTGTGCCCCTTAAAAATGAATATAAATTGTGCAATTTCATGTTGCTGCCCTCTTCAACTTCCCTCAACTTTTTGTGTCCGGCAAATTAATTTAAAAGCAGCAACAATAAGTGAAATAACAAACTGCGAAAGGGTCGTCGTTGGTGGTGTTGCTGCCTGGGCATTATTTATAATCTCACAAATTGAAAAGGTTTTTCTAATCAAAAAAAACCACATTAGCCGATGATTATTTTCTGTAAGCCCAGATAACCGGGATAGTAGCCACTGGCATAGCCATAGTAACCAGGCGATTGTTGGCCATAGTAGCCGTAGTAGTTATAGCCAGGATAGCCAGACCATGGGTAACCATTGGCCCAGTTGAGGAAGGGATAACCGGTGATGCCGCCGCTAAAGAAGATGCCACGCCTTCTTCGGCGACCCCGCCCCACCGCCGGATGCAGATTCCACACGGAAGAGCCGCCAATTTCCTGCTCCAATGACAGCAAATCCGTTTTTACATCGCCAACTGGTGCCACATCCTTGTCAACAGCCGACGCGCCACTCAAGTGCGTGCCCAGCAGCAGAATCGTCTGCACCACCGCCAGCAACAACAGCATATTTAAATATTTAAATATATTTAAAATTCAACGCTGAAAATATGATATTTATATTTAATTCAATCGACAAACCGCGTCACTGCCTCACACACAACTGCCAGTCAAAGAGTCGTCGATGTTTCCTATTTATATGTGGGGTCAATGTGGATTGAATTTAATGCCAACACCATTTTCGTTTGATTTAAAGCGCGCTAATTGAGGGCTGTATAAATGGATTTATTGAAAAACAACCATAAAAAATATGAAAAGACAAAAAAAGGTTCTAATTTAGACGATTTAGATGAAGCAATCAATTTGGTTGGGAGGCAGAAATACAAATATAACAATGAATATGGTGTACCCTTTTTTTCTACTATATTTTTGATGTATATAAAACAAGCTGATTAACCAGAATGCTGATAAATTAATGCTATTAAACCGGCTTAAAATTTTTTATAAACTTTTTCACACAAAAAATTCTTTAATTTCTGTTCAATACCAGCAGCGTTTAATTTAAAGCTCGCCAATGAAAGCCAATAAAATTTTTAAAAAACTGTATAAAAAATTTCATATAAATTGAATACGAAAATCAATGTGTAAAGGCAGCACATTCAGCCTGTTAAACCTACTCAAGTCGAGTACAAGTTCGGAAAAAATTGTATAATCTGGCTTTGTGGCTTGACCAGGGACTCCAAACACCCCCTATATGCTTAAACCTAAATCGCTTTATGAACCGAATTATGAAGGCTTGACAGCACTTGTCTGACATTCGTCGCAAACACCCGCAAACACCCTGAAACACACCCATTCCGCCATTCATTTGCCAGACCTTGTGTCCCTTTTCACACATTACGCATACGCCACGTTGTTGCGTTCTGTTCGCTTTGCTAGCTCGCTGGTTGCCAATTGACACATTTCATGTTCAGATATGCGTAAATAACAATTATTGTAATTTTTCAAAGCGCTCGTTGCGAGACAAAGCGTAGACTTGTGACAATTCAGCGATAATACACATAAAAGCGTAACCTTAACCGACAGCGTGTGAACCTTGAACTTGAGTGACAGAGGGCAAAAAAGGCGCCGGATGCCTTTATTTTCTTGTTCTATATGTATAGTACTCACTTCCCTTTGGTATATATGTATACTATGTTCTACAGGATGTGTCGATGTGCCCCTGTCGACGGGTATGTGTTTGCCAATGTGTCAACATTTTAGATTGCCTTGCATGATTTGCAAGAAAAATGAAGACAATAGTTGAGTTTTACACTCTCCACTCAACAACCGCAACAAGAAAAACCAGAAAAACAATAAAAACAAGTAAAACAAAGCCAAGTACCGCTGTCAGCGTGTCACGCGATTTGTTGCCTTTGAACGAGTATGAAATGAATATATTTGTCATAAAGGAAAGTCATGGCCCGCTGTTTGTGGGTGTCGTCGAGTTCTTTTTGCCCGATTAACAAGTGCAGAGGGTAAAGGGGGAAGGGCTGAATAGGGGTTGCACAACTAATTGCTACCCAGTAAGCTGCTTATGTCTGGTGGGTTTACGGGAAACTAAATTCCCCAGGCAGAGGGATTTGGTTTTTAATAGTAAATCCTACCTATTACTATTTTAAAGCAATAGTTTTAAGTTGTTAGTTCTGTTTTATTGCGCGGTTTTTCTATGAAAAATTGTCTATTTATACCCGTTACTCGTAGAGTAAAAGGGTATACTAGATTCGTCGGAAAGTATGTAACAGGCAGAAGGAAGCGTTTCCGACCCCATAAAGTATATATATTCTTGATCAGCATCACTAGCCGAGTCGATCTAGCCATGTCCGTCTGTCCGTCTGTCCGTCTGTCTGTCCGTCCGGATGAACGCTGAGATCTCGGAAACTATGGGAGCTAGGCTATTGAGATTTGGCGTGCAGATTCCTGAGCTTCTTACGCAGCGCAAGTTTGTTTCAGCACAGTGCCACGCCCACTCTAACACCCACAAACCGCCCAAAACTGTGGCTCCTACAGTTTTGATACTAGAATAAAATGTGAAATGAAATGTATTGTTCTCATCAATACCTATCGATTGATCCAAAAAAAAGTTTGCCACGCCCACTTTAACGCCCACAAACCGCGAAAACCTGTGACGCCCACAATTTTCATGCTAGATAAAAAATTTTAACTGAAATGTATTGGTCTCGACAATACCTAGCGATTGGTCCAAAAAAAAAATTTGCCACGCCCACTCTAACGCCCATAACGCTTAAATCTGTATACCGCCGGTAGGTGGCGCATTTTAATCTCGCTTTGCTGCTTGCATATCTCCATTTAGCTGAGTAACGGGTATCTGATAGTCGAGGTACTCGACTATAGCGTTCTTCCTTGTTTTAAAATATAGATCTCCTTTATAATACTTTTTTTAACTACCAAGTAAACTCTACAAATATATGAATATTTATAAAACTACCCACTTAAAATTAAGAATCCACCCTTAGCGAAATCCACTTAAATGACACTTTTAAAATTTATTATCATTGCATTTATAGTACTGTATATTTACTTTCTAAGGTACATTTTGGGGACCCCGAGCTATAACATAAAACATAAAATCAATGTAAACCTTTACTAATCTTTTAAATTGGTTCCATTAAGGTTAAAAATAAAATATTTTTCTAAAATTTGTTTCTAATTTGATTCCCCTATTATAACCTTTTCCCATGGCCAATATCCCCAATCAAAAACCCTCAACAATCACGTCGAACAAAGGACCCCTGCAATGAGAAATCAGAATTGGGTTAGTTCCGTCTCCGTCGCATTTTAATTCTATTTGCACATTCGGGCGAAACTTACAAATACAAAGGCGAACTATAAACAATGGCAGCGGAACGAGAACAAGAAATTGCGTTGCCCAGATAACTTCAACAACTTTTCGCGATTTCCGCGACTTGCGACTTTTGTATTGTGTGCATTTGTCTGCGTGAGTATCTGTGTTCGATGAGTCCTTGTCTGTGTGCGGGTGTATCTGTGTGTCAACAAATGACTCGAATGAAATTTATAAGCAAAGTTAGCTGAACGCAGTTCGCAGTGGCGAAAGTTGATAAGGGTTCGGTGGTAAATGAAGTTTTTCCCCAAAAAGCCAGAGAGTCAGCTCATCCAAAGATGCCAAGTAATACGAATCGGGTCGAAAATAGGGATGAGATTGAGGCATAGTTGTGGTACCCAGTCTTTTGGCCTCCCAAGTTCAACAGGAGGCCAATAACATGGCCAATGTATTAATTTACGCAAGTCAAATTCAAACTTTGAGTTGAGTTAATTAAATGCCCGGCCACTAGAGTAGAGCTTAACTCAAATAGAAACTAATGATAAAAGGCAATGGTCAAGAAAGGAGCTTGGGCAGTTGGATAGATTCTTGGAAGCCAAAGCCCGGAGATAACGGCGACTGGCCAATCGACCGGACCAGGAAATGGTCAAGCTGCCATCTTGTGAATAATAAGCCCAAATCCCTGAATACGCTTTGAAAAGGCTATGTGGCATGCTTCAACTTGGCCGGAACAAGTGCAAATGTTAGCCAGTCAAACCCTGAAGCAGTGAACCTATTGTGTTCATTGAATTCTAAGAAGTTCTCAGCTCTATCTATCGAAAGGATTTAAGCTTAGGTATTTTCAGGAAAAGCTGTGAATTTAACCAATAAGAAAATAGGAATTTCAATTTTATCTAAACTCATTTAAGAAATTCAGTTACTATAATATACTTTGAAAATATTTTTGGATATTCTAAAGCTCATATTCTAAAGAGATAAAATATATTGCGTTTGAAGTTTAATAAAAGAATATGTGCTTTTTTTTATTTTCATTTTGAAAGTGAATTTCATTCACCACTAAACGATATTAAAAACCTCTCGATTGAAACAGTTGAACTGCAATTAATCCTGCACCACCCGCATTCCTTCGTATTTTTCACACTTTTCCGGAATTGGCGAAAAGTTGTGAGATGGAGAGAGCGAGTTTAAAGAAAAACCCACCGCTGAGTGCAACACAATACCGATTTAATTAATAATTATAATCATATTTGCAGTCGCTGCCTTGCAACCAATACTTTGTGGACACACGCGCACAAAATTCAATTAACTCTTTCATTAGTGCGGCAATCGCAATCGTTGTATGCAACTCATGCGCTTTATTAAAAACGTATTTGTTTCGGGACTTCTGGCGAGACTTCTCGAATGCGAAGGGACTGGGGGGAAAAAGGACCCCGACTCTGAAAGTCATTCTGGCCCGACAAAAAGTTGGTTTTGACATTTGCTCGACCGTATTATGACACTTAATGAGAAAGTTTTGTATTAATATTGGTAAACGAACTAAAAGGGCGAGTCAATTACCCCATTTCTCACCCATAGCTCAGCAATTTTTTATTTAATTAGCGTTGATTTACGCTTTGCTAGGCCATAAAACAGGGCTAAGGGCAAAGCCATTGTGAAGGCATAAACGTGAATATGTTTATGTGTAAACGATTGTGCAGAGAAAAAAATAATGTCTAAGAAAGTGATTTTAAAATATTAAATTTTTGATTTTCTCTTTATAGCATCTGTGAAAACCTATTAAAAACTAATATTATAACTCCTGAAAAGGAACTTCAGAAATGGTACATGTAAGAACAAAATTCAAAATATGTAGCATACTTTTAGACATCTAATGAAGTGATTTGTAATATGTATTTCTAAAACTAGATTTTTTAAAACAGCAACTAAGGCAGATCTTAGAAAATATCTATTAATATAATTCCAAACTCTTTTAAAAAACAATAACAGTTATAGAAAACTAATTTTAAAAACATAATCTGTTAGAAATACAACACAAATTTATTTAGCCTACTTTTAGACACCTGTTGTATGGACTTTAGCCATATTTTTCTAGGACTGTTCCCAAATTAACTTATTTTATAAGCAATAAAAATAGATTCCATAATATATGCATCATTTTTCACCGTGCTTGTATCTTTGATCTATAATGCTGACATCGAGGCGCATTTTGCTTAATCATCATTTGGCGACCCCTCCCCCAACGACAATCTTTTTTATATTCCCGTGGTAATGACAGGTTGCGAGACAAAAAGTAACTTTTTCAATTTGATATAGCTTAATTGTTATGGTTGTTGCCCTGCGCCGTGTTTGTTGTTGCTATTATTATTATGACAGGGCACTTTGCGATGTCATTGTCGCTGTCTCATAGCCAGAGTGTCGGCTAATGTGTCGCCCGTTATTGGGGCTTCCCCCGAAAAGGTTACTTTGTTTCTTTTTTTGGTTTTTTTACTTTGTTTTGGTATGACTTTTATGACATCGTAGCCGGCCAATAAATAAAGCATGACGCCCAGCAGCCGTCGTGTCTCCCAACTCTCCACGTTTCAAGGATTCGAAGGATACCCGTAAGGATTTTCCCTTTCGGAGGGAGTTTCCCCCCCACAACGCTCTCACCGCTGTGGTGGGCCCAAACAAATGCCAAAGTAATCAGCTGGTTAGCTGACTGCTGCCTTTCCTGCTGCCCCCCTGCAAGAAGTCAAAAAGCAGTTTGGCAGAGTGTGTGGCAGCTTTAAATTCGTGCAGTCAGCACACAAAGAACACCGCAGACCCTCAGACCCCTCAGATCCCCTTAGACCCCCTCAGATCCCCTTAGACCCCCTTAGACCCCCATATACCCCCCTAGACCCTTCAGAGCCCCCTTCGCCCCCTTCAGTCACACTCGACACAACTTAACTCTTGAACACATGCCGCCAGCAGGCACATGGAGGAGAAACTTTTGTGACGAGGACGCCGAGGACGAGGACAGCCAACAATGAAGACGACGACCAAAACTTGCACTCGCAGCCCACACACACACGTGCACGGAAAGAAAATACCTTTCCAAGGACAGACTTTACCACAAAATCAAGATTGAGAAGATTCGGAAGTCAGCCAGGGTGGTGGGTTATTCGAAATTAAAGTAACGAAGAGAACTAAGTTAAGTAAACTAAGGTTCAGAAACCTATTTTGTTGAGGGTGGCACTTATGGTTCGATTATATCAATATTGTTCATCATTATAATAACATTCATCAAAGTGTGAACCATTACAACTCTTGCTTTTTTTGATGAATTGTAACAGGTTCAGAAAATATATTATTCATAACCTTATTGGTCAGCTTAAATAAAAAAGTCATGTAATATTTACAAAATTTCATAACCTAAACCCAATAAATATCTTTTTTTATAAGGCTTATTTCACTCACAAAGTATAAACTCTTTGTCATCATTTACTCTAAGAAGATAGGTAGATTTGTTTGGTTATTATTTATTAAAAGACTTCTTCTAGACCATTTCTAATTTAATTTTGTAATTTACTTTCCGTTCATAATTTCTTTTTCAGCAGATAGTATTTTTCCTTTTTCCTCTTAGTGCACAAACATATCCACGCAGTCATATAGAATACGGTCCCTAAAGTCAAGGGATCGCACAATGGTCAATAAGTGGAGCAGTTTGTATGAAAATTGGGTCACCAACCGGCATTGAAATTGGCATTTCAAAAAGCTGCTTGTAATTGATATTTGAATTGGAATCGATAACGGTTTGAGTTTTGGGTGGCCCTACTAACTTAAAAACAATGGCCATATCGATCGATAAAAGTTATCAGCCTAATTGAATATTTCGGATACCAACAAAGCAGCGACAAAATATCCACCGTCGAATTCCCAATCGCCAATTAAAGTTATATGAATGATTCCTGCCGACATTCATCGACTTAACCGCCCACTGTGCAATGGCCGTTTGAGATGCTGGATGGGTAATTAGCCGTATTGAATTTTTGGCATAGAAATATACAAAGAATACCAAAACTTTGTTTTGTGCGCTCTGTGGCTGCCAGAGAATTTCACAACTTGTCAAATTTTACGTTGCTCCCCCAGACGAACACACACAAACTACTTTTGGGTTTTCCTGGGGTTCTCGCAAGTCGGACGGAATGCTTTCCCAAGTGCCCAACTGTCCGTTGGTCCTTGTGTCCGTCCGTAACTCTGTCCGTTCGTCCATTTGTCCGTATGTCCGTTTGTCCGTCCGTCCGACCATTCGGTCCATTTCTGTTGCTTTTGCTGTTGGCCCAGCCTCTTGGTCAGTAGTTTACTGTCCGTGTCCAGCCCCCTCGATACATTTGTGCTACGTGACTGGTTACAATGCGTTAGGGGAAAGGGTGAAAAACTATGGTTGAGGGCCTGGGATTCGAGTGGCCCTACCCGCAAAACAACCTATACAATTTGTTGGTCTGAAATTGATTTGGCTTAATTCGTGCACATTTTAAATTTGCCAAACGGACCCAAACCCTCTCACTCCCAAAACGAATATTGTGTTCAAGCGAAAAATGCTGGATCTAACACTTTTTCGACTACGAAATACCTTCCGTTCAACTTCGTTGCTTCTTAAACAGTTTTATTAGTAAAGGAAAAGTTTTTAATTTAATTTGTATGCGGGTCTGAACTACTTAATGATAGTGGGTAGAAGTTAAATAACCCATTCTCCCTTACTTTTAATGGAGCCTAATGGACTTCCTACAGATTATGACCAATTTAATTGGGTAAAATATATTTGTTAAGTTGGTCAGAACTCACAAACCTTTTAACTGTTTCTGAATCTTGCAAATTAAATTGAATTTTTTGGAATGTATATTGGTTGATTAGTACTTTACTAACATTATAGGTAGTCAAAATCAATTTAAGAAATAAACATAAGTCGGCACACTATAAGTTATAGATCCTTTAGATTCTTTAAATTCAATATTTCAGTATATTTCATGTTACTAACACACCATTAGGATAAATTCAAAGACACAAGCATTAACATTTTTAAAATAATTATTGTCATCACTTATATCTAAATATAAATGTTATTTCGTAAAAAGTTAATAAAATACAATGGACTGCATAGCAAAAAAATAACTTGTATAAGAAACATTTTGGGCGCCAAAGCTTAAATATGTTATGTTCCATACAGATACCATTAAACTTCATTTTTATAGCTTTGGAAGCAAAATAATTCCAAATAAATTGTATCTCAAATAGTGTTTCACCATTTATCGGTTATAAATTAAATATACCCGATATTTGGGTATAAAAACAATACAAACAGAACACAGATACAAATGCAGCCACGTACATATGTGTATTCACATAATTTGAAGTCATGATGAAAGGGGGTTGGGAAAAATGAGGTGGAAAAGCTGGCGGCTTCCCTGGGGTGCATTTAGGTCTAAAGCGGCATTTAAAATATTTACACAGTTGCCGCAAAACTATGTGCACACACACACACACACGCGTACGCGCACAAATACCAACATGCATAATACATTTTGCTCATTATAACGGCAAACATTCGCATTTGGGGTTTTTCGGGGGCGTTGAAAGCACATAGTTGCTCGCAGCCAAAATTGAGAAACCCAAAAAACCCCCATTACCCAAAACCATACACAAATATTCAGAGTTTAGTTTGTTATTTGTATTAATGATGGCAAAGAAGCGAAAAAGCGCAAGAACTAATACGAAACTTCGTTAATATGAAACGACAAAACTACTTAAAAACTTTCACATGCCATAAGTCGATCCGACGGAGGCACAGAACCCAAAAAACCGAAACCAAATCCCAATCCCAGACCCAAAACTCAAGACTCTAGACTGAGGTAAGCCCGCGCAAATAGTAGTAGCTGTAGCAGGAAAAGCAGCAGGAAAATGGGAAATGGCAGCGGCAACGAAAACTAAAGTAAATACCTAACAACAAGCAAATCCCTTGATGAGTTATTAAATCATTTTAAGCCACTTACAACTAAAAACAAATTGAAATATCACGCAATACCTGTGAGAGTTGAGCGCGAGACCCACGCGACTACCCGCACCACCCAAAAAACCACCCAGGGCAACCCATCCGCCACCCGCTGAGTTCTGTTGGTGGTGCTAATGTTGCTGTTTTTGCTTGTAGCAGGCCAAACGTAACAACTTAATAACGTACTAAGCCTCAAACACAAATATGAATACCAGGGCCAAGCTGGCAGGGCTGCCACGCCCCCAGCCGCCCCGAAATCCGTATAGCCTGGTGGCATTTTTCGACTGCTCACCTCAACTACCACTTACAAAAATTGGGGAATACAGGGTAACCCCCCCACACTGAGAAATAATATTTTAAATAATACAGTTTGCTGTATTAGAAATAATCATATATATAAAGCTATCCTCTTAAAACTGAGAATGAAATATAAATCAAATTCCCACAAACGATTTTACCATTAAATGACTGTATATACTAAGAAGGTTTTATAACAATATCTGAAGTGATTATAAGTTCCCTAAGATGATCCAATTTAAATGGTGGTTATGTTCATCAACAAGAACTTAAATCTGATGATTTAAATTTAAAGTGTGAAGCAATCATTTTGAAAATAGTTATCTTACCTTTGCGATTATACCATTTAAAATAATCTTCAAATGTAGTTATTTAATAGAGGTACTTAAATATTTAAAAAAAATCATTAAATTAGTTCGATAATTAATATCAATAAAATATGCTGTAACCATAATCCGGTTGAAATTCCTTCAGGAAAAAGTCCTATTTAAACCCCTTATTAAGATTTAAAATTATTTTGACATATACAATTTGGAAATCTTGTCAAAGTTTCTAATAAGCAATAAAAAAAAGAAAATTTTAAAATGAATTTAACCTAAAATATAATATAATATTATGGTTTATAATTACTTTTCCCGCCGTGCATACGCACCACATACCAAACCGAAAGTGCTTTCTGGTTGCCTGCGTAGATGCGCCGGCTTCTGATTCTCATTCAGCTCTTCTTCTGCTCCTGGCCCGCCCCAAAAACGCTAATAACTTTTAAGCTGCGCCCAAACTTTTTTCAGCCAACATCCGCCCAGTCACCTCAACGCACCACCCACCACCCACAATTCCCCCACTCGCATACTTCCTGCCCCTCTTGAGCGGTTCTCTGGTGCCTGACGATGCGACTTCCGCCGTTACCCCATTCACTTTAGCTGCTTAGCACAGTGGTCTAGATTGTGGTTTTTCAAATTCTAATAAACTCTGCTTTGTTCAACAGCCACCAAATGGCAAAATATAATAACGATGAGGCGTAATAATGGCCATTAATTATAATTTAATAAGTTACGAAGCTTTAGAAGACACCCAAACCAAAGAGAGCTATAGGAAGACAAAATGTCTTAGCATAAAAAAATTATAAAGCTCAGAAATACAAACCTTTCGGAGAAGTTCTAATTTGGGTTAAGTATTCTTAGCACAACACTAAATATTTGTAGGTTTACGTCTGGTATCACCACGCGTATACGTAATATTTGGTATGCACAAGTCGTACTAGTTTTATTTGTAATAATACATAATCTATAAGATATATCTTTATAAAATGGTGCATATCTATGCAAATTTACATCTAGATTTCTAACATGATCCAAATATTGTAGACAACGTGAAGACAACTTTGCGTATACGTAATATATATGAAGATTTTATATTGGAAGATATTTGTTGAATTTATATTGAAGTTGTACATAATCTTTACAAAACAAAAGTTGGAGTATAAAATGATGCAGATTTTCTAATATTTAAATATATACTTTAGTGTTTCTTATAATTAATTCCATCGGGGGATCCACAGAAATCGCAGAGCGCCCATCTATTATATTTCTTATGTGTATGAATATACATTCTTTACAAACTAGCACCCCTGCCTTTTTATTTATTTTATAAGCCGCCAATATTTATTTTTTATATTGTTCAGGGGTGTTTTAAAATGGTTTTTGTATCAAAAACTTAGGGATCTTTAAATAGTAAACTAGTTAAAGGGAACAAAACCAAGGTGCAAAGGTGCTAGTTTTGGGACAGAGTAAAACTCTGCCTATTCCCGGTGGGGAGGCTTGTTGAAAACTTGCTCGATAGTTGGGTGCGACGTGCACCCACACACTTGCACTGTCGCACACACACACTCTCGTATTTGCCCAGCCAAGCCTACATGTGTATACACACGGAAAACTTGACTCGCAGCCCGAAAGTCAGACGCATCGCGAAAAGCGGCTGAGGCTGAGGAAAAGCGACGTGTTTGCAGCGCAAGCAAAACTTTTCATTTAACTTCTTTTTTTTCCTGCGGCACAGAAGGCGGTGAAAATGGAGGTTTTCCTGCGATCCCGCCCCGTGGAACTACCAGCATTAATATTGTTTTGTGTGCGAAAAATCAACCAAAATTACGACACTTGAGTGTGTTAAAAGTTGCGCGCGCTGCTCATCCTTTAGAACTTCCCTTTCGCTCACACAAATCGAAAAGTAAAAGAAAAGTAACGTCGGGGGAGGGGAAAAAAGTGAAAAGGAGCAGGAAAAGTTTGGCGAACGGAGTCGCAGCGAGAGCCACGCAAAACAGCAGAAGACAGCAGAAAACTTGGCCAAAACCGGCTGGCGACGGTGTCGAAAGGGGCCGTGCCAGCCTTGTCTATCACAGATAGCATCCTGCCAAGGCAGCTGAAAGGACACTGGAGGATCCACTGGGGGAAATGTTGTAATATATTGGGATCAACTGGATATTGGTAATTGAATATTGGAAACATTTAAATTTAAATAAGAACTATGCTTCGTCTTTCTTAACTTAAGAATATGATATAATAAATCACTACCAGAAGATTTTTGAAAAGCAGCTATATCTAACATATATGTTAGTTGGTGCAATTTTGAAAAGTTCGACTTTGGAATTTATATTTAGTTATAACTGTTCCTCAACGAATAAAATATATTGGTTACACCTTTATTTTCCTAACACTTACCTTTAACTTTTTTCCTTACCTTATGTTACATATGTTTCTTGAATCTTACCTTTACTTACTTGTTTTTTATGAGAATGCTCATTATTATTTTCCACAATTACTTCCTAACTAATAAAATCAATTAGTTATACTTTTATCTTCTTAATGCTTACTTTTCATTATTTTCTTTTCCCTATGTTTCTTAAAATTGTATTATATTATACTTACTAATGTTTGTGAGGATGTCCAATATTATTTTCGCCTAAAGCACTATAACTAAAAAATGAATATAATAAATAATATATAATAAATATAAAAGAGTATAAATGCATATTTAAAATATTGTATCAATTTTTGTCAACAAAAAAAAGACCTTTGACCAGTGGAATAATACTGAGAAAAAGATAATTACCCTATGGTGTCTAAAAGTATGCAGTGAATTAGGTACAATCGTCTTTCGCAATGAATCCATTTTACTTCTGAGCTAAAAATATATTGTTGCATACTTTTTCACACCTAAAATGAAATAAAATACCTTTTTATTACACAAATACAATCTATTCGGGGATATTTTTGAATGCATCGGTATTAATTTGGTACAATTTTTCCCTCTGCATATGAAGCAGAGTCTTGAGCTGCAGCCATAAGCAGCTGAAAGTAGGTGGGCTAAATGAAAAGGAGTGGGCTGGAGGCCAAAGACATCTTTGATGGCTCGCTGTGAGCTCGACGCTCCGTTCTCCATTCGCCATTCTCGGGGCTCGTAGTTTGCTTTCCCTACTTTTGCCAGTTTACACGCACCGCTGGGATTTCACAGTGGCAAAGAGGCGAAAAAGTTACCATGATCCATTAACGTTAATTGTTTGGCGGCGGTGGTGGCGTCGATGGCGAAGTCGGCCCAGAAGTCGAGACAACTTGCTTGGGATTTGCTCGACACGGCAGCAGCAACTACAACTACAACTTAACAATGGAAAGCGAAATGGAAAAGTAAAAGGAGCTGGAGCTGAGGCGCCACCAAACATTCGAGGCTCGGCGAGGTGTGTATTACAATGACAGGGCAGGAAAGTTTTTCGGCACACATACCGCCCCTGGATCCCCCGGTGAAAAGCCAAGGAAACAGAAAACAGACAAACGTGAAGACACGGAGCCCCGGAGTTGACTAAATTCAATTAGAGCTGGCCCAAATTGGCATGCGCACACCTGTCATTCGGCTTGATAATGATGCATCTGGTGCGGCCAACAAAAACTACGCCAGTCCTTTGCCAACTTTGTCCTTTGTCAGCGAGAAGTTTAACCCATTTAAAAAGCAAAATTCAATCAATTTTGTACTCATACATGGGTTGAATGGAAGGTAAAGTGGTGGCTAAATGAAAAAGGTTGTCAATATTCAGCAAGAGTATAAAGATTTATTTAAAATAAAATGTAAGGGTTTTGTTTTCAATTAGCTATTAATATTTAATTAATTAATATTAATATTTAATATTAAGAACAAAAGTTTATTTAAAACCACCAAAAAAAAGTGCCTGAAAGTATGCAATGCAATGAGTAACACCTTATTTGCTAATGACATCTTATTCAAAATATATTGTTGCATACTTTTAGGCACCTTGTTAAGTTATTTCTTTGGCCCTCAAATATTAATACAGCTTAATATCTTCTTAAATGTATTTATTTCTGGGTACTTCAAAATGAATAAAGCAAAATTCTCGTAATTTTTAAGTAATTGAAAGCCCACCTTTTTGCCCCCAGCAAACACACACTCTGCCAAACTAAATCAATTAAAGTTATTCAAGCAAAATTAAACTCCTCCCAAACTCGCCCAGAAACTTGGAAACAAGACATGCAGAAACGAAAAGAAGAAAAAATGAAGGGAGAACCGGGCGGCTTTTCACACTTGTTAATCACATTTTCGCGTCTTAAGCAAATAGCTGGCAAACTCTGGTGCCCCCGACTCGTTGTAATTAAGCGGCTTAGGCGTTTAAAAGCCTCTGCGGCACAAAGGGGCTGCCTGCTTTTAGGCTTTCCGGGGGCAACAAAACCAAGGTCGCTGCCATTGCTCCTCAGAGTCTTCCGAGGGCAGTTTATCGAATTAAAAAAAGCAATAAGCAGGGGGCAGTACGAGAAGTGCTGGCAGTGGGCACAGTCCAGCTCACACTTCATTGTTCACAACTTGGCGCTGAGGGGAACAATAAAACTGAAGTGGCTGCAGGGATAGGGAATCCCGCCTGTGACCCACGGGCTCTTCAGAGGGGTGTGTCCTTGCAGCACTGATCAAAATAAAGCTGCGTGATATGAAGAACTTATAAGAACATGGTTTATACGCACATCCCAAGTCCACAATGATACTACAGCTTCCTCTGTAGAGTAAAAAAAACCCCTGATATTACGAGTTCTGGCTTATATTTTATTTCAAATACTTTTTTGAAACATTTATAACTCCTTATATTCACATTTGTTTTTACTAGTGTCTTTTTTTTGGCTTAAAAGGTTATATTTAAACTAAAAATAAAGTATAGGTAGGATTATGAAAGACCAAAACAATAATTTTTTAAAGAATAGCTAGCTTATTAATATCTTTTATATAAAAACATCTTCGGCAAGTATTTAAAACATTCAAGGTTTTTTCTTTAAAGAGTTTCTATAAAGTATATCCCGTTACACTGAAAAAAAATGTTAAGATAATTAATTTTGTACATATTAGAATACACTTAGACTTAAGGCATTTGGAAAAGTAAGTTTTTAAATTCATTATCAATTATTTGTACAACAATTTTGTATCCCGCTGGTCATTTAAAATTTTATAAATCAGAAATAAGTTTCCTTATGAATCGTATTTTCTCACAGTGTTTGTATACATAGTGGGGGCTGAATGGGCCATGTGCGGCCAGTGGCTGGACCGGGCAAAGTTGGCATAATTATTTCATTAACACTTAACAAGTGGCCAAGCCGAGTCTGGCGGGATCCGGACTAGAGGTCCGGGTTCGGGACCGGGATTCTGGGTCCGGGTTCTGGGGGAGAATACGGGTTGCTGTCCGTCGGCGGAGCGCAAAAACTTTCGCATTACGCATTTGTGTGCAATTTTCAAATTAACAATTGTTAATTTCGCTCTTGTTGCCAGCCTCGCTTTCTTTTATGCTTTCCTTTTTTGCCATCATGCGGGCGGCTAACAAAACAAAACGTAAAATGAACACAACAAAGTTTAACAAAAAAGAAATTACAAATATATAAATTTGACCGTTTGCCTTTTAAAAATACATTTTTTTTCTTGTCCTGTCGTCGGTTTTCTTCCTTAATTTTATATTTTTTTCTCTTACCAACTTTTTATTGCGTGTTTAGCATAATTTTTTAATAATTACATTTTTGTGTGCTTGACCAAAAAAAAATATACAAAAATTCCAAGACAAGAGGGGGGTTTTTGGAAATAAGAAAGAAACCCAGGAATAATAATAAGCAACAAGCAGAGGAAGAAAGAAACGAAACGAAACGCGCTCGTTGACTGTGGGCTAAAAGTTTAGCAAAGTTTATTTGCATTACTGACAAACTGTTTAATTAGGGATTTTTTCTTAGATTTTTCAGCAGCGAAACTTTGCGGCAGGATGTGCCTACATGCCCATCTGTGTGCGAGAGTATCTGTGTTTGCGTTTCAGAGTGTGTGTGTGTTTGTGTGCGAGTGTTTGTGTTTGTGTTCCATCGCCACAAATACAATTAAACATGGTAGGCGGGAGTGCACACAACGAAACCAAAATAAAATCATCCTTAATCTGGCCAAAGTGTGTTGAGGTCGGAGGTTGGGGGCTCCAGAGTGCTTTTCCCCTACGTTGGCTAATTTATATGATATTCCTGTCAGGCTGCGAATTTAAGTTTATTAAAACACGCTACGATTTAATGGACTTTTTGGTAAAAAGTTAATCTATTTTTCGCATTAAATACCATAATCCATAATCCCTTCCGTACTAATTCGATTACTCAGTTAATGTTTCTGCTGATTTAACATATTACTATTTTTTTCTGCTGTTTTGGGTTAAAACCAAAATCATTTGAAATGTATTTAGGCACGGCACTCCAAAGTTAATATAATTGCTTTTCACTTAGAGTTGGAAGTACTCGTACAGAAAACGCAATAAAACAATAAACTACTTCAATTAGGCAGCAAGCCAATCATTGGGTAACCGTCAAAAGTGTACTGAAAAATACACCTCAAGGGAAGACAATTTTTGGATTTATTCGACCATAAACGTATCAAAAATAGGAGATGAAGTTCTTCAAACCGAAGAAATTATGCACTGAGTTTTTATAATATAAAGAAGAGAGTCTGTTTATGCTTATTTAATATATTAAAATCGTAAAAGCATATTACCTGGAATTTCTTTATTTTTCTATAAATATCTATAGTTGTTTGGAGATTTTTCCAGACCGCTGCAAACTGCTGACGATAATGTTATTACCCTATTCTATTCGCATTGTTATTTCACACTGGTCGAAATAGCCTGAGCATCTGTGGGATTGTCAGCATGATGGAATAACAGCAAAGAGGGGTCGAAACCGCAGACGGACAGATAGCCGGAAGGACAGATGGACGGACAGGCTTCCACATTCTGATAGCAACTGTCAGTCACTCAAGCAGTCCGTTAACCAGGCAGCCAAGCGTTAGGACCTGGTCTAGCTGAGCTGGCCAACGGTCCAGAATTTTCTCGCATCATTGTAATTGTTAATTACCCAGATATTTATTCTGGTTTTTTTGGTCTTCTGTTGTGCCGCAGAATCCCCGCCTTTTAATACGCACGCACGCACAGAGCAATTTGACCAGCTGCTGTTGCCAGGGGCTCGTGCATATTTATGCTTATGGCCACGTCTTCTGGCCAAGCCACGAAAGGAGCGCTGATTTGGCCGCCGCACGCAGCTAACAAGGGCTGACCACCCATTCCGCCCACACAAACACGTCAACACCAAACAACGTCGTCATGCCGTTTGGCAGCGGGTGGAGAATGCTTGTGGAGGGGGAGTGCACTAGAAGAAATATTTATCCTTCAAACCTGTGTGTTATGTATAAGACAGCTTTATAGCAGAGCCATACATATTATTTTATATTATATATTTTTACTCAACTAAATTATTTTTTAATTAAAAAAATAAAAAATAAGTATTAAAAAAATGTGAACAAAAATCTTCTGCTTTTATGATATTTTTAAAAATATTATGTTCAAAATAAAAGATGATATATTTATATATGATATGATATATATATGATATATTTAATTTCAATTACTAACATTTTTTCTGAAAGATAATCTTTGTTATGATCTTTAAGTTAGATACCATTCTTAAATGATTTTAATCTTGTTCATATTAAGACTTATAAAAAATAATTAAAGCCCTAAAAATATCATTTTTAATCTTGTTTATATATATAAATTATAAAAAATAATTAAAGCTCTAAAATCATCATTTTTTTATGCTTAGTCATACCACGGAACATGACTAAACATAAGTGTGTATAGGATTTTTTCTTAGAATAACCCCAATACCATGGAAAACTAGAAATGGTTTGTGAAAATTTCACAAAGTTCAAATTAGTATTCCGTTGTTATAGGAGATTTTTTTATTTAAGACGAAACTTGATTTTCTCAATATCTTGGCAAAACTTTTTAATCAGGATGAATATAATATTTTCCAAATATGGAATTTTTTAATTAGGGGTTATGTTACTTAAGTAAGTTACTAGTTTAATAAATTTTTTTAAAATAAGTTTAATTCTGCCTTTATTCCTTCAATACTTCCAGCTAGAGTTTACCAATTGTGATAGCCTTATAATATTTTTTCTAGTGCATAGTACCAGCTCAGCCAGAATGAGCCACGTCAAGTGAGTTCACAATTTTTGCGTGCTACCATTTTTCTTCCGCCTCTGTCAGTCGCGAGTTTCGTCTTTGTACCAGCGCTGCACGGATTATCCTTGGCATGCAACGCCTTTATCCTGTTGTATTTGTGTTGTTCTGGGGGCACCAGCTCGGGTTCCTTCTGTTTTATATTTTTTTCTACCCGCTGATTTCGCTACTTAATTTTTTTGCCCTTTTTTGCGGGTCTGCTGCGGTTGTCTGTCTCTAGGTCGGGGCGTCCGTCTTCTGCCCCCCCTGCGAATCGTCTCGTTTCCGTTCTGGCTGGTCTGATTGGGCGTATTTTGTTATTTTCATGTTCTGCTGCTCTGCTACTCTGCTGTCTTTCCGTCTGTCAGTCAAGCCAAACGGAGTCGGCAGAAGAAGTCCTGCCCGTGGTCCTGGCTTTGGGTCCCTGGATGGCACCCGCTCGTTTGTTCATTCGCTTTTTTCCCACGTAATTAAAACTTGAAACGCATATGAATTAGAAAATACAAAAAAGAAGTAAAAAAAAAATCCAAAAAAAATGAAAGTAGAGAGCGAAATAAAATACGAGTACGCGACCCGGAATGGAGCCATTTGATGGTACAGAATGACATCCTGTTTCCCGCAGCCTGACATCGTTAACATCGCTGATTAAGTTTTCTTGTCCTGTGCTCAGTCTGCATGTCACTCAACGTGATTTGAAATGAAATTTTTATAATTTCAGCATTGCCCTTGGGTAAACTCCCCCTTCCCCCTCCATCAACTCTTTTATCCAAACGGGTTTATACCTTTTAATGTTTAACTTTATTAAGTCGACATTGACTGCCATTCGGCAGAGAAAAAGTCTAGCGTCCGTAGAAATTTCCACCGAAACCTCCTCCGTAGTTGCCTCCAAATCTCCGATCATGGAAATAATGACCATAGGGCTGAACAAAGTAGGGATTGCCAAATTGACCACCATAGTAGGGGTTACCAATATGTGCCAGTTGCCTTCCTCCAAAAACACCAACGCCATAACCAAAGGCTCCAATCTGTCGTCGTATGCGTTCCACAGATTCGTCTAAATTTTTCACTTCATCAGGCAGATGATGTTGTTGCTCCTTGTCGTCCTGGGATTTATTATCTTCAGACGCTGCATTTCTTAGGAGCAGTGCTCCGAAAATTAAGAACATGAGGCAACGCAGCACACTCATCTTAATTCTATTTATTACAATCATACTCTTCGGAACACCAGCAGTTATATTTATGGGAATTATCTGCAGAGCTTTAGCAGCGAAAACAAGTTGAGTACTTGTTTACGCAATTAGAGTAGCTACTTCTTTTGATTTATTAAAAGCTCTGCCAGGTTGAAATTTATCTTTAATGATCTGATGTCGCATTTTAAAAATGCAATAAAAGTCTATTTTGCACTTATAAAAATGGGAATAATCTTTAAACTGAAATTCAGAGGTTCAGAAAACTCTGCAATATTACAAATATCATTTAATTTATGAAAGTCAAGATGGGAAAACTCGAATATCCGCTAAAATGTTATAAAAATAAAAATTATACTAAAATGTTATTTATTTAAATTTAAACTATATTAAAATTTTAAAAAAATTCCCTGATTTTGCAAATTAAAACTCTAATCCACAAAGTGAAGGAAAATTTAATTGATTTCCAATTGCTTACACCAGCCATTTAACTGGGCTTATACTCTCATCTGAGTTGAAAATGTTCTTAAAAAAAAGAACGACATTTTGAACGGTATTCAAGTACATTGTATGTACAAAAAGCCTATCAGTTTAGTCCTTAGTGTAAACTTATCAAAAATTTATTAAATAAACTCAATTTAACTTTTCTCTCCTCACCATTCCGTTCTTATATTGATACCAAAATGTTCTTACACGGTTTTTAAGAACGAATGTTCTCAATTCAAGAACAATGTTCTTAGATACTTCTCTCTGTGTATAGTTTAGTTTTTTAAATACTTAAAATTCATAAGGGATGACTGCAACTCACTTTATAACAAAGTAATATTTTTATTTTTACTAAACGAATGTTCTCAATTCAAGAACAATGTTCTTAGATACTTCTCTCTGTGTATAGTTTACTTTTTTAAATACTTAAAATTCATAAGGGATGACTGCAACTCACTTTATAACAAAGTAATATTTTTATTTTTACTAAAAATGTAGTTTTTCCTTAAATCTCATGACAAACCTTAATAGTGCATCCCTGTATTTCGCATCAGCTTCCGCCAAGAGCCCCTATAAAGATGGCTAAGTACCTGTGATGGAAATTTAAAGAGAGTACGGCCCACATAAAAAACTGGTTCAGCACTTGGTCGGGTAATTAGAGCAGCAGCTCGTGTTGATTTATTAGGAGCTAATCCTGCTCTGATCGTATCACATGTATGCACATTAAATTAATAACACCTAGCCGTAGAAGGGCCCGCCGAAGAAGGGCGGTGGAGGTGGTGGTGGGAATCCTCCTCCGAAACCCCCGAAGCCACCTCTTCCGAATCCACCGGGTCTCCGGAACCCACCGCCGCCGAATCCACCGCCGCCGAATCCTCCGCCTCCCCTTCGTCCGAATCCTCCGCCTCCCCTCCGGCCGAATCCACCGCCGCCTCTGCCAAATCCTCCTCGACCGCCTCCAAATTGCCTGGCCAGGCGAACTGCCGGCATCTCCTGCTGCTCCTCGGCCCGATTTACATCCGCCAGAGTCAGTTGCTGTACATCCACATCCGCCTGGGGGGCCGTGGTTCCCGATTTCGCCATCAGGACCAAAAGGCCCGCACTTAGCACTAATAGATTCAAGTGGTAAACGCGCATCGCTCCGTTTGTCTCGTTCACCCAAAAGTTCACTATGGTCGAGCCGATCCCCCGCCAGGTCGCTTTATATACCCTTTTCGAGCTGACTTGATGACTGTGGGGTTCTAAACGAGTTCTGCCTGCGCCGACGACCTTAAACAATTAAATTTCCTGAGCATAATCAAATGGCGAAGAAAACCCCCGACTCTCAAGAGCCTCGAGCTGAAATTGTAAACAACTAACTGGGTGGGGGGAGAAAAAAAGAAAATAACAACATCATTTCTGCGCAGCGAAAAACAACCTGTTCTCGGTTTTACCCACTCCACTGCTCACCTCACTCGCTTCTAATTATGTTCTACAAGAGGGAATAATATACTTAACATATTAATCTACAAGTTTTGCAAGCCGACTGTGGTATGTCATAGGTTAACTAATAAACAAAAACACCCATTCAATAATTATTTATGTTTACCTATATGGCTGTGGCGGATCCAGAATTTGTTTGTGTGGGATATAAAAAAATGTGGTTGAGTAGATATCAAAAATTTGGAAACCGAGTGGGGTATCTATCCCCCACAACCCCCCGTCGATCTACGCATGCTATTGGGATTAAATAGATGATATAATATTCAAAATAACAATACCATTTTAACTAAGTAAATTTTCAAACATTTTATAAAATACTGTAATACTATTTAAAAATATAACTAATTAAAGCGTGAAACTTTAAAATCTTATATTTGCTGTTATTATGGATCTTTATTATCAAAAGAATTTGCTTAATTAGAAATTTTCAATTTGTGTTTGGGTTATTTTAATATTTTAATTGGCAATTTAAACATGATTAAAATGTCCAAAACTTTTGTTTAAAACGCTCTTTAAATTATTAAAATGTTTTTGAACATAACCCTTGACAGACTTCACCCAATTTTGTTTGTAACTTGTTAAAAAGTAGTTTGTAGCAGAACTTTTTAACTGTTTCTGTTTGTTGGCACGGACAATCCAATTTGAATAAATCTTTAATTTGTCATTTGGTATTCACAATAAATGGTTATTATACTATCCTATAACGCATTTAAATTAGGGAAATTCACTATTTATTTACAACGTTAATAGAAACAAAGAAACAAGACTGTATTTATGAAGTTACTAACAAACCTAAATTTAACTAAATTTATTCCCTTAAAAAAACAACACAGAAAGAATCGAACTATCATGCTATTACGTCAATGGTCTTTAATTTACCAAAGTCGTTATAAGATAAATATCTTTTTGGATTAAAAAGCATAGAAACTGTCAATATCTATTTCTTGGAATTTCTTCTTTGGTACTTTATTATTATTTGAAGTGGGTAGAAAAACCCAGCTGCGAATTAAATTAGAACTAATCACATATGTACGTTGGGGATTGCAAAATGTGCCGTCATTTGAATGACGGGACTAGACATCTAATGCTCATTAAGAGCTTTCTTAAGTACGGGCCACATGTGAGTTGTTCGCATCTCAGAAAAGACGCCCCGGGCGCCTTCCCCCAAAAAAGCGATACGTATTTATAAGCCATAAATAACGTGTAAACAAAAAGCCGCCACAAACAACAAGTATACGCCCGATGGGCCAACAAACCGGGCTCAGAATCTCTCTTGTGGCGACACCAGCAAGAACAACAACAACTTTAACAACAATGGTAACAGCATCGCGGCCAAATTATAAGGCTATAAAAGGCAATAAAAAAAACTTTGCGATATCAAATTACAACGCCCTCATAAAGTTATAAAAGTTTCAAGCGTATCCAAACGCACAGCACGTTCCACGTCACTCCCCTACTCACATTACCCACAGATCCCCATCTTTCGGGATCCCCAGTTTCCCCCCTGGGCCAGGCCTAATATTTTCAATAACAAATCAATCAGCTGCGGCTGCTGCCGCGACGGTCAACATGGATAATCAGTTCGAACGGCTTTTCTCGAATTTTCCCCGATTTTCCCCAACAGCTGCTGGGGCGGTGCCCTTTTGGGGGCGGTTATCGAAAGTGGGCGGGTGGGTATTCGAAGGTGCCGTAGATTTATTGAGACACGATTTCGATAAGAACTGCTCCGCCAAAACGGCCAAAAAGCAGAGGAAGCAGGATGAACCTAAAGGTCATCGAACCTGTAATACTCTAAGTGGGAACTTTCAAGGAAATTATTTAACATATCTTAACTTAACTAAATAAATATTGATTAAATATATATTATCTTATAATCAATAAGGCATACACTCTAAAATAATTTTAATAATGACATTTAAGACTTTGATATATTAAGATGTTAAAGGTTCTGGTAAGATATGAGCATATGATATAGAAATTATAACAATAAATTAACATTTTCCACGGCAATTTTACGACTACCCAATTACCATTTAGATAAATGCATACATTCTTCATTAAATTTGTTTAATTTAATACCAATTAACTGTTTAACTAATGAGTTATCCAAATACATTGCCAACTCTAGCAGGGATTATTTTTAACTTTCTTACTACAGTCCTTAATCTAAAACTGTTAAATTCTTTAAACCCCAACTATGCAAAGTCATTAAAGCGCGCGAAAAAAGAATGAAAAGTCCTCTTTTAACAAAGTTCCCAAAGTATACCGTGAAAGTGTAGACTAACAAAGCCTTTTACAAGACTGCGTTCTAGTAACAAGAAATTTTTCACGAGCCGGAAAAAATGAAAAGGGGCGATGGGGCAACGAGAAAAAAGCGAAAACTTTTATCAATGTTGGCGTATGACCCTTGTATGAGTGGGTGGGTGGCTGGTTGGCTGGGTGGCTGGGCTGGGCTGTCCTCTGCGCTAAGGTCAAGGGATAACAAAAGGCGTAAATTTAAAGCCAAGTTAATTTTTTAACAATAAAAGGGCGCTTGTCAAAAGAGAAATTTTACAGCAAACGTTTAATCTTAAACGACTTTTGCGAGCCAGCGCGATTGGCAAGTTAGATAGCAGACGCCAGTGGCAGCAGCCGAGGCGAAGTTTCAATGGATTGCTTTGTTATAAATTGGAAAACGCAAACAAACGGCGATAGAAAGAATTAAAGGCTGATTTACAGGGGAAAAGGCGGTAGAATTTATCTTCTCTCTTTGGCACTCATAGAGTTCTCATGGTAAACTAGATACAAATCTAGAGGTTCGATTTCACTTCTAAAATGTGCCTAAAAGTAGGCTGTATGTAGCATACTCTGAAGCACCTTTTTAAATTATTTTAAATCTGTTGAGATGGCTGCTGCTATTTTTCAAAGATTATCTAACAGCTTACCAATATTACTAATGTATTTTATAACACTTTTCCAACACCTTATAAATCTTATAAAAAAGATTACGACATTTAGGACTTCATAACATTTCGTAGTATACTCTTGAGCATCTTTATAAATTATTTAAAATCTGTAGAGATAACTGCAGCCATTTTGTAATACTTCCTCAAACAGTTTACCTTTATTACTATAGTATTTTATAATTCTTTAACGAGATCTTATATATCTCACAAAAATATTTTTTGTACTCAAACCAAACCAGATTATTTTAAGAGCCTTTGCAAACAAAATTTAACTCTGAATAGTTGTGCCAATCACTGTGGGCCATGCAAAAGACAAGGAAATTAGGTGAATTAAAGAAAAGGGGTTAATTTATTTCGAACTTAATTAGAACGTGCTTGAATGCACTTAATTACACATTCTTTTTCTAGTGTTTTAAGCTTAGTCAGTCACAGATGATTGCTGGTAGGGCCTTAGCGTCCAAAGCCTCCGAAGCCTCCTGGACCTCCTCCGAAGCCACCGCCGCCTCCTGGTCCTCCGAAGCCACCGCCGCCTCCTGGTCCTCCGAAGCCACCGCCTCCGAAGCCACCGCCTCCTGGACCTCCGAAACCACCTCCTTGACCTCCAAAGCCTCCTGGACCTCCAAAGCCACCGCCGCCTCCTGGACCTCCAAAGCCACCGCCGCCTCCAGGTCCTCCTCCAAAGCCACCTCCTGGTCGTCCTCCAAAGCCGCCTCCTCCAAAACCGCCTCCATACTGACGAACTTGCCGAGCGGCCGATGAAGCCTGGACACCTGCATCCACGGCCAGGAGCTGGGCCGCAGGATCATATGTGGCTGCTGAGGAGCCGGCGACCAAAAGTATGGCCGCCAGGGCGAGGCAAACAAATGTGCGCATTTCGAGTAAAACTTCTGCCACTAATCACCGACAAAGTTTCGATGGATTCTATGAAGCCTCTGCTCTGCGGCCTGGCAATTTATATGATTTGGAATTTATCGACTCGAGGCAGAGGAAGCGAATAAAAGTAGTAGAAGTGGTTCGACGGGGCGGAACATCAAAGTTGCGAATGTTACGTCAAAAACCGAATACTGAAATGAATACTCCGGGCAGAGCGATTCGTATTAACCGTCTGGCTAAACAACAACCATAATGCTCCCCAATAATAATAACCAAAACCTATTAGGCAACAAAAACGGAGCACAGGCAGAAGAGCCAAAAGTTTTTGGCAAACACCCCAGAAAATGGGTGGGGGGGGTGCTCTGAAGTGGCCAGCCGGTTGATGATGGGCTTTCTCCAGAGTCTCAGACTCGACTCAAGTTGAGACTACTATTCAAATGCGCAAAACATTCAAGTTTCTTGGCCTGGCCAGCACAACACAACAGATCGATAGACAAGTGGCCAAGTATTCATGGGGAGCACCATCTCAAGTGGGCCTCTGCCACTCCATTCATCTTTCAGATTTCGTAAGGCTCTCCAGCGGGGATTGGGTATTTTGTTTTGTTTGTTTGACTTAATTAAAATCTAAGGGTAAACAGTCGACGCAACTGGTTGTTATTTAAATGTCATCAATGTGGTCGTTTTCATTTTGAGTGACGCACTGACTCCTCTCGGCTATTAGCTTGCTCAGTGGTTAGCACATTTTCAGATAATTTCTGGGTTTTGGTTTCACTTACACTGGTTCTAAATCTTGGGAAATAAATATGAGTCATATTATCGCGATAAACTAATAAATTTACTGAGACTACTTCGATTTTAGGTATGGTTATTATTATTTACAAATTTAATTTTCTTTTCTAATAATAAAAATCTTTTACGGAAGGGTTAGTGTCTAAATCAATGAACAGGTAGTTTAATTTATTTCTTTATTTATTATATTAAAAATCATAATGCTTTAATGGTATGATTAGCCATTTGGATTTAATTATTTTGTGTGTAGGAGAAACTAGATCGTTGATCCATTTTATTTTTGGTTTTATAAATAAGATGAAATTCAAAGAAATTTAAAAATACCATGTCTTTGCTAAATAAGCTGATGTTTATATTATATTAAAAAACAAGTTTTCTGCTGATCTCCAAATTATTATTCATCTTATATAACCTGGGAAAAGTAAGAAATTATATGAATGAAGTTATCATTTCAAAGATTCAATTTTATGTTAAGTATACATAACCGTTGATAATACTTTTTAAAGGTGTCACCCAAAACAAAATGCTTATATATAAGTTGATAATTTCAGGTAATTGTTAACAATTATACAATAAATGTAATCAAGGTTAATCCATTAGATCGTCACATTTTCCCACGAATACAAAACAGAGATACAAGCGAGGACAACACAACTTTTAATTCAATTATGCACTCAAAGTGGCCGTTAAAATAAATCTGCTACGGCTCAAACTTGTATATTAAACTGATTTGCCGTCTGACCTGTCATCCGTCAATTGCCGACCATCCTCACCGGCAGCTGAGTTCAACAGGGGTAAAGAAAATGACACGACAGCCTACGTTTCTCACAACATTATAGTCATCTTTTCTGAGAAGAAGCGAAACTTTGTGTTGAACTTTTAAAGAAGTAACAAACAAAATGCAAGCAAGAAAATATTAAAACTTTTTAAGGGGGACTAGCATTAAAAAAGAGAAAAGATTTTCCAGGCTTAAACAGGTAAAAACGTTCTATCATTGCACGTGATTTCATTTTTATTAAGACTTTTCAGTAGTCGCAAAAGTGCAATGTAAACTAGTTATAATGTCTTATTTCAACATATTAAAAATAACTTCACGTAAATTAGTTAATTAATTTACCACTACAAGTTTTTGAGATTTATTCAAGGTAAGAACCTGTAGGAATTTGCTTATGTAAGGAATAAAATTATAATTCCAGTTTAAAGGTGGTAGAGTCTAATTAAATATGAATTTCCATTTCCAACAAAATATGCTGGAACATAAATAACCATGAACCTGGTCAAAACAGCGCTACCCAAAAAGCACGAACACCTGGCCAATGTAAATTAGTAATTTTACTAATCGCCATTCGGTTCTTTGGGGCGGTTAAATACTGTAGGGTAAATGTTTGCGTGGCCTTTTTAAGGTTTCCTGTTCATTTTTTTCCCCGGTTTCTCCACTGATTATGACAATCATAGTCAAAATACTTTTTGGCCAGGTCGGCGGTGGTCGAGTAAAAAGTGTATTTTTAATTTATGCCGTGTCTGAGATTCTTTTTCTCTCATTGAGTTTCCCCCGGTGCAGTCTCTTGGTGGGAAATTTATGCGGAAGTTTATGCCATCCAGTGGATTTCGGGGCGAAAGGCGGGGGCTTTTTGGGTATCTGTAAGAGGGAGTGGGTCGCAAAATGTGCATCATTTTGACGTTGACATCGTTAATTGACCCAGTTTTCTGGACTGGCTAAAAGCGTTTAAATTTGAATAAGCAAATTTGGGCAGCGAAATGGAGATGGGTAGAGAGATTTCGCGTTTTGCATAAATGAATTAAAATGCCGCAGCTTTGCCTTTGGATTAGACAGCGGATTTTAGCCGACATAAACACATGCGCCAAAACCGCAATAAACCAATTGAGAGCTATTCAAGCCGTCTATAGAGCCATCGAGCATTGTTAATGGCCCGGCCCGCGTTCATAAAACAAACAGCGAAGCCAAACAGCAGCAAACAGGCAAACAAGCTGGCCGGCAAACTGGCAAACTCGCAAACTGGCAAACTGGCCGAACTCTGCAAACAACAAGAGCAACAGCTAACAGCAATTCACACTTACGCACCCCGAAGTTGGAGGCGTCTGCCGAAAGTCTGGGAACGGGAATGGTATGATATGGCATGGTATGGGGCCTGGTCAATAGCATAACTAACCTTCAAATGAAATTAGCACATTTACACAGCTTACCTGACCGCAGGAGCAGTGTGGCCAACTTGGCGGTTTCATAGCCAGCGTTTGACTTTTTCAAAAACAAAATATTTGCGGAAGTTACAGAAACTCTAAGAGGCTCGGAACCCACTTATGAAGGTGTCTAAAAGTATGCCACAAAATATTTGGTAACCAGAAATTTTATGTAAAAATGCACAACATACTTTTAGGAACCTTAATAAAAGATTTCAAGCCTATTTCGAATTATGTAAATTTTATAATTTCTTTGAACCAAGTTTTTTGGGTTAGAATGCTATTGTCGGAACACATGAATATGTGTTTTATTATAACTTTAGTTACTAAACTTTATGCGGAAATCTTCAAAGGTTTTAGGGACGGGTAGTTGAAAAACCAACCAAAATACACGTCGATCTCGCAAAGTTCTTAAAGGTTTGTGTGTGTTTCAGAGTAAGGTTTCTCCGACTTTTAGTTTCTTCTATTTGGTGGGTTTTAAATCGCCTACTTGATTCTGAAACAGTTTTTCTGGAATGTAGAGAAAAATATGTTTGAAAGAGATTTCTGTGAGACCCCTGACTATACTCATTTTCCATAACTCAAGATATCTTCTTGTGTATATAATAACATCCAAATAACCATACCTTTTTCATATCAAAGCTTAATTTCCTTGCTTTAAAATCACATTTTAATCTGGCTACTTGCTGTAATCTGAAATGGCCAACACTGCTCAGAAGTTGGTTCCGCCGCAAAGTGAAATGTTTTGCTCTTTAAACTGCCACTGGCTGCCATTCGATTTCATGAGCGCCACTTAGCGTGCCACCAAAAGTACCCGCGCAAACCATATGAATTGGCTTTTTGTTCCATTTTAGGGGGACTGGCATTTTTGCAGGGGCAGGGGGCAATGTTCCAGCATATTTTAATAGTTTGTTTTATGGCATTTACATTAGCATCTAATTTTTGCTAACAAGCGGCGGAGGCAAAACAAACAGATGAAGTGCGAGGGAAATCGCAAAACAAAAGTTTCCATTTTATGCCCAAAGTTCTAGGCTATAAAGACACCGGTCGCCAGTTGGCCAGGTCACAGTTAGCCAAAAGCGGAGCAACCATAAAGCCACTGATAAAGTCAAGCGCCGAAACAGTTCAAGGAGCTATAAGGATAATGCGTAGCTGGTTTTTATTTGGATTATATGCGCTGCTAATCGCCGCAACAGTTGGCCAACCGCTGCAGCAAAATGAGTCTGGAAAAAACGAGGATGCCGAAAGGGGCGAGCGAGTGAGTCGCCAAATTCCCTATCCCTATTTGGGCGGCGGAGGATATGGAGGTGGCTATGGAGGAATCTACGGAGGAGGCTATGGAGGATATGGGGGCTACGGTGGCTATGGAAGCTACGCCGGCATACGCTCCTCAGCTTATCCTTACGGCAATCTGTACGGTTCCAGCGGCTTGGGACTGGCGGGCGGATATTATGGTCGTCCTTATGGTTATGGCGTTGGCTATAATATTGGATATCCGGCCATTGGCGGCTTTGGTGCCACCGCCGGCGGCATCTATGGCGCTAGTCCATTTTCCCCATTCGCTTAAGTGGCTATACGAAATAAAAAACCAATACGAAAATCGAAAACCCTTGGACAAAAATGCTTGACTTGAAAAATTTATTCAAATTTGTGGGGAGGTTTTTGCTGCGGTTAAATAAGCTGGGATTACCTAATGATCCCTCAGCTGGCTATTTGACATAGTAATGTGATTGTGGTCAAACAAGCAGAAATGTGTAAAAAATAAATGTGAATAAAAAAAATACAAGTTTCTCACGCCAAAATTTGCTTTACAGATTGGCAGATATAATATTTCGGGTGTGAGCTAATTTGATATTAATTTTAATGTTTATATGACTGTAAAGTGTTTTTTATTCAGAAATTTTTGACTTGTGACACGAAAAAATTTGTTAAACATTTTTAAAAGTATATTTTTTATAATTTGTTATCTTTTTGCAAAAATGAAGTTAATTTTTTCAGAAAAACACGTTCGTTTTCTCATAGCTATATTTTTTACGAACGACCAATCTTAACAGATTCGATTATAACACGATTCTGTGGGTAATTTACTTTTCAGTAGGATTTAACCTAACATGATATTGAGAAACTAAATTTTACAGAAAGAGGTGTTTAACCCACTAATAATTAAAGTTAACATGACATTGAAATATCAGCTTTTGTAACACAAAACAACGACTATCCATCTTTTCAAAATCAGCACGGGGCAAGCTTATTAATGTTTGTGTGCCGACTGCTAGTCCGCTGTTTGTGTGGCGGCGGAGAACAGGCAGTGCTTTTCCCTATGCCCGCTTAGTGGGATGTCGACCTCTGCTCCAAATCTTTTAAAATAAATTTGTAAAGCCTTTATTTCTAAGGTTTGCCCTGATAATTGGATCCCAAATTTCGGTTATAAATAAAAATGCGCTCTTAAATGGTGTACCATTCGCTGTAGTCAAAACAAATGTTTCGCTTTGATGGCCCCACGATATCGGTGTTTATTTGCCCACTGTCCAGCGCTTCTTTGAGGCGTCCCAACTGCTTTGCAATTGAAAGCGATTATCGCTTTCATTCATTAAAATCTAGCGTGGTACACCACATTATTTGCCAAAGTCTGCTCAACGCTAAACGGAGCTCAATCATTTACGTTTATAAAGAGGAGAAGCTTAAGCAAATAGTAGGGGGTTTTCGCAGACAGGAAGAGACAGGGCTTCTTTTAGATTTTAATTGCCGATAGTGTAAGCACTATGCCATGGGATACCATGGGATGCCCATACCCATACACTCGCAATTCAGTGGAGCAAAGTGTCCGAGTGCCGTTTAATTAGTGTGTGACTTTTAAACGACTTGCGTTGCACATACGCCCCGTTGCACTTACATTCCCCCAGCCCACTCCCCTTTTTTGCTCAGTGTAGGCAAACACACACACACAGAGACCGATGAGTTGGTTGGAAAAGCGTACGCAAACAGAAAAACAGGCAACAGGACATCGAAGACAGACACAGACCAAGAAAAAGGGGCAAATGTCCGAATGCCCTAACGAGATACGTGAGCATGAATTATTATTTCAGTTAAACGGCTACGAAAAACGACACCGACTGCAGTGGCCCAATAAAGTCATCAGTATTTGCATGTGCCGTGCGGTGGGAATCCTTAATAATTCAGAATGGCAAGCCGTCAACTAATTGTGCTATTTAGGCTTCTTGGTTGACTTTCTAATTGTTGTAATTGCACGTAAATTAATAATCATTTTCTGCTAATGACTCACTGACTTGCAAATATTAATGTGCTGCTAATGGCCATAAAATAACTTGTGTTCGGCAATTAAAAATTGCTAGATTTTGTGGTGGATTATATTACATCATTAAAATTATTTTTTTATACAAAATCTTATTTCTCTCTTTATTTAAATTCATTTATTATATATAGAAAATAAATAAATCTTTAACAAATAGTGAGCTTAAATTATTTTGACAATACAAAAATTCTTAGAATCTATGACACTAAAGTAAGGCGCTTAAAATCAAAATAGCTAAAAAACAAATATTCCTTCAATATAAGACTCCAAAATAGGGCTTTTAAATTCGTAATAAGTATAGGTTTGCTTTTTCAGCTTTCTAAATATAGGGCTTATTATTAGTCTTTTAATACACAAAATATTTTTAAAAATCCCCAAACCACCTATTTAAGCCAATCTATATCTAAGCATGTTTCTAACTAAATCGGCTGATCTAGCTTACCTACCCGGGCCTCAAAAAACCCCATCGTTTGCCAACTTGGCTTTGACAATCCGTTGACAAATACGGAATGTGTCCGCTGGTCTTTCATCCTCTTCGGGGGCCTCTGATTGCGCTTCTACTTGGTGCCGATTATCTTTTAATGTCTCTGTGGGCACTCGCCGGGGGCTCTTTTTCGATGTGGGGGGTGGGGGGGTCTGGAGGCTCATCTGAAAACACTGGACCCGCCGAGCCATTCATTGGATCCTTCAGCTTTTATGCGCTCGCCTCGCCTTTCAGCGGACATCGCTTTTGATTTGGCCAGTGCTTTACCAATTGCACTCGAAATTGCTGCAGCGGGCGCTGTGTTTAAAATGGCAATCAGATAACACCTTCCTTTTTAGACATATTCCACTCTATACCTCTATTCAAGAGCCACATGCTGCGGTTGCCGTGGCTGTGTTTGAATTGAAAACATCCATATATATATATATTTGGTTTTTATGCGTAGTTTGGTGGGTTGGTTAAAGGGGTATGGGTGGATTTTGCTATGCTAAACTGACTGACTAAAGGCAGTCTGCCGAATGGGTTGCCAGTTGGCATAAGCTTTATACATTTTTACGCTTTGTGGCCCCCGCAATGTGGGTGTGTGTGTGTATTTGCATGTGTATCAGCTCAAAGTAGCGTGAAATAAAAAAACGTCGACACTTGAGGCCGAAGCCTTTGAGTGCTGCCAGTGTTTATATAAATATATATATGTATATATATATGTGGCATATAGTCCGACCGTGTTGAAGCGTATAAAAAACCAGATGAAAATAAAAATAAAACAAGATGATGGCCGGCAAAAAGAACAGCCACAGCCGCAGAAAGAAAGCTAGTCCAGCGAAAAGGACTTGGTGCGGAAAATGAAATCTCTATGGCTGTGCTCGAAGATCTGTCCATCAAAATGGCACCCTAAGAAAAGCACACTAAGGTCCTCAACCGATGACCAGATAAGGCAAAGAATGCACTGAGAAAATTAAATGTCCCTGGTACAGAAGAAACTATATAAAGATTACTATACAAAGTCATTCAAAACGTCTTTATTAAGAGAACTTATAAAAAATAGTAAAAATAAATGTTTATTTTTCTAAATGTCGTAAATCACTAGATATAGGTGCATTTAGTATAAATAATTATTTACAAGCTATTTAGAAGCTTTTAAACTCATTAAAATGTTGCTTATCGCATGGGTTACCATATTAACATTGCAATAAATGTATCTTATTTACATAGTTTTTAATACGTTTTTAGATTATAGAAATTGCAAGCTATGGACTCATATGAAAATCTGAACCAAAAGTTGACCAAGAAGATAAACGGTTTGCGATATCTGGATGTGAACCCAATAATAATGTTATAAAAAATCGGAATAGAACCAAAATAATGAAAATATTAGACAAATTAAATATAATAAAGATTATGGTAAGATAATGGAATAATGGAATGGACAATGAGTAATAAATATTGAAAATCTAGACTGTATCCAAACCATTTAATGTTCTAATATATATAATATATTTTGGAAAAATAAATAAAACCCATTGTCAAAAACTATAAGGCAAAACCAATACAAGGAAGATAATAAGAAGAGGGTGTTTTTTTTTCTAAGTGCTGAACTCATTGGATGAGGATGAGAACCTGAGTCGGGTGTAGGCAGGTGAGGCTGCGGTTGGGTTGGAAACCGAAATACCTTCGCACCCTTTCATCAGCAAAGTGGCCGAGCAACAGTTGTGCCTAGTTTTCAAAGGAAGCCTGGCCTAAAGGGGGGATTTCAACCCCATCTCGACACTGGCCGCAAGCCCCTAGCCAAACAGTTTAAAGCGCATTAAACTTATCTGATATTTGAAGGCAGGACGACAAACCCACCGACCAGTGGCTATGTACACAGCTCGCAGCTGTAGCTGTGATAAGAGCCACTTGGCCTATCAATGCATTTTAAACGAGACGGCTTCGTAAGCCCGAAACTAATGACAAATTAATATTAACAAAGCAATCTGCTGATGCTCCATCCCGGCTCTGCAACAACAGCATAAACAAATGCCAGAGGCCGGGTCTCTGATTTGCCTGGAATGTTACTTAATTGGAACTTAATGTGCCTCGAATTGTTTACAAACACGAAGAGGGACCACCAGAGGGACGAAATCGGTCGGTTTTTGGGGCAGCAGGACGGATCTGAAAGGACATCGGGGAAAGGGGCGGTACGGTCTTTAGATAAAGCAAAGTGGCGACAGCTTTGAGCAACACTTCAAAATGAGACCCGAGCGGGGTGAAAGTGAAAGAAAAATGCGTTTTAAAGTGACACTTGATGTAGGTAATGTGACAGCCTTACAAGCCAACGAAAGAAACGAAATAAAATGGCATAAAACCGAATAAAACGATACAAATAACGCCGGACAAAAAGTTCTGAGGGCGTGGACTTTGTAATGCCCCTTGATTTATTTGCTATTTTTAAAAAGGGAGGAATTTAAATTTTCCAATTTCGTTTTTTTTTTTGATTTGAGTACATTTCTGATAAGAATAATTGATAAAATTTATTAAATGTGTTAAAAATAGAATACTAAATAATTTTTGTATTTGATAATTCACAATTTTAAGCTTATTAAATTGTATAATGGTTAAAATATAATATTGCTTTCTAAATTTTCTTCCCTACCAAGTTTTCAGATGCTGCCTTGCAAAACGATTTTTATAAGTATAATTATAAGATATATTGGAATTTAAACTATTTTTTACGAATTTCGTTTGACGATTTTCTTGATATTAAGTATAAGTACAATAAATATTAAGGTAGACTTATTCTCTTGTATTCGAAGTTATATTTGAAAGGTTTTATGAACTTGTAATATTTTAAACCTTACTTTGAAGTGTCTTGTTTCTCTTCTATTTAGATGAACATTTTCTCTTGAAGTCCTATTTATACTCCAAGTTTATAACCTAGATGTCATATCAACTTGTAAAGTTGACATTGGAACCTACATTATTTTTAAGGATTTTTATTTGAAATTCCTTATATTAAGTGGGACATTTTCGTTCATAGTCCTACTTCTTTACCAAGTTTCTCGGCGAACGTAGATGGTGAAAGTACAGTATGTGTTTATAGGGACCATCAACACTCTGCTATGTCCCCTTTTCAGACTGTATCCCCCGAATTGAGACCCCCTTCTGATTTGCTTTTACAGACCGGGGCTTTAATTTGCTCACTCCATTGCCCCAGACGGCGGACGGCGTGGCGAGTCCGCTGGCCGGCGGACATTATCTTAAGAGCAGCCACCACCACTTCCCCGGTTCCCCAATATCCTCCCAGATCCCCTTCCCGATCCCTGCCACAATAAGTCCTGCGTCGCGTCCAGCGTTGACAGCTGTTACAGCTGCAGAAATATGCAAATTGGAAGGCGTTTTAATAGATAAAGAGCGGAGCAGAGGCAGCGTGCCGCGGCAATGGCTATGGCGATGGTGTCCTGCCACGCAGGACACTCGACGAAAAAGGACCGCCCGGCACACAATCTCACAATGGGAAAAGCCGCGGCGAAAATGTTGGAAAAAAAGCGCGGCTAAGTGGAAGGCAGCCATAATAATGGCTTTTGTTGCATATTGTTAAGTTAAATGCGAAAAGCTTATAATCTCATTTTGCTAAAGGGAACCGGAGGATTTTGGAATCATTTAGAATGCTTCTAAAAAGTCTGCAGTCTAAATGGAAAACAGTCATTAATCAATATTACATAAATAATCAAATAGATTTAGGCTTTTAATAATATATTAGAAATATCACAAACAAATATATATGACAATATATTATAAATTTCAAAATATTGAAACGGTTTGCGGGCCTTTCATCCGCAACTGTATAACACTTATTTTACAACCCTAACTTTTATAATAAAAATAAATTGGGTTAAATTACAGCATTTTTTAAATTTATAACATGTTCTTATTCATTAGCCCATTATATTAAATTAATTAATGGAAGGAAAAGTGATACATGCAAGAAGTTGTAGTATTTATAGAATTAACTTTTGCAACTTTTCAACACTAAAGAATTTAATTGCATCGATAAATTTAATCGATGTGCAGTGTGCTATTTCATTTAAAAATTTCTAATATGTTCTTGTTCGTTAGCCCATTATAATTGATTTTATTTACAAATAGAAAAGAACTACCTCTTAGGGGTTATAATATTTATAGAGCTTACTGTTGTAACTCTTTAACACTAAAGACTTTAATTGTATTGGCTAAAAATACAAATACACTTGTTTTAATTAATTTCGCACTTTCCCAAGGCACCAAGGCTATTTTAAATTATTATATTACATCACAGCAAGGTGAAATTCTCAGGTTTTTCCAATGGAAAATTTTAATATTTTCCGCTGGAAATGCCGATGAAGATGAAGAATGAGGCAGCAACCGAAGACGCCCACTTTGCCACCTGCCGTCCGGCGAGGAATGTGTGAAGGATTTGGCCCGTGTCCTTTTGCGCGGGGCCAACTTAAAATGCAAAGTAGAAACTGGGGGGTCCGAGGGCTCCAAGGTGCGTTGTCATGCCCACGCCGAAGGACGAATGTCCTGGCTGGCAACTCCGTTGTCCATCCAATTGGCAGGACCCAATCCTGTTGCGCGCTTTACGGTCTACAGCTCTTTTTTTGTTCTCGCTACCCGGCATTTGTTTTTTCGGGATGCCCTTTTTTTTTGTGTGCTCTTTATTTTTTCCCTGTCCGGGACCTTAACACTAAATTGACTTTTAATGCAAAATAAACCAAAATAATGTATTGCGTAATTTTCTTTAAAGAATTTTTACATTAGCATTTCAAAAGAGATTTTTCTTTGTTGCCCTGTGAAGCGCTCCGCAGCTCCTTGGGCTTTTCCTCATCCTCGCAATTTTCCCCGCCCACAGTGTCGCATTTTCACGCCCTTGACTTTGCTATCCGTTCACCTTTTTCGCTGTGTTGGCCATTTGCTAAGTGCGACATTAAATGTTGCGTGAGGATAATCCAATCTGCTTGACATGAATTTTAATTTGCATTGAGTAATTAGCCCAAGTTCATTTCGCTGGCCAGAGTCCTTGCAAATGCTAAATAGAATTTGGTCCGAAGACAGTTTTGGCCATTCCTCCATTCTCTCCGTCATTTCAGGCTACAGCTTTGCCTTTCTCTTTCCCTTTTGGCTTTCTTCTCATACGTTTGCTTGATTTCGTACAAATTAAACTAATTTGGTTTTCCCTACCTTTTTTGGTCGGCGAAGCTGGAGGACGTTTGGCACATTTGCTGATTACGCTCGTCCTGCTCAATCTACACTAAGGAGAATTTACAGCGTTTAAGTTATAAAAGAAATGAAACAAAGAAAGGGAAAAGCCTAGAAGTATGCTATAAATATTTAATATCTCAAAGTGCGATGGGTTGCATACTTTTAAACATCTTTGTAAAATATTTAAAACCCCAGGCAAAGTAAACGATGCTGAATGTTTAATAAAATTTAATCCAAATACTATCATCCTATAATTTACATTCTGGGGATATTCAGGGAGGCCACACAAATCCTTAGGGGTTTGAAATCCCATTTTAATCTCAACTTAGGCGTATAAAAGTATGCAACAATATATTTTAAGCTCACAAGTACAATGAATGAAATTATTCCATTACTGCATATTGATAGACATCCAAATTGAAATTTTAAAGTTATATTATTTTGATTTGTATGGCATTATAATGGCTTTATTATATTTTTTTCAGAAATTCCACACCTTGTTAATATGATACTTTAAAAAATCAGAAAGCAACGGAATTAATTTGGGTTCAGATAATCAAGAATGAAAGTTAATTCTTTTTCAGAAATAGCACACGTGTTTTTGACAGATTAAAAAAGTTTAATAAGTTGTTTTTAATAATTTTTTCAAATGTAAAACAAAGGAATAAGTATATAGTGTTGAAAAGAAATATACTGAATGAGCATTTTTTCCAAGTGGTTCTTTGGCTATATCTCTGAATCCATGGCTCGTCAGCAGGCAATTGAAACAAACAATAAAACGTGCGCTTTTCGTAATTTAAATCAGACAGAGAGACGGCTAAAAAAGGGACTTTTGCCGCATTTAAAGTTGGCACAAAGAGCGAGATGGCGAGTTCTAGAGTGCCAGAGTGGGACAGGGAGAATCAAACGAGAGATTGAATTTCTGCTTGCCTGCACTTTAATTTGCCAGATGCTAACGCAAAATGCTAAAAACACACGTACGCCGAAAACGAATTGAAAATCACACGAAAACCCACACATACACTCAGAGGAAAAGGGGGGGTTAAATGGGTGGGGAAATAAACGCAATCAACAGCTCACAGAGCATTCGGCAAAATAATAAATAAATTCATAATGGCTTTCGCAAATGACAAAATATTGCCATCGCCAATCGACAAAATATTAACACTCACTCAAACACACGCATTTAGGCATTCCATCAGAGGGTGACGTCACATAAGCCACGAGAAATTATTGCATAGCGCACCACAAATTTCATAAACCGGAAACGCAATCAAGCATCGCTTATACGCAGCGTTGTTTGCCAGTCGTGCATTTTTATGCACCCAAAAACCCCATCACCACCACCGCAGAAAGCCCCCCCCCCCCTCCCACCACTTTTTGGGCCATTCAGTGACAAAATGCATTTATATTTTGCGTTAGACAAAATGCCGAAAAACCGCATTGAAATGCGTATTTCGAGTGCATAAGCTCTCTAGCCCCGTCTCTTTCGGTTGGTAGTCGCCCCGTCTCTTTCGCACACGCAGCTAGCCGTCTCCCTCTCATTTGTTAGAGCGCAATGAACTGTGGAGATGAATTAACTCGATTTTGGCATGATTTGATGATGATTTGATTTGTTCCGAGACAGGCGGCACGGGCCAGAGGACCAGCACCCACACAATCGCATCATCGCGCACTCACACAAACATCAAACACACACTCGTGCACTGGGAAAAACTATTTTAAAAAATCGGAAATAAATGCATTGATATTTTGAAAAAAATGTGCCAGACTAATTCAATCGAAATATTATGATGACTGCTTGGGGGATGATTAGAAAAATACTAATATTAGGGTTAGAGTTAAATATATAATTTTATCTCAATGAGAAAGTATCCAATATTTATCAATTTAATATACACAGAGAAAATAAAGCCTTAGTACCTATAAGTCTTTTATTTATTTGTAAAGCCGCTTTTACCTTTTACAATTTTTCCACGTTTTTTCTGTGCGTTATAATTTAAACCCATTGCTTAATAAAATAACAAAAATCTAGTTTAACAATTGTTCCATTAAAAAAAAATTATTAAATTAGTGGGTTTAATTTTAAAGAACAATATATCAAGAAAATGTAATTGTTGCTTAAGTTAATATACAACACAAATAAATATTAACTTCATCAACAAACAAAAACAATATTTTTCTCAGTGCACTAATCCGCACAAATGCTGAATACCGGACAATTTGCTTGAGAATCTCCGGATGAAAATGTAGCATACATTTGGGCGCCGCTAATAGGAAAAACCAGAGCGCGTCTATGGTTGCGAATGTCATTACCACAAACGCGAAAATTGCATTCGAATAGATGCAAATAGCGAAAATGCTAATGAACACTTACAGCCAGCACGACCGCTTAATGCGCATAAATGAATTAATTAACCAACAACCTGTCGCCAACATGCAGAAGACTTTGCCAAACAGGCAAAATGCGGAGATGAGCTTAAATCCTCGGAGCAAAACAGGCAGCATGGCAAGCGAAAGTCATAAAAACTACTGTTTTAATTAATGTAACTCAAACAAATAAAAGTCACATTACCCACTCCCAGTTGGTGGCTTTATATTTAATTAACAAACATGTGTTTATTTAAATCAATTACTAATTTCCGAATAACAGCAAAGAGAAAAAGTTAATTACGATATTTGTTTAAAATGTCAGTTGCATATTAAGCTATTCTATTGCATTTTTTGTTATTTAATTGGAAAACTGATGGACATATAATTTAAATAACATAACATTAGAAATTAACATAGTGTCAAAATATACAACTGCAAGCATTTTTAATTATATGTATCTTCATTATTTATTACAACCCAAATTCAGCCAACTTAATTTGATTTAAAATGGTAAGATTGCACAATTTAAAATTAAATTTAAATATGCCTTTACTACAAATTTCCCAACTTTTAATTACAAATTTCTTGCTAACCATGCTTATTCCTGGGATTAATTTTATTAATTGCCGTCGTTAATAATCTGCAAAAGGCTTTAAAAATAAATTGCCCTTTTGACACTAATAAATTCCAATTTTCCTTACAACCTTTACAGCGGTAAATATTATATTTTAACTTATTTACATATATCCGATAGGATACACAACATTGCCACAACAACAAGCAAACACCTTGTAAAAACCTGTATAAAACGTAAAAGGTCAACAAACTAAATCGATTTTTCAGCCAGCTTCGCTGACTTTGATCCTTGATCCAAACTGCGGCTGGACATTGTCCTGGCAAAAAGTAATTCAATTACCGTGTAACAAAAAATAACGCCTGAATGCAAACAATTTGTAAGCAATTTAAAACAAATGTATTTTAATTGAATTGAGAGTCGGGCTTAATGTTATTAATGGAGTTTTTGGCCCTGATTGTCCGCATAAACTCGTGCGACAAGCCCTTCAGGTTTTCCCCCTTACCCCAAAAATCATGTTGCACTACAACTTATGTTTACAAATTTCGTAATTAAATTTTAAGTAAATATCAATTCAAAACGGCAAATGACATTTTGTGCACCAAAAACTTGGAAATGCGGGCCAAAGGGCAAGGGGCACTGAGAATTGAGCAGGGCGAAAGGATGGAAGCTGAGCAGCGTTGATGATGATGACACTAAATAAAAGATTTTATACTGTTGATTTTTGCGCTTTTTGCAACTTTGCACGTTGCATTGCACTTGATCTGTGTGCCAAACGTTACAACGACACTTCAGCAGGAGTGCGGACTGAAGATGGAGGCTGGCTGGTGGATCGCTGGAGTCCTGAATGTCCTGGGTGTCCTGGAGTCCTGGCAGCAGCTGCACCAGTTGTTTGTAGCATACAATCAGCTCGTTTCGTTTTATTGCCAACGTCGTCATAGAGCATCCACCTCGCCCCATCCTGGCCTGCATCTCCATCCACATCCACATCCCCATAGTCATCGTAGTCATCGTCTTCATCGTCAGCGTTGCGACGTCGCCTAGACACAAGACTTGACAGCAAAGCAAAATTGTATTTACATTCAATTAGTGCCAACAAAATTGTCTTTGGCTGCTTGCCGTAGACTGCGCCTAGTTGCCAGAACCAGAACCAGAGACAGTTTCACAGGCCAGCCTCAGACACACACGGCCAAAAAATATCACCAAAGTTGTGGCAGCCATTCGCATTCCTCATTAGTTGGTTGTATATTTTTAGAGTTCTTAAATAGGGGCTTAAACATTTTAGAAACTACAATAGATGATGCTTGAAAAATACCATTTCTCATTTATTTTATAAGTAATGACCAACAATTTATTTGACAATTTTATAAACTTCAAAGTGGGTTTTTGTTATTGCCTGAGGGCTAGCAAACAATTACTGGCACAGAAAAAAAAAAAATTGGGCCAAAAGTACCACCTAAATGAAAATCTAAATGTAACAACTGTTGGTTATTTTAAAAATCTTAATAAAAATAGTTCAAAATAAATAATAAACGAATAAATAATAATAATTTTAACTATTTCAATTTGAATTAATAGTTTAAAAATAAAATTACCTTCTGAAATAAATAAAAAGAAACTTCTTATTATATGGTAAAATCATTTTTAAGTGCGCCTAAAAGTATGCAATACCGCAATGAAATATCTTAGGCTTAAGTAAATGGAAATATATAATAAACAAATATGTAATAATAATTCAAACCTATTTTAATTTTTAATATATTATATATAATTAAATTTGTAATAAATAAAATTACATACTGTATTAAATTAAAAGAAACTTTTTATTAAATGGAGAAATCCCCAGGCCTTAAAATCATGTATAAATGCGCCCAAAAGTATGCAATATTTCAATGAAATTTTTTAGGCCTTAATAAATCGAATTAAAGCTCCTCGTTTAATAAAAGTCAATAAAATAACAAATAATAAGTTATCTTATATTGAAAACATATTTGTTATTTCCTTGTAAAAATATTTTCTCAAGGCATAAAATTCCTAACAGCCAACAGGCTTTCATTTGAATATGCTTTATAAATAGCTCCTGGGGAATGACTTTTATTAAGCCTTCCAGCTATCAATAAATTTCATTATTAAACTCCCAAATTGACTGGCCAATTATTTCTTATGACAACGAGGAATATTGTAATATTATCAATATTTCTTCCGGTGCACAACTTTTTTGCAAGTTGGCTGAGCGTAAATTACTTTTCGCATTGGTGCGGGCGAGGGGGCGGCGGTAGGCGTGTGCCCCGGCATCATGACCCATGTTTGCAGCTTTTTAGTTGGGAGCTAAGTAATGTAAAATTTATTTTAAATAAACTGAAAATATGTTTTGGCTTGCACTAGTTGCTTTTATTTTAGTTCGTTTTTTACCCCCGCGCTGCCAGCCAGTCAGCCGGCCTGCTTATTTCTTGCCAAGCATTTTATTTATGCATAACAAAGCACCACTTAAATCTGCTCAGCATTTTAGTTTTTTCCTTTCTTGGTTTGCGCTGGTGCCTCAGCCGCTGATGCTATTCGAAAGTTTGCAATCTGCATGCCAAGTTGTCGACGTTTTCACACAAACAGGCCGGGAAAATGGGGGAAAACTGGGCGGGGCTAGGGCAAACGAAATGGGAAAAGGAGGAGGCAGTGCAGCCGGTATTGCTACAAGGGGGGGGGGGGGGGGAGAAAGAAGGGGGTTTGGGATCTAGGATCCTGGATCCTGAATCCTAGCCGTGTGCCGAGTGCAAGTGCCTGCGCGTTTATAACTTTTCAACTGTTGTATGAAATTTTACAAATTAGATTCATTTCTATGCATTGAAATACATTTTCAAACTTTGCAGCAGAAAGTTGCCAGGATATTTGCACACACACACATGCAGACCTTCCTATAGAAGACCAGGTCTTCGAAAAAGGACCAAAGGGAGAATCATGGTGGCAGGACAACTACTCCGACCCAGTGACACAACATGCCAAAACTCAGTCTATTAGTTTGTCAGTTTATAAAGAAACATGTATAAAAGTTTTACATATTTGCAATTTCATTAATACAAAACTTATTTGCAGGCCCAATTCTCTACCCACAATTTTCTGTTAATTTTAACTTGAGCATTCGCCCAACACACACACACACACGTGCAGAGATTCATCTAAAGTTGCTGGGGAAAATTCCAGAAATTGAAATGTGAAAACTCAAACATTCCGATGATACAAAAAAAAAGAGGAAGAAAGGCGGTACGGGCAAAAGAAATACTCAACTCGAACATCATTTGCAGCAATAAAAGAAGTCAGAAATACTCGACAGACGCAGCGGGGCAACAGCAATGCGTCAAATGTATTTGGGGCGTGGTCGGGATGACGCCCAAACCCCCCTCCCCCCCCTTGCCAAACTCTCTCACTACAACATTATCATAATTAATTAAAAAAGTTTTTTAAATCAATTTCCAAATGCCAAGAAGTGTCTGCAGAGATGTTTGATGAACCGTGGCCAACGAGAGCAGCTGAAAAAATTGATAACTTTGGCTTGTCATGGACAAGGATGGCAAACGAGAACGAAAATGAGAACCGAAGTCTTTGCGGAAATTCCAAAGCATGAAATGACTGCCAGCTTGATCCACTCAGAAATATTCTGGTAATTCCTTGATTAGTATTTGCAACGGGTCGCAATGTCGGAACGGCCCGAACTTTTATCGAAATGAAATCAAATGCATTTTGCCAGATGCATTTCGTGCTTATTTTTGCATTCCGATTTCATTAGAAAGATTGCCTTGGGGCACAAATTCATTGCCTTATTTCATGGTTAAATTCTTTTGAATGTGATAAAATGGTTAATTAATAGCGTGTTGCAAAAAGACTTTTCACTGATAAACTTTTTACCAAAATGGATAGTAACTTTCGAAAAAAGTTATAATCAAATAATCAAGACCGTAGGAATTTCCATAGCAGTTAAAACACACATAATTAAAAAAGCCACAGAAATAGGCATTTCTTTGGGTAAAAATAAAGTTACAATTTTTTCACAGACCTTAAGTAAACCTCTTAAAAGTCTACCTAAATTAAATTTAAATTATATATATATTTGGTAATCTTTTAAGTGACATTTCAGCAATTCAGTAGTTCCTAAATCTCTTTAAAAGTGCCTAAAAGTATGCAGTAAAAAATACATTTATTTTTTGCGAAGCAATATATGGGTCTTTCGGACTTAAAATAATTGTTGCATACTTTTCGACACTTTATAGCATTAAAAAAATTAATCTTCTTTATAATTCAAATAAAAATTGTTGCATACTCTTAGTCACTTTCATTTGTGGTTTTAATGCTCCAATGATTATAGAAGGTGATTAAAATTAATACATCTTTAAATTTAAAATAAAATTGGCCATGCTGATTTGCATGAAGTGCGTATAAAGCTTTTCCCGCAAATCGATTATCCGCCTGCAGGAATCAATGGCAGAAAATAATTCCCCATAAGCAGCGGGCTGGAGTCTGGAGTTGCCATTAAAGAAATTGAAAGTACCTCCTCCAACTGGATGGTACTATACTATATATAGTTGGCGAGGGCTGGCAAATCAAAAAGCCAGCTATAGTGCAATGCATTTTAATTTAGCCCGCAACTCACACAAAACCAAAGGGAAGTACATCCAAACATCCAAACAGGCAAACACACATACAAATATGCAGGTGAAACACGCGCGGAGGCAGTACATAAATAAATACTTGAACAAATATTTACAACTCTGGCTCGGAATTATAAGCAGCGCCCGAAAGTATGCGCTACAAAAATGAAGCAAGGCTCGTGTGTTAGTGTGCCAGTGTGTGTGTGAGCCAGCTCACACCTGTTTGCACTTGTGCGTGTGTGTGAGTGAGTGCAAGTGCGCATAAAACGCGCCGCAGCAGAAGTGAGCAGCATTTTTATTTATTTGCCGCGGTGTAGTTTTTATTTTTCTTTGCCCCTTCCCCACTTTTTTTGTTGCGCTGCCAAATATGTGGGTCTTGAATTCTGGCACGGAAAAAAAATTGGCATTAGGTGGTTGAAGTAAATCAAAATGAATAATTTAGTTGCCTGCAAGAATGCAATAAAATAAAATGGTTTCTTGGCCTTTGTCATATATGTCCTATACAAAAATATTGGAAAACAAACAGACCACATTGGTGACTCAAACTATATTTTATAAAAATAATTATACCTTTTAAAAGATTTAAAAAAAAATATTCATTCGCCCAAATCTTCTTAAACTTTTTTACTCATGTTCATATTTTATTGAAATCATAATTAATTCTGCAAGATTCCAAAGATATGTTTAAATATAGTTCTGAAATCATTACTTAAAAATAAATTTAGGTGTCCGAAAGTATGCAACATTATATTTTATACTTAGAAGTACAATGAAGACAATACTCCTTTATTCATTGCATACTTCCAGACACCTAAAATCACATTTAAAAGATTTTCATTTTTTATTCATAATTTAAAGTGTAGAAAAAATTGACAAGCCATTAGCATCCCCAAAATACGTATATATGCCAAGGTGCCAGATTTTGGAATTTTTGACATATTTTGATGCCTAACAAATATGTGGAACCAATAGGTTAGTTACCTGAAAGTAAAAAACAATAAAAACATTAGTTAATTTGGACCTAATCAAAACTATATGTTTTTTTTTGGTTAACAAATTTATTAAAGCATACTTTTAGACAAATTTATAAGTGGTTTTAAAACCCTTGCAATTTCTTTAGCACCCTTCATATTAAAAAAAAATCAAATATTTTAGAAATATTCAAAAAACGTTTGTTTTCTGTGTAATGTTTACACCAGCAGCTGCATAAGAAGGGCGGTGGGCGTGGCCCACACTCACATATATTGCAGATAAGGCTTGCAGAGTGCAGGCTTGTTTGGCAAAGCGCCTGTTTAACACTTAAGATATCGTATTTCTTGGACTCGCATGTCTGTGGATGTGTTTGTGAGCCACAAAGGAGCAGGAGGTGGCAAAAGATAAATATGCATGCGGTTGGTTTATAAGATGAGTGTGTGTGTGCGTGTGTGTGTGTTAGCCATTTCAACAGACGCGCCTCCTTTTTGCGCCGCCTTTCGCGCATTTGCATGCAATAAAGATGGCGGGGCGATAACTAGGTTGCCTGCCATTGTTTGCCTTTTCCCCATATTTCTTTTTGCTTATGTGTGTGTATCTGTGTGTGTTAGCCGCACTAGTTGGCCGCCAAAAGCAGCAGCAGACAGCCCAAGCAGCGGCTAAAATAAAAGGCAAAGTCCGCCAACTGGCGTATCCTGCCACTGCCACCGATTCTTCTTCTTCTGCTGGTGCCGCCGCTGCCATGCATTATGCAGATGTACACCAGGTTCATGAATATATATGCGAGTACTTTGTCTGCCTACACTCGCAGACAGCCGCAGACGAAATAATTTATTTAAATAAATGTCCACTCAGGTAATATACAAATATTATAAATTATAATTATTCTTGGGCACATATATAATACATATTCCATCACCACAGACTTGGACTTTAATAAAAGCAGTCAGATAAATAATAGCCGGGTTTAATCCTTATTAAAACATAAGTTAAAAAATTTCAATAGTTCAAGGGATCCACAGAAGACATAAGGTTTTTTAAATCAGTTTTAGAGGTGTCTAAAAGTATACAATAATTATCACTTTTATATCAAATGATCAATATATTCATAGAATGTGGCTTAAAAAGTCTTTAAACATTTTTAATTCTATATTTTAAACTAGAAATAAATGTGTTTTAATAAATTTAAGCTAGTAAAATCGTTGGGCTATAAATAAATAATATAATTATAATTAGGTTTTCTTACAATTTACATTTTTTTTAGAATATTAAATATTTTACCAACCTTTTTAAGTTGTAGAATTTTGAAAAATGTATGAATAGATGCACAATTTGGTATATATATTTTTTTAAGGAATCAAACAATCTTTTTCTTAGTTATAATTGCTAATTGTTTTTTCCTCAGTGTCTAGAGTACTATGCCTTCGCTATTGTGCGAAAAAAACGAAGGCACACAAAACTAACTGACAAAATGCCATATGTTTGTGCGCGATAAGCTGGAAAGCCCCTCCATCCTCCGTCGGCCAAATCCGTTTTCCGACGACCCCATTTCAACGGCTCAGACCTGTAATTATAATTTAACACCGCATCAAATCAAACGGGCTAGGCAATAAGAACAAAACACCAGCAAATCGATGTCCTGGCCATCTTACACGCACATTTCGCCCCAGCTAAAAAGCCAAATGCCCCAACCTGAATCGCTCAACCAGCTCAAAAGCCCCTGGATGGCTGAGTAAATCAAAAATGTGCAATAAAAATTGCAATAAAGCACGCTTCAAAGGTACCTGCCATCGGACGATGGTTTGGATTGCAGGGGGATCGGGGAATTGGATGGCTGCAAACCTCATCTAAGCAACGATAATGATTGCAATTCATTTTTATGACCCCCAACTAACCGTTTCCGGGTATTACGATTCTCGAACCCAATTTGCCGGCACGCATATAACTGAATTCAATTAAAGCCAGAGATTTACAGCTGACGGGAGCGTAATGAACGCTTTTTATGCTAAACGGGTCATTTTAAATCAGAACTAATGTTCCGTTTTAGATTTATGGAATTTGCATTCAATGTGTGCTTAATTAAACATATTTAAAGTGCCGTAGTCGAACAAATTTCTAGTTTGGTCGAAAATTTGCACTTTGGATTATAAATTTATTGATTCCTACTTATTTTTGTAAACTGATTAAAGTTTTTATTTGTATATTTCAGAACAACAAGTTAAAGTCCAACATTTTGCTTTTATTAAAGCCACAAAAATCACGAGGGTCTTGAAATTAATTTAAGATGTCATTTTTATGTGCCTAAAAGTATGCAACAATGTATGTTAAACTCAGAATAACAGTGAATTCATTCAGAAAGACGACTGTTCTTATTTGTTGCACACTTTTAGACACCTAACTTGGCATTTTAAAATGATTTAAAGACCACAGAAAAATATAAAAGTATAAAAAATAATTTTGGTGTCTAGATTTATACAAATATTTTTTTAAAGTAGAAAGTAAATGTTTTTTTCTTATTGGTATGACTCTAATATAAATTGACTCTATATAAATTCTATAAATTGAATGTAATTTTTAACTTAAATACATTTAAATACGTCCCTTAAATTACGTTATTTTTTATAAAAAATGCTTTCAGATACTTTGATTTATATAAAAATACAACTTATATTTGATCGCTTGATTACCTTTGTTCAATGCAATCATTGTGAATTAATATCACTGCAGGCATCTATCTAGGCATTTTCCGCATTGACTTTATAACTGAGTGCGACATTCGTGACTCTTCGAGAGAAAAGGGCATCTAAACAAACACTAGAAATGCCAACGAGGACCGCCCTTTAGCTTATTTTTAGTCGCGTGGCCAGAAGTGGCCAGAGTAACCAGAGTGGCCAGGTTGAAGTGGGCAGGTGTAGGGGGCACCTGTCGTCGCCAATCAACCTTGACTAGAACTGGGCGTTGCAAGGTGGGAGGGTCACTGCCACTACCATAAGAGTCAGCTCTGCACAAGGTTGCCTTTTGCTGCTGCCACACTGGGGGAAATGTCTTGGAAGAACATCATATATTGGAAGAAATAACTAGGGCCTAGAATCACTTATAAAGGTGTCTAAAAGTATGCCACGAAATGCAATTAATTCATTTTAAAAGAAGGTTTCGCCTTTTCATAGCATACTTTTAGACACCTTTACAAGAAATTAGAAACCTCTAAAGATTATATTAACTATTTTAATAAAATAAAATAATACAATCCAAATTGTGACTAATAATAATATTAATATGTAAATTACTAGCTTTGATCCAAGGTTTTGAAAACACCTTGTTATCTAATTTTACAAAAGAATAGAAATAACATATGTAAAACATGTTTTACATATATGTAGCTGCAAAATCCAACAGATTATTCTAAACAAAAGTAAGCTGCATCGATTTTTTTTCAGTGATTTGTTACTGTTGGGTGGCTTTGGATGCGGTTTGCTTGGTTGGTTGGCCAGCGATTTTCCAATAAAGTGAAATTGCATTTGATGATGCCAGGATATGTTTTTTTCCAATCATTCTGATATTTTTCGCCCTTACCCTTTTTGTTTTCCCATGCTGTTTTCCTTTTACCCGCGCCATTTATAGAAAATTGAATAAAAGTGTTGGTGGCATTGCGACAAACTGGTCGACGAATGAGCGCGTGATTGGAGGCGATTTGTAGAAAGGTGGCAGGCATAGCTGCTGACCACCAGGACCTCCTGGTCCTGCCGGCGAAGGAAGTGATTAGTGTTGGGCTCCTCGACGGCTTCCTTGCGTGAGTCGGGATCCCGACAGGAGCGACAGCGGCGACAGGAACAAAGCAAACAAGCCGCAGTGGAGAAATCCAATTTGTAATGGGTAGCTGGTTGCCAAGTTGCCTTTGATTTCATTGTTTCACCAGGTTCGCCCACACACACAGAAACACTCACTCAGTGCAAACGACTTTTGTACACCCCATTTTACACACATTATATTGTGCAAAAGAAAAATCGGAAAAAAGTTGTAACCCAGCAAGATGCATTCGACCAAGATTAAAGAGGGCGATGACAGGGTGAGTTTGGAATTCAATTGCTAGTCCAATGTCCTGTGTGCATATGTGCTGGCCATTAAACGTGGCCAACTAATTTGAATGCCTTGATTAGGAGGACATGGAGCTAAACCAAATCTGGCGAGGATGTCGTAAAATTCAGGGAGCCATTTTTCGTTATAACTTTGACATCTGTGCCGAGTTAAAGCAGCACGATCCTTGCTGCAGCGGCTTTGTGTCCGGTGAGCTCATCCTTTGGCTATATTCCCCCATTTTATGACATTTTTATGACCTACCCACCTTTTTGCAGAACCCATTTTCACGGCCGTATTGGGCAAATATCGCAAGGTGGCCGGAATGTCTGAGTCCGAACTCCGGGATGTCACAGACTATTTCCAAATTCGAGATGGACGAGTAGCATATCGTCAGTTCTGCAAGGTCGTCTGCAGTGAAAGTGAGTTTGCACTTGGCTAGAAATGCTTTCTCAGCTTAAGCCTTAACTTTTAATTTAAAGCCCTCCATAAGACCGCCAAAACGGATCTGGCCACGGGTCTGGAATGGAATGATCCCTGGCATGTGAATGTTATCCCCCAGCCAGAGGATCGCAGACGGCTCTGCTTGATCTTGGTCAAGATTGCCCAGCTGACCCACATTCCTCTCATGCCTTACTTTCAGGACTATGAACTGGTAAGATATACTATGTTTTAATATTTTTTAAAATTTTTTTAATGTTATTAATCGGTTTCGTTTAGATTGCCCAAAATGTAGGAGTCGTAACCGTGGCGCACTTTTCGCGCGTGCTACACTTCATGAAGATCCCCCTTTCCGAATCGGATTTTCTGCTCCTACTGAGGCGCTATATGAAGGATGGATACCTGGTGAACTATGTGGCCTTTCTCAAGCACATTGATAATATTATAGCATATCTGGGCGAGCATCATCTGCTGGATAACTCCCATGTAAGTAAAAAGCAATAAATCTAAAGAATTCGCGATTACGTTAAATTCCAAAAATACATATTTTGACAAAATGCAACATATATAGGACATAATCAAGGACTTTCCTGGACGCCTAGTGGACCTAGAGCTATCACAACTGCCGGCAATCGATGGCTGCAAGGCGGTGCATCCGCTCTTCCCGGATGCCTGTCATACGCCCAAAAAGAATAGAAACCAGTGCGACATTCTCTTCTGCATCCAGAACTACATCTACAAGAACCAAGTGCGCACATCCGAATTCCTCGAGAGCTATGACTCTCTGAACGTGGGAAGCATTACCAAGAATCAGTTCGAGCGGGGCCTGTCCAATATGGGAGTGGGCAAGTATCTGACCCAGAGGGAGATGGCCATCCTACTGGAACGTTACACGGATCCCGTGGATACAAATAGAGTACGCTGGCGCAATTTTGCCGACGAGATTGATACAGGTGGGCAGATATGAAGGTTTCAGATTGCTTACTTATCTAACACTCTGTTATATTTAGTTTTTACCATCAAGAACCTTGAGAAGATGCCACAATGTGTGGTGGAATCACCTCTTCGTCATATACAAGAGCTACCCAGACCAGGAGCCGTGCCCTGGGAGACTGTGCCGGCGAATATTCGGGATCTGTGCGAGGATGCCATGGCCAAGATACGTATACGAATTCGCAATCGTCGCCTCTATCTGCATCCTTTCTTCCGGAGCTACGACAAGTGAGTTATTGGTTCATTTTGGAGTTATTAGAAATTTCCAAATCTACGTTAATGTAATATTATTTTCAATACTTCTAGTCTAGCTTTCAATCCATTTTATTTTTTGTGTTGCTTAGTAATTACAAATCCTCTCCAGACTCAACAGTGGCCATGTGCGCTGCAACATAGCCAAGCAGATCTTCCGCACCAACGGAATCCTTTTATCCGATCCGGAGCAGGACTCCGTGCTGAGGCGCTATGGCAACGAGCTGGGCTTCTGCTACACCAAGTTTTTGGACGATGTCGATCCGGCCGAGTACGCCATGCCGGCTATGGTCACCAAGCAACAGTTGGTCGAGTGTCCGCCGTTCGCGAGGGACAACTTGGAGCCGGAGGACGTCAGCGAGGAGGTCATCGTGCGCATCCTGACGGACTGCAAGCGACAGGCTGTGATCAAAAGCGTTGCTGTCATAGAGTTCATGAAAGACTACGATCGCCACCGCGAGGGTGAGATCCTCGAATCGGACTTTAAGCGCGCCCTGGACAACTCCAGTGTAATCATCAAGGAGGAAGAGGCCACAATCTTGTGCAACATGTGAGTAATCTTACAAATCTTTAATTTGCCTTTTAAAAAACATTTAAAGTTAAGTTACAAGTTAAGTTGCAAGTTACTTTACCCATTCCCTTACCTAATTTCAGCTTCCGTTCCCCCCAACGCGTGTCCTGCATCCGCTACCGGGACTTCTGCAAGGCCCTCGACGAGATCTTCATCCAACTGGACACGAACATGGGTGACCAGGTGGTGACTGCCGTGCCGCTGCTCCACCTGCCCAACCTGGACTGCGTCGACTGCTTCCTGAGCTTCGACGAGCGAACCATTTGTTCGCAAGCCCTGATGAAACTGGCCCGCAAACCGGACGAGATCTCCAACCTGAGCCAGGTGTTCAAGGACTTTGATCGCGAACAGTGCGGCTCCATCACGCAGAACCAGTTCCTGCGTGGCATCACAGTGCGCGACATGCATGTAATGCTGAGCAGCCGCGAGTTCCAGGCCATCTGCAAGTGCTTCGGCGTCAAGAAGGGCATGTGCATGGAGTTCAACTACCGCGAGTTCCTCAAGATCCTCGACGTGCTCTTCGCCACCGGCCAGATGAAGCGCAACTATTAGGCATGTGAAAAGTAACCCCCTCTCAAAATTCTAAGTGTTCCCCAGTCAGTTCGGTCCCCCAAAATTTTTAGTGATACTTGGCAATAAACAACAACTTGTGGACTTTTACTTTAGGTTTTCTTTAATGTAATTCGCTTTAAAACTGCCTGATCTCTTATCGTTCAGTTAAGATAGGTTGTAATTTCGCTTGAGAATGTTTAATTTTTAAGGGGGAGAAACTACGCTTACACATGCGCAACGTTTTCAATGTGTTGATTTGGTTGAAATGCTACCTAAACTGCCCATCCAGCCATCAATAATCTGCTTTTTTCGGACGATTTCATAAAGATTTTCATATAGCTATAGTAATGTATACATAGATAGATTTGATTTAACAATTATCAATTCTTATTTTTGCAGTGGTCTATACAATTGTGGCGGTAAGTAGATAATTTTCTCGCTGTGTGGCTTTAGATTTTTATTAAAATATAAATCTCTTCCCTTTCAGAAGGTGTACATAAATATAGATATATGTATTATGTATGTATAAATGTAGTCTATGAGCGTAATACATATTCCGAAAACAAAAACTAATTCTGTTTCCGCTTTCTGCTCTGTATTATGGTGGATTTGTTTGTTGTAGGTTGTTTCTGCTTTGTTGTCTTGTCGTATATAGTTTTTTGTTTTTTTTTCAATCGAACGGGAAGAAGGCAACCCGATGTGCCAACCAGTCAACGCTTGTTTTCTTGGTTTGTTTGTTTGATTTATAATTATTATTACATATTACAGTTAATTCATAATTAAAGTTAAACAAATACTTATCGTCTATTGTATTGTGTAATGTATGAAACATTTTAGCTGTATGTACTTTGTTTTGTTTCGTAAGTATGCTTGTTTTGCTTTCTTTTCTTTCCTTTCCTTTCTAATGTCTCCGATTCCCTGTGCTACTGACGCGTTAAACAATTACCTCGCATAATGTATGGTACTACATTGGAAAAACAAATTAGTTTCGACACACAGACAACGTGAGCGCTGTTGCACGGCATTTAGTTTGGCAAATGTTGTGTGCCACGTTCTCTGCAAGGTTGTCTTGTGGTTTTCCAGGGGTTGAAGGGTTGTTTGGTGGGCGGTTGGTTGGTTGTTGGTTGGTTGGTTTGTCGGCTTAATGAGCGTGTGGCTATGAAAAATTAGCCACTTGCTGAAAAATTACATGTGTCTCTATGCCTAACTATATGTGTATGCATTTGTGTTTCGTGCGGTTTGGTTTTGTATGGTATAAATGATGTTTTTTCTTTCCTCCTGATGTTCCTGCTGCGGGGTAGTTGCTGCTGCTTCTGATGTTCTTTGTTGGAATGGTGCTACACAACAAGTGTGTAAAGGTTTGTAAAGGTAGCTGATGTTGATATTATTGCTCCCAGCCAGCCAGTCTATTCATTTTCCTTTTCTTTCTTCTATATGTATATACAATTGCGTATATATGCGGTTACTCAGCTGGTGTTTTTTTTTTGACGTGTGTTGTTTTTTTGTAGTAATGCTGCAATGGGGAAACTATGTTTATTAACTGGCATTGAAGGATAAAGGTTTTCAAACTCACCATAACAAACTAAACTAGGTAAAATTCAAATAGTTTGCAGTTATCTGGAGAATGCGAGATACCCAATGCCCACGCCCCCTGCCCCTTTTTAGTAGGGCTGATGCCGCTGCTGGCGTCCACCGCCTCCGCGCTGTTTGCCACCGTTAAAACCGCCGCCACCGCCGCCGCCTGTTTCAGAAACGTTGGAGAAATTTGCAAGACATTAGTGAATTAAATTCAAATGAAATCAGGCAAAAAGAAAGACATGCTCAACATCTGCGGGAAGGGAAGGAAGGGCATCTAAAGATTTCTTTAACTACGCCAAACGACTTCATTTTTCTTGGGAAAATTTTGACCAATACTAAGGGGGGGGGCATAGCAAAATTAAATGAACACAAGTCATGAAAAGCCAATGGAGAGGATAACCAAAAACGATGAAACTGTGCTTTACGGAAAATAAAAATTATTTCGAATAGTCTATGCATAGTATAGGAGGGATGAGGGCCCAACAATTCGTTGGTTAGAGATAGTTTTTTTGCTAGGCGCTTTTACTGTGTTAATACCTTTGGGGCCGCCGCCGCCGCGGGGTCCACCGCGACCACCGCCCATATTGCCACCACCGCCGCCGCCGTAGCCGTTACCCTCAAAGCCGCCGCCGTAGCCGTAGCCGTCTTTTGGTTGCAAAGGCATTTCGTGGATCAATCACACAATCACAAAAGTGTCGTTGATTTCGTGGATTGGGTCGTATAGAAAATTGATGAGAACACAAACAAAGCTTATCTTATAAAATGGTGTAAAACGACACGAACAAAAATAAGGTGGGGAGTGCTACAGGGTGTTGCCAACTGCCATTAGTACTACAAGTTCCAATTTCAATATTAAGATTTTATAAGAACTTTAACTTTAATTTTAAATTATTATATTTCAAATACATTTTTAAATTTCTTGCGTAGATAAAATGTCTTGCAAAAACAAAATATTTTTAGATTTTTAAATATTTTTTTTAAATATCAATTTTTTTTTTTAAATTTCATATTAGATTTCTAGAATTTGAATTATCATGACTAAAAATTCATAGATCTTTAATTTGTTTATCAAATATTTATCAATTCCGATGGATATTATTACTATTCGTTATAAAAGTTAGGAACCATTAATGACACTGATATTTTAGGTACTCGATAAGGATATTTTCTTTAAGGACTAGTTGTTGGCAACACTTTTGGAGGATTGGAACCTACTATTACTTATTTGGATCGAGGGGTTTGCATTCTGTTACGCTTGGTTTGGTCAAAATTTATACTGCTTAACTGGGACGACGCCGCGCCGAGGGGAGACAATTCAAATGGCACATACCGCGAGAGCTGGAAAGGAATCACCTACTCCGGATCCGGAGGAGATTGTGGTTGGTGTGGGAAGAGATCAGGGGTAGGTTGTGGGGCGGAAACTGAAATACACACAAAATTGTTGTCTGGTTTTTGTTTTTTTTTCGTTTTTCTTTTATTTGCTCATTTCTCGTTTTGTGGATTTTGATTATAAGATTGATGATGGTTAAAATGTTTCTCCGTTATTTGCTGTAGCTCAAAAGTACAATAGGTTTTTGTTGCTCTAACATTTGGTTGTTGGTTGTTGTTGTAGTTGTTGGATGCTGGTACACAATAAAAATTTAAAAAACAATTTTCGCTCGCTCTCCTCTTGCAAAAAATGGCGAGGATAATGGCGCAAGGCGGCGCTCACACATACATGCGGTTCGGTTGGTTGTTGTTTGCTCGGTTATATAAAAATAATATAACTCTGGATGTTGTCTCAGATTTTGGTTAGTTGTCGACTTGACGCGACTCTACTCGACTTATTAACATGTTTCACAATGTATTGCAATGGATTTCTCAATTCATTTCGTTTGATTTCTCATTTTTACAGCACTCGTTATGCATTTATGTTTTTTTAATTTTTACCTCATTTTCCACACAACAATTTCAGCATTTCAATTTCAAATTAGTGAATTTTTTTAAAAATGTTTTAAAATTTTCGGAATAAAATTTCGTTAGGATTGCCAAAAAATTTGTGAATTCATTTGCTGCTCTTGTGTGTGTGTATTTTGAATGTCTCACCTCAGCAAAAAGTAATAAAATTGTTTCTTTTTTCGTATCATTTTGGTTTTAAAAAATTCCTTTCGAAGGATCTTCGGGAATTACTAGGGTCTGGGGGGTGGGGGAGGGGGGAGGATGAGGATGCGGAGTTTGTCGCGAATATTATATTCTTGTGTGTCATAGAAAACGTTTTGCGAAAAACAAAAACAAATGCAAATAGTCAACAAATTTTACTTTATACTCGAGTTAATATAATCATTGTAATAATTACTCTTCGTGTTCATTGTTGTTGTTGTTGTAGCTGTTGTTAAAAACAAGAAAACTGGTTTTGTAGCTTAAGAATTGTCTCAGAAATGGTTTTGACAATATATATATTAATTGATTTCATTGTAGAATTACTTTAGTGGTTTCATAATCATTATCATTATCATTATCTTCTTTTTTTTGTAGAGTTTTTCAATGCATTTTACTAAAAACAAATATTAATTACGCTAAATTACTTGTAAATATATACGTTTTAAATGTAATAGAAAAAGGAAGATTTAAGTAAAAAATGAAAAACGTTACAGTTAAGTGAAAAGTTAACACTGTTGGTGCGGTTTTGCTTGGCGGATCGCTAGATTGCTCGATTTCTGGTCGCTTGGTTGCTTGATTGCTTGATTGCTTGCTTGGTTTAGATGTCGGTGGATAGTAGATGGATATAGAGTGGCTCTACTGGGTGTTGTTCTCACCAAAGACCCTCGGGAACCGGTGGTATCGGTTACCGGGCTAGCCGGGCAATCGGTTAACCGCTTGCGAGAAGCTTGAACAAGACAAAGGCGCAGCTTGCGATCGTTTTTGGATATTCGCTTTTGGGTGGTTGGTGGCTGTGTATTTTGAGTTGAACTCTCATTGGGGTTTCTTTTTCTTATATGTTTTGGGTTCGTTTAGTTTGCTTTCTTTTTTTTTTTCGTTTTTGTGAGGCGAAACATCGGAAAATTCGGTATTACAATCATATAATCGTATATAAATATGTTCAAAAATCATAGTTACGAAAGTAATATTACATAATTAAGTGGTAAAAGTGTGGGGAGGGGGAATAGAAACACCCGTTCTGTTTACCAGCAACTTGGCTGCTTATTATATTGGATCAGATCTAAATCGGTGTTAAAGCTCCCGCTACCCGCACTTTTCTAGGTTTCGATGGTTAGTTTTAAAATTTCAAGTTGTAGAGTAACGGAATAGGAAATTATAAAGAAACTAAAAATATATTGTTGTTAAGGTTTTAATATAAAGTGGGGCACAAAATTATTGCTATATAATTGTATTGTAAGTATATGTAAAGGTATACAAAAATTTTGTTTATATCAAAAAAATTTGTTTACACATTTAAACAGCATAATAATCAGTATAATAATTAATAAAAAATATAGCATAAAATGTATAAAAACGTTTCTTGCTTGGATAATTTAAAGGTATATGTCAATTTTTTTTTCTTATTTTGCTTAATTTTTTTTTAATTTGTTTTGTATACAGACAACTTGCTAAAAACATTGAGAAACATGCAATTTCTTTGTAAAATAATTTACTCAAAGTTTATGAATAAAGGTGTATGTAAATGTACAAATGTATATATAATTGGTATAGTTTGATTGTAAAATTGTCGACGCACATTGACAACATTTGAAATGGTTATATCAGCAAAAGTTGATTTCAGGTTCTGCTCAATTTCAAATTCAAAGATATACGAATTGTAAAAGGTATTAATATATATATATACATTTGCCAATAGCAATGCTTGTGTATGTGTGATTTGCTGGTGTTGATCGACTTAACATTTAAAAACCATAAGAAAAAATTATATATGTATATATGCTTGAATTAAAATTACTAAAATTGACGAAGTGTGTTTTTCATTTGTTTTGTTGGAAAAGTTTCATTTTTGTGGCTACAATTAAGATGTTGTTGATGTTGCTATTGTAGTTGTAATTACTTGTCGTTGTTCAGTAAGTAAGTTAGTTAGTTGTTTTTTTTTGGTTCTTTATCCTGGAATCAACGTATGAACATGCAGAATGCCGCAATGCGCTCGCGGTGCAACTAAAACAAGCCTCGAAATTGGATTGTTTCGACATTACGTTACGTTTTTGTCAAGAAAGTTCAGCGGAAATGCAAATAAAGCAAATAAAAGAACATTCTAACGAATGGGGCCGGGGGTGCTGCAGAGTTCAGCCGAGATAAAAGTATTGTACCCCGGATCCGCTGCGCTGACTTTTTGGACCCCGGCCCTCAGATCTTAAGAGCCCTTGGTTGGTTGTACTCTTTTCTCGTATTGTAGTTGTTTTTTACAAGGATTTGCCTTAAAATAATACTATCAAAAATAGTACCATAGTTAAATGTTACGTTTTATGTATAAATATATAACATTTGTATATATTTGATATAAATATATATGGTAGGTATATTGACGTATGGTGCATACGAAAACATATGCATTGCAAAGAACGTGAATATTATCCCGTTGCCGGAATAATAATATGTATCTAAAAATATATTTATATGCTATATATAAGGTATATATATTTAAATAGACATTGAATCAAAGCTTTGATTATGCGTTTCGTTTGTTTTGTTTTTTGTTTTGTTGTTTGTTGTTTGTTGTTTCTTGTCGTTTCTGTTCTGGTTTGTTGTTGTTGTTTAGTGTTTTGTTTAACAAAACAAAAGGAGAAACTATTTAAATAACTATTTTATGGGAGTGCTGAGGGGTGCTGAGGGGGTTGTGTGTGTGTATATATGTGTGTGTGTGTGTGTTTCAACAGATTTTGGTTTCAGTTGGTTCAAACAATAACAGTTTAGTTAACAATTAAAAAAGGCACAAGTTGCAATTGCGCAAAAGGCCAAAAACGCTGGCATTTCACACAGTTTCACATAATTGGCACATGCTCCTCGTGTGTTTTGTGTTTCTTTGTTTGTTGTTATATCTGGGGTTGCTGTTTGCTGTTGTTCATGTTGTTGTTTGCTTGCTGCCCTTGCGTTTGAGGTATTTGTCATCTTTGGAAAGTCTGTTGAAGGCAACCTCTAGTTGTTGATGTTGTTGTTGGTAGGTCCGGTCTGGTGGTCGCATATAAGTAAGGCAGGATTCCACCTCTATATATATGCCTCAACTTGAACGTCACGTCTACTTTTCTCTTCGCTCCTTCTCACTCTTTAAACAACACAATCTTTTTTACACACGCTTCGTCAGTTTTATGTTTAAATGCTACTCAACTAATAATTGGTAATTAAATGTTTTGTTTAAATGAATTCTCGTTTAAAAAGTACGCTTTAAAATTTAAAACATCAAATATATGCCTTTAAAATTATACGTAGTTATATATAAGATAGATATAAATGTGTATATAAAAATTGCGAATTTGCTTGTTATATTAAATGAAGAAAATTGTCTGTCAACATACACATTTCGTTTTTTTCAATATAAAATGTTTAAAATTTATGTTAGATTTCTTGTTTTTTTTTTGTCTACAATATTTTAAAGTTTTCTTGTTTTTAGCGACGTTGCTTTCGTAGTTGTTGTTCTTGTTGTTGTTGTTGTTGATGTTGTTCTTTGACATCTGTATGTCATATACCAACATGGGCTTATATGCCAATATGCATATAGAGATAATACATGCGGTATATAAGCATATATATTGTCAATATATATATATACAATATATATCGAAATGCAGCAAAACTTTTTGTTTTTGTTTTTCTCTCAGTTTTGTTTGAATGGGAAACACAACAACGTGGAAATTTTGGTTCAGATCAGGTCTATGGCAAAAATTAAAAAGTTTATATGGTGTTTTGCGGTTGTTGTTGCTTTGTTTGCTTGATTTTTTGTTTCTGATTTTTTTGCTGGCCTGCTGATTGCGGCTAGGCTCTACTTAGAACTGCTGATAGTTGTTGCTATTGTTCTTGTTTTGATGGTAATTACTCGACGTGTTGTTATTGTAATAATTGTTCTGAGCACTACTTTGTTGTTTGTTGTATTTACCATAACCGTAGTCATATCCATTATAGTAGCCGCCGGTATAGTAGTCGCCATAGCCAGTGGCACCATATCCGCCGTAGCCGCCATATCCCGAGTAGGAACCCTGTCCGTCCCACTGGTTGTTGTAGCCTGCAAGAAGATGGCGAGTGGTGATTATAGGTGTTTCTTTAGGGGATATCTCCTTAGCTTATCTGCTAGCTGTACTAACCACCACGTCCTCCGTAGCCACCACGTCCGCCACGCATACCACCGCGTGGTCCTCCTCGCATACCGCCCATCATCTGGTTCTCCGGCTTGGGCGTTGCCCGCTTAACATCGACCTCCTTGCCGGCGATCTTCTGCTTGGGCGTCTTCAGCAGGTCCGTCACCACCTGCTCCGAATCGAAGGTGATGAAGCAGAAGCCCTTGCGCTGCGACTTTTGCTTGTCGAATGGCATCTCAACCTCAACGATCTTTGAGAAAGAAATATGCAGGTTAGTACTTGATCATAAGATAAACCATTAATATAACAGATTTGGTTACTTACGTTGCCAAACTGTCCAAAGTAGGTCTTAATCTCCTCATCGCTGATCTCTGTGGTCAGACCGCCGACAAAGATCTTGCCATGGCGGGCCTTGGCCTTCTTGGGGTCGACCTTCTTGCTGTTGATTATGTGCTCATCGGCGGCGCTGACCTTGTCAATGGCCTCGGTGTTTGTGAACACGATGAAGGCGAATCCTCGGGACCGTCCGGTCTGGGGATCTGTCTTGACATTGATGCTCTCGATCTCACCATATTTGCCAAAGTGATCGCGCAGTTCCTCTGGAAAAATAACAAACCAAGTGTAAGTAAGTATTTTAATCATTTTTATTTTTCTTTACTTACTCTCGGTAGTTTCCCAGCTCAGACCGCCCACAAACAGTTTTCTGCGAAAGGTCAAAATTCAATTGGTTAGTTTTATGGGATTACAAATAATTTTAAGATCTACGAAGGGGACATTTTTGGGAAATGGGTGGGAAATAAGGTAGATCTGGGATATCAGGCACGAAAATAGGTTGTGTTTAATGCGCGAGGCAAATACTTTCTTAATTTACTTTAAATTTCTCTTCTCTTACTGTTTTAGGTATTGGCTGCAAAAGAATTGATGACAGAGCAAGAATACAAAACGAATAAAAAAAACTCACCAAATTTGAAGTGAAAATTTGCTTTAGTTACTGTATTGCAATCAAACAATTGATCGGATAGTGTCAAAAAACTTGCAAACTCGGAAATGAGCGAAAGAGTTCGAGGAGCGAGCGAGCGATCGATCGAGACACAAAACGAGCGAAAGATAATAGATATATAATATATATAAGATATGCAAGAGTGAATTATTTAGTTTTTGTTTTTGGGTATACTTATAGTTTTTGTTTGTACAATTAACAAGTAACAATTAGTCTTTATTCAATAGGATGAGAAAAATGCAAAGGTTTTTATGCTGGATTGTGGTTGGTTTTACTTTCTTTATTTATTTGGCTGTTTATTTTATTTCCTTTATTTTTTTTTTTATAAAAAAGAATGTTGAAAAAAATATGCATAGACACTTATAGTTTACTGTGATGTACGTTACTCTCATAGATTTCTGGATTTTTGGAAAGATATCTCAGCGTTCTCGGCAGACTCCCGGCAAATTTTGAACAGTCTCGTCACACGGCGGCGGAATTTCGATTGCAATTTAGTGATTGTGCGTCATTTTTGCGGCAATTCGTTACGTTACATTCGTTTTCTTTGTGTTTCTTTCATCGGGCGATATATAATATATATTTTAGGAGCTTCATAAAAACAAACGAAAAAACTGCGAGTCTCTTTTTTCACTCGGTCTCTCTCTGTCTCCGATTACTTGGTACTTTTTTTTGTTATTTTTTTTTTGTCTGGGTAATTTACAAGTTATACGTTAAGATACAATACAATATATACTCGTATACAGTTTACATATGGATCCAATTTAAATCGAGATAATTTGTTGATAATTTTGTGTGTCGATAGTTCTATATATTGGCTGACTGACTGATTGATTGTTTTAGTTTTGGATAGATAAATACCATCAGCATCAGTATCGGCGGAGCGGAGACTTTTGGAGACTGGAAAGTGGAGAGGGTTGGATATCCACCAAGTCCGCCGAATCCGAATCCGCAACCGTTTGCCGGGGGCAGGAATACGAATCCAAATCCAATTCCGAATCCGAATCCATATCCGACTTGAGCATAGCTTATAACCCTGACCCTGGGCATTTCACTTCTCTCAAAACCTGCCGGAGAGGAACAAGGTTAGTTCGCTCACAAGACAACAGGATAAGCTATGATTTTGGATTTAATTTCTCCATTCCGTCCTTCAATTTTCGGGGCACTCTCCTCATCTTCTTCAGCGCTGGTTTCGTATTTTCGTTTTAATGTACAGCATCGTGTGACTTAAGATTAAACTTAGATATTAAATGATCAGTAGGATGGGCAAATGAAGTGTATGCTAGACCTAAAAACAAAACCATGGGGCAAAAACAAAGGACCATTCTACGTTATCGTCTCCAGATTTCTAGCCTATCACAATTTTATTGCTTATCAAAGTACATTTTTGATTAAATTACTTTTTCATTTGGCGCCTTGGCAACTCTGAAAACAACGCCGGCTGTCGCTCTCCCAGAGAAGGGGGGAAAAGAGATGGCGAGAGCGAACGAAGCCGGCAAGCAAAAGAGAATAAGTGAAAACTGCAAAACACGCACACACATACGAAACATCGGGCGTTAGTATGTATGCATGTGTGCGGCCGCCATTTTGGGTACAGAACTGGAAGAGCACAAAATAACAACGAATAGCCGAACCAAAGAGTAATGCGAATAAAAAAGAATACACTGGCAAATACAAACATAACTTTTTTCCAACTTTTTTTTCTCGATTTTATTTTGCAAGTGAAAGGCAGCCGTATGTTTCTGGGCGCGTGTGTTTGTGTGTGGGGCAACGTGGGTATCCAACATAACCTCACAAAGGGGGGAAAATGTGCTCCAAGCTGAAGAAAACTGGGCTTTTCATTGCAGGCCGTATGCATGTGTGTGTAGAGGAAGACGGTGAAAATTTTCCATTTCTCCCGAGGCTATGATGATGCATTTTTCCGAAGATTCTATTAATATGACTGAAGTACAGTCGCACCGACACCACACACACACAACGCACACACAGACACACCGAGCCCAAGCGAGAGAGAACACAAAAGGGGTCAGACTTCCCCCGCAAGACCCCGTAAAACCCATACAACTCGACCAACGACGTTAGCTTCGCATTTACGTAACATTATACATTATATGCAAGGAGAAAATCTAAGCGGGGCACATGATCATCAGCTGCCCCATTGCAAGAGAACAAAGAGAAAAGAAGATATATCCGCCGGATAATCGACATACCTGTCGTCGTCCCGCTGGCCAGACGCTCCCGACTGGTTGTCCGAGCTGCCGTTGGTCGAGCCGGCGGCGGCCCCATCCCCGTTTTCGGATCCAGGACCGTCGGCGGTCACGTCCTTGGTGAAGTCCTCGCCGTTCATCTCGCTGTCCACTTGCTGCTTGTCGGCCATATTGTGTGTGTCTGCGTTCGATTTACTAATTTCGGGGGCTAAACAGCACGATTTTCGGTTGATTTACGCAGAGCCGGAGATTTTTACACACTCGCCAAAAAAAGTCGCGCGTACGAATGAATGTTCGACCGGAAAATGACAAATGCAAGCGACAGCGTGTGTATATGGGTGCGGCGTTGCCAGCTCGTCGCGCTGCCAGTTGGGGCGATTTGGTATTATTTGGGCTGGTACTTAGTCTATCGGCCTGCTCTGCTGTGGTTTGTTATCTTTACATTTACAAGGTTTTACATTGGTGGTTTTGGTATTTTTCAACCCCTAAATGGGCATAACAGGGGATTTATGGGGCGCGTGACTGTCAGTTTGCACTACGGCAACTCTGTTTCAAGGAGTGTGCACACACCCGAAATGGGAAATAAATTATAAAATACCAAAATTAAAAATCACATTATTAAAAATACTAAGCCAAATAAAAACTTTAAATTGACAATTAAAAATTTCATAATTTGGGACTTTGAAAAATCATAAACATAGAAACCTAAAAATTAAGTCAACTGAAAAATATTATTCAATTATTATTAATTTAATTAATTTGTTTAAAACATATTGCAATGGGAACAATTTCTATTTGTCATCTTCTTTTGTTTTTTTATTTTGTTTTATTTAACAACGCATATATTAAATTAAAGAGGGCAGATAACTTTTTTTTCTAATCTTTATAATTATAAAAAGTATCTGTTTTTTTTTTAATTTAAATTATTTATAGATATATATTTCGATTAGAAACCACCCAAGAAAATATATTGCAGTCGTACAACCTCCAAAGACATACCATTTATAGAACTCAATAAAAAATAAATAAATAAACCAAGCAAAACCCATGTTTAAACAAATATTTTTAAACAATATATTTGACAGAAAATACCAACTTCCCCACCCCTCGAAACAGTGTGTACACACCGCCGCAAAGCCGCCATCATTCACTGCACACACCAGCGCACACCAACACAAGTGAAAAGAAACCGAGAATAAAACGCTGCAGAGGCAAAAAGAGGAAAAGAGGAACGAACGTCGGTTCTCTTCTCGATTCAACACACTTGTCCAATTTCATTGCGTTTGCGATTATTTTCTACTCAAAAGCCACAACCTATGCATCGTAACTTAATTCAACAACAACTGTGATCGCCAAACATCGGAAAATAACAAAAAAAAGCACGTCAAGAATTGCCAAGTTAGTTATTCTATAAAAAAAAGACAAGAAAATTGCAACAAAGTAGAGTAGTGTGTGTGTGTGTACGTGCAAGAGTGTGCCTGTGTGTGTTCTGTGTGCAGTTTGCAATTTTGTATTGTATTTTACAAGTTTTGCCCACTGATTTTTAAACCGAAAATCCTGCATAATTTCAGCGCTCCATTGAAAAATCCACCACTCCCCGCCCCCGCAGGAAGAAAACAAAGAAAAGTGCTACAAAAAGTGCCGATTTTTCGGCAAATTTCAACCCAAAAGCAATACACATTGTGCATTAAAACTAAAAAGGAGGAGAAAAATCGCAAAAAAAAAAGGTGAGCCGGCGGCGGCCTCGTGTGCGCGGTCTAGAAAAACTGGCATTTTCCATTTTCATTGGGGTGGCGCATACTAAAAAAGAAACAGCCAACTTAAAAACGAAAAGTCCAATGGGCGTGTTTTTCCTTTTTGCGGGACCCCAAACATTTTTGCCATTTTAGCGGCTTTTTTTTTGATTATCGCTTGCGCATAACCTAAAAATTTTCGAAAAAGTAAATTGTTTTTGTAAATTTTTGTTTAAATGCTGCTCTTTAACTATCGCTTTCTTTGTTCTTCCTACACACGCGGTTCGGCAGCAGAAAGAGAGAGGAAAAGAGAGAGAGTGGCGCGTTCATAACCGTATAAGTGTACATGTGTGTGTGCCGCAACTCTTTGTGCATTATTTGTTTTATAGGCAAATATTTATGGCTAAAAAGGGGCTAAGAGGCACATACAATCTAGTTTATTTTAAACATTTAATGGTTTTCGTTGGTTAAGCTTGATTTAGCAACAAATTAACCTTTTGGCCAAGCCGGAGTTCAATGAAAGCGGCGCCCCAACCTTGAAGCCCGAACATAACCTCAATTTAATTCATGCTCCCCGCTTGGCGGCTTCTTTTTTTTTTTGCCCATATATGAGGTCATTTACTTACACACACATGTGCAAAGTCCTTTGGGTCGGGATCGCAGGTACAAAAACGGAGAGCACGTGCAGGGTTAAATATCCTGCAACAACAAGGCAAAGTGGAACTTTGGGTGACAGCTGCACTATACATTTTCCCCTTTTCCGCATGTGCAAATGTGTGTGGGGCCAAAAAGTGGGTCAAACCGCATCGCGCTGCGTCTTTTTTTTTTATATGCACTGCGGTAAAATTGGCTCCTTTTTGGGTGGACCCCTTGTCCTAGCCAGTGAAACTCTAGATCCTTCTAGAGAAAACAGTGGTGCCCATAATAATAGTGGCAAGAAATCCGTGATAATCCTATGATAACTTGGATATCGGTACTTCCTGGAATATTTATTAGAATTCCTTTCACTAAGGACCCAAGACTTAAGAAATCTTTAAAATTATTTTAAATATATCTTTAAAAAAATTTAGATAATATATTTTTTTTAAATATTTGCTTTTAAAATGAGGTAAATTCAAAAAAAAAAAATATTAATAGTAATAATTAATAATTTTCTATAAATAACCAAGGGTATAAAACTTTCGATTGACCAAAATCTTATTGCTTTTCGTTATCAAAACTAAAAATTATAAAAAAAGTTCACGTGATGAAAATATACAAATTCAATTCTTTGATCTCTACCGAACTCACTTGAGAATATGATTTAATGACTGTTAACTCAACCGTGGTCGTTAGGAATGTGGGGAAAGGAAACTGATACTTTCGCAAGAGATTACGCCCTCATCGATACCCCGATTAAAACAGCCTTTTGGCATTGTAGATAACGAAGTAACCCCCTGCTTTGATTTCAAAGTGTCAGTTCGAGAAATCAACACCCAGTCCCATCTTTTAGGACTTTTGCTAATTTTTATAATCCAAAAACCAGACTGATTTCCTGTATATTATTACTTTATAATTAAAAGTGCCCTTATATTTTTTGCACTGTTTCGCAGACGTTCGAATTCCACACTCTTGAGGTAAAAAACAAAATCGACACCGATCAGGCACCGTGTCGATAAGTCCAAAAACCAGATAGAAAGCGGAACAGGAATTGGAAGAGGAGACTAAGAACCAGAGTCGAGAAGCCCTTAGTTCAGAGAAGGAAGAATCAATCGACAGCTATGGTCATGGATGCGACCCAATCGCAGCAGCCTTCGCCGCAGTCGGTGGGACGTGAGTTTGTCCGCCAGTACTACACGCTGCTGAACAAGGCGCCCAATCACTTGCACCGCTTCTACAACAACAACTCGTCGTACATCCATGGGGAGTCCAAGCTGGTGGTGGGTCAGCGGGAGATCCACAACCGGATCCAGCAGCTGAACTTCAACGATTGCCATGCGAAGATCAGCCAGGTAGATGCACAGGCCACGTTGGGCAACGGTGTGGTGGTCCAGGTCACCGGGGAGCTGTCCAACGATGGTCAGCCCATGCGTCGTTTCACCCAGACATTCGTCTTGGCCGCTCAATCGCCGAAGAAGTACTACGTGCACAACGACATCTTCCGCTACCAGGATCTGTACATTGAGGACGAACAGGACGGCGAGTCGCGGTCGGAGAACGATGAGGAGCACGACGTGCAGGTGGTTGGCAGCGTTGGCGGCACCGTGGACCAAGCTGTTCAGGTGGCAGGCGATGTGGTTGCCCAGCAGCCGCAGCAGCAGCAGGCTCCCCCGCAGCCGCAGGCTCAGGTCGTGGTGCCCCAGCAGGTGGCTCCTGTAGCAGCCGGCGGTGCTGCCCCGCAGCCGATCTTCTACCCATTGCCAGCGGGAGCTGCTGCCGGACGTCCAGTGGCCGTTTTGCCGCCAGCTCCACAAGCAGCGGCGGTGCCCCTGCCCGCGCAGTTCACTGTGCCGCCGCCACAGCCCATCCAAAATGGAGTGGTGTCGCACGAGGAGCTGCAGCAGCAACAGCAGGTGCTTGTGCCGCCCAGCGTGTCTCCGTTGGTGCAGCAGCAGCAGCCGAGCGGCACCCCGGTGTTGCCCATTGTTCCAGTGCCAAGTGCGGGCTTCCAGCAAACACCACTGGTGGCACCACAGCTCATCCAGCAGCAGCCACCTCAACAGCTGCCCCCGCAGCAACAGCAGCCGCAACCCATCCAGCAGCAACCTTTGCAGCAGCAGCAGCAGCAGCAGCAACCGTTGTCGGAGCCCGAGGAGGTCGAGGTGCCACCGCGCCAACTGCAGAAGCCATCCACGCCCGTCGAGGACTTCAAGACCATTCACGAGCAGCAGCAGCAGGAGAAGTACGAGGCCGCCAAGCAGCAGCAGAACGAGCCAAAGACCTACGCGAATCTGTTCAAGTCCACATCCTCCTCGCCCAGCGGCTTTGTTAATGCAGCCCTTCAGCAGCAGCAGCAACTCCAGCAGCAGCAGCAACAACAGCAGCAGTCGATCAGCAGCAACACTTACAACTCGTCCTCGGCATCTGCGGCCGGCGGCAATGGCGGTCAGGTTAGCTACTCCACCACCGCTTCGTCCTACAACAACAGCAATGGCAACTCTCGACTGGACAACGGCGGTCCGCTGCCGCAGCGCAACAACTCGATCCGTAACAACAAGGGTGGTAAGTTGTCAATCCTCCCCTAACTTTAATGGGGTCATTCCCCTTTATAAGACTTGAGAGAAATTCTTCAAGAACTTGTATTGCATAGCCTTGGATTTTAAACCAGTTTTGAACGCTAAAGTGAAAATATCACTAGAGATTTTAATAGTATACATATCAGCAGACCAACTTTCAAACATTCATAAAACCCAAGAAATAGATATAATGTTAGATTATGATGTATAAATATTTATTTAATGACTAGATCTCGTTTGTGAGCGTATAATTATTGTGTTCTTAATACCTATTATAAATCTTTTTTGTCGTTATAAGAACGCGTCATTGGTATAGAAAATGAATTATACATTAGTTCACAAAACACCTAAGAGATGTTTTTCGGTATATATTAACTTTATAAATTTAAGCTGTTCTAATTTGCTATCTATTTATTTTTTAATTTTCTTCAGACTTTGAGCAGCGTCGTCCGAGCAACACGCAGCAGTTCGGTGATAATCAGCAGCTGTTCTTGGGCAACATCCCGCACCACGCAAGCGAGGATGATCTGCGCGACATCTTCTCGCGGTTCGGAAATGTCCTGGAGCTGCGTATCCTGTCCAAGGCTGGCAACAAGGTCATGCCGGGCATGCGTAGTCCGCTGAACTACGGCTTCATTACCTACGACGATCCCGAGGCGGTGCAAAAGTGTCTAGCCAACTGCGTGAGTACATCAGAAAATCCATATATTCGAAGAAATTAATGATTTAAATAATGTTTTTATACATATTATTTAAAAAGTCTTTGTTAAATAATTTCAAAAAAGTGATCGAGATTACTAAAACCAATTATTTTCATTCTTATAGCCCCTGTACTTCCCGGAGAACTCTCCTGATGGCCAGAAGTTGAACGTGGAGGAGAAGAAACCGCGCGTGCGCAGCGACATGGTGCCTCGCCAGCCGATCGGCGGCAACAACCTCAACAACAACATGGGCCGTCTGGGCGGTAACAACGGTCCGCAGTCGCGTCCGATGGGAAACAACAACGGCAGCGGTGGCGGCATGATGCGTAACAATGCCGGGGGCAACAATCTGCGTCAGGGAGGCGGCGGCGGAGGCGGAAACGGAGCTCCCCGCCTGGGCGGCGGCGGCGGATTCGGACAGCGCCAGGATAACCGCACCGGTGCCGGCAACAACCAGTCCAACGGACCGCTGCGCGGAGCCGGAAATGGACAGACGGGTGGTGGCAACTACGGACGTCGCTAAAGGAATTCCTCAGCACATCAGCAAATGCAAAAGCATCGGCCAGAGCAGAAGCAGCAGTAGCCACAACAATAACAGCAGCAACAACCCAACGTTAAAAAACATCGACTTCTTCCACAATGCAATCAATCAATTACATTCAAGAACATCTCATGCAATTAAACACACAAACCCACGCAAATCACACTAACATAAAAGTAGTTGGAGCAACAAAAACAGTCAACTGTCCTTTAAATGTTCCTGAGCGCAACTCGGGGCGTCGAGCTAAAAGAAAGGATAACATCAAGATCTTGAGTCTCTCCTTAGTTTAATTGCGTTAGGCTCGCTTTTTCCAGCCAGTTCGTGCCAAAATATACCGAAATTCTGTGCAAATCTCTGTTGTGAATCCAAAAAAGAAAGCTTCAGCTCAACTGCTACTCTCTACCACCCTCCACCCACCACAAACCGCTCACGAAATCACCTTCACCATGAAACACGTGTATTAAGTTTAAGTCTCAATCAAGCACATCCATGAACATTCATCGAAGCACACAAACAGACAGAAGACACACCACACACACCACCCATCTTAGCATAAATGTAAACTTTAATTTCAGCTATCGTTTGGCAAAACACTTTCAACAAAAATCTAAACTAAGTTCGCGAGATGAGAGAAATTGGTTTTTGAAAAGAAGGAAAGGAGCAATGCAACACATTTTCGTTTGTTTTTTCACTGAATAACCACATTACTTAAGCTAAATAAAAGAAGAAATTAAAAGGGAAAACTTAAAAAACTTAGCTAAAAGAAAAAAAAAAACAAAAAAATGAAAAACCTTTGTAAAATGCAATAAAAAAGAGCAAAAGAAAGACTTGAAAAAATTAATCTAAAAACTAAAAAAAAAAAAGGAATGTAAACACGAGAAAAATGTAAGGCGCGGTTAGAAAACAAGCAAAAATAAGATCAAGCTAGAACACACAAGAACAAGAACTCAAACCTCTTATAAAACATTGAAATCGAAACGAAAATCAATTCAGCACCAGAAAACAAACGCATCAACGTCGTCGTTTAGCGCCCCAAGAAGTCCGCCGCATCTTAGAGCCTGTAAACCTTTTGCTACTTAAATCTAATTTGCAGACACTGACACATTTAACTAGCTAGTCTATATAGGGAATCGAATCGAATCGGATCGAATCGAATGATTGTTGAAATGAGAGCGTGTGATGGCAAAAGCGGTGCCGGCGCCGCAGCGGGGGCGTGGTCGATGCAATCGATGATGATGAGGGACGGACGGATGGACGGACTGTGTTTTCGCTTCTTTTTTCGTTCTGTGTAATGAGTTCAAGGTCGTAAACCAAACTAAGTCAAGCAACTTAAACGATTTGGTGTTTCCAACGCAGTTGTGAACTAAAATTTAGTACATATTTTTTAAATAAAATCAAGAAAAGCCCAAAAAAATAAGATGAGAACCATATAAAACACACACAAAAACTTATTATAATAGTCGAAGGACGAGACAACACAAGCTACTAACATTTTTCTCAAGGTAAAACAAGCAAAACATGTAACAAAAAATATATACAAATATATATATAAATAAAACAAAAACTCATATAATTTAATGTTAACTTTTAGACTTACCAGAAATCTAAATATACATATATATATTTATATAACTGCTGTAGCAAAGGAAGAGAAGGCAGAAAAGCGAAGAGGGGAACTAAAACATTTAAAATCGTGTGAGAACTTTTTGAATTTTATCGCAGGCGTCCAAATATGTTTGCCTAAGTTATTCTTGTTTTGTTAAAACTTAAAACTTTTGATTCGTTGGAAACATATCATTTGTTTTTGTTGGTCGACGCCTGCTCTAGAGAATCAATTGCTAAATCAATTACTTTCTACAACTATTTCTAGTACAGACACATAAACACACACACAGCCAAACATTTTTAGCACTGTGAACAGGGTCTTAAGCAATTTTAGTACATTTTTTGTAAAACGAAAATGTTAGTGTTCAAATCTTAGCTCAACGATCAGTGCTGGAAGTGCTTCGTAAACACCCTCAACAAACAAAAAAAAAACAGCATCAACAATACAATACAAATCAGAGGTACTAACTAAATCTATGTAAGAGTAATGAAAAACAAACAATTACGAGTTCATGCTCATTTCTAAGTAAACCGATGAAATCACAATACTGCAGTTTGTAAAGAGTAAAAAAAGAAGGAAACACTTAATTATAATTTAATTTATATGTATACAACTACAAATAATTATAATAATAAAAACAACCACAAAGATTCAGCGTGTTTACCAGAAAACTTATGATTTGTTTTATTTCTACTTCTGTACTTATCAAAATATATACAAACTTTACATTGGATCGGACCGATTGTTTTTCGTTTCTGGTAAACGCGATATCTCCTGAAAAACACCAATAACTCGTAGATTAGATATCTGGAAAAGAAAACACCACAGAGACGAGGATGCATATAACGTTTATTTTTACTTATCAAGGCGATTCCTGCGACTGAATCCGATTTCCATTGCCTTTGTGTTAAAACAACTGAGCATTCAGCATTTAATTGAAATTGATGCGCACAAAGCTAAGCAATTGAAAGTAATTTGCATAACTTTAATCAATCACAGCCAGTCGATAAAATTCCCACTCTCCAATCCCCAATTCCCGAGTCCCAGACATAATTCAGTGGTGCGTTTTATAGCGTTTCAGATATAAAACATTTACGCAAAATCAATTCACTCATGCAATACTTTAAATGAAAAAAAAACCAACAGAAATAGTATAAATAAAGAACAAGAGTTTACGATTTTAAGTCTTAAAAATTCAGTGTATTGTTTTGTTTATTATTCTTCCTCTTAAAGGTATGGCGTTACATCGTAAAAAATCGGAAAATACCATTAGCTATGTGATTGTGGAAAACGTCGATCCAGTTTTCGCCAAATTAGACGCCTGCAATAATAAAAGAGATTCGATAAAAATAAATGGGAGCAACAAAATCGGTAAATTATTTAAAATATTCAAATTTGTTTGAAATTTCGTCAAATGTCAAATGAGCACACTGAAAAAATTCTCCCTTACATTTAAAGTCTAAAGTGAAAGGTGATATTTCCCAAAAATTTGAAAAAATAACTTCTGAAGATACATTTTTCAAGTAAAGTGAACTTAAAAGAAATGCAATTGACTTCAAATACCTCTAATTCACTTTTGAGTGCATATAACTCTTAGAACAATTTTGAAGTCGAAGGCGATGTTTCCTAGAAATTTGAAAATTTATCATCTGATACATTTTTTCAAATAAAATGAATTTTTAACAAATCCCCACCGACACCAAATATCTTTAATTCACTTTTGAGTGCATATAACTCTTATAATAGTTTGAATTCAAAGGGAATACTTTCTTGAATCTTAAAAATAATATCTTCTGAAGTTACATTTTTTTTTAAATAAAGTGAGTTTTTATAAAATTGCCATTGATTCCAAATATTTCTAATTCACTTTTGAGTGCATATAACTCTTAGAAGAGTCGGAAGTCAAGGCAATATTTCCTTAAAATTTGAAAAAATATCTTCTGAAGATACATTTTTTTTTTTCTAATAAAGTGAATTTTGAAAAAATTGCCATTGACTCTAAATATCTCTAATTCACTTTTGAGTGCATATAGCTCTTAAAAAAATCGGAAGTCGAAGGCGATATTTCCTAGAAATTTGAAAAACATCTTCTGAAGATCCGACTCTTAGAAGAGTCGGAATTCAAAGGCGATATTTCCTAGAATTTTGAAAAAATACCTTCTGAAGATACATTTTTTCAAATAAAGTGAATTTTAAAAAATTGCCAGTGACTTCAAATTTCTCAAATTTACTTTTCAGTGCATAACTCCTAGAAGAGCTCAATATTTCTCCGTAGTAAAAAACTGATATATGATATATTTAATATATATATTTGTTAAATAACGTACCATAGGCTGGTGGTGAGCCCCCGTTGCCCATTTTTGGATTGAGGTCGTGGGCTGGAGCTTGAGCGGGCTTGAAGATCTTGTAGTCGCCGGTGGGCCACTTCTTAATGGCCCCAATTCCAACTGATGCTCCTGCCTTCAATCCCGGTCCCAGCTTAACTCCCGAACCGCCATCCGCATCGCCCCTGGCACCTAGATCCACTTTGGCGGCCGAAGGAGTCACCTGGACGCTCTTAGAATCGTTCTTGGGACGATCGCTGGTCGAGGTCTGGGCATGCTTGTGCCCAGCCTTTGGTGGCCATTCGCCCAGCTTGCTGGGTGTCCACTCCTGAGCAGCGTATTTCCCGGGTTTCGGGTAAGAGGCCCAGGCATTTGGACCGTAGCCGGTGAATGGATGCCCCGGATGTTGTTTGGGATGGCCTGCGTAGTGCCCGGGAGGAGTTGGTGGAGCTACAGGGGTCACATACGCAGCCCAACCATTGATGAATGCCGATGGTGGCAGGACGGACTGCACCAGGTACGGATTGTAGTTGCTGTTGCGGCTATAGCTGTCCAAAGAGGCCGGCTGCGGTGGAATGTAGCCGGCACGAACGGATCCGGAAACGGGGAACCGCAGGCGCTTGCCGGGATCAGGCTTCTGGGTGGACTTCTTCACCTCCACCGTGTTCAGGCTGATCGAGTGCTTGCTCTGGGCTGGAAATGAAAGCAAATATTAAGTGGGATTAAATTAATTCCTTTACTTCTTAAGACAAAGTATTATAACAATACACAAAAAAAACAGAAAGCTTCATTATTAATAAGATTATTATTATATAAATTAAATAATACATTCAAGACTATATAATATGAAGTCTATACTTTACATTTTCATTTCTATACTAAAAAGTCTATATTTTTGGATTTGTGGTATTATTTGTATCCAACTACATAAAATTGTTTAGTATAAAATGAATACTTGTGGTTTTAAGGTTTCAAATTAGTATTTATTAAATACCTATCCTATTGATGCTAAATAGGTACTTAATAGTGTATAATTAATGTAACAATAGTTGCTTTTCTATGACTATTTTTTTCGGTGTATTCTTTAATATGTCCCTTTTATACTATACAATATGTAGGGTAGTTTATTTAACATATGGAAAACTTACCCAAAGCCCGCTCGGCACCTAATGGATCTCCAAACTCCAGGAATCCAAATCCTCGCTTACGCCCAGTGTCCTTGTCAATCAGCAATTTCACGCCGACGACTGCGCCAAACTGCGAAAAGTATTCGCGAATGGTTTTCTCATCGTGACAGTCCTGCAGACCGCCTAGGAAGATCTTGGTCGTTTTGACGCCGCCGGGTCCACCACCTCCAAGACCTGAACCTCCACCTCCTCCTGGCTTGGTAAACTCGTGACGTGGCAGAGCTGGCTTGGTCTCCACAGATCTAAATCGGAAAAAGATTAGATTTAAATTGAATGATTTCTAATTAAATATGTTAATACTTTTAGTCTTATGAAACAAATTGTACCAAATTATGGGATTCTTATATAAATTATTATATTTTAAAATATAAAAAAATGCGAATAGATTGCATATAAAAATCTTTCTTCAAAATATTTTAAAATTTCTCAATCGAATTGTGACATGTTTGAACATGTTTGTTATCCTGCTTTAATTTAAGTTTCAAATAATAAATTATTACCGGTGCATAATTTTAAGTTTTTGAACACTTACAAATATCTTTTTAAAACAACTTATATTTTTTGAGTTAATACATTTTTTAAAGATATCTAAAATTAAATCGTGAGTGCATATGTATATATCCATTATAAAAATGGAATCTGTTAGAAACAAAAATTTGGAAATCAAAGTCACCTAGGTATAGGTTATGGTACTCACTTGTTATCAATGGTATGCGGCCGGGCCTTTTGGACCTTATCGACGGATGTGGGATCCACATAGGTGACGAACCCAAAACCCCTTGAGTGACCCCTCACCGGGTCGCGCATGACCACCGCATCGGACACGGCTCCGAACTGCCTGAAGAATTCGAGCAAGGTATCCGCAGTCGTCTGGGTGGATAGGCCTCCAATGAAGATCTTGCGCAAATGCTCGTCGGCATCATTTCCCCCGTTGGCGCTAGGCAAAGGATTATTGCTCGCAGCGGACACCGGATTGGAGGAGCCGCTGTTCCGGGCAGTTTTGCACTGCCAAGAAGAGTGGTTTTTTAGACCAGGACCTAAGGATACTATTGATGATCTTACCTCCGGCAGGCAAGACGTTGTGGTACAGTTCTCTGTATCCATTTTTTGCAAGAATATCAAATTAAAATAGTCCAAGTTACGGCTAAGAATTTAACCCGACCAAAGTTTGAATGATAGGCAAAAAATTTAAATGTCAATTACTTAGATATGGACTATCGGAAAAATCCAGAAGCTTCTGTTTCCACATAGGCACGAGAAAAAAGGATAGTTCGACAATATTATGTGATTCAACACTAGGCTGCAAATCGATTATCAATATATTTGGTCAGACTTTCTAAACCCTATAACCTAACCTATAACCCCTTTAATTTGTAGGACCATTTCTCTTTCTGCTTGCTCTCCCAGCAGATCTAATCACCATAGTTGTCCTTCGAGCCCCATGGAAAAATTAAGAACGATTTTTAAACAACTAATTCGCCGAAAATAAATTTAAAGAAATATCTTCTAATATATTAACATATAAAATACAATACTTTCGAAGTGATGCGACTGTCAATCGTCTCTTTAAGTGATATAAACAGGACAGCTCAGTACCAACAGCTATTCCACACTGTTTGTGTGGCGGCAGACCAATTCTCCTATGCCCGCTTAAAGTAACCCCTGCTTCAAAGCAATGAATGATGATATTTTTATGAAGCTCAACCTTATCGTACCAAATCCCTTACATAGTTTTTCAAGGTTCTTTTTTAAATTCTATATAATAACCCTTATTTTTTCTGAGTGCAGTGGGTTCTGAAGAATTTATCAAACCCTGGAAAACTATGTCCCATCCCAAGGAAAAACAGGTTGAATTTTTGATCAAATAATTAGTTCTTTATTGAGAAATTCAGAAATATAGGAACTGTTAGTAAAATACCGACAAGTTACCTTCACTTACCTCCGAGTACCAAGTGCCAACCAAGTCAGCCGGAACAGCCACCGACCAAAGTCCAAAGTGAGTCCAAAGAGGCTCCGCTCTGCCGGCTACAATTTAGAACTTATATTTGGTGGGAAACGAACCGGTGCGAAGCGCAGCGCAGCTTTCGTATCCGGCTCGGGAGCATCCGTCCGTAGCCCGGCCAGTCTTGCAAAGAAATAGGCAGTGCATTAGTACGCGGTTGGCCCGGGGGTTAATTGGGGGTCTCTAATGACGGTAACTAGCCCTGCTCGCTACCCTGCCGACCTGGGATGGATCGGAACCCCGGATTGTGCTGCTGCTCCTGCTCCCTTTCGCAAGGACTCTGCTCCTGTGATCGTTTCGGGTGGGTAACATTGGTTAGGACTTTATTTTGCTTGTGTCTCGTCGCTTTCGTTCCTCTCGAAACGAACTAATTACAGAACATTTGTAAGTTGTTTGTTTTTAGTGGTTTTTTTTCTGGCTTAGCGTAGCATCTACTTCTTAGGGGCTAACAGAGTGGTATGTTTCGTATATATGGATTTCGCTTGCTAGGACACAGCGCGGCGATCGCTTTTCAGGAATAAATCATATAGTATGTGTAAAAGTTCTTAGTTGTACAAAAAAGAGATTACAAAATATGGTTCTATTTGATTTCTTACATTTCGCTGGATCGCTACAAAATAAAATCATTTGCAAATACATCTAGCTGTGGGCCATCCATCCCGACATGAATAAAGTTCAAGGTACTCTACCTCATAAACACCCTTATAACACAACTGGTTCTCAATGAGAATTCGTCGCTCAATCGGTTTCTGTTGATAGTCAATTTTATAAAATAAAATTATTGTTTAATTTATATTTTGTTGGTTGGTTTCTTTCTTTTCGTTTCGTTTCTTTTAGTTTGTTTGTTTTGTTAATATAGTTAAAACTAAGCGTTCAGGGTTCTTAACATCCTAAACATGAATTGATCAGCGAATTAATGGTTACAAAAGAGAGATAGCAGCATTCAAACTGTGGACAAGTGGCGTTGATTCGTTTCGCTTTTGGCTGTTTGTTACTGTTTGCTTGCTTGTTGCTTTTTGGCAAGTAGATTTGGGTTTTGGCCAGCTTGGGTTTTGGGCTGGCCTAAAAACTTATTGCTTGCACTTGTACTCGGCATGGTTCTGGTTCTGGATCTGGATTTCTTGGGCCTGATCTTGTCTGCCTGGTCTGACACACACCTGCTACTGATTGCCTGCCTGTGCCTGAGTTTGTGATTGTGCTTGTGCCTCTGCATCTGCCTGCCTAGACTGCCTGTTTGTCGTCTAGCTTGAACTGACACACTCTCTCTCTCTATGTGTGTTTACCTAGTTGCGAAAAAGGAGAAAATTTTGCATTAGCTTCGATTCGTTCTGATTAGGATTGATTGTTTGGCTTCCAACTAGCTGCCAACAACGAGCAAAGATCCGAGCGTTTTCAAACATACTGTGGGTAAGGAGGACCTGCCCTTCAGTCTATATATATTTACCTTGTCTAGTAACGCCTATTGCCGCCGCCCATGTTTCCACCCTGGCCGCCTCCTGTGTTGTAGCTGTTGCCACCGAATCCTTGTCCTCCACCCTGGTTACCTGGAAAAGATAGAGGTTAAAAGGGGAGGTTATATTTGTATATCATAAAGGTTCAACGGTAATCTTTATGATGGCTTAAGGTATGATTTCAAATTGGTCTATCAACTGGGAAAATGTATCAATGTAACTTTTACCAGTTTAGATACATATTTCCATATCGATTTATAAACTTGAAGCTCATATTGACTATATTTATCAAACTTACCCTTATTGAAACCTCCACCGCCACCTCCACTGCCTCCTTGGCTGTACGGAGCCGGGCGGTTGCTGCCAAAGTTGTTGTTGCGCTGCGGACCACCGCCGTAGCTCTGCTGGTAGTCGTTGCCGAAGCCACCGCCCCCGCCGTTGCCGCCCCAGCTTCCGTTGCTGCTGCCGCCGCCGTAGCCGCCTCCAGCGCCACCACCATTGTTCCAGCCGCTGTTGCCGCCACCCTGGTTGTTCCACGGACCGCCACCGCCAGCGCCGCCCTGCTGGTTCCAACCGCCCGCGCCGCCGCCCTGACCGCCGCCTCCGAAGTTGCCGCTGCTGTTGCCGAAACCACCGCCGCCGGCTCCGCCCCAGTTGCCGCCACCGTTCTGCCTGCTCTGGCCTCCCCAGCCACCGCCGCCGCCCTGGCCGCGATCGCCCTGACCACCTCGTCCGCCAATTCGAGGACCGCCTCGTCCGCCGCCCGGAGCACCGCCTCCTCCGCCGCCGCCACCACCACCGCCCTGGCGGTCCATGTCCTGCTTGGCAATCGCCTTCTTCACGTCCAGGCTCTTGTTCTTGATGGTGTGGTTCTTCTGGAGGATAATCTTGTCCACGGGATCGTAGTCATCGAACTCAATGAAGGCGAAGCCGCGCTTCTTGCCCGTATCCTTGTCGGACACGATGTTCACGCTGACGATCTGGCCAAAGTCCTTAAAGTACTCGCGCAGGCACTCATCATCGTGATCGTCGCGGAGTCCGCCCACAAAGAGCTTCTTCACCGTGGCCCCGGCATTCGGGGCATCGATCTCCTGGCGCGGCACAGCCCTCTTGGGCTCCACGGTGCGTCCATCGATCTTGTGGGGACGCGCATTCTGGGCATTGTCGATCATGTATGACTGGGAGTAAGTGATGAACCCAAATCCGCGAGAGCGCTTCGTCTTGGGGTCCTTCATCACCACCACGTCCACGATGTTGCCCCACTTCTCGAAGTGGGCTTTAAGGCCATCGTCCGTGGTGCGGTAGTCCAGACCGCCGATAAACAGTTTGCGCAGCTGCTCTGGCTCGGTGATCTGTGGGCGAAATTCGAGTGATTTTGGGGTGAGTAAAAGAGTTCAAAATAACTAATTTGCATAAACCGGAAAGCTTAAGTAGTGACTGACCGTTTAAAATCTGAATGGCTGGAAACTTTGTGTTGTTTGGTATAAATTACCTTTTAAAAAATACATTTTGAGAAAAAATTTCAGAACCAAACTTCGAAAACGCGTGGATATCGACTACCTTTTACTGTTGCATACAGATTTTAGAAGGTTTGGTCTTAAGTTTCACAGTTTTTAAGATCACCTTTTAACGAACTATTTTCTAAATATATAGTTTTTGTTAAGAAGTTTTCTACATTGTAAAATATAATTGATAAATATAATAATAATATTTATTATTGTTAAAATACAAACATATTTCAACAATCTAAAAATCATTTGGATATTTAAGGTTTTTAACACAACATACCGGTTGGATTATATATACCTAATAAAATCATAATGCTTTATTTATTTTACTAGTATGCAAAAAAAAATGTAAAAGATTTTTTAAACGTTGATTGGTTACAAATGTGTACCCACTAACATTTTGTTTTCCAAGGACATAAGGCAAAGAAAGATTAAAAATAAAGTCATTGAGTCGTCCGAAGATAAACATGGGTTATAGATAGAACGTGACATTCAATCGCAATTGTTTATGATTGTAATTACGGTACCTGGCCGAGAAAAACGCCGCCCGCCATTTTCTTTTTACTATTTGCACCGCCATGACAGCTCTCCCATGTATGTGTGTATGTGTTTTCGTTCTCTTTTTTTCTCGGCAGCCGGTAACGCGTTTTCCTCAACAATTAAGTATATATTTTCCCCAAAAAAGGGGGCCATTAAACTGCTGCCGTGTCAATAACCGGTTGAATTCGGACAAAGATCAAAGACCTGTGCAATTCTACAGCCAGCGAAAAAGCCGCGTGCTGCATTACCTGCAAATTTGTCGGCGTCGACAGTTTGCACTTTCCCACGCGCTGTTATACAAAAATAAGCGCAGTTTGGTAACTCACCTCGTCGCCATCGTCGTAGTTTCCGTTGGAGTCGTTCAGATCCGCCATTATTGTACTGTTTGTGTGTAAAACGCAAGCAACTTCAAAGTCGAGCACAGTTTGTCAGTTTTTCACTCTTTTTTTTCCAGCAGACGCCCGAAAAGTGTACAGCACGCACAAAGGAATTAGCCAGCAGTGTGACCAGGTGTCGAATGCGCCGGAAGGCCAAGCGATAAGATAAGATTCGAGATGCCCCGCGGAACGTGGAATTGAAACGATAGTTCAAGGAAAATTAAGTACGCACTGCACTGAGGTGTTTTTTAAATGAATTATCTTTACGACTACGTATACTTGCACTAAAACTAATGTTGTTTTAAAAAATTCATTAAATTTAGCACTTTGGCTATACAATTTATTTTCTAAAACACTTATATTTGCTAGTATTAAAACAACTCTTTTTATAACTTTTATCTAATTCCGCTTCATTGCGTTATTAAACTGTGGAACTATTGGTTGCTTTATCGGACCGTACGTGAAAATATCTTATAATCGTTCTTTTAGTTGAAAACGTGTTTAAATGGGTTCCATAATTTTTTTAAATAAATATTTAGCTCACATATTTAATATGGACATCTTAAAATTTTATTGAAATTTAAAAACTCCTAAACTTCAGTAGAAATCATAAATCACCTTATTTTTATATCAAAATTTATTGTCGTGGGCTACATAGAAAACAGAAAATGAATACCCACAACGTGGCAGAACGCATTGCCCGCCCAAAATATCGATAGGCAGCAAACTATCGTTCCATTCCACCTTTGCAACGGCTGTCAAACATCGTTTTCTGCTGTCACTTTCACTTCCGTTTGTGTCGAGTCGCTTGCGTTTTTTTCGTGTGAAAAAGAAGCCAGAGAAAAGAGAGTGTGTGGAGATCGAGTAAATTGTAAATTTGCCATTAATATTCTTTAGTAAACGGTACGTGCTAGTGAATACGATTAAGTTAAGCGCAAGGTAGACTTTGGCCACCAAGAATATTGATTATTTTTGCCAATATTCTGTACACCCGGTACATTGCGTGCGAGTGTGTGTGACGTCTGTATGTGGTGGCCGCCATCTTGGCAAATACACGCACACTCGCATGCATGTGTTATTATCTTTTTTCATTCGGAAAGGACAGTCGAGCAAAATAGAAGCTGAAAAATAAAATCATTTTCCTTTAAAATAAGCTTTTTATTAACTTTTAGCATCTGCTTGAGATACGTAAAGACCCCTCAACATGGTGGGATCTCGAGTGTACGTGGGCGGTCTGCCGTACGGAGTGCGCGAGCGCGATTTGGAGCGCTTCTTCAAAGGCTACGGCCGCACTCGCGACATTCTTATCAAGAATGGCTACGGCTTCGTGGTGAGTACAAAAAGTTTTATATTTAATGTCATAAATACAAAAATTAGAAAAATATTTGTTTCTGGGTTGCTAAGTTCTACGGCTTTTCGATTGGAAAAGTTTTCTGTAGCACCCCGGAATGTAAAAGAATTGCCACATACCCTTTTTATACCATATCATAGACCTTTCCACTTTGATCCAAATGTAAATTTACCATATTGATTTATATTATTATTAGAATATTAGTATAAAAACATTTTCATAACCAAATGTTACAGAAAGTTAGGAAGGCGTTTCCTATACTTACTATAGAATGTTGTTATTTTATTAAGGCAATACTAAAAAGATCTATATTTTTTGACACATTGTTGTCGTGGCAGCCATTATAAAATTAAATTTTTTTATTAGAGACAACATTTTTATTTTTATTTTAATATTTGGTTTATACTCTGTAGACCTACTTTCTGATTCAAAATTGTTCTATTGCTGCTTTAATTATTTCCAAAAAATTAGAATACCCTCTGAAAGGTTATATAAAAGGCAGGGAACCCTTACCAATCCCATAATCAATACTAAACTTTAATTGAACTTTCAGGAATTCGAAGACTATCGTGATGCTGACGATGCTGTTTATGAACTGAATGGCAAAGAGCTGTTGGGCGAGCGGTAAGTTACTACAAGTTGAAAAAAGCCCGCGAAACCGAGTGACTCACGCTTGTCTGTTCTATTTTTGCAGCGTGGTTGTTGAACCCGCCAGAGGTACCGCTCGTGGCAGCAACCGCGACCGCTACGACGATCGATACAGTGGTCGGCGGGGCGGCGGCGGCGGTCGCTACAACGATAAGTAAGTACAGGCCCTAAAACCCGATCAAAGTAGCGACGATTCTGTCCTATAACTTCGTTTGCGTTGAAGTTTGCCCCAAAATTAGCTTTGCCAAATTATATTCATTTGAAAGTCCTATTCACACAGATGCGAACAGTTCATATTGTTTGCCACAACGTTAGCAATATGTTTGTATATTAGTTCAAAACAAGTTAATATATTTCATCTTTGGTCTATTCATAGCGATTCCCAAGACTAGTTTTCCTCAAATTAATTTTGTTTTTAATATTATATATAAATTTTTGAGTATAACAAATTAAAGCGAATATCAGTTTATTTAAATTTCCACTTTATGATCTTAAAAAACAGTTCTACTTGAAATAATATTATAAAAAATAGTCTTAAATTCAGTTCCTAAGAGATTCCCATGCATCCAATCAAACCAGTGTCCTCTGTGTGGATGGGACCCAAACGACACTGACTTGCTGTTAATCTTTTTATTTCCAATACGCTCCGTTTTCCTATGCATATTATTATTTTCCTACGTTTGCACGTTTCCTATCCGCATATTATGTAAAATGTTTGTTTTCGTTTTGTTTGCGCATAACCCGAGTGTAAATATGCACATGTTCGAACATTCAGCATCACCGTTGATTTTTGTGATGGAGCAGCGGAAGCAGCAGCGCAGTGTCAATACTAATTAGCAAATCCATTCAATTATTCACCAGAAACAAAAATTCCAGATCATCCTCTCGCTATGGGCCACCGTTGCGCACTGAGTACCGCCTGATTGTGGAGAATTTGTCCAGTCGCGTTAGCTGGCAGGTAAGTGATCGGCATGAATCGATTATCGGGCCCTGGGCCCGGTGATCACTGTAGCTTAGATTCGAGGAGTGTAGTGATAGCATTAATAACGGCTAACCGATTGAAATGGAACTCTATTACTATCGCCCACTAATCAACTTACCCATCCCCCAACCAAGAACCACTCCCCCACACTTTTGAGAACCTCTTTTGATTTCGACTTGCTACCCGGTGTCTTTCTCCCGTTTTTCGTTTAACTCCTCCACTCTGACTCCAGCCATCTTTAATCTGTAAATTAGCCCTAAGCTGTACAGTTGACCTAGGCTTAAGTGAAACGAAAACATAAGTAATACTGCTAAAACCCTGGTACTGATCGGTGTAATCTACCCACCATTACTTTCTCTCGCACACACCAACCGAAACCGATAAAAAAAAAGAGTTTGATGTGCTTTGACTGAGAGATTCCCTCCTCGGCCTGGGCCAAAACTATAACCGAACCGGGACCAAAACCCCGATAGAGAATCGAATCGAATCTAATTGAATCGCCGTGAGAAAGACAAACTGTTGACCGGTTCAGAGTGTTTCCCAAAAAACCAAATGAAGTGGTGGAAGGCAGAAAGACAGTCCCCAGAGCAGCCCCAGATTGGTTTCGATCTGCGATCTACGATCTGCGACCTACGACCTCCACGATGCGCCATCGCCGCCGCCTCATCCATCCGTCCATTCCAAACAAAATAAAAAAGAATATACACATAAGTCGATCAGAATCGAACCCAATCCAAAAAAAAACACGAAACCAAAATCAGAAAGCAAACGATGACGATGACGATGGACGATGATGAGCTGCCCGGGTCAAAAGGCCAGCCCACGTAAGAAGATTCAAGACGTAGGCTGGCCTCTTGCGTGTTAGGTATTTAACTCTCTGCTAAAACTATTCACAATTTTAACTACCAACAATATTATATAAAGAATTGTCAAATTCCTTATAGCCATTGTGAGTGTGAGAGGGCGTAAATCGATACAATCGAGTGTGGTTAGAGATGAGAAGCTTGCGTTCGCTAATTCTGAGATGATGTGATGATGGTCGTGGCGACGATGAGATGAGAGATGAGCATGTGACGATGATCGATCGAAGACGATGACGATACGATGCTGGTCGCGCGTTCAGTTGCCAACTTCGGCTAGTGCCTCCGAACTTAGTCCTTCCCCCCAATTCCCGGTTCTTCTGGCTTACGGCTCCCGGCTTCCGGCACCCGGCTTCCGTCTCCGGCTGAGACTACCGACTAGACAACCAACCCGTTGGAGCAGCGAGAGCAGCGTCCCGAAACGTATTTCTTATTTTTACAGTTCGTTTGTGCGTGAGGCGCCGAAGCCGCTGGTTGTTGTCCGCCCGCTGCCCGGCAAACTGCTCCAAATGCTCCACTCTCTGGCTCTCTGGTGCGGTGGTTCTGGCCAGCGATGTCTGCTCTGATCTGATCTGACCTCCTGACTGTATCCGGTGGTGTGGCTCCCTCTGAAACGAAACGAATACCGCATACCGCTATCGCTACCGCAACACTTGAATACCTTTTTTGCCATTTATAATATGATTCTGTTGTACATGAAAACCAAGAGAAAAAAAAAGCATAACAAACCAAACAAAACAATACAAAAACCTAAGTAACGAAACGTAACGAGGTCTGGCCGGCCATCCATCTGCTCATCCGCCCGCCTGGCCACTGGTTAACTACTGGCTGCCTGGTCGAGTTAACGATGTTCGATCGGACTTTCGATGAGGTCATGAGGTGTCCTTGGTGTCCTTGGCCCACAGTTACTAGGCAGACAATCTAAACTCTCGGTGTAGAAACGATGTGTGTGTCCTCCTCTCTCTGAAAGCGCATTAAGTAAGAATTCAATTACAAATATTTTGTTAACTTTAATTTATTTCCAAAACCAAATCAACTATATAAACTATCTATCAATTGCCAACCACTGTTAACTATATTGTTTACGCTTAAGTTCTGTGCCGCGTGCAGCGTGGAGCGTTTGAATGTTTCGTCCGGTACGCTACTCTGGGCACCAGCTCCTCCCATCCCGATCGATCTATCGTTTGAGTCCTTCGTCCGGCGTGAGGTTCTCGGTTTCCACCCGTAGGCAGGCGCGACAAGAGCACAGGATAGACGAACACAGGGCACTCAGTGAGAGGGAGAGAAAGAGGGACTCTAAGATCGGACTTGGTTAGGAGCCAGCCCCAATATCACCGGAATCATTTGAAACGCTCCACATGCTGCACGGGCTGTCCTTTGAGTTGCACCACTGTCGTCGGATGCGAATTGTGCGAGATCTCCACCAAAGCTAAATTTACTAATGCTTATCCTTCTCTTCCAACTTTGTGCGTCCCCTGCAGGATCTGAAGGATTACATGCGCCAGGCTGGCGAGGTCACCTATGCCGATGCCCACAAGCAGCGCCGCAATGAAGGGTAAGTAAAATGGTCCGTAATATTTCGATTTGTTTATTAATCAGTACTCTTTCACTCCAGGGTGGTTGAGTTTGCCTCGTTGTCGGACATGAAGACGGCCATCGAGAAGTTGGATGACACTGAGCTGAATGGCCGGCGCATCCATCTGGTCGAAGATCGCCGTGGAGGACGCAGCGGTGGTGGTGGCGGCGGCGGACGTGGACGCTCCCGTTCGTCCAGCTCTCGTTCGCGCTCTCGCTCCCGCAGGCGTTCCCGCTCCCGCCGCTCGTCGCACTCGCGCTCCAAGTCTCGCAGCCGCTCCAAGTCCCGTGGCGGACGCTCCAAGTCCAAGTCGCCGGTCAAGTCGCGTTCTCGTTCCCGCTCGCGCTCCAAGTAAGTTCTGCTTTCGATACTTCCTATAGGGATCGTACTTAATATACATTGATCTTAATGAATCATATAATGGAAGCTAGCATATGGAATATAAATAGAATACCTGCCTGATTTTAATCTATACTTTACCTATATAGAGTTATTGCTATTAAATATAAAAATTAAATTATTATAAAATCAATATATATATTTAGATAGACTTTATTTGGAATGAACATGTATGTTAATTACGATCCCTTGCTTGATATATTTTGATTAGATTCTTATGCTTACCCATTTAATTTATTTCTCCTCTTGTGCTGCAGCAAATCGCGTGATGTGTCCAAGTCCAAGTCGAAGTCCCACTCCCGCACCCGCTCCCGTTCTCCCAAGCGCGAGCGCGACTCCCGTTCCCGCTCCCGTTCCGTCTCCAAGCGCGAGTCCCGCTCCCGCTCACGTTCCAAGTCCAACCGCCGCGACTCCCGCTCACGGTAAGTTTAGCTAGACCCGCTGATCTCGGCTCTATATAGATAGTTCACGGTTCTTTCTTTCGTGCTTTCTTTGGTTTTGTTTGGATGCACCTGTTTGTAGACCTCCAACTGCTGTGGTCGCTCAAAAGCTCGTTCTATAATGCATTATAATGCCTTTTCCTTACAGCGATCGATCCGCATCGGCTGACAACAAGTCGCGTTCCCGCTCGCGCTCCCGTTCGGCCTCGCCCAAAAATGGAAACGCCTCGCCGGACCGCAATAACGAGAGCATGGACGATTAGATTAGTTAGCTGTCCCATTAATTTTAAAACACTTGATTTTAGACTTCTACTATAACTATTCTACGAACATCAACACTCAGACACCCCCTATTTACCCTGCGTCACTAAAACCAAAACAAATGAAAATGAAATCATATACAAATCCACAACAATCGGGCCTCGTCATTTTTTGGTATCCTGGAGAATCCCACTTGCAGGTGGGCCATAAGCTGGAAAATGACTGGGACCTGTTGGATTAATTGGATTCCAGGGAGTACACTTTGGACACGGATCATGTGACATGTACACCACACAAGAACACTTAAAATTGTCTATACGATGAGTAATTTCAATAAATACGGATACATTTAAACTTAACAAATTCTTTGCTTAGGTGGTTTTACTGGAAAAAAATAATCTGGGGTGTTACAGAAATCTCTTCGGAGATAATGTACCTAATCATCAATACAAGTTTCCCCCCATTTTCCTCCCAAAGAGGCTTCTATGATTCCCAGAACAAGAACACCATATCGAATTTAATCATATATAAATTTAGTTTATTGTTTTTGTTGTAATTTCGGAATATAAGTATATTACAAAGTCTTAGTTTCACTATTTCGCATTATTTGCCTGAATTAAAATTACAATTTCATTTGATTTTATTTATCTTGAATTTAAAGAAATCCACTGGTAATTTAAACCCCATTGGCTGAAATATGGTATAGTTAAATATTTAAAATTTGGAAATGAATTAGCATTCTAAAAATCTAAAATTCAGTTAAATCAAATGCATAACTAAGTTTTTCAAACTGACAAAGTTTTGGTTCTAACAATATATCGTTTTTTAAAGTAATTACTTTTATTAATTAAGTATACTATTATATACAAAGCACATAAGGATAAAAGAGATTTCTTTTGAAGCGTTTGACGTCTCGAGTGAGCAATGTGGGCCTTGAAAAATGCATCGACTAACTAGAACAGATTATCGAAAATCCTATTTTAAATGCGAATGCCGTAAAACATATCCATGGGAATGCTTAAATTAAGTGTGGGGAATTCGGTTCGACATTATCTACAACTATAACTAAATGCATTCTTTGCATAAATGCGATAGGGGGAGGTCTTGGGGTCTGAGACGGTATATATGTCTGTCTAGCACACGTACGATACGAACCCTTCGATGCCATTTGCATGGCATTGCTTCGCACGTACGAGTGGGTATTTGGCACATCGTGGAGTCACTTGAGCACTGGAGTTGCCTGAAATGTTCTTCGTGGGCTTCTAGCTAAGTATTTGACACTTGGTTAGATAGAGGACGTCGCCTTAGTTGCGGCTACTAACTACTGCGCACCGTGCGTCGTAAACTAATATCGAGTTCGTCTTCAAACATTACGTAATCATAATAAGTCTGAATAAAATGGATTTTTAAACGTTAGCTAACATTAATCGGCTAAATAGTATTTACAGCATTAATTTGACACTTTCATTGCGTTACTTTGGCTCCTGGTTTATATTCTACGTTTATATGCACGATTAGTTGCAAACTAAGTTAATAAAACGAAGCAAAAACGTGTCTGTTATGCTTGAATTTTTTGAAACCGTTTCGGTTTTAAGTTTCGAACATTTAAAAAGACTTAAGGCAGTTTAATAGTCAATGATATTGGTAATCCTGATCCTAAAACTTTTAAGGCTTTGATGGTTTGAAGACCATCAAATTCTCTAAACTGACTATTACGAAATCCGCGACCCCTTCTATGATATATATGTAATATAGGTCTAAAATTTACGAAATACAAAGGAAATACATTATTTTACAAATAGCTGGCCTATAAACGTAGTAATACACAGGTTGATTTTAGCTCGAGGTTACCATCGGAATCGGTCTATTTATGGCTACAGATGAATGGATGTTAGTGTTAAAATAGAAAGACTACGAGTGAGTGTTGCCGTTCCATAATCTTTCGCATCGCTTCTATGTTCTATCGCTCGGAAATGGCAGTGGTTTACATTCAATTGTATAGTGCCCTAGTTGTAAGTGTTGTATATATAGGTTTAGTCTCTATCATGCCGACTACATGTTGTATAGATTTATGCACTAGTTCACATTGTAAATGCACACACATGGCATATCGCGGGGAGCCTGAGCCAGAGCCTACATAAATTGCTCGATATCATTATCCAAACGGATCCAGGTCGGATCAATCGTGTCGTGTCCTACATTCAGTTGCGAATCTATATAAGTATTTAAGTACTATTAGAGCCTTGTTATCACTTTCGATTTGTAAGTCGTTTTTGGCTGGGGGCTGGGGCCGCCACTTCGTTGTTCCAGCAACCCGCTAATCCTCCACCAATGCATCTAGATATCCTAGATGCGAATGGATAGGAGTGAGACATTGCGCTTCAGCAGGGTGTGCGGTCGCAGCTCCATGCTCGCCGTATCCCCCATGTCCACCATATCCACGCCCATGTAGCTGCTGTCCATGGTCCCACGATCGGCCAAAGTGTGCAGGCTCTGGGTGTCGTAGTCGTAGTTCAGGTCCTGCATGGGCACCACCTCGGGCAGAAGGTGTCGGATGTGTGTGGGCGATCGCCTCAACTTGTATTGATTTCTGCGGATGAAGATGTTGGGATTTCAATTAAGTAGTCAAGGTGATGAAGGATCGGTACAGAAGGCATGCATGGTGGATGGAATAACCTGATTTTACTATATAATCTTTCTTTCTAATAATAAGGATAGCATTGTCTTGGTTTCAATAGTCCAATCTCTTATTTCAGTATATATCAGTAGAATCAGGATATTAATTTAATCGGATGAAATGGAAAGCTTACTCTGCATCGTTGTTCTTTCCCAAGTTGTTACTTCTGCAGATGTGCAAACCATAAAGTGTTGTAAAAACCAAAATAAGTACACACAGAACATTCAAAAAGAATTTTTAAAGAGGCTCAGGAGTAGGACTATAAGCACTAAATATTTGTATTTTTATATAACGAACATGTTTTCTCAAAATAATATTCCTTTGTTAAAAGATACTGTTCAAAAACTTCAATACTTATTAAAAAAAAGAGGGGGGATATGAACTACCCTTCAAGTTGTTAGCCAGATAATTCGTATTACAGTTTTATGATATATAGTATGATATTATATTTCCAATTTTTCTTGTTCAATAACCTCAATTTAACTAGGAAATCCATTCAAAGTATAAGCACAGCCCAAGTTTTAGGTATCCAAGGATAACCTATGACATTTGGTTCCTCAAGCTTTGATATCTAATTATTTTGTGTTTACCTAACTAATTATAAACTTGGCTAATACGAACCCCCTTTCAGAGCATGCCATATTGTGCCAACTGGCTGGACAAAGAAAGGGAAATATTAAAGGTCAATCCTGTCGGCAGTGGAAGGATGAAAAGCTTTCGAAAGCCCTCAGACACTTGCGAGCCCCAAGTCCTATCTCTAGATAATAGAGCGGGAAAACCCCGGCAAGTGCCCAGTGAATTGGCCTACCCCTGAGCCTCTTCCTAATCGCGCGATTACGTACTTTTTATGTCGGTTCCCATTGAGACACATGCAGTGGCACGAGCACATGGACGAGGCGTTGCTTCCGTTCAGAGATTGGCCATCGTGTCCCTCGTAGCCGCTCAGAATGGATCCGTTGGATGTTATCACATCGCCCTCCAGCTTCACAGCCACTTGCAGCGCCTGCAAGGGGTTAATACAGGTGTTAGATACAAATCGTCTATGGATTCAGGAGGTGTTTTTGAATGCCGAGTGGGTGGAGTATAGCGTTGAAGACTGAGGAACGGTATTTTCGTGTGGTTTTGTGGATTGGAACTGGATTGGTGGTGGTGCTTCTTTGTTCAGTGTCGTACAGAAAGCCAGGTGGTTAAGTAGTATAGTAGATTGTTGGGGGCGTGTTTGTTAGTTAGTCAAGAGTATTGGAATCTGAAAAACCGCAATCACCTCGTTGGTCCATAAACTGGACTTGGACATAAACTAAGCTCGCGTTTTGCATTTGATGCGTTTCATTATCGTTTCGTTAAGTCAAAAGCAACCGAAAATATGCGAAAAAAGAAAGTATTTATTCGATTTTTATTGGTTAGCTCTCGCATTTTGGGCCTGCATTGAATAGATTGTATAAATTAATTTGTTCAAAACATTTGGTATTAAAATTGTTAAGTAAATATCGAAAAAGAAGCCGAAGGTGCAAGATCAAGAGTTAGCCAAGTGTGCAGCAAAGTGGCAAGCAGATATATGTATGATATATAAAAAACTATAGTTAATTTAACAAGTTTTGGTCAAAAGGTACGAGAGTATGAGACAGATGGAAGTTGTACGAAAAGAAATTACAAAATTTGTAATATTATGGAATCTAGGGTACAGTGAAGCGTTGGTATAAGGATAAAACTGTAGAGCAAAGCGGTTGACTACGAAAACGGGGGGAAAAGCCTCGAGTTTGGAAACACTCGCTGTGGCGAGTGGCATAATACGATAGTAATAAAATCCAAAAACAGTCCTCAAGTCTACGGTAATAAATGGCATGAGTTGCTCGACTTACTCCCGCACGGAGGACCCCGATCTCACCTGCATGGCCTGGGCCTCGTCGCGTCGCTCATCCTCGGTATTCATTGTAACAAACCTAAGTACTAACAAGTTCAGCGAGGCGGCCACGATGGCCAGGCCAAATAGTATAAATATCAGTGCGAACATCACGTATTCGGGCTTCCTGTTCAGTGCATTGTCCCGCTGCAGGGCTACCATGTCGCCAAAGCCTGGGGAAGGGGTATACAAATTATATTCTTTGTTGGAAAAGTTGTATGGTATACCCTACCTATTGTGGTTAAAGTAATAAAACAGTAATATACTGAATCGAAGTAGCTCCAGCCCTCGAATTTCGAGAAGGCCGCAGCACCGCCTGCTATCGTCAGCGAACTGAGAGTGGTCACAACACATATGAGGTCCACCTCCGAGGCGACGGTCCTTTTGCAGCGCAGCGAGGAGCGGACCGCTTTGATAACATAGCTGTAGATTAGAGATATAAGGATGTGTAAGATTGAAGATATTTTAAAAAAGTTGAATTAGACTTAAGGTAATAAAGTAGTTGAAATAAGTTAAAAACGTATAGTTATACCCGTTACTCATAGAGTAAAAAGGTATCCTAGATTCGTCGGGATATATATGTTTATGATCAGGATCAGAAGCCGAGCTAGCCATGTCCGTATGTCTATCCCTCCAATTGAAATTGAGATATCGGGAACTATAAAAGCTAGAAAGTTGGGATTTGGCATGCAGATTCTTGGGGTTCTTGCGCAGCAAGGTACCACGACCGCAAACGCCCATAACGCTAAAGTTTATAATATGTTGTATCAGTACGCATCTGCATTCCAAAAATTGTACAAATCGGATCATCCATTTAAAAGTTATAGGCGAATGAAGTGTGCAATCCCGGAAACAGCCGATTTACTGCATGCATATCTTCATCTCCCTCGCACTCCCCTTAGCTGAGTAACGGAAATTTAATAGTCGAGGACGTTGAAAATAAAAAAGTCACTTAAGAATAAAACTAAAATACAGTGTGAATATATACTGTTGATAAGAATAAATCCTTAAAAAATATAGGAAAGAAAATGTCTCAAACTTAGATGGAAAACGTAGAAAGATTTAAAGTAACGATTAAGTTAAAATCCCTTATAAGAAATAAAACATAAATATTTATATACACATGGACTACCTATGAAATAGTCAGAATACAATTATTAAATTAGCAAACACACCTGCTCAGTCTATTCACTCTTTCTCCGATGCTCTGGAACATAACGAGGCCCAGGGGAATCCCCACGATGGCATAGCACATCGTGAAGAGCTTCCCGCCCACCGTGCTGGGCGTCGAGTGTCCGTAGCCTGAAATGGTGGGTCATCATGAGTGGTTTATAGATGTGTACGTGTATTATAGCCATATCACAGTCGGTTAGATAACTCACCTATGGTGGTTAGCACCGTGGTTGCATAATAAAATGCACCGGTGAATTTCCACTGCTGGCCGGCCTTGTGTGATTCCGATTTGAGCACCACAGTCTCCATGACTTTGAAGTCCTCCTGTGAGATATTGTATTTGCGTATTATCATGTCCTCGGCATCTGCAATTAGTCGCAAGAAAGGCAAGAGTGTTTATGACGCAACCCACACGAATCTCGACGGCAGGTAATGGTCGTCATGTTCTTCAGTGAAAAGCAATTGGGCACTCGAAGAAATAAGGAGTCTCTTGAAGTTAACGTTAATTACAAGTATGCATATACCATACATACATATGTTCTTGAGCATCATACCTCATTATGCAAATTTCTAACCTACTTGGTGCAATAGAATTTTAATGAATGGTATTCAGAAGGTATCGGTTTATAATAATCAATACATTAAAATAATTTAGTTGCATTTTTTTTACATATTTTTAAAGACTTTTAATAATTTACTATATGAACTTAAAACAGGCCTTTCAGTTTAAAAATTCTAAATCGGAGACTTGTCTAAACTTAGAGTTTTAAAGATATTTTATAATTACATTTAATGCCTGGATTTGAACTCGGTACCTTCGTTAAAAAATACGAAATCTGCACGTAGACTACAATATAATCTTAAAAATCAATAAATAATCAAAAAAGGTAATGCTTTCTATTATAACCAAATATGTTGTTTTAAGAATAATAAATTTTACTCGCTTAATTATGGATACAAACGCAAAACCTGAATAAAATAATTTTTTTTGATATAGGGACTTTACAATTTATTTATTCAAAGACTTTCCCATTTTTGCCTTGAGATATAAAGTCTAAGAAAATATTAACTAAATGAAACTTTTTTTAATAATTTTTTTCCGAAACCATATTTTTTCCAGTGTATGGTGTGACTGCACTGCCACTTGTGTTCGCACTCACCTTGCAGCGCCTCCCAACGACGCTTTTCCGTTTCCGATTCGAGGGCGTCAAAGACGGCGGCGCCGACAAGCAAGTAGGTAAATGTACACACGATCAAGGATATCGTGCGCACATTTTGTTTCTTCATTCTTCATTTAGGCGAGTATTGGGTGGTGGATCGTTGGTTCAGTGGCGTCGCCTCCGCTTGCGGTACAGTTTGCAGGGCCTTTCCTGGCTGCTCACCTGGCTAACCGGGCCGCACCTGCCGTCGTCCATATGAATCCTGCTCGTCCTTGCCGGGCTCAACGACGCGCTCTCAAAGGACAAACTTCCCAAATTGGGTTAGGACCTAGGACTCGACACGGTCTTTCACTCTTCTGCACTTCTGTTCTAGTTTTATGCAGTCTCTTCGGCTGCTTTCTATTTTCTGTTTTTGGCAAACTCACTTAGCACTTTGATTGCATTAAAAATAATATCACTCGGGGAGGGGGGCGTGGTGCTAGTGCTGGTGCTGGGTTCACGTTTAGTCGGTTAGCTCTCGGCGAGGAGGTGGTGGTGGTGGCGTTTATTTCTGTCACAGGCCGTGGGCCTTTGTCCTCGTCGCGTTCGTTGCGCCGTCCATGTCCTTGCGTTATTTATGCTGCCAGTGAGCTTGGATGTGCATGTGCCAGTGCCTGTGCATGTGCGTTCCATGCTGCAATCCTTCATCGGGCGGCGCTGCTCTCAAGGATTACTCTGCCACGGCTGCTGCTCCGGCTGCGGGTGACGGGCGCCATCTCGCGCAGTGGCTGTAGTTGTGCAGTCCCGAGTTCGTGTCCGTGTCCTTCCTGCGTGGATTGGCTTGAATTAGGTTTTACGGCCGGGCTAAAAATAACGCCTGCAACTAATCTGTCATCATCAATACCAGGTTCTCCCCTCTACAAGCACACACACTCTCTGGCGAAGTTTTAAGAGCAGTTGGGGTCAATCTAATAGCACTTTTGAAGTGCTTTATCAAAATGTATCAAGACAAAGTTAGCTTGATACATTAAAAATAGGGAACTTTAGGTACTTTAACTAAGTAGCCCTTAAAATGTATTATAAAAATAGTAGATGGATCAATACTTATTATGATTACTATGATTATTATGATTAGCTCAACGTCTTCCTTGAGATTTCAAGCCCATTGGTATAATCTCTACAGGTTTAAAATCTGATTTTTAAAAAATGTGCCTAAAAGTATGCTGTCAAAACTTAAAATTTCCTCTTTCCGTTTATAACCCCATATGTTCGAACGTGAAATAAATCGTAGCATACTTTTAGACGCATTTTTCACTAATGGTTTTTTTCACAGAACATTAGGAGGATTAAAACCACTTAAACAGTGGTGCTGGAGAAATCTTTTTCAACTACATTCCAAATGAATTTGAATGAACTTTTAAAAATGTTTTAAAGGAAACTTAATCCACGTATCTATAAGATCTCAGGACTTATGTGTGATAGAAAACCTCAAAAGGTGATACTAAACTCTTGGAGACTTCTGTTAATTATCGGATTTAAATAAACTATAAACTCTACTAAACTCTTGGAGACTTCTGTTAATTATCGGCTTTTGAAAGTTCTCCCCCCAACTCCATTTTTGAGCTATTATTTTGACCGCCGCTGTGTGAAAGGTGTACACTTCACCTCACCTTTACTCACACACTCGCCCACCACACAAACATGCAAATGAAAAATTCATTTGCATATGTCCTTCGCCCAATGAGCGTAAGGATTTGTGGACACACTGGCATTTTGGCGTTTTGGCAACGTGTGAAGCTGCGAAATCTCAGCTGTAATTGTTGAATAATTCAGTTAACAGGCGGGATAATGAGACGCCGAAAATGAAAGCTCTCCTTGAGTTTTAGAGTGTGTGTGTGTGTGTGTGTGTGTTTTGGCCATCTAACGGCAATTTATTGATGAACAATGAGGCAGCATTGCAGTGTCTCTGAATTATTCAAGTGTGTGTGTGTGTGTGTGTAGATGAGAGAGGTTCAAAGCGCGTTCAAGTGTACCCACACACACACAGACAGACATACCGACGCACACAGACAGGCTTTTTTTAATTCATCGAGTATAGTAGCCGAAATGTTGGTCCTTCGGCGCGGATTGTGGGGGTTGGTTTTCCTGCCCCCCCCCCCACACACACACAAAAGCCAAAAGGATGCCCGCCCTTAGTTAACTTTTTTGTTAGTTTCCTTGCTTCTTGTTTGTTGTGCTATTTCGCGCAGCTTTCTATGAACACACACACCCCCCCCCCCCAAATCTCTCGCAGATTCCTACACAGTTCCCATGCACTGGCAATGACAGTGACACTATCAAGAGAATCCCCCCCCCCCCCCACAACAGGCACTTCGCGAAAAAAAGGACGAGAAGCAGAGTCCTCACATCTGAATTTTGTTCCATTATGTAAAGCCCGCACACATATATGTACATTCTTTCCTCTAAAAAAAAAACAGGTTTAGAATCTGGAACAGCTCGCTATCTTAGCAATCAGTCACAGGACACAGCACAGATCCTTTCGATTGGTTAACTACAATAATTGCACAGAAATCCAGCGGCGCCCCACAATTTTTCACTACCGTAATTTGGCTCCGTTGGGGCCGCACTTTCGTCCTGTCGCCACTCGGATTCGCATCCGTAATGCTCTCGAATCGACGGCTGCGGAAGCTTTGCTCCGGCGCACAAAATCGTCGGCTGCTGTTGGGGTTGTGAGTTGTATTATTCCAGGTAAACTATTTTGCAAGTGTTTCCTCGCCACAGAGCAATATTTCTAACTAGTCTAATTATTTTAATTAAATATTGTTTTATGGCACTCGGATGCTGCGGCGCGGGTGAAAAAATTTTAAAACTTTCACGCTGCGTGTTGCTTAAATAGATTTTCGGTCGAAAGCTCGACCTGCTAGTTTCTCTCTCCTCGCGGGGAATTTGCTGTAAGGACTCTCTGTGGATATTACATTTCCTACCGGTTTTGGTCCTTGGTTTGAGTCTAAGCTAAAGTGAGGTTTATTTTGGCTTAGCCTCTAAAAATAACCCTTAAATACATATAAACAAGTTTTAAAATGTACGACTTATTTTAATAAATTAAACGTTTGGTTAATTTTCCATTTTTTTTTTAATTATGGATTTATTGTATTTATTTATTTGTGGATTTTTATTTCCTGGGACCTTAGAAACACACAGTTTTGAAAGCATTGTGCGCAGACTAAATGTTAGGTTCAAAACTCGGCTACCTTAGTTTTGTTCAAAAACATTCAAGGAAATTTTCGAAATGTGACCAAAAAGTGTTTATTTACCGCTTCAATTCAATTCTTAAAATTATTGCTAAAAAATATTTAAAATATAAAGTTTTAAAAAATCAAATTTCGGAATTTTTTTAGGTTAAAAGCAAAGTATGATGACATCTTTTGAAAAACTGCCTATCATTTTCATTTTTAAAGAAACTTTTCAAAATATTCCGTAAAAATGTTTATTACCCGCCTCAATTCCATTCTTAAATTTATTGCAAAGTCAGTATTTAAAAAATAAACTTTACATTATAAAGTCAAAAGTTATAAAAAAGGATGATCCCATCCTTTAAAAAACTGTCTAAAACTATCATTTCTTTTAGATTGTAATATAAAAAGATTAATTTACTTGATAAAAAATAAATGCCCCATTTAAGCAGCAATGGCTCATCATACCCTGAATCACTACTATTATCCCTTAGCTGTCACCTACCTTGGTCAACTCCTCTACTGTTCCTTGGCACACTGACCCGGCCGTCAATCACCAAGATGACTCCGCCTAAATTGGCCTGAAAACCCTTCTGAAATCAGGCTTCCAATCCAAAAATCAATTTTCACAATTTAGAGCAAACATGCCCAGTGGTGGCCTGGCCATGAGCTGATAATTAAAGTGCAGGGTAAAATGTACATTGTACACTGACGATTCCGTAAAAACTTAAAAGGCTAACTACATTAGTGCTCCATGGCCTCGGGCGGCAAGACGATGTTGCAGCCGAGGAGGCCGCGTCCGCTCCAGGTTTTTGGCACCAATATCAAGTCCAGCTGCTGCTCGGCACGCTTCACCTTCAGTTGGACATTCTGGTTCTGCATGTTGCGCACGACCTCGCCAATCTGGGCGAGATCTCCTTTGAAGTTATTGCTATTGATAGAGCCGAAACGGAGGATGGCATCGCCCACACAAAGTCCCTGAAATGGGTATTCAAATGGGATTAACAAGGGCTATAATAATGATTATTTCTTTTGCCACTCACAGCTTTCTCGGCGGGGGAATCGGGACTGACTAGGTTGACCACCACGATGGCGCGAGCTGGTGCAAGCTCAGCCAAATTGGCTCCTCCTGGCGATCGGTCACTGTCCAGGTCCAGAGCGGAAGCACGGTTAACCAGCTCCGGATCTGTGGTGGCTATCTCGCTGTGGTATTGGTTAAGCAGGGTCTGGATCTGGTTCATCAGCTCCTTGTGGTCGTTCTGCAGGCAGATGATCGTCTGGCGCGCCTGGCGCACCTGGTAAATGTCGATGTCGTTGCGCGGGAAGCCCTCGGAATCCACCAGCGGTCCTGTCATGCCCACATTGTCGTTCTGGAATGAAAGGTTAAGGTAAATATCGTAGAGTTTTAGTTAAATAATAAAATAGGGAGACATGAAGGGAACGGTTCTTTGGTCAGGTAGATTTTAAATATTTATGCTCAAAATCATACAGACTAATCGAATTTCCTGATCATGGCGGTCATTAATATAAATTGGAAGCCTCTAGGATCATAAGGTAGGATCATATTAATCAATGCATAACATAATTCTCATTTAAATGGATGGCGAAGGGGCAATTTTTGCAATTGGCTGACACATTTTCAAAAGTTCTTTTGTTGTTTTTAATGTTTTGAATTTTTTTCCTAAATTATTAAGGAATTACTCCTTTGAAATATAAAAAATTATTGAAAAGTCTTACAAACCTATGATCATGTACATATATCCATTAGACAGCAGTCTCTCATTTTTGTTTAAATTTAAGAAGAGTCCAAAAATTTTTTAATTTATTTTCGCTCAGGTATAATGATTATTTTTATATAAAAAACAAAACTCAGAAAAAATATTATTTTTGAGAAATAACATAAAAATCACAGATTTAACAAACATGATGAAAATGGATAGACCATTTTAGTATAACAAATTTATTTATTTAACGTTGATCAGCCAACCTATGGCTATAAAACGTTTTGTACGAAGAGAAATAATTAGCATGGAAACATAACAGAAAAGGTGATTAAACAATATTTACAATAATTGAACAAAAACAATTTTATTGCTTTAGGACTCAAGAGACCTGACGTCCCCTTGAAAGACCAACCAAAGAGAATCACTATGGTATTTTCCATTTCTGCGTATGTCGATTCAAAGTCAAAAACCACCTATAAGTAAAGGGTATTTCCCGAGGTCCTATAAGAACAGCTGATCAAGGGTGTTTACGAACCAGCTGCTCGCCAAAGTGGATGTACCCCAACTTAAAGAAGGGGTACTGTATGGCCTCATTTCTTTTGATCCTATAGACCAGTAGATACAGGGTATGTAGCACTACCTCTTGCTTGCAAAGGCAAATATACCCCATTCCAAGAACAGGGTACCAAGATGAGTGCGCGACTTTACTTACGGCGGCCAGGATCTGTCCGTTCCTGCTGATCTGCGCCTCCAGCTGCTTCTTGGCGTTGATCAGCCGCTCCAGTCGCTCCTTGGTGGTGGCCATGACTTTCCCTTCGATTCGAGTTGTTCGGTTGTTTTCTTTAAAAATCACAAATTTGTTATTTTATTCCGTTTTTTAGCCTCGCCAGCAACAACAAGACTTTCGTTGCGCAGCCCTGGTCAGTGTGACCGTACGACGAAACACCAAATTTGACCAAAAAATAATTGTTAAACAATTTTCGGAAAAAAAGAACAAATTAAACGGAAAATAAACACAGAAATTAACAAATTTATATGAAAAACAGATCGAGCAGTTGTGGACCGGAGAAGGGGTGAAGGAAATCCAGGGGAAAAGCCACGCGAGAAACTACGGACGACGAGAGACCTCGAGAAAATCACAGGCCAACAATCAATTCAAGTGTGTTTGTGCGAATTGATTACAAAAATAAAGGTATTTCGAGAGGTGAGCGATAAAAGAGGGAAAAAAAACACGCGTGTGCCTGGAGAGGATTGGGTTGGCCAACCAGTAAGCACCCACAGAACCTGCCAAGGCTGCTCCCCGCAACTCCAAATCCGCCGGAGTGGGGCCACCCCACCTGCGATATGTGATCAGTGGGGCTCTCCGGAGGTTTATGCAATGTTCTAGCTCTCGGCAAGGCGGAGGAGAAGCAGCCGGAGCAGCCTGTCCAGATGACTGTGACCACCATGGAGGCACAGGTCAAGGCAGCACATCATCACCATCTACACCATCCAACGGGCGGCGGGGCCCAGCACAAGGAGGAGGAAGATCCGGGTCCCGTCGAGGACGAGATGACCGTTCTGCTGGCCAACAAGAACTTTCACTATGACGTCGCCTCCGACCTGGACGACGAGGCCTTTGTGGAGCTCAAGGAGGAAACCACGGCCGCCGAGTCGGAACCGGCGGGAGCAGCGGGCTTCTACAATCCCGATGAGCTGCTCCTCGAGGAGCAGCCACATCCTCAGGTCACCTGGCTGGACGACGACGAGATCGAGACGCTGGATCGCGTCACCCTGGACATGGGCAACATGTTCTTCAATCGCGTCGACAGTCAGGACATCATCTATCAGCAGAAAAAGAAGAACATCAAGATGGTGGGCAAGTACATCATGGGTGATGTCCTCGGCGAGGGCTCCTACGGCAAGGTGAAGGAGGCCATGAACTCGGAGGATCTCTGCCGGCTGGCAGTCAAGATCCTGACCAAGCGCAAGCTACGCAGGATCCCCAATGGCGAGCAGAACGTCACGCGGGAGATCGCCCTGCTGAAGCAGCTGAAGCACCCGAATGTCGTGCAGCTGGTGGACGTTCTGTACAACGATGAGAAGCAGAAGATGTACCTGGTGATGGAGTACTGCGTCGGGGGGCTGCAGGAGATGGTGGACTACCAGCCGGACAAGCGGATGCCACTCTTCCAGGCGCACGGCTACTTTCGCCAGCTGGTCGACGGCCTGGAGTACCTGCACAGCTGCCGGGTGATCCACAAGGACATCAAGCCGGGCAACCTACTGCTCTCCCTCGACCAGACGCTCAAAATATCCGACTTTGGCGTGGCCGAGCAACTGGATCTGTTCTCGCCCGACGACACGTGCACGACGGGCCAGGGATCGCCGGCCTTCCAGCCGCCAGAGATCGCCAACGGACACGAGACCTTCGCCGGCTTCAAGGTGGACATCTGGAGCAGCGGAGTGACACTGTAAGCCTAGGATTATATACTGTTTTATCAAGTCATTTGCGGTGTACATAAATCATCTTAATTTTCGCTTAAAAGATCATGTTCTATAACGCTAATCAATAGAACTATAATGTCTATAATGACTTCATTTTCCGCTTGTCAAATGCATTATTTTGTAAATCAGAAAGTCCCAATAAGATCAAAATTCATTCCTTTGTTCACTATGAATATTTATCATAAATCTTACCCAAAGAATTGCATCATTAATTTAAATTAGAATATGAAGTGTTTATTGGTTTCTAAAAATATAAAATTACATCAGCTTACATCAACCACTGTTTGCTATTGTAAAATGTGTAAACATTGAATCACAATCAAGGATGTTTTTTTCGCTTTCGTGAACATTTGAAATTCAATTTCAGTTTCTGCGTGTTATACACATTTTTTTATACAGAGATAATGTAGCTTTATTTAAATCACAAGTCTTATAAAATATATGTACTTCCTTTCCAATAATTTGACTTATCTTCTCAACGTGCAGCTACAATTTGGCCACTGGACAGTATCCCTTCGAGGGTGACAATATCTACCGACTGCTGGAGAACATTGGGCGGGGGCAGTGGGAGGCGCCCGCGTGGCTCTACGAGATGGACGCGGACTTCGCCACGCTGATCCTGGGCATGCTGCAGGCTGATCCTAGCAAGCGCCTCTCCCTCCAGGAAATTCGCCACGATACGTGAGTTGGAATGTCTTCCTTGACTGTTTGTTTACTTAAATTTCAATGTTCTCTTCTTAGTTGGTTCAGATCCGCCCCGGTGAAGACCGGCCCACCGATACCCATTCCCCCGCTGAAGGGCGACAAATACCGCAGCTCGACGGTGATACCTTACCTGGAAGCCTACCACTACGGCGATCAGGACCAGGAGGATGTCTACTTCACCGAGCACGACGTCAATCGTGAGTATTGGGTTCCTTGTTGATTTCTGGAGAAATATTCAATTTTAAAATATTCAAAATACATTTACCATGGGTAAAAACAGTATATAGTAATTCCTTTTTAAACATTATCTTGTAAATATTTCTGAGCTTTCTAAATGCTTGACTAGAACTCTACTTTGTAATACTAATAAGTGACTTTTTATAACGAAAACTTCAGGAAACTCAACCTATTTAAAAGTCTCTATTTTTCAATGAGCTTTAATAACCTTTAAATGCTTTTCCTTACAGAGGAGCTCGCCCGCCAAGCGGCAGCTGCTGCCTCCGAGTATCGAGCCAACAAGGCGGCCCAGGCAGCCTGCCACGCCTACGAGCCGCCTTCCACGAGTGCTGCGGCCGCCGCAGCCGCATCCGCCTCCGGCAATTCCCTGGGCAACGGGAGCAGGGAAGAACCGCCGCCGGTCAAGAAGAAGGGATCGGCCCTGAAGCGGCGCGCCAAGAAGCTGACGTCCTGCATCTCCGTACGCAAATTGAGCCACTGCCGGACTTCGTAGGCGCACACGGTTGCCGCCACCACACTTAGATGCTAAGCGTAATCGAAAGGAATAACTTTGTTAACAAATTGTGAGGAACTTTTTGGTTTTGTTTTCCCGTTTTTGTTGTCCTACATTCGCCAAGTATTTGTAAACATAGAACCATGTAGGAACCATTGAGCCAGGAGCACCTGGACGCCCCAGCAGGAGATGCAGATGCATCAGCAGCGACTCTAAGTTAGCTGATGGCCAGGACGCTTTTGGGACGAGGCAGCGATTGGGGCTACACGAAAGCTATATATATCCATGTGACAATACTGTGTATTATATGAAACAAATGAAAGCGTAAATTAGTCGTTAATATATGATGTACTGAAGGCAGCGGACGATTGCTGAAGGAGACGGTGCCCGTTCGGTTCGCACACATAAAGAGACATGTTCAAGTGAAATTGTTGTTGGCTTCGTTATATTCTAAAACCACTACCCACAAACGATGCGATTTTCAGGCGCCGTCGGTACAATAACTGCTGGACAGTATTTGCAAAGGCCTAGGTTGAGATTTTAATTTTTACAAACCAATGAAACGAAAATAAAAGAACCCATTGAAGATCAAAATACAAACACTGCATTTAGTTCGCACACTCCATACTCCACATTTCACACTCAACATTTCATTCCACACACACGCTCAGGCTCACACAACATTAGGCTAGCTAACTACGGATGCTTAATCTAGTTCCACGATCTGCAGCCGGTCCGTGGGATCCGGATCCGAGTGGCCCTCCATCAGCTCGCCCATGATGAACATCTGATGGTAGTGTGGCCCCAACGTGGACAGCTTGCGCTGCATCAGGTGACGCAGGGTGTCCACATACTGTGGCGGCACCTTGGCTAGCGGCGTGTTCGTATTCCGCCAGTGCAGGCCGTTGTTGTCCACGTGGAAGAGCGCCGGCGAGGGCACGTGGTCCTTAAGGTAGTTCCAGATGCACTCGCGCAGCAGCAGAGCGATCTGGAAGTGGGTTTCAGTGGTTTATATTACGAAGTTCTTACAAAATTAAGGGTATCCTACCTCTGCCGACTCAAAGTGCTCGATAATAAGATGCAAATTGGTAAGTGGCGGCGGTATCAGTTGGCTCATAGCCAGCAGCTGCAGCATCTTCTTGGTGCACAACATCAGCTCATCGTTGGCAGCCGTGGGCTGGAATCTATTGACTGAAAGAGTGACATTTTATTAGAAAAGGTTTCTAAGAGGTTTTAGCTGTAAAACCCACCATTCTTTCCCCGCCAGTGATGCAAGCAGGTGGCGCAAAGTGCCCGCAGTAGCACAGAGGAATAGCAAAGGGCCGGCCTATGACCGGCAATCAGTCCCAAAACCGCCCAAAGCACTGGCGAGGTGATAAACGCCCTTCTGATCTGCATGTCCCGTTCCATGGTGACTCGGGTGAACTCCTCATCCGGAAAGGGCAGGCCGTTGTACATGACGTCCGTGGAGACCAGCTCGACCAGCAGCAGCGAGACCAGCGAGTAGCCCTCCACGTTGTTCGGCTTCTCCAGATCGGCGCAGCAGGCATTCAATGCCTTAAGATACAGCGCCTGCTTCTCCGCATCGCAGCTTCGCTCGTTGGTGGGCAGCACGGGTCGCAGACCACGTCCTATAATCCCGGAATGCAGCACGGATCGATTCGAGTTTGCGCCAGAGCTGGTGTGCAGGTTCTGCAAGATGAGCAACTCGTGCTCGGGGATTTGCAGCTCGTCCAGTTCGTACTCCTCCAGCTGGCCAAGCAGATGGCCGTGATAGAAGAGTGCGCCCTCCACCAGCTCGCGTAGGCAGACTGTTCTCGCAATCTTTCTCGCAGAACACTGGCGCTGCAGCAGGGCGTATGACCGATGAGAAGCCGCCGCTCGACGGATCACAGCTGTAACACAGAAGATTTGTTATTACACATATGTCTAAGCAAATAAAGTGATCCTTACTCTGCTCAGTTAGGCCCACAAAGAAGTACTTCACGCTGAGCACGGCCAACTTAAGGACAAGTGGGGTTCGCAGGACATTGGTGCGGCTGCCGGCTTCAATGTTGTTCAGCAAATCCACAATGAGGTGGGCCAACCTCATACGGGTCACGTCTTCATCCTCCGCCTTATCCTCGCCTGGCTCTAATTTTGGCCGCTTTCCGTAGTCTTTTCCATTGCACATGTCATTATTGTTGTTATTATTGCTCTGCTGCGCCCTAAATTTCTCCGCACTGCGCTCAGCAGCATCTCTGTCCATCTTCAGAACCAATTTGTTGACGGTGCAGTCAAAGATTTGGATGATTTTGGGAAGACACTCGTTGAGGGCTTGGTTTAAATGATGCGCTTTAATATAGGGAGCCACATTCTTGCTCTTGTGCATCCTGGGGGAGATTATTAAACGGAAATGTTACTGGCATTCAAGTAAAAATATTATTTCTCTCACCTGGCCAGTATGTTGAGGTTGGAGAACGTGTTGAAGGCTTCTGTGGGCGTGCCAGGGGGCACCGGCAACCGATTGTTGACCTGAACATGCAGCGTTATATCCTCCAAAACCATCTTGAAGCCTGGCGTGAAACCGGGAAAGTTCACCATGCCGCTTTGGCCGCCCAGCAAACGGATGAGTGCGCCAATACCATTGGGATTCTGGGCATATGACTTCTTTAGAAGCTGGGATATTGTCTGGTAGTAAATGTGTGGATGCTGGGAGGCTAGAAAAAGTAAAGAATATTGTTTAATTGATCTTTAATGTAAATAAGTTATCTCTACTTACAGACCACCAGCAGCAGTCGCACCGCCGTTTGCTGCTCGAAGAGATTGGTGCTGAGGCAGCTCTTCCACAGCATGTACTTGGTTTCCTCATAGGCCAAATCTGCCAGCAGCGGGAAGTTGCGCTGATTGAGCACCCACTGTTCCAGCTCTTGCATTGAGTTGTCCAGAAAGTCCTGACACCAAACGTACTTCTCCGCCATCTTGGCTGCCGTGAGTAGCAACGTGGCTCCATGCTCGTTCAGCCGGAGCACGGCGTTATTTAGCGTGGGCTGCATTCCGGCAAACATCTTGTTGCTCAGCCAGAGCGGCGACTTTTGCACAATCACCTCGCACATGTCCTCGGAATCTAAAGGAATGAATACTTGTTATAAATCGTCTTAAATAGGAGGTCACTCATATGAAAGAGGAACTTTCAGAACAGATTATGAACTTAATTATAGGATCAAAATAGTAGTATACAGTAATTAACTTGAAACGAATTCAAAAGGTTACAAAAAAGTAATTATAATCAAAGAAATTGATAAAGTATTCTTTATACTTAACAATTTCCCCTCATCTAACTGCCACTCACATATTTCCACCAGCACATTGACCAAGCTCTGCAGGATAGTGTCTGAGTAGTTGGTGGTGATCAGCAGGAAGGGTACCACGGCCACGTCCAGCGGCTTCTTGGGCGCAAAGCCCTCCCTGAGCATCTCGCGGAACGCGGCCCTCAGCTGCTGCTCGTGGCAAGAGGTCATGTAGTCAAGGATGCCCGCCTCCGAGTCCAGGTGGCAGCGGTAGTCCTCGACGAACCGCTTGATGCCGCACTGCAGGATCTGCATGATGATCTTGTAGGGAAAGCAGCCACCCAACCTGGCCACAATCCAATCGAAGGTCATGGGAAAGCGATGAAAGGCATTTAACATGATCTCGACGCAGGCCTCCTCCTCCGGCTGGGTGAGCTTCCGGAAGCAGCTGTTGATGAGGGTCATCAGGCCGTGCATGGCGCTGCACTCCAGCCAGTAGTTGCAGCTGGCCGTGATGGTCATCCGCCGCTGGGTGTACTTGTCGCTTAGCTTGGCCACCAGCTCCAGGCTCCAGTTGGCGATGAGGGGCGACCAGGCGGGCGGACCCTTCCACACCAGGCTCTGTAGCGCCGTCTTGACCAGGTTAAAGCTCTCGTACTCCGGCGCCCGGAGTTGCTGCTGCCGATTCCCGGCCTGCTTCACCTGGGACACCGGCATCCCGGTCTTTGAGTCGGCCATCTCGGGGGACACATACAGCTGGACGCTGATTTCGGCTAGCAGGGCGAAGTACTCGAAGACTATGTCCCGCGTGGCAGGAAGCTCCTCCAGGAATCCCAGTCTGCATGGATCAAAGGTATTTGTTGTTTACCACGGACTCTGAGGAAGTTTAGCGGACTACTCACGCGAGCTTGATGAGATTGGGGCTGGTCAGCAGCTGGGGGCAGCTGTGACCATTGCTCACCGTCTCTATGAAGTGCTTGAGCTGATCCAACAGGTTCTGGCGCAGCATTTTGTGGTTCTAGGCATCGGATCGGGAAAGTAAAAGTTAAAAAAGTAAAGCAAAAGAGCAAAGCAAATGCCTTGCGATGTCAGCCGGTATTTCGAAGCCGCAAGCAGTTGGGCACACCAAGCCAACGGTCACACTGTACCTCTTTGCGTTGTTCAACACTCTTGCAGAACTGTTTACTCCGCACTGTTAGCCCTTATAGTCTATTCACACAGAAGGGGTTTCCGATTCAGCGACGAAATTCAACGAATTTTTCTAATATAAGAAATACACGTTCTAGAAAGAGACCGGAAGAAGTCGATAAAATTCGCTTGCCGTTTCGGGAGTTTTTTGAGTTGGAAATGCATATGAATTGTAATGACGCCGATATAAGGAAATTGTTGTTGGCACGGTTCCGAACCCAATTAATCTCATCGCGAATAGAGATATTGCTGCTCTTTTTTAAGGAAATTACCTGTCTCCAGCTTATGTCCTTGCTAATAGCAATGTAATAATTTCACATGCTAGCTTTCAAATTGTATTTAGTTTTGCGTTGAGTTACATTTTATTTGAAGCAACTGAATTTGCAAGACCTGCCCCTTCGAATATGTGAAAAAGAATCCGTGTGCAGAGACTATTAGGCAAATGCCTGTTCAGCAGCTAGCCGCTAAATGGCGTATTAGGAATTAGCAAAACTAAAATGTTTTAATTTCATTCTTTATCTGCAGCCATTTCTTTTCTTGATAGCAAACGATTACTTTTCTACTTACTAAATTCGGAATATTAATATTTATGGTAAGTAAATGGTGATAAATAACAAATTTAAATTTGGCGCCCAATTTGGATTAAGACGAAAAGATGGCTCAAGCGTAGGTGTATGTCCTCGCCGTTTCTGGAATACATTTGGAATTTTTCAGTATATACCAAAAAATATAATTAAAATACCAGGAGGTTGTCTCCGCTATGCCAGCGTAGACACACATCTGACACTTAAGTGTGACCAACTAGAGTATTTTTTGGTATATCCGAACAAATAAAGATGGAGTATATAATATTCAATCATCGAGGTCAGGCCAACAGCGTCGGTCGGAAAGTAGAAAAATCACAATTATCCGGGGAGATATTAGTCGAAAACTAACGCGGGTCCCCAGTAAATATGCGCAAGCGTAAATTGTACATACAGTGAAACGAATGCAGCCAGCGTGCGAAGCACTAAAAGCGAAAAACGCCAGAAACAGAAACAAGAAGGAATTGCAGCGTGAGTGTATAACTTTTTGGTTTTTGCCCCCGCGCTCTCTGTCTCTTGCTGCTCCTGCTCTTGCTCTCTCTCACTCCTCTCTTTTGCCCTCTTGCGGCTTCTGTGTTGTCTGCGTGCGAGTGTGTGTGTGTGTTTGAGTTTTTAACAGTGACGGTGTGTTCTCACGTACTCCGTGGATGATTTACGGCCTTGCCAAGGAAATCGGACTATATATCCCGGCTATAGCCCATATTGGATCCCGATCTGGATGCGAGGCTGTTGCCGCTGCTCCCGCTGACACCGACCCCCCCCTTTTTATCGCACTTTATGCAACAACGAAAAGCAAACCGTCGTGTGTTGAGTTTCTGCGCTCTCCGCTGTGTGTAGTGTGTTGGGTTTCGCGCAGCGTGGTGAGTTGCCGTCGTCTGTTTTTCTTTTTCCTGCGTCCTGTGTGCGTTTCAATTAAATGCAAAATCGGCTGCGAATATCGCGGAAATGCGGAATCGCTCATGCTTTATATACAGACATAAATAAAGTATCGAATCAAAACAAAAATCTACTGGCAACAACAACAAAAACGTGCGTGGGTGTGCGCGTGTAGTGCGCTTGTGTGAGTGTGTGTGTGTATGGTGGGGAGACGGCATTTTTCTTTACCACACGCCTCTTCTTCCCCACAATACGCTGCAATTTGTGCGATTCTGTTTTGCGCCTGCCATTCGCAATAATTTTATTGAATGAACCGCAAAAGAGACGGCCCAAAAAGCGATGTACTTGCCAGACGTTGTGTCTGTGTTGGTGCGTGTGTGTGTCTGTATCGCGTTGTGTGTGTATCGCGCATGAAAATACATCAACTGTCAAGTACAAAAAAAAAAATTTCTAAAAAATAAAGGAAATTGGCTGACATTGCAATCGCACCGGAGAGTGTTTATAATTGTGAAATTTTCGAGTTCTCTACCAGTCTCTTTCCCCAACTTCCTTCCGTCCTTCCCTGCCCAATACCACCCCAAAAAATTGCATACATGCACACGCGCCTTCGATTGTGCGAATGTGTTGGTCTGAGCGCGCGCGTATTCTGCACACATTGTCATGCATGCAAAAACAAGATACGACGCGTTCGTAATCGTCAGACTCCTTATCCCCCCTTCGCTCAGTCCTTCTCTTTCTGGCCCTGCATTATTCATTGCAGGATGAAGAAGGCAAAAAGTTAACGAAAGGGAACAGGCGCGAGTCCAATTTGGACCGCTTTTATTTTTTCCTATGGAGTCCTGCATCCGCATCCTTTGCTCTTCTCATCCCTGCCCACCTTTTCGCTCTCTCCTTATTCACGCCTTCCCGGACACTTGCAGCTTTCGCGCGCGTGTGTGTGTGAAGAACAGGAAGAGAGAAGCGAGACTCCAACTTAGCGTTTACAGTTGCGGTTCAAATAGTGCATAGCTGTAGTTTTATTAACCCGAAAAGCATTACGGGATCACTTTGGGGCCCGGTACCAGAGGTCAATATATATGAGGTAGTTAGACTTTTTTAATTCATGAAATCCTGATTTCCGAACTGCTACCCAGTAAGTTTTCTTACTTCCTTAAAACTAGTCAGATTCTAAAAGTTTTGAGGATATTGAACCTCCATTATAAAGGTTTTAACCAGTGTATGTAGATATCAAGATTTAAATAAGCGTTATACAGCCAGTCGACAATTTATGATAATGAAATTATGATCATGTACACGTTTTAGTCAAAATATACAATCCCGAGCTCTATGGATCCTTAAGTTTTTTTTTTATATCTTTTTGTCTATAATAACGGAGCTTTGAATAAGATTATGCTTAAACTACAAATTCAATTACTTGATTTACACAATCCCAATGAACAATCTAAAGAAAACAACCAGGACAGAAAAAAGATCTTGAGATTTATAAACTGACACGTGTAATTTATCAGGAGGGAAACAGAATCAAAATGACAAGTATCTTTTTGTAGTTGTATCTCTTTCTTTTACTAACCAATAAAAACTAATTGTTGCTGGGGCGAAAAATACTGCCAACTTGTCATATTTGTCGGACTTTATCGATGACTCGACTCCAGGGCAGTTTTTCGCACACAGATTTTCTCTCGGCACTTTGGCAGCCTTCTGCTGGTTATTAATAAAAATTAATAATAACCAAATCTCTGGCGCTGGGGCACTTGGACATGGGCATTCTCGTGTATTTCGCAGCTGATTGCGTAAACCGCTCGCGACGTTTGTTTTGAATTGCTGCTTTTGTTTTGGTACCGATTCGAGGGTCTACGAGTGTGAAATCTCTGGCTCTCTCCCTCGGCTCTCGATTCTCCATTCTACATTCTCCGGGTGTTATCAGTGCGGAATTGGCCTATGGCGCTTTATGGGAACTGGTATGGGGTAGTATTAGTATATGTAGGTGTAGTATAGTATTTCGGGTCGTATCTGGGATCTTAATCGCAGTGCAAATCGTGTTGAAACTGCGGAGCACGCGTTTTCCCCAACTTCTTGCAACCTTGGTTGGGCAGGGCGGTGGGTGGTGGGGGTGATTAAGTGTGGCGGGGTTCTCGCTGTCGATCTGAGGTGACGTAAATGTTTGCGGTGGATAGCGCCAACTTTGAGGTGGCGCTCTTCAACGATGACGTAGCTAGCGCTTCTTCTGTTTACTCGCACATTATTTTGCACTTGCCCATTGATTTTCGCCTTGCACAGAAAGAAATGATGGATGTGATACAAATTTAATTTGAAGGAATTTAGTTGGCTCAAAAATCTAGGTGATGATGACGTAATATATTAAAATCCCCTTATATTCTATTAAGTTCATACTATCAATTCATTTATTAAAATACATAATAACCCTTAACTATGATATGAAATCTCAAAATATTTACTTAACCCCCTAGCTTTGAGTAAATATAGAGCTCAGTTTTTTGGTGTGTATGAGAATGGATAGTTTACTGCTGCCTCCCCACTCTCTAAATCTCCCGCTCTCGCCGCTGTTTGTTTGCTTCGCGCGCGTGTTTGCACTCGCCGTGGGGCGAAAGCGCAGCGATAATAGTTGCTCGGATATAGTATATACGCCATATAGTAACCCCACTCATACCGAAAACCCCATCGCACAGATACAGGCGCGCACACTGCGAAAGGCCTAGATCTAATGGAAAACGCTTAATGTTTGTAAACAGACCGGGCAAAGCACATTTCTTTTCCTTTATTTTTTTGGCATATCGCATCTCAGTCGGAATGGTCTTCTCTCGGCTTCTCTCTACACATCTTTCTCCCCCAAACACACACACTACGAACGTTGCTTTCACATTTTCATTCATCGCGAAACTTCCCATGAAATGTTGCAGAAACCTTAAGATAAGATATACGATGCGTTTACAAGACCTTAAGCTCAATAGTAATATTATAACCATAACTTACCTACGACTTTTCCATTTCATAAGACTGTGAAACAAATTCAACGTGGAATAATTGCTGTGTTTAATGCAAAATAATAAAACACTGCTTACTACTTTAGCGGGAAATAATTATATTGAACTACTAAACTAGTGAATAATTAAAGAAAACCAGAAAAACATACTTATATTTAGTTAAATAATCTCAGCTGCACTGAATATTAAATTTATATATATTTATCCCATATCGCCAGAGATTTTCTGATGTAATTAAAGTACACTCAGGATTTACTGTCAATAATATTTGTAATCGTTGTCTAAAAACGTTCTATAATATTTTAACAACATCTGTGTTTGTTATCTTGCAGTGCAGTCACGTCGTGGGCCAATCCCGATCCCATTAGTCCCCACCCGGAGCTGGAGTGGTAGCCTAACATGGATATAGAAGTCAAGCATAGAGATTAGCCGAATCCTTTGAATTTTAAATTCAAGATCCTAATTTAATATAGCCAAGTAGCATAGCGTAGCCTATAGCCCCTAGCCAGCGGAACGGTTCCAAGCCGCAAGCAACTCGCGTTCGTAGTCCAGATCGTAACTTAACCGAATCCCCCGGACACCAGCGAGAAAAACCACAGAGGCACTTCGAGGAGCAACATCATCATGACGACTGACACCCGCCGACGCGTCAAGTTGTACGCGCTGAATGCGGAGCGCCAATGGGATGACCGTGGCACGGGTCACGTGTCCTCCACCTACGTGGAGAGGTTAAAAGGTGGGTGTACAAAGTCAACCAACCCCCCCGGAGTGTGGTCTAAGTTTCTGCATCCCTTAACTACTTCCAGGCATCTCGCTTCTGGTTCGCGCCGAATCCGATGGATCGCTGCTTTTGGAGAGCAAGATACAACCGGACACCGCCTACCAGAAGCAACAGGACACCCTGATTGTGTGGTCCGAGGGCGACAACTTTGACTTGGCCCTGAGTTTCCAGGAAAAGGCGGGCTGTGACGAGATATGGGAGAAGATATGTCAGGTAAGAGTTGTTTAAGCTGCAGCTTTTTGAAAAAATAGCTACCGTTGATTTATATGTCAGTTCATTTAAGACGTGTGTCAAACGACGTCTCTCTATGTTGCTCGGTCATTTTGGTATTAACGACAATCCTAAACTAATGATTTTCCAGGTGCAAGGCAAGGATCCCTCTGTAGAGATAACACAGGACATTGTCGAAGAGTCTGAGGACGAGCGTTTTGAGGATATGTCGGACACCGCGCCACCCATTGAGCTGCCACCCTGCGAGCTTTCCCGGCTGGAGGACATTTCGGAGACGATACAGAGCTGTCTCTCTACGCCGCTGCGCAAGGAGAAGCTATCAATGGCCCTGGAGTCGGAGAGCTATATCAAGAAGCTGCTGAACTTGTTCCACGTGTGCGAGGACCTGGACAACACCGAGGGTCTGCACCACCTCTTCGAGATCTTCAAGAACATCTTCTTGCTGAATAAGAACGCGCTCTTCGAGATCATGTTTGCGGATGACACCATCTTCGACGTGGTCGGTTGCCTTGAGTACGATCCGAGCGTGGCTCAGCCCAAGAAGCATCGCCAGTATCTGAAGCAGTTGGCCAAGTTCCGCGAGGCGGTGCCGATCAAGAACCAGGACCTGCTGGCCAAGATCCACCAGACGTTCCGGGTGCAGTACATCCAGGACATTATCCTGCCCACACCATCGGTCTTTGTCGAGGACAATATGCTGAACACTCTGTCCAGCTTCATCTTCTTCAACAAGGTGGAGATTGTCACAATGATCCAGGACGATGAGCGCTTCCTGCTCGACGTGTTTGCGGTGCTGACGGATCCCGCCACCGGCGATGCGAAACGCCGCGACACAGTCCTCTTCCTGAAGGAGTTCTGCAACTTCGCCCAGAACCTGCAGCCGCAGGGCAAGGACTCGTTCTACAAAACTCTCACCTGCCTGGGCATCCTGCAGGCGTTAGAACTGACACTCGTGATGAACGACAAGAAGACCAAATCGGCCTCCATCGATATCCTCACGGCCATCGTTGAGTTCTCGCCGCTGGTGGTGCGCAACTACACGCTCAACCAGGCCAACAGGCCGGAGGGGGTAAGTTAATCTGCAGAATCTTTGTTGTAATACATGAATACTTATATTTACCTTTGCCTGCACGTAGGAGCGTATGCTACTGAACATTGCCATCGAACAAATGCTGAACGACTCGGAGCCGGAGCTTGGTATTGCGGTGCAACTGATGGGAATCGTTAAGATCCTGTTGGAGCCGGAGAACATGCTCACCGAGAAGGGCGATTTTCTCAACTTCTTTTACAAATACAGTGTCCAGACGTTAGTGGGTAAGTGCGACTCCAACACAATCAAGTTTTCAGCGTCTAACTACTCGATGTTTTCAGCCCCATTGATGCTTAACACCATGGGCGACCGTCCGCAGAACGAGGACTATCAGACGGCCCAGCTGCTGGGCATCGTCCTGGACATTCTGTCGTTCTGCGTGGAACACCACAGTTATCACATCAAAAACTTTTTGCTGCAAAAGGATCTCCTCAAGCGAATTCTGGTGCTGATGAAGAGCACACATACGTTCCTTGTCCTCGGCGCCCTGCGACTTCTGCGCAAGATAATTGCACTCAAAGATGAGTTTTACAACAGGTGAGTGTGACGTGATTAAATCAAATGCGGCATTGCTAATTGGATAATCCCTATCCGCAGACACATTGTAAAGTGTAATCTGTTTGCGCCGGTGGTGGATGCCTTCATCCGCAACAACGGCCGCTACAATCTGCTGGAGTCGGCCATTCTAGAGCTGTTTGAGTTTATAAAACTCGAGGACATCCGTACTCTGTGCGTTTACTTCGTGGAGAACTTTAGCAAGATATTTGATGAAATCGAATATGTGCAGACATTCAAGTACTTGAAGAATCGCTACGATCAGTACCAGGATCGGCTTAAGGACCGCGACAAGATGGAGAACCGCACGGACGGGTAAGTTTTGCTTTAGCGCCTTGTGCTCCAACACAAAGTGAAAATATTTGGGTATATCATCTTAAAGTGGCCTGCCCATCATCCGTAGCGGTGGCCGGTTTCGTCGGGATCAGCGGCAGATGGAGGAAGAGGAGGAGATGTGGTTCAATGAGGAGGACGATTTCACTGAGGAGATCGACACCTACAGCAATGTCATGAAATGTAAGTATATTTAATAATTGAATACTTGGAATAACGATGGAAACAAATGTGGGTCATCATTCAATTAGGGTTTGGAGAAATTTTATGTTTATATTTAAATTATTGATTCACCCAAGTTATATCTTCTGTTGTTCTTCTGTATTTAAACGTATTTTCCGTTCTTGCCTTGCAGCCGTCAGCGAAAAGAATGGCCCGCAAACGCAAAACCAGCAGAAATCCTCTCCGCCGCACAGTACGTCGCCGCACAGTGGTTTGCTGGGTAACCTGAGCACCACCGCGTCATCCACTGCCACATCCGCCTCGTCAGGCGCTCCAGTGGCCAGTGGCAGCAGTAGCCCCGAGGCGATCTCAGCCGACGAGCAGACGCAGACGGCAGTGCATTTAGTCGCCGCTGCCAACATCGCACTTCAGCACCACCAGCAGCAGCAGCAACAGCAGCAGAACCCATTCCAGCAACAGACCCAGCCCGAAATCGCGGAGCTGCAACAGCAGCTGCGCGGCGTGGAGACGCCACAAAGCCAGGACCTGGAGCTGTCGCAATCGGCCGTAGCCAGCGTATCGCCCTCTTCGTCATCCTCGTCTCTGGAGGCATCCACGTCCTCTTCATCGGCGTCCTCGTCTTCATCCTCGTCGTCATCGTCCTCGCCGCCCGGCTCATCCTCGGCCGCATCTCTTTCCGACTCGGCGACAGTGGCGGCCGTGGCAGCTTCTCAGTTTCTCTCAACGATCGCCACGGCCATGGCGGCGTCTGTTACGGCGGCGGCGGCGGCCACAAGCGGCTCCCCCAACCTGTCGCCAGCTCCGGCTGTCTCCAGTCCGGATATCGAGAGCGCCGACGCCCAGTTGCCGCCCAGCGATGACGCCAGCAGCCCGGTCAGCGGGGATCAAGATGCGAACAGCACGGAAGCTGCCAGCAGTGAGGCAGATAAGGCGACGGGCAAAAAGGTGTGTTGCTGAACCCAATAATGTTAATTATAGGCAAAGAAAACACCGACCATGTTTAATTTTTTTAATGTTACGACTACAAATTGTAAACATAAGTTTAAAAATGCTCTTTAGGAATTTTAGTTACTTTTTGTATTTATAATTTTACCTAGCATAAGAAGCATGTAGTTTTTCTATTCATACGAATCTATTTACCATTCGCAGGGTCTGGTGGACTACGAGAGTGATTCTGGCGAAGATGACTACGAGGAGGACGAGGACTCCGAGGGGCCACAAGCACAAAAGCGCGCACGTCTGGCATAGTTGGCAGATGATGAATACAGCGGCATCAATTATAAATTAGTACACACATAACAGAACACAACCAACCACGGCATACAACAAACAACAAGCAACACACAGACCCCCAACACACACACCAACGAATGTTAGGATCGCATTGGCGGCAACGACAGGACAGCACAGCAGACAGCCGTACGATGTAAGATCGAACAAGAAAGCATACAATTAAATTTTAGCATAAAATTTATTTTAAAGGAGGAGCAAACAACACCTAAAGTAAACGAGAAATTATAAATCTTACTTTACTAAATTAAATAACTACATATAAATATATATATTCAAATATATATGCATATGAAAACACAGCTAACTATAAATGATCAGCATCCACAGGCAGAGATGCAAACGAGTGCGTGTTGTTCGCGAGTTGGCAAAGCATTAACGAAACAAACCAAAATAAAATGTATTTAGTAGTTAAATCCCACACAAGAGAAACGCAGCAAAAAGGAGGAGGAGGAGGTGCCGTCAGGTGGTGGAGGACATTTGTACACAGGCAACATCCATTCGCAATGTCCCTAGTATATCAGCAGTTAACAGATCCTGTGAAGTTGGCTGCCGGCTTAGAATGTCGGTATTTGAAGGACAATTAATAAAATTGTGTCTTGCGCCTAGCTTAGTTGTAATGCTTAGAGTTAATCACTTTTACTATCATTACCTATGAGAACGACTTCCTGCCAATTGCACCACTATCACTCGTAGCGCTGTTTTCAACTGACAATTTGAGTAAACACTTCTTATCGCAAAAGCCTTTATAAAAGTTTCTATTGCAAACAGCGCTGTAACATCTTAAGCAACGTACATCTGTGTTATGTTACTAAATTTTAAATTTTGAACTACTCCCAAAACAGTAAAATTTGTATCAATTGTTTTTTTTTTGTTTAATTGTTTTTTGAATAACAACCAGAAGCCATGGTTGCCAACTTGACAAAAACTGTTAATCCCTTGAGTTAGACGCAGATAACACTTGAACCCAATGAACCTTGTATATAATTTAGTCAGTCTCAATACGCGATTAGTTGATAACTGCCCTAGCACCACTGACGCCCACATTAAGCCCAAACAATTGATCTTGAAGGAATCGAAGGTTTTGCACATTATCGAGCAGATTTAAATTCAAACTCTTGTGGGTGATAACTTGAGAAGCGTTGTCTGACTGTGTAATTAAAAACAATTGTTGCGCTATCCTTGCATTATTGAAACACACTCACCACAAACACATCAATAAATAACTAATTATAATGATAACAAATAGATCGTAAAATAAAACTAAAGTGGGGTAAAGAAACATCAGCAAACAAATAACAATAACGTAAATTAAAATAGTCTCTTGAGTTCTCGTGTAAGTTTTTTTTTTCATATTTAACGTTTAATTTGTATTGAACGACTGTAGGTGGGCTCACTTGGAACCACACCACTCCACCCACAAACGCATAAATACGTTCGCCCACGCTATAACCAATCTACATCCCACAACCACAATGACAGAAAGTAATAAAGTTATTTGTTAATAATCGTATTTGCCATGTGCGTTGCGTACTGTACTACATTTATTTATTTTAGTGTTTAAAAGAACTTGTCACTGCAAACGGTTTCCCTTGAGCAACCGATCGTTTGTTCCTCTCCCGAAGCCCACGATCTTAAGAATACACCCATGATAAAGCCGCGGAGAACGTATCCATACATATATCCTTCCAAGTTGATGTTTTGTTTGATTGATTGAGCAACATTAACAAGACGCATTCGCAAAGTGCATGAACAAGAATGATGAATAAAAATAAAGAAAATGATAATGAAAACTAAACGTAAACGTAAAGCGACAACACTATAGTTTATACATAGTATTTATATGAATCGTGTATTGTATATGATATGCTGTCTAATCCCTAATCCTAACACATACCCATTACATCTATAATTTGAATACTTTATTTAGTTGTTTAAACATCCGTGCGTAAAATGCGATATATATAACTCTATATTATTATTATGAGTAAATTAAATAATAGTTTTTAATAGTTTTTAAACAGAATCAAATGGCTAAGCTCTCAAAGTGTTCTTTTATTTACTATATATGAAACACCTGATTGTCAGGTGTCGGGTGGTTTTTCACTGTCATGGTAACCGATTCAAGGACCAAACAAATGTTTCCAGCAAATGTTGACTAAACTTTTCGGTTTAGTCACTTCTTTGAACTGTAACCAAAATGTCGGTGGAAGACTCCTGGGTTTTTGATTCACTGGTGTGCTTTCTGCACGGCCCCATCTGGAATGCTCCGCTCCAGACTTTTATCGAGCAAAAGTCCTTAGGTGAGCACCCATTCTGACAATGGAATCCGCAATAACCCAAGGATTTGGTGCAGTCTTCGATCCCAATCTGCCGATGGATGAGAACAATCCAGATATACTACAGATCCACGAGGAATACAAGAATCTGGTGGATTACATGCTGGGCAGCTTTATGGAGGAGATGCAGATATCACCGGAGCAGTTCGAAATGGCCTGTCTCGAGGGTCGTCAGCAGGGGCAGGGCGAGAATCCCTTCCAGTTCCACCAAGTGCTGTTTCAGCAGGTACGTCCGGTCTCAGTCTTCAACGCAATAGTGTTCTCGAGGTGTCATCTTTCAGATATGGGCCGCCAACGACATCAAGATATTCATACGCATGATGACGCAACGTAACGTGGAGCTTCAGCTACAGGCCCTGGATCTCATCGAGAAAAATCAATTAGCCCAAAGTACCGCCGACGAGGGGGATGACCGCAGTGCGGACGCGAGCTCGGATCCAGGGTGGGTTTACGGTGGTTCCCCGTCAATAAACCTGTCTTATGCAATTGCGGGGGAAGTTCTATATGGTTTTGCACAGTGCCAAAACGTTTTAGATATATTTATTAGACTCATTTTGTTCTAGTTTGGCTAGGTTGTTCCTATATAGTTTCGGAATCTATTTCTGATTTTAAATTAACTCAAAAACTAACTGGTCAAATTTTAAACGATTTTGATTTGTTTTTGCTAAATATATTATTCTCTTCAGTAGGATTTAGTCGCACTTACCATCTATACAAAGTAAGAATCTTAAAAAAACATTCGACTACACGTTGAACATCTTATTCTTAATTTTTGCCAAGTCCTAATACATAATACTTTCCACAGTGATACCGCCTCCGAGGTGGAACAGTTGATAGCCAAGACGGTGGCCGACGAACTGGAGAGTCCTGAAGCGGCTCTAACTCCAGAGCAGGAGCCCAATATGGAACTGGTTAATGACAAGTTCCAGCGCCTGAATCTGTTCTTCGAGCAGGAGGATCATGTGGACCCCAGCGACGTGGTCTCGCGACAGGAGTACCTGCGCCAGCAACGCGACAAGATCGTGGAGATTAAGAAGCAGACGCGGGCCAAGCAACTGCAGGAGACCATGTCCCGCGGTACTCCGCATGCCCCGGAGGGAGCACGTCCCAGCTCCGCATTAGTGGCCCAACAGCTGCTGGAGAATGGCGGCCAGACCAAGGAGCTCTCGATGCCAGCTCCACTAGAAGCCGAGGAAAACGCTGCACTTCAACTCAGACGCAATCTGGCCAAGCGCTTGCGGAGCGAAGTGGTGGAACAGAAGTAAAAGGCAGGACACACTACTATTTTCTACTATTCCCATTTATTGCAGATGCTCAGCCAGAATTAACAACGTGCATAAGGTATTGCGACATGCAGACTAGTTCGTTTGGTGAATGCACAGGGTGTGTCATATGTTGTACTTGTCTCGTTTCCACTCGTCCATGTCCACATACAACCCAGATTTGATGGTAGTGGATTGTGTGTGGACATGGTCAAGGGAATCTCTACTAATTTCCATTAAGCTTTTCCTCAAAATAAACATATTGCTAGTGAAGTGTTTCCCAAAAACATTGTGTTGATTGCTCTTCTATGTTGGTATGCGATCCCGCAAGTAGGACATGATGGCATCGGTGCCCTTCATCAGGATCTGATGGCGGGGCTGGCGAAAAGGATTGCCCACCAGTTCCAAGTGTCTGAAATTTAAAAAGGATATATATTTGCTCATACGAGTATTAATTTCCAATCTGGTTCTTACGTTATGTTGGTCAGATTCCCCAATGTGGGCGGCACTGCATCAATATCATTATTGCGCAAATCCAATGTACTAAGACGTGGCATACTCTGCAGACCCGATACATTTAACGTTTTAATGTGGTTCTCACTGGCAATGAGGATCTCCAGACCTTGCAACTCGTACACACAGTTGGGAACGAACTGGAAACTGAGAATTTAAAAAGAAGATAATCAAATGACCCTAGAGGATATTTTCATATGATCAACTTTTACTCACCGATTGTTGGCAATGTTGAGTTCCCGCAGAGTGTTCAAAACACCAAACTCCTTGGGCAGGTCATTCAACAGATTGTTGGACAAATTCAGGAAAGAAATACGTGTAAACTGGGAGATAAACTGAGGCACGTAGCCGATGACATTGTTGGATAGAACCAGCTCCGTGACCAGATCATGCATGAGCTGCAGTCTGAAAGTAATTGAATATTACAGTAATAATCCATGGGATCCAGTGGATTCCTTATAGCCTACCCATTGGGCAAGGTGCTCAGCTGGTTGCGCGCAAAGTCCACAACATGCACTCCTTCATCTCTGGCAATCTGGAACACCTGGTCGGGCACTTGAGTCAGTTCCTCCAGGTTGACAGCTAATGTACGTGTATGACGTAATTTGTATCTACAGGAGGTAGGAAAGATTGAAGTAAGCATTAAGATTGTCATAATCTACAAGATGTGATTAATGGGAATTGTTTAATTTTTGGAACTTGGTGATACACTACACCCAACGTGGATGGACAGCTAAGTGAGAGGAATCATGCTGCCCATAGGAAAACTGCGTATGTTGCTGCTGCTGGCACATAAAGTAATTTGGATGGGGATATTCTAGTCGCTGATATTGCTGGTGCTGCATGAAAAGGGATTTCATGTTGCCAATTGGATGCTGCTGCTGATAGCTCTCAGGCTCATAAATGTGTCCCTGCGTCTGGCGATCATATTCCTGGCAATTTCTGAGCGGTTCATACACACAACAGTGCTGCTGCATTTGCTGCTGACATGGATATGGACACTGATATTGAAACCCATCCTGCTGTTGTGGTTGATGATAGCTACTGCTGGGGAGATCAATCTGCTGTCCCGTCTGAAAGAAAAGCTCTATATGCATACCTATCCGGAAAGTTGCCGGGCATATCCCCAGAATCCGATTGGCCACCACGCAAACGGGTAACACTGATGCCGGGTAACTCTGATGTGAAGCCGCCATCGGAGCCACCTCCTTCCTCCTTGGCCTTGGCCAGCGCTCTCTCGTGCAGCGTCTTCAAAATCCGCGCCGTTCCACACTGCAGGATGTCGCGTCGGATCATCTTTATGGGATTTCCCTCCACCTGCAGGCTGATCAGGTGGGCCAAAGAGGACAATGTGACTGGCAACACACTGATCGTATTGTTGGACAAATCCAGGCGGTTCAGATTGCGCAGCAGGCACAGCTCGTCGGGCAGCTCTGTGATCTTGTTGTCCCTCAAGTCGAGTATCTTCAAATGTGGCAAGTTGCCGCACATGGCTTTTGGTATGGTCTGAAATGGGTGTTATTGAATATAAGTATCTCAAAAGTCTTAGAATAACTTAGATAACTATGATATTAGTACTATAACTTACCTTTATAAAATTATTGCTGGCATGCAATTCGCTCAAGGTCTCATTTCCCTCAAACTCGGGCAACTCCAAAATATCGTTGTGCTGCAGATAAAGGCATTCCAGCTTTCTCAGTAGACCCATATCTTCCGGCAAGCTGGTCAGGTCATTTTGCATCAGATCAATCTTTTGCAGAGCTAAGCACACGCAAATGTTAAACTTAGATTAGCAAGTATTGGAGGTGGTCCAGCACTTACAGCGCATGTTAACAAGATCGGGGGGCAGTTCCTTGATGTGATTGTAGGGCAACAGGAGCGCAGTTAGACGCACCAGGAACCCAATGCCACCGGGCAGGGATTGAATGTTGTTATGCCCGCCGTCCTTTCGTTACAATTGGGTTAGCAAGCAGTTGGTTAAGGGAGAATATATAGGATGGTATTAGTCAGATAAGACGCCACAACCAGAATTATGTTTAAAACTAAATAAAAATAGCTTTTCATTCATTCATTTTAATATACCTAGTTCTTCTTAAAAAATAAATAAAATTTTTAATTTAATGTGCACTTTATGATAAGTGTGCTTAAAATAAGAAACGGATGTTAATCGAAAAACTATTCTTTCGATGAATTATAATTTTTTTTCGTTCTTAATTCCATAACCTGATTAAACTAAGATTTTAGTGTTATTGGTAGTCTATGCATATATATTTTTTTAGGATTTAAAATTTCTTTCACCTAACTCACCAGAAACTCGAGCATATGAAGGTCACTGATGTCCGGATCGACTTCGTTGAACTCATTGTACGAAATGTTGAGGTGTCGCAGCTCAGGTAGACTGTAGATCGAACGGGGCAGCTGGCTGAGTTTGTTGTGGCTCACATTGAGGCGCATTAGCTTTTCCAACTTCCCGATTTCCGACGGAAGCTCCACCAGAGCATTATCGTGCAGCTAAAAATGATCGTTATTACACTGTTAAAACTCCGATTTAAAAATAATGCCATACAGTGAGAACGGTCAACGATTGCAGGTTCTCGATCTTGGGGGATATGTGCGTTAGCGTGTTGGAGCTCAGGTCCAGGTTGTTTAATGGCACTTGGTTCCACCAGGCGTCCTCCTCCTTGATTGTCAGTTGTTCCAGATTCGCGGTCTTGCTCTCCGTATCCGCCTCGTTGATGTCGTAGAGTCGTTCGGGCACTGAAATGATAAGATGTGGAATCAATTAGAGAACGCTGATCCGGAGAAATCACTACACTACAGTCTTCAACGCGGGACGCAGGCTCTGGATCATCATCCAGCTCCAGCTCATCGTCCGGATCCTCGCTCTCCAGCTCGTCCGCCGAGGAGGCCATCTGGAATTCGCGGATCTGGTAGTAGCGTCGCCTCCGCGGATAAGGACCGCACATGCAGAACGAGGTGAGCTGTTTCCTGGAGGACGCAATCTTGGGAGATTGGATAGTTGGATGCAGTCACACAACCGATGTCGTTCAGCTCACCGAGCTGATTGATCCGAGCGATGACTGGTTCTTGGACGCACCCCTGGAGCACCTTTATGGATCGTCTCGAGGCGCGGATGCTGTCCAGTGAAGCGGCAAATATGTTCCCTGCCTTTTTCAGTTGCCTCCAAGGTCAAGTTCGCGATCACTATCGCTATTGCCTCACATGAACTGGAACCACAAGGCGCTGCTGTCGATGAGGCCGGGGCTCCATTGATGATGACACCCCTCCTGAGTCATGCCTGGCCTGACCTTGGACTTCCAGCGACGCAGTTGCTCCTGGGTCACCACTGCTTACAAGCGCCGCAACGTATGTAGCTAGCTACTTTTTAGTGGATAAAGGTAGTCGGAACTCTGTGACTCCCAGCTTTTGAGATGTTATATTTTTGAAGGTTTTTTATAGTTTAACTTCTGTAAATTCGTTTACGTTTTAAAGCAAAAACAACTTAAATCCTAACATAAAGGGCGAATTTCCTTTAATTAGGTCAAACAAAATAAAATGTCAATATATGTAAAGGTAAATGTAATTATAAATCCATTATTTTATTGATATTACTTTTTCCTAATCAATTTTTTGAGGATAAAGGTATATTTAAAAAAAATGTTGTTAGAAATCCTTAAAATGGCTCCTATTAAACATATTTATGTAACAATGTTGAATTGTTAAAAGAAATCTCTCCTATAAAGTTAAAATTAAGGTAGGGTTCCATAAAAAATAACGCTCGAATTTGAATAATTAATTTAACGGATTCTTGAAGTTTGAGTTACAGAGTTTCGACTACATCATTAATTTTGCCCTATGGACTCACCTCTGGCCAAAGCCTTGTTGGATAGATTCAGGGTGCCCGACTTGCGGGCCAGCTTCCACAACTGCTGGGTGAGCACCTGGTCGTCCTCGTGGTTGCTCCTCTCGTGGAAGATCGGGCGAAAAGAGTAGTTTGGCCTGGGCGAGAGCGCCGCGGGGGGCGTTTGGCGTGGACTCGGGGCGCAGCGGGGGATCCTGCTGGCGGAGGAGTTGACCCTGGCGGAGGGCCGACCTCGTCCACGTCCTGTCTCGTCGCTCATTTCGCTGGGGCAGCCGTAGTGGGTGAAGCAGGAGTGGCCAAAGTCGAAGTCGCCGCCGAACGCGGAGGCCTGGTCACATTCCTGGGCTCCGTGGAACGAGCTGAACTCCACGCCCTGCGAATCGCTGAAGCTGGCGGGGATCACGGGTTAAATGGGGTCAGTGGAACGCTAAATAGCCACCGAATCACAGGTGTATTCGGTTTTTGTTAATTTTTGCGTCGTTTTATTTTGGTCACTGTCAGCCGTCAGCTGTTCGCTGCGCGTTTTCCAACACTAAACGGTGTGTGCAATTCGTTGTCAACGGTAATTATTTTTAAATCACCAACGGCCGTTACTTTATAATAAACTTAAATTGTTTTAGTTCTAAAACCGATTTTGGCTGTCCTTAAAAAAAAAGTTACCTAAACACATTATACTAAATTTAAGAAAGTAAATTAAAAGATTAAATAGCTTTTGGTGCACCTATAAAATGAATTAAATTTATTCAAAAAACAAATTTATAAATTCTATTAAATTATGTTGTAAAAGGGAATATAAATGTATATTTTACTTACATAAGTTTACTAAAACTTAGTGTGCTTCTAAATTTATTAAATTTTTTAAAAAGTGGTTAAATTTATAAATTTTACAACTTAAAAAATGTATGGAAAACTAAATTTAACATTTTTCTCGTTAAAAGCATTTTTTTTTTTTAAATATACCTATACCATTTTCCTTAAAATATATGTACCTCTTTTACATACGATTTTGAAGACACCAATTAAAATTTCTTGCCACAGCTGCTACGGATTTAGAATTGAAATCAATTTGTTACCCCAAGAAGCGGCAGCGTTTGATAATAGTGCACCTGCTCAGTCATGTATGTATTTCCTATGCATCTGAATAAATAGCAATAGAGCCATACGTCCCCCAGAACCGTAATTGATTTGATCGTGAACTTAAGTCTGTGCTGGGGGTGTGCAATCCGCAATCCACAAGCAGATTAAAAGCTTAGGTTAAGTCGGTACTTACTTCATCATCTTGTTGGGGACCCGTTTTCCTATCTGTTTGGCTTCTTCTTCTGCGGGAGATACAAGATACCCAGTTACTTTGGCGCAAGGTCAGTCGCAAAAGTCAGTCAGTGGGGTGTATTAGATTTCCCTGTTCGACGTGGGTGCCCACCACAAAATGTTGGTTAGTGTAATGTACATATATAGTACACCTTCTAGAGCACTCAAACCCCCCTGAAAATATGGTGGCTCGCCGAAGCGGCAAAAATGCTGAGCCACTTGTCTTTGCGCCATGCCCATTGCAATGGGCCTCAGTCTGTCGTCAATGGGCATATTCCATCGGTGTGGCCACGTCGACTGTCAATCAAAATTATGAATAATGCCAGGTCGGTTGCCTCCAATTGGCCGCCTTCGCCGTCCACATGGGCCATCCACATCCATTCATCCCCTACCCAAAGTGACTAGGTGATAGACCCGTGGAGCACTTGCCAGTTGTCATTCGGTTCTCATTGCAAGCGGACCGACCAAGTGAACTCGGTTTTGGTTTCGGTTCTAGTCTACTACTATTGCATCACTCACAGTTTGGACTAACTGCCCTAGAAGATCCCCGACTCACACTTGGAATATCCACGCAATGGCAACCGGCGTCTTCAAGAGCTTTATGCGCGACTTCTTTGCGGTCGGTTGATGGACAAGTCATCCACGTGGGGACCCAATTTCAAACTAAAGAATTTTTCAAAATTTTACCAAGGCTTCCAAAAATTACCGAAAGCTTGCTGACAGAATTTCAAATGAATCCTAGGGGTTATTATGCGGAAGAAATTAAGTTACTTAAACAAAAACTTAGCAATCATATAAACTATTAGTCTTAAAGTTTTTAAGGCCAATTTGTTTTTTAAAAACCTATTTTAAAACAAAATAATTTAAAAAAAAAAATCTGGCTTTAAAATTTCAAGACTTATATTATTTATTTATTGCTAATTTTCTGTCGACATTCGTGTTTAATAAGATAATTCAGATAAAAAGTTTCCAACTTGTCTGTTAAAAGGAAATCACTTATTAGATTATCCATTTTGAAATAACTTTAAAAAAAAAAGCCAGGAAATTGTACTTAGTAAATACTGTACTCGAGACCCCAAGTCGAGGTCCTTGAGAACGGTTCCAGCTGTTAAAATGTTTGGAATGTGCGAAATTGGCCCACATACCGACTGGATAATCCCTGCTAATCCACGGCAAAAGTGCAGCTAGCTTAGGGGGCTTAATCAAGGCAGAGAAAAGCGTTAAGACCAGTCTGAATTTTCTTGCAGGTGAAATACGACGACCAGTTAAATGATCCCCAATCGGAGCGACTAGATGCCAATGGACGCCACTATCCCAACTGCTCCTCGGATGTTTGGCTGCGATCCTGCGAGCGGGAGATAGTGGATCCCATCGAGGGCCACCACAGTGGACACATCCCACGATGGATTAGCGGCAGTCTGCTGAGGAATGGACCCGGCAGCTGGAAGGTGGGCGACATGACCTTTGGCCATCTCTTCGACTGCTCGGCCCTGCTCCATCGATTTGCCATTAAGAATGGACGTGTTACCTACCAGAATCGATTTGTGGACACGGAAACCCTGCGAAAGAATCGTTCGGCCCAACGGATTGTGGTTACTGAGTTCGGAACGGCAGCTGTTCCGGATCCCTGCCACTCAATCTTTGATAGATTTGCGGCCATATTTCGACCAGATAGTGGGACGGACAATTCAATGATTTCCATATACCCCTTTGGGGATCAGTATTACACATTCACCGAGACGCCCTTTATGCATCGGTAAGTTAAGCTTTGTTTTAAGCGAAATGAAAAGGGAAAAATATATTAGAAAAAAAAGGTGGGGTTTGAACGACCACTAGTCCACAAGAGACCTTTTGATCTTATAAGATTCTCTTAACAGATTCGCAAAATTATCAATTAAAAAGCTTTAACATAAAAAGTTTTGTATTGGTTTTATGGCCTTTTAGTTAGTTGTTTATTAAAGTTTAAAGACAAATGATTTATGTTCATACTTATATTAGAAAAAGTAATGGCATTAATAATGTGCGGAAAGGAGTGGTTTTATTTTTAAAACAAAGAAAGGTGGTGTTAGTCCGACCAGCCCATAACAGTTTTCAACACTTTTCTTCTTATTATGTTAATATTTTAGAATAAATCCCTGTACTTTGGCCACCGAGGCGCGTATCTGCGCCACGGACTTTGTGGGCGTGGTGAACCACACCTCGCATCCGCACATCATGCCCAGCGGCACCGTTTACAACCTGGGCACCACAATGACCAGATCTGGACCGGCTTACACCATCCTTTGCTTTCCGCATGGTCGTCAGATGTTTGAGGATGCTCATGTGGTGGCCACACTGCCCTGTCGATGGAAGCTGCATCCTGGTTATATGCACACCTTCGGCCTGACGGATCACTTCTTTGTGATTGTGGAACAACCGCTGTCCGTTTCCCTGCCGGAGTACATAAAATCCCAGCTAAATGGCCAGAACATGTCGGCATGCCTCAAGTGGTTTGAGGATCGGCCGACGCTCTTTCACCTTATAGACAGGGTGTCAGGGAAGCTGGTGCAGACCTATGAATCGGAGGCCTTCTTCTACCTGCACATCATTAACTGCTTCGAGCAGGATGGTCACGTGGTGGTGGACATTTGCAGCTACAGGAATCCCGAGATGATCAACTGCATGTACCTGGAGGCCATTGCCAATATGCAGACAAATCCAAATTATGCAACCCTCTTCCGGGGACGTCCTTTGAGATTTGTTCTGCCCTTGGGCACGATTCCCAAACCTCAGAGTTCCGGAAAAAGGGCTTTGGTCAAGTCTTTCTCCCTGGCTGGTCTGAGTTCTCCTCCGATTTCCCGAACCATGAAGCACTCGGTTTCTCAGTACGCGGATATTACATACATGCCCACTAATGGCAAGCAGGAGAATCCAGGGGAAGAAAGCCCCAAGAGAGATGCCAAGAAGGGTCGCTATGACGAGGAGAATCTGATTAACTTGGTGACCTTGGAGGGCAGCCAGGCGGAGGCTTTCCAGGGTACTGATGCAATCTCTCTGCGTCCGGAAATGCTCTGCGATTGGGGCTGCGAGACACCCAGGGTCTTTTACGAACGGTATATGGGCAAAAACTATCGATACTTTTACGCCATCAGTTCGGATGTGGATGCAGAGAACCCGGGAACTGTAAGTACTTTGGAGATTTCTTAGTTATATCTACACCCAGAAAAAAACACCTTTCCTAAAAGCGTTTTTTTTATATCAAAAGTGAGCCAAGATCAATTCAATCTCAAATTCTCAGCATTAAGATGAAGGAAAACAATATCGACAATATTTATCGATTGGTTCATCATTTCAAGATTGGTTTATCTCGAAAAACAAATTCAAGAGCATTTCGTCTTAAAATATCGTTTCTCATTCCATCTTGGCTCGTTTCCATGTTCAATTTTCCGTTCGTATTATGAATCTTAATACATTAAAAGCATTTATGTATACTTTTACAGCTCATCAAAGTGGATGTATGGAACAAAACCAGTCTCACCTGGTGCGAGGACAATGTGTATCCCAGTGAACCCATCTTTGTGCCCTCGCCAGATCCCCAATCCGAGGACGATGGTGTCATCCTGGCCTCTATGGTTATAGGTGGTGGCCTCAACGATTGTTATGTGGGCCTGATTGTGCTGTGTGCCAAAACCATGACCGAGTTGGGTCGTTGTGATTTCCACACCAACGGACCCGTTCCCAAGTGCCTCCACGGATGGTTTGCCCCCAATGCCATTTAGATTCTTAGATTACTGTTTATATGGGAAGAACCCCGACAAAGATCATATGACTTAAGAGATAGGTCCCAGTATTACTCTTAGAACTAGACTAGTGACTTTTGTATTGACTCAAAACTTTGGATTCAAGGTATTTGCAATAAACTCCTGCCACTTCCGCTGGAACACCCGATTGATCTTGCGCCGTTCATCCGAGGTGAGCACTGCGTATTTGATGGAGTTCAGGGCCAGCTGTTTAAGGAATCGCAGATCCGCTTCTGCTGGAGCCAAGGCCATAAAGGCGTAGTAAAAGTCGTAACTAAGACCCTTGGCACCCCAGACACCCGGATCATCGGAGGATATTACGATGGGGAAGTTCTCCGCTATCAGAAAGCTGGCCGGATGATTCCGCAGATCCCAAACGAAGCCCAGAACTTGGTTGGAAATGGGATTCACCTCGATGGCGATGTTACGCTTTTTGATGGTGGACCACAATTGTGGGTGTTTGGGCAGTGCAAAGGCGTGACCGATGCGCTTCGTATTTAGCAAAATAGCGTCCATCATGTTCCAGTCCGTACGCCCATTCCAATCTGAGGGTTATGTTTTGTTATTAACGGCGGATAATATTATCTATGTAACTTACTAGTCTCTCCGGCGTGAAAGAAGTAGTTGGCTGTACTGGGAAGATCGGACAGTTGATTCATATATTTGTTCAACGGATCCCCTGTGTCTTCCTGACCAATTAGATCGAATCCAATCACAAAGTTTGGCTTAGCATGACTATGAAAGAGGATAATATATAAAATATATAAAAATTTACATATAATTGTTATGTATAATTGTTAATTGTATGAACTATCAAATTTCTCTTTACAGGGGATGGTTAATACATATTAAAGGATGGTAATAAATACTAAACGGCATTTGTAAGAAACATATACATATTTGTTTTTTGCTATTATTTAATATATAATATGTATTATCAAGATAAAAACAATTATCACATTCAAATTTAATATTGTACTTACTGTAGTTGCTTAAAAGTGGTTATGCGCCTCAACATCTCTTCCTCGGAGGCCTTATTGCGTTTAGCATATATCACTTTGACACCCACAAAGTCATGGTGCTTGGCCTTGAACTCCTCCACAATCCGTTCCAGTTCGTTGGCCACCTCCAAAGTACTAAGAGTGCGATTATTTTCGTCGTAGAGCTGAAAGAAGATTAACATCAAATTGATTAAAGGATTAAATGTTATATAAGATGGGATGAAAGGTTGGCAATTTGTTCCTTTATAATGATTACTTACAGGCGACAGGGAGGCTCTGATCTCAGCATAGATGATGTTATCCTCACACAGCTCCTCTAGCAGGCGTTTGTGAAAGGCGCAATAGGTCGGTCGGTGTTTGTAGAGCCGATCCACGGTGGTGAAGATATTCTCAAAGCGCTCCCATATCTTTTTGCGGTTCGGCAAGAGGGCTGGGTAATGAAAAGGTTAAAATGAGAGAAATTTAAATATAATATCCCTACCTTCCGGCCTGGGACCGTGCATATTGATGTGCTTCTCCAACTGTCGCTCGTATTTGCCACGATCCTCGGCATTTATCCGCTCGGTGCACACATTCTGCACCTCGCTGTGGCAACCAGACTTATCGTAGGTGAACACCAGGAGTCCATCCGGATTACGGCAGGTGTACAGGTTGTTGGTGGTGGTTAGGTTCTGGATGATCCACCGGGAGGTCACCATTCCCGTATTATGTCCGTGCAGGAAGGCACCCTTCGGCATCTTCTGGATCATCCGGAAGACCTCGCTCTGGCGAACGTATTGCCTGCCCTGGAAAAAGTGCATTGCCGGGGCGTACTTCTCTGGGGTCTTGAGGCCCTCGGCGATCTCCGCCCGCTTGGCGTTCATCAGGATGCTGTTGACCTTCTCCTCGTCGGAAGTCAACCAGATGCTGCCCCCCAGGGAGGCCGCCCGCTCCGCTTCCATAATCTGCTCCCGTAGAGTCTCATAGGCTATCGGAAGTGAAAATGTTCTTAAAAAATCCTGTTTTCTAATTTTATTGTTGGGACTTTTAGTATAATACACTTTTATAAGCTTTGATTACTCCCTGATTTCGTTTTTAGGATTCACATACATGGATGCTGCTTTTACTTTTCGCTTGTGTGTTGTTTGTTTACACATTTGATTCAGTGATAAGTTTATAGTACAGTAAAATAAATAGAATAAACTCAAAAACAGAATTTATGTATTATTTTGTTAGATTTATTATGCTTGTTTATGGCTGTATAGCTTTTTAGAGTCGTTATTTATTAGGCTTAGGAGACTTTTTTAAGAAAGTACGCATTCTCAGAAGTAAATATTTTAGATCTGTTAGTCAAAAACTATTATAAGTTAAACTTTAATAAGTTTTCTTATCACACAAACTGTGATTTATTAGAACTGCAGAAAGCCTTATGATAAGAGAATTGATGAAAAATGAATAGTCGGAGGATCCTTCGAGACTTACGTTGGTCGGCGGCCTGAAGTCCGCCCAGGAAAACAAAGGCGACCAAAGCTTCCAGTAGCAGCATTGCCTTCCAGTAATCTCAGTTCCGCTTTCAGAATATACGCCGCACTTTTTCGATCCACGTCTCTTGGCGATCGTAAACCAACTGATAGGGCCTCCCGCTTAAAAAACTGACCCGTATACGGCTTGTGCAATTTCCACACTGATCATGATCTTGGTCGCTGTGGGAGCAGCGGCATCTGGTGCAGTGGTTCAATGACGGGGATTAGTCCGCTCTGGAATGGGGCGCGAAATGTTTGAATGCCCCCGGGTTGGCACTTTCGTTGACACTGGCCCCTCGGCCAATTTGCAAATAAATTTCGTGACGTAGCATGGTCAGTGCCAAAATGCCCTACGCAAACACGATCCTACCTAAAAATAAATATCCAGTCAGATATATTATATATTTTATTTAAATGCATTACTATTACATATAGCGCATCACCAGGAACGCCAAAGCCGGACATTTATGCTGCTATCAGCTATATTTGTGTACATATGATGTAAATACATTGGGTTCGTGGGTATATTTTTGCATATTGTTGACTAACCCAATTTGCTCTGTTTACCCGCCGAAATTATACTTGACATTGAACGTGAAATGGGGGCATCAGGCCATCGATCATAAAAGAGAAATCTACTGGAAATGTAATCCAACTCATGAGAATTTTTTAAAAACTATGTTTGCATATATTATGTATATGGGGTCTGTGTGTATATGCATGTTGTTTACTAAATAAAATGGGATTCATAAAAAAGCATCTATAAATTTGACCCTCTTTTACTCAAACGTAGTTGGCATATCTATAAAAGTATCTCCTAGCTTTAAAAATATACAAATTTTAGGTAATGTTCTATTGTATAACTCATTAAAACGATGAGGTTTTCGAGGAAAATATATATTTGTGTACAAGATTATTTTCTTATCAAACCAAAATATTTTTTTCAAAATGGTAATCAAATTTTACTTAGCAATGACAAAGAGAGCTAAATGACGATACCCTGGTTTCAAAGCTACAATCTACAATTTAGAACGAAACAAACCAAATAAACATTACATTACATTAATAATACAAATTGCATTTGTCAACAAACTTTTTGGTGTGTAAGCGAGGATAATTGACACATCTGTAATTACCGTAATTGTCATGAGCATCCAGACCACTTTATAGGGCTGGGGGCTCTAGGAACTTGTAATTCCGCCGTCGTATGCTGTTAGAAACCAACAACCGCGTCCGTCAACGTCAGTGAAAATTTGCCAAAATAGAAAAATTCAAATAGTTAAAAATCAGCGAGCGGCCAGCGGGCGCGCGCCTTCGTCATTTTAAATCACTTAATATGCGCGGGAGGCATTTAATCAGATAGATATATAAAAAAGATACCCAAACAATCCAGCTACTAGAATGAAATTGTTTCGGCAATTCCGAGCCCGGGAGCGTTGTCAACCGTTAAGAGTCGCGGAGGGTGCTGGCCCCGGCTCCACCTCTGGCATAATCTTTTAATGAGCAAGCTTCGCGAAATGATTTTATCAAAATTATAGTTTGTTTTTGCTTTTCTTGGTTCGCACAGCCATAGTTTGAACACCCGCTTTCGGCGATGGTATCCACAGTTCTATCCGGACACTTCGGGCGAGCGGTCGCAAAAAGAGAAAACGATTCCCCACCCAAATTCCCGAGTCAATAATAATAATAAGTTAACGTGAGGCGGAGTCGAGTCAATATTTGGATAGTAAACTCATTAGCAGCTAAACAGGACTAACACATTCGTCGGGCAATCAGTAAAAGGACTTCAACATGATGAGGATATGGCTGTTTTTGCTAGTGCTACGGATTTCACAACTTCAGATCCAGGCGCAAACCGCCCTAAGTATTATATATCGAGTTAAACATTCAGATTTAGAATCTGTAAATGGTTTACCATTTATTAATCCATCCTTTGTGTTTTTAAACTTTTTAATTTTATATCTAATGATCCTTTCCCAAGAATATTTAATGAGATTACTTCAATAAAAGATTCAAAATGGTAATTAATTCCATATTCTTAGGCTACGAACAAGCTCGTCAAGCTGTTCTCACAGCAGAGGAGGAGCTCATGACTGGAGGACACACATATCTGAACACTCAGGAGGCCAAGGTGGACGACATATTCATGGAATACAAGCTCGGAGAATTGTCCCAAGGATTTAGAAATGCGGAACAGAATGCAGCAGCTCTGCATTTCTTTAAGGCCAAGCCGCTGATCGATCGGAGTGCTGTCTTCCGGTTCCTTCAGAAGATGCCAAAGGGATCTGTGCTCCATCTGCATAACTCCGCCGCCGTGAGTTCCAGGTGGGTAGTGGACGATTTGTCGTATATGCCTGGATTACTGCGTTGCACCACAGCTAAAGGACGAAGTGTCCTGACATTCCGAAGGACACCAAAGGAGCATAAGTGCCAATCGCAGTACGTTCGAGTTTCCGATGAGCGGCGGAACTCCCTGGATCCCAGGGTCTACGACAAGAATTTCGAACGCTTGATTAACTTATATACTCCAGTTCCAGAGCGTAAGTGGTGAATAAAGTTTAGTGAGAACATATCATGATATCCAATGTCTTTATCTTACAGTGGAGTACCCTACAATTACCGAGGTTTGGAATCGTTTTCAGGACATGTTCGACGTGCTCGGTGATGCCATAACTTACTTGCCAGCCTTTCGTGCATATCATTGGCAGATGCTCGAGGAACTTTACAACGATAACGTGATGTACGCGGAGATTCGCACTAGTTGCAAAACGGTAAGTAACCATTTTTTAGGTATTTCCATATGACTATATGTATAAAATGATTTAATGGAAAAATATTATATATGGCCATAGCCGCATTTGGTATGGTCGGTCCATATTTCAAGATACAGTTTTTATAGCTGTAATTGTATTTATTTTACCGTTTCCTGCTTATAGTTTATGAAATGACATTGTCGCTCGTACAAATATGGGACCTTTTTAAAAAAGGGTACCATTTATTAAGATTTTTTCCTACAACTTATTCGTAACCTTTCTTTCATTAGCTTTATGACGCAAGTGGACGCACTTTTCCCAGAGAGCGTACGATACGCGAGTTGTACAATATAAATGACAAGTTCGTTAAGCTGCATCCCGACTTTTTGGGCTTTAAAGTCATTATGGCTGTTTATCGGGGCTATGAAATGGATAAGCTCAAGGAAACCGTCGAGGAATTTAAGCAGCTGCAGTATGTATAAATTACTATATAAAGAAAATCCCCTGTTACATAATTTTTACAGCCAAGACTTGCCCCACTTTGTGGTTGGATTCGATTTGGTGGGTCAGGAAGACAAGGGAAAACCACTTTATTCTCTGCTGCCTGCCCTCAGGGATTTGCCGCCAACAGCTCGACTTTTTCTGCACGGAGGAGAGACCAGTAAGTAACACTCCTTTCAGAGGTTTTCTATAGCTTATATATTTCTTCCAGATTGGTTTGGTGCCTCCACCGACATCAATCTGCTGGATGCCCTTTTGCTCAACACCACTCGCATTGGTCATGGTTATGCTCTGGCCAAGCATCCGATCCTCCTAAATGCTGTCAAGTCTCGACAAATCGCCGTGGAGGTCAGCCCTATTTCAAATCAAGTGCTTCACCTGGTCTGGGATCTCCGTAATCATCCAGGTGCTCAGTATCTAGCCCTCGATGTGCCCGTGGTGATTTGCAACGATGATCCTGGGTTCTGGAATGCCAAGGGTCTGAGCTACGACTTCTACTATGCCATCATGAGTTTGGCGCCAAATAACGCCGGGATAAGGATTCTAAAGACTCTGGTGTGGAACTCGGTGAGGTACTCCACGCTGACGGAGGAGGAACAGACCCGTGCCTTCAAAATCCTGGAGCTCAGTTGGTCGCGGTTCATAGATAAAGTACTTCAAGGCAGCGTATTCTAAGATAACCTAATAATAAATACAAACAATCAAAGTAATAGTGTTTTTGAGTGGTAAATAAATTAATCCTTTAAGACAAACGTGATCATAACGTGGAGATGTGGTGGGTTTCAATGTGGCAGTAGGATTTTGAACACCCGTTTTCGGCAATGATATCCGCAGTACTACTCAGACTTTTTGGGCGAGCGGTTGCTTAAAGGGAGAATAGTTTCTCCCCCAAGTTCTCAAGTTGATACTAATAAGTCAACGTGTCGTAGTGAAGTCAATATTTGAATAGAAAACTCACTAGCAGCTGGACAGGACTAACAAATAAATCGGACAAGCTGTATAAGTACTTAACATAATGAGACGATTATTGGTTTTGCTAGTGCTCTTGATTTCAAAACTTCAGATCCAGTCAAGTAAGAAAACAATAACCAGCCGTATTATTTATTTAATTTCTTTAATGATTTAAATTGTTGGATATTGTCGCGGCTTCTAACGAATTAACAAAACTTAAAACGTATTGTTTCTAAAATCGATAATCTGATGATATAATTGAGCAAATTGTGAATGTATCTAACCATATCTTTAGGCTTCGAACAAGATCCCCAGGCTTTTCTCAAAGCGGAGGCGGAGCTCATGACTGGAGGGCACACACATCTAAACACTCAAGAGGTCAAAGCGGATGAGTTATTTATGGATTACAAGCTCAAAGAGTTGGGACCTGCGTAATCATCCAGGTGCTCAGTATCTGGCCCTCGCCATGCCAATCGTGATAGGCATCGATGATCCTAGGTTCTGGAATGCCAAGGGCCTGAGCTACGACTTGTACTATGCCATCATGACTCTGGCGCCAAATAACGGGGGCCTTAAAATTCTAAAGACTCTGGTGTGGAAATATGTGAGGTAATCCACGCTGAAGTGCGAGAAACAGGCCCGGGCTTTTGAAATGCTGGAGCTCAGCTGGTCGCGCCTTATAGAAGAGGTGTTGAACGGCAGCGTTTTCTAAGATTAAAAGCCTTTGTGAAAAAAATGAACAACCAAAGTATAGGTGGTTTATAAAGCCAACGCGGAGAACATTTAAAGTAAAAACATTTGTTTTGAAAAATTGCACTGCTGAACCACTCATTAAATATTTTCGGATATAATTTGAAGAAATATATGTTTGGCTAGCTCAATCAACAAAATTTTTTTTTAAATTTCTTTCCAGAGTATTTCTTCAAATCTTATTTGTCATCTGATAAATTAATTTCCACAAAACGCTCGCAGCTTTCCCGAATTTGAAGATATGCAGTATTAAAACCTCCCATGCCTTGACTCTGTGAAAACAAACATTATTTTCAACATGAGTTAAAAAATCCATATCATTTAAATTACGAAATATGGGTCCTGGATGATCTCATCCTCCTTGCGTCCGATAGAGCTACCCAGCAACTCAATCTTGCACTTTGGACTGGGATGAAGTGCATTTGCCATTTGCTGAAGCTCAATCAGGTTGCTGTTGTCCATGGCGAATATGTAATCAAAGTCGTAAAGGTCTTGGGAAACTATCTAAGCAATATGATTTAGATATAACATGATGATGAGAACTTTTAAAGTAACTTGTGTGTACCATGCGACCCAAGTGGTTCGTTTTAAGACCGTGTTGTTTTAGCAATTGTTGGCCACGGGCTTGGGGCTCCTCGCCCACATTCCAATCTCTGAGGCCAGCGCTGTCCACATACCAATCCTGAAGATTTCGTTTTAGTACTAAATGCTTCAGTATGGCCTCGGCCATTGGAGAACGACAGGTGTTTCCTTAAAAAAAGTAAGTCTTTTAATAAGTATGTTGTTTTTAATTGTTGACACTTACCAATGCATACGAACAGAACCTTCATGATCGCGGAAATGCTGAGAACTGCAAGTTCCGATGACTAATGCAGCTGATTCATTTTATAATATATAAACCGGTTCACGTTTTTATTCAGTTTTATTAGATTACCCTTATCACAAGACATTTACAAATCATTTACTTTAGCAGGCGTTCCTTCATGAAGGCGGCACAGGCCACAACACATTGCTGATAGGCGGTCTCAAAGCCCTCTGCTCCACGCTCCTGAAAGATACAAATATAGGTCAAAAGTACATGTATTGAAAAATAAAGTTTTTGGCTTAGTTTTAAAGCAAATATTATAATTTTTTTCCATTTAGTCTATATTCATAGGTAATAGGCTACTTATTTTTAAAAGACTGTTTCTTCAGAATTTTAAATTTTTCCATACAATACTTATAGGTTGAAAAATCGCACTATGGTCTATCTTTTTATCTTTACATCGCTTGTAGTATTCTTACCAGAGATACCTTGAATTATAAATTTAAAACCTATTACTATCTATTATCTTTGCATGGCTTGTTTTTTTTTTCCCAGAGATACCTTGAAGTATAAATCAAAAGCCTATTACTCTATAATAAAAACCCTTAATCTATTTTAATATCTAATATATGTTTATCACCTATTTATGTATACATTTTTAAGGTCTCTAGTAATAACATTTATAGACCTCATTAACTTTTACGGTTTGATCACTCTCTACTATCACAGCATTGAAGATGTCCATGAATATTAAAGATAGACGAAGAAATCATGATGGCCAGCGATGTAGACTCATTTTCCAAGGTTATCTTACATAGTAGGGATCCTCTATGATGCGGTTCTTTTTGTCCAGCCCAAAGTCACCGAGCATCAGGAGCTCGGCCTTTGAACCTTTGGGTGCCTGGCGCCTCAGGTCGCTCATGTTTTCCTCGTCCATGCCGAAGATGTAGTCAAAGTCCGAGAAGTCCTGCTTTCGGATCTGACGGACAATGTGGGTGCACTTGAGACCGTGCTTTTCCAGAGTGCTGATGGCCCTAGGATCTGCCCGGTTGCCCACGTGCCAGCCTCCAATGGCCGCACTATCGACCTCCACGTCCTTGACCTTGGCTTTCTCTAGTGTGTCCACCATCACCACCTCCGCAATGGGTGATCGGCAGATGTTGCCTACAAGGTCGAAGATTAAACTCCATAAATTAATGTACCATTTTAATGACCTGTCATTTATTACCCAAACAAATCATAAGCACTTTCTTCACCATCTTAAGACAATTTACACGGGTTTACAAACAATTTTGTGTGTTGATTTTTCCGGCTGGTGAGCGAGGGTTCCGAACTTTGCAGCCCTGGTAGTCGCCGGTAGTTGGCAACGCGGGCAATCAGCTGTTGCGTGCCGGAAGGCTTAACCCTCAAGCGGTCGCCGGGGCTGCTTTACTTTATCTCATTCTTGCGCGCCTGTTTCAGGAAATTCTGGCACGCTATTTTGCATTTCTGGTAAATTTTGTCGAATGATGCTTCGCCAATATCCTATCGTTGGGAAAAATTGTAAATATTTTAATTATATTTTAAAAATAACAAATATTTAATTTATTAAAATAAATATCATACAAAATTTAATTGGAATCAATTATTATAAATATATAGTTAGAGCTATTATTTAATTCATTAAAAAAATTGTCGTAAGCCATATCCATTCTTACAAAAATGTTCTTAAAACTAACAATTAAAGCTATGTTAATACTTTAAAATAGTGATTAAGAAAAATAATAAGTGAATTTAATATGATAGCTATTCAGGGGTGCCGCAGAAAGTAATCTTTAGCAAACAAATTTTCGGCCTTACTTTAAAAATCTGATTTTAGAGATAATCCCAGTTTCCCTTATTTCAAAGGCTTACATAATAGGGATCTTCAATGATTCGATCATCCGGCTTTAGTCCAAAATCTCCCAAAAGAAGCACCTTGGCTGTGGCATAATCCGGAGCCATTCGCTTCAGGGCGGCCAAGTTACTCCGATCCATGCCGAAGATATAGTCGAACTTAAGGAAATCCCCGGGGGTCAGAACTCTGGCATGGCTATAATACTCGATGTTGTTTCTGGCCAGGACATTCAGAGCCCGCTCATCCGGCCTGCAGCCGCAGTGCCATCCTTCGATTCCGGCACTCTCCACGTGCCACTCCCCCTGCAGACCCGCCTTTTGGACTACGTCACGCATCACAGCCTCGGCAATTGGGGAGCGGCAAAGGTTGCCTGTGTGTGCAGTCCATTTGCATATTAATTACGAAAATTTCAGGGATATATTATAAGGAGTTTACGCACCCACGCAGACCATCAGTACGCTCCTCCTCTGCGATCTCCTTCCCATGGCTCACAATTGGATATTTTGGGATTGGCTTTTTGATTCACGAACTCAATTCACTGAGAAATTTGAGAGGACTTGGTAACTCAAGAGTATATAGGTGCGGCTTAGTACAAAAGTGTTCAAAAAATGTGTGAAGAATAAGTAAGTAGATTGATATGTAAACTTAACTGACATTAAAAGCAATAAACTAAGTGTTAAAATGTATTTTCATTTTTTAACAAATATCAATACGTTTTTGGTATCCCTTGGTTATATGATATTATGAATTTCCTAATTTATTTTATTTTGATTCTGATAAGTTAAGAAAGCCTTTCAATTTTTTTTCTACGATTTTTCTAAAATTCATTTTTATTAATTATTTAGTATCTATACATTTTTGGTATCCCTTGGTTATATGACATTATTAATTTCCTAATTTATTTCATTTTGATTCTGATAAGTTAAGAAAGCCTTTTAAATTTTTTTCTAAGGTTATAAAGATGTAACTTTACTTAAAGGTCCTAAGGACCTAAAGAAAATCACTTTAGTAAGGCAATTTGTTTTAGAAGGCAATACTTTTTATTAGAAGCTCTTTCTCCCATTGCAAATTACGGTTTATTTAAATAAATCATAGCAATAGTGAATTTCTTAGGTTATTAAATACCAATCTATAGAGTTATTTTAAGAGACGAGTTTTCCAAAATTTTCCAAATGACTATGGAGTTTTAATTGACAAGGTGCTGAATTACAGAAGAGCCATTACCGAACTACAGTAAACACCTCTGAGGTATAAACAACCTCGGGATTAGCCTGCTCTGCATAGTCAGCATTTAGTTTGGGAGCAGACTTTGGCCGTTACACTTTGTCAAGTGGTGCCTGGCTGGAGATCACACCTCTGGCACTTCCACTTCCGGCTGCCTGGTGCATACACCACATCCTGTTTACCCACCATCCGTATTTACTCCGAAACTCTGACTAAAAACTGCGCTCAAAGCAACTTTAACTATTAGCATTTAATTAAAGTTCATTTGCTGGGCCATGGACGAGGTCACTTCCACCCACTTTGTTTGAAGGGGAAACTTTTGCCCAGAGGAATGCAGAGGTGATGAGCTCTGGCCTCCGTTTCCAACTGGGTTTTGGATCTGGGTTTGGGTTGACCCATGAATATGCAAGCTGCACCTGCTGCTCAAAGGACAGGCTGGTCGTAAAATGCGTAATGACTGTCAGGGAGATGAGTTCTCGGGTTCGGGTGTGAAACTTAAAGCGGATGAGGATGACCAGGTCTCTGGCAGAGAAATAAAGTTGCTTTTTAAATAAATTCGTTTAGAGTTTTATGCAAATTGTACACACACACAACCGTCGGGGGCAAACAAAAGCCAGACGAAATGGATGTACACAAACTTTGCCAAGTTTCTGGTAGTTGTTGTTGATGTTGATGTTGCTTTTCCTGGTAGTCAGGGGGCGGCTTTGATGGCATCAAAGTGAGCTTGTCGTTGTGCAGACAAATGTTACGTACTCTCGTCACACTCTTACATATGCAAATGTCCCTTGCCGGCGCAGTGCTGCAGTGCGTCCTCCACAATTGACAATTGTTGAAAATGCAAATGGAAATGGAAATGCCAAGACATGTGCCCAACAGCCACACCAGCAATTCATACATATGCCATGGATAATGGAGGCTTCTCGGGGGAGGAGGCCGTGCAGGTAAAGAGGTAAAGAGGTGAAGACAAATGCAAAGGCGATGTCTCTACTATCATCATCCGGCGACGACATCTCCTCAGATAAGATAAACGTTGGCAAAGTCAACAGCAACAACTATGGGAATGCATGTACTGGAAGAAATATATTAAGAAAGTTCGGAATGTACGATTTTCAAATATTTCCTAATAATTCAAAATATTGTGAAAATATGCCTGAACGAATGCAGGAAAACTGTATAGTTAGGGTTATATATTTAATTATATATACTCTATACTTAGGATTATATATTTAATTATATATGTAATCATTGTTTGTTTATCGTTGCCTTACTATATTTTTTATTTAATCAGAACTCTATACTTATTGAAAACTAACTATTAAGATAGATACACCAGAAGAAATGTATACAAGGGCTTTATAGACATACACTTATGTATAACTTTAGTTAGAAAAATATATACAGAAAGTGTTTTAACAGACAAATACATTTACGTAGGGTCTCAATATACCGTCCCTTCTCAATATTATAAAAAAGTTTGGTTTTTATGACGCTCAATAAATAAATATTTTAAATAATTGTTTAGTTTAAAATAATAGTTATTAAAAACTATCTTCAGAAAAGATCATTTTTTATGAGGTATTATGTTTTTCTAAGATGATCAAAACAATTTCTCTACAAATCCGACACATTTTTTCAAGTGCCCTAGGGAAAGGTCAGTGTAAATAAATGAAAACGGATTCGTAGCCCACCGCAGGCCGAAATAAATTCTCAAGTGCAAATGAGGTAAATGACAAGGGGTACAAAACCATCATAACCCCTGACCTGCCTGCCTGCGACCCAAAACTCCCACTTCGTCGAGCAGTTGACAGTCGAGAGCAAACATGTCCGAGATGAACATCCATTTTGCATTTGGCAAATGAAAAGCGGGAAAGCTACAACTGACGTAGTGGCTGGCAGACAGCTTGTCTATGCATCAAGCCATCTCTATCTGGGCCTGTATCTGTATCTGGAAGTCCGTATCTGGTAACCGTATATTTTCCTCTCTCTGTCTGCCTTTTGCAGCTTCATCAAATATTTAGCGCCAGGCAGGCGGCTTCATCTCGAGGGGCGGAGAAGAGGGACAAATAAGCGCATTCATTGTGTTCGTTCAGTGTAAATACGAAACGGATGTAGCACTGCTTGGAAAATAACAACTTGGAAATCTTGAGAGCTGACGTCGACTGATGTGATACTGTAAAAAGATCCGACAGAAGATAGATAAAAACTCCTTCCATTTAACAAATGTATTTGTATATTTCTTAGGTTCGGAATATTTTAATTTATAAATTTTATAAATATTGTATAAATAAGTTAGTACATCAAATCTTTCAAACATGGTAAGCTCTTAGTTTTGAAAATAAGAATATGTACATATACATTTCTTGCTAGATGGAAATATTATTATTATAGATTTATTATTAAATACCATTTTATTAAAAACCCCTTTTTTTACATTTTTGTATTTGTACTATTTGGCAGATTTAAATGCTATTCTAAGAATTTCTTTTAAATCAAATAAATTGTTCAACTTTTTTCTGAAGATAATTATTTGGAAATAATCCTATAAAGATACCAATCGGATTCTAGAGATTTCTCATAAGTTAAACAAAGGAACACTAGAATTCGGGGTTCGTTACATAAATACTACCTTTGTTGCTTTATCGATATACCATTCTATCCAAGTTTCCAGACGTTAATAGTTGGTTGTGGTAGTTTTTACTACATCAATCACTGTATTTAATAGCTTTGTATGAGGAAACATAAAAGTCTAGAAACTGTTAAAGCAATGCCGTCAGAACTAATGAATAAAACAAACTTTGAGGGAATCGATTTTAGTCCTTGTTTATACGTAAATTTAATAAACCTCCCCCACCCCGAACACCGAACACAGTATACCCCTGCAGCAGATGCTTTATAGAGAGCAGGCGAACTACCCTGCAACAAAATAGGGGGTGTGGGCAGTGCCAACGACCAGCAAGAACAGCCAAAAAGCCGGCAACAACAAACGCCCGCGCAGTGCCGGCAAAATGTTGCATGTTGCTGCCGTGTCGCACTGGCAACATGTCGCTTGTTGCTGCCGTATACGCATCAGCAACATCAGCAGCAAACATTGCATTTGTGTGGGTCGCCTCAGCAACATGAGCAGCGTTTCGAAAACTTGTTTTCAACGTAGTTGGGTTTAGTTTACTTTGAGACGGCGACGCAGGTGGACGTGTCCGAGTGCGAGTGAAAGAGATCGAAAAACGCGAGCGGAACGTAAGCGGACCGCGTTATAGAAACAACAACAACAGCAGCAGCAGCAGCATTTCAGTGTTTGTCTTTAGTTTTATGGCGCACGCTTCGCGTCAGGTAGTTTTTTCCCGAGATATATATATATATACATCATATACCTGTATAATGTTTTTGTGATTCGTCTGGCGGCAATGTTTTATGGCTGACAAAACCATCCAGCGTGTAAAGGTTGTACTACCCCGTGCGAGAATAAAATCAGAGGTGTACATTCTGCGTGAAAAGTGCTAGTGTTTACCCTTTTGCCGGGATTACTCATCAGCGCATCATCATCATCATCGTCATCGACTACAACTCCACTGCCACAACTTTACGAAATCCCAAAAACCAGTATCTCCTCTGAGCCCAAGTATCTGCAAGATACGTGAGGCAGTCCAGACCACATATTGGAATTTACTTAACACGTATGCAACGACGCACCAATACCACTAGGCCACACAGTTCGAGCGGGACCCATTGGATTTTTGAACCGAAAAAACTACAGGGTAGGTACAAATCGTGGCTAATCGCGGTCTCTTCCCTGGAAAAGAACAGAGATACAAACTCACACTTGTCCAGCTGCGTTTTTCCACCCTCAATAAATTTTTGGGCTACCTGTCTCGGGATTGACCCTCTGGTTTTCCCATTAGCCGCTAGAAGATTTCACTGCCGCTGCTATATGGTATATCGGAAAGCTATGGCTATTTATAAATATAGGTACCCTGCGCTTTGGGGCCCAGGCTCAAATCCGGTTTTCATATATCCCAGCCCATGTCTGCTGGCGGGGCCAACATCAATTCAATTTCTACTGGCTGAGTGAGTTTTTAACTCTCGACGAGAAGAATCTCCATCTCCAGGTCGAGCAGCATCTTCGCTGTGATCTCTGGAGAGCTGGTTTCTTCAAGACGTTTTCTTTTCTTTACTTTTCTTCGCTCGCTTTGTTTTCTTTCGTTTCGTTTTCGTTTTTTACCATTTGCCGATCGTCGTGTTGATGTTGATCATGATGCTGTGGCTTATTGCCGCCAAGATTTTGTATTTTTGCCGATTGAAGGTGCATGGCCTTATTTACCCAGTTTCCAAATCGCTCACCGATTTCTGCTTATTCCGTTTTGGGGTTTGTTTTGAGGTATTTGCTGAATCACACGGGGATCATTTGAATGTTTTAGCCAGACAGTCGATGGAATGGGGTTGTATTCTGTTTTTTTTTTGTATTATTTTTTAAGAGTCACACCCATGGCGAGTAAGTATCCCGCTCCGGAATTGACTCACGGCCAAACAATGCGACATGCGGCGAATTGCTGTGGGGATACTGGCATGGGCAAAAGAGAAAAAATCAAAATGCAAAACTTGTTGCTAATAAACAACAATTACAACAACAAAAACAAGTTCAGCTAACCACAAAAATGCTGGCAGCTAAACTCCAGAGTCGCTCGACGTTGCCCAGGAGCTCTACTCCGAACCCCACACCGAAAACAAGTCGGAGCACAGAGCCATTGGCTGTTGTTGCTGCTGCTGTTGTCACACTAGCCACCAGCAACAGCAACACCAACAGCAACATAAGCAATTTGTTGTTGCTGCACAGAGAAAAACAACACACCCAAAACAGTTTTTCATTTCCATAACAAATAGACCTTTATCTGCCATCAAAAACGTTTCTTTATAATCCACAACAGTTACATTTCGAACACTTGCATTTAAAACTACTTAGTTTCTTTAAACCTCTTAGGATTTATTTATTTCATTAAGCCGATTTTAAGTATTTGGGTGCCACAGAAATATCAAGAGAGATTGTCTTTTCTATCCCCTTTTAATATCTGTGGGAGCCGAAGAATATCTGCGGTTTATGGGAGAAATATTATCAAAATTCTTTCTAAACAATCAATATTATTATAGGGTTTTAGGGTCAAAGGACTTAAGCTCCCCTTCTCTTACAAATATTAATTTTAGTATTATATAGTAGCTTTAAATTGCTAAACAAAAAAAATATTAGGGGATTTCTAACGCTGATAACGAATTTAATCAGTATCATTCAAAACACATTACCTAACAGGAACCATGTAAAATGTATTATAAGGTAATAGACTTTATTAATGTGTTAGTAGGGCTTTAGCCTTGCAATTGATATTAATATTATATATTTTAGTAAAAGTGACATTTTAGAAAAATACGAGTTGTGTATTAGTTCTGTATTATATAGCGAAAGATTTTTAAACTACATTTAAAGAATATTCTGGAAAATGCATGTCATCCCATGGTAGCTGAAACAAGGTCACAAAAAACCAACTACATTCTTTCTAGTGATCGGTATCAACAAAGTCATAAAAAATGTATTTTTCACCGTGCATGTGTAAATCGGTGTCCCCATGTGAAGACCATAAAAAGCGGCCAAGTGGCCAGCTGCCTCGGCTTTCCTCTGACCACCAGAGACCAAACCAAAGAACGGCCATAACTGTGTCAGTGTGCAACTAGAAGAGGTCTAAGCCTATTAAGCACACTGGCTTAAGATCGGGCGATGCCGGGAGATAATACCCGTAGCTCCCCAGCCGATTAAGTGTAATTAATGCCGACAGGTGTCACTGAATTGGCGCAAGCTCAAAGAGATTGCAACGCCCTAATTGGTTCCTCCAATTAGGAGATGTGTTTGTATGCCGGCACTTTCGCCACATCAAAAAAGGGAAGGGAAGACTTCTACTAGATGCTCTCTTTATTTACGTGATTAGCATGCGGATCGCTAGGGATCATATTCATTGCCCAGGATTGTGATTTTCCGGAGGGCTTTACTCCACCTCCTCTTGGCTCCGGCGGACGCAGCGGGTGACCTTTCGCTTGAACTCCGCATAATTCTCACGATACTCCTTGGCCGCGTCCACATTGGCGGCCGATTCATCATTGGGATCGGTGAGCATAGAGATCACCGAGAGGAGGATCGTCTCCACGGTGTGGACTGGAAGCCAGCGCTCCTCGGCCTTCTCGTAGCCCCACTTGTCGTCACCTGGTTCGTGGAGGATTGAGATACAAACGTCCCCGGCCTTGTCGATATTCGGATGCCAGATCTCGGTGATGAACTTCATGCGCGGCGGACGCAGCGGGTACTCCTTGGGAAAGACCAGGTGCGCCCTGAAGCATCCGCCCTCGTAGAGGGTGTCCGCCGGACCGATGATCACCACCTCCCATTTGAAGATATCCGAGTCGCTGACCAGACCGGCGGAGAAGCCCTCGACGGGATTGCGCTGCAGCTCGGAGAGCTGGCGATTGAGCAGTAGCGATGCTTGCAGTTCTGACATGTCACTGGACTGGGGGATGGTATTGCGATCGCCACTAGTAGGATATATGTATCTCCAGAGGGGAAGAACTATACTTACTGGAATTTTGTTCTATTGTTTCGAGTCACTTTCTGGGTTACTTCTACGGCTGCTGAACTACAGTCAAAGGCAGCCAGCCGAGAAAGATCTTTCAGCGACTACTGTGTTTTCTAAGTAATCGGTGACTATGTAAAAGATTCTTAGCAAATAAGAATATACTTATCAAAATAAACTGATTATAATCAGATATATACCGTAAACGTAAGAGGAACTTTTACTGTATTGCTCTTTAAGGTATCTATCCCTATTAACTTTTTATCTGTTCTATATTATAAATTATAAGTACCTACTTTTTGAATGCGCGGAACTGAAAACTTTACAATAGAGCTTCGTCCAATTTGTAGACCAACATTACATTACATTACATTTTGAATTTTAAATGGTATCACTTAAAATCTGAGTGATATAAATATAACATACCATACTTTAATATTTGAATATTTTGTAGTTAATTGGAAAGTGTCTATTTGAACATAATCAATTATTGAAATTGGTATAAAAAGATATTACAGCAAATAGTAACAATCAAGACTGTTAACTTAAAGAACTTATACGTAACATGCTAAAAGGAACTAAAAGATCAATTCCCTTTGTCTGATAAAGGAATGTCTAGTTCCACTATCTTTACAATTGTAGCCCTGTGTAAAGAAACTATCTCCATAGAAATCCTCTTGAAGGCGACTCGAAAGTTTCCATTATAAGCTCTTTGCTCTTGGCCTGGAATGGGTCCAAGGAAAGTCCCTCTTTCCTTTCATTTCCCTCCATTTCCAGCAATTACTTGGCCGTTGCTAATGCTACTGGTGCCACTCTTTTCCTCCTTTTTATTTTTCCTTTTTTCCGAACTGGCTGAATGGAAATTATGATGGCCGCCACATTGTTGCCGTTGGTTTTGGCCTTTCGTAATTGCGCACAAATGTTGGCCCAGAGTTTCTTGCTGGCCTGCAACTTCGACCACGACATGTGGCGGCTGCCCCATCGACTTTTCCGCAGCTTTGAGGTTTTTCTTCTCATTCCTCCTTTTTTTTTTTTGCAAAATTGCATTTGGCTGGCATTTGGAAATCCGCAACTTTAGCTGACTATCTGAGTATCGCTAACTGAAATTATGTTGCCGCAAATGTGTGAATCGTTAATGTCTTGTTGCCAGCTGGGGAACATTGCGCTTGCTCTTTCGGCACTGCCGGTTTTTCAAGTTATCTATGCTGCGAGTTTTCTCAAAAAATTCCTTCGCTTTTTTTGTATGCATTATTATTTTTTGTAATAATATTTACCTACCTGCAACAACATGTGGAGTTCTTCGACTAACCAAGAACCAAGTCGCATTCGAAATTTGCTAAATTATCCAGCACATGCCAAAAGGGGGCGGAGGAGTAGGGTTCATATAAAACATGTTTGGCCAGAACACATAAGACCGACAGCTGCTGCTCGGCCGGTTCCTCCAGCTCTGGCTGCCTCTACTTCAACTTCTACTTATATCTCCGCATCCAACCGACTCTGCCCATTTAAGTGCCACATGTCGGAGACGTTCCTCCAGTTCCCGCAGGGAAAGCGATATGACAGCGAGAGCCGGGAAACTCACACGTGCCACAGCGCACCTCCAAGTAAAACTCGAATTTTCATTCCCTACACTCGGGGGAAAAACGCCCACTTCAATCTAGATAAGAAATCTAGAGGAAATTGAGAGCTAAACACATTTCATCAGATAATTGAATTAGTCATTTTCATAATACAAACTATTGTCAAGCCAAGATTGCATATATTTAGGAGCCACAATGTTTAATGTCTATTTATTGCTTAATAAATAAAGGTTTGAATTATAAATGGTAATTTAATTGTCAACAGTCTGACAACATTATTATTGATATTCAAATTCTTGTATTATTTATTTGCGGAACAATAAAATGGTGTTTTAATTAGTTCATCTATAAAGTTGGCATATAATTTTAGAGATGAAAAGAGCTAGGAAAATGTTTAAAAATTAACCGGTACTATACACAATTCATGGCACCTAAATATTTTATTTTTTTAGCATGAGTAATATAATGAAATTAAAATATAAAAAGATTATTTTTATTACTTAATTGGTAAGGCCTATAAAAAAGTTGGTAAATTACTCGATTAAAGTAAATGTCTTTTCTGTAACAAATATTTTCTCAGTGCATAAGATGTGGGATATAATATTTTATTATCACACAAGTTCTCTAGGCACAGGATATTTTAAAAGGGTATACACATATTCTTTGTGATCCATCATTGCAGAAACAGAGTTATCCCTAATTTGGCGCTTTAGATACGCCTTTCTTTTTCAGATCTTTTATATTTTTTTCTGTGTAGAAAAAGTGTCGCGCTCGTGCTCATTGATAAAGTGATAGAGTGACATTGCTTCGGCGGCCTTTCAACCGATTTCGGCTCACTTTGTGGAATTGATTTCCAATATTCATTAAGACGCCCACACGCAAATGCAGACACTGCCCCGGGTTCGTTGCCATGGCATTTGATTGGAGAGAGGGGAGGGGTTCCCATTAAAATGAGGGTGTCTGAAGTTCATCTGCTCGTCGGTATGCCCTTAGTTGCTTTTCATTTTTTTTTTTGATGGGCGTGGTGGTTGCATGCGACAATTGCATTTCCGGCAAAAACCAGCATGTTCCACGCCCCAATATTCCCTTTGGCTATCTGACAATTTCTCCCTTCTAGGTTTTTTTTTTGGGTTTGGCCCCTGTTTCCCAAACGGAGCACCTGTTCTCCTGGCTGCGTGCCTCAAATTGTTGGCTCATGTTGCGTCCATCAAACAGCTGACGGCGTCGATCAATTGAAATGGCTTTTTCCTTCGTTTTTCCATCGCCCTATAATGCTGCATCGCCACCGAGTTGCTGCGGTCCGTTCTTCTCGTTGATGACTTCCTGGATCTAATGACTGGGCAACCTGCTGATGAATTGTCTTTCAAGTTGATCGTAAAGTATATTAATAGTTTCTCTAGCAGGCATGTAATGTTGTAAGGATGAGAGGCACCCAGAAAGAAAGTTTTATGATCTCCGTTTATAGTAATAAAAATTGCAATCTTTGCCTTCAAAATGAAATCAATCATTTATCGTATAGTAATATATAACAATAATTCCTTGAGCGATGTGTTTAGGTAACACTTCATTGTAATTAAACGTAAGACTTTAATTAAAAATTGTTATAAAAGGGTGTGGATAAAAGCATGTCCTCGGGCAGCAAAAACTTGCAAAGCAGTGCAAAAAACACCACCTCTCTCTGCACTTCTCATAAATTCAACTTAAGTGAGTGACCAACTGGATTTTAGTGCTTTATTGGCGCTCTGAGTTATGCACTCCCATTTTTGTTGCCCCCGGCACACAATTTCCAATTGCATGCAGAAATATGAGGAGGAATTGCTCTGCTCGGGAAAACTGGCCATTATATCGTTCCGCATAGAGGGAGCAAAACAATGCTAAAGAGAGAACTCAATAAATTGCAGAAAAGCGAAAAGTGGAAGGAATGAAAAATAAACAAGAACGAAACTGCAAAAATATAAAAAAAGGAAAACACGCTTTCCACTTGCAGTTTTAATGTGTTTGGTGCGTTGTTCCTCGTTTTATAATTGAGTTGGCAGTTGCAGCTAAAGTTGGAGTTGCAGTCGTGCACTCATCGCTACCCGAAACCCATCCACATTTCCCTGTCCAGCCCAAAGATGCCCCCTTTTTCCCTGGTTTTCCCTTGCTTTTCCCAATGGAAATGGGTGGGTTGCCATCGGGATTCGGCCACGTTGCTGTTCACTCGTGTGCACTGAATGCGAAAAACTTCTGCACACTTTTCAACTGCAACGCGATATTATTTTATGTACATATTCCTCATATTTTTATTATTATTATTATTTCATAATACCGTCGGCCCAGTGCGGACTTACCTTTGTGCGCTGCATTGAAATGGAGGCGCAGACTCAAACGCTCGGGGATCTGGTGCACCGATGCCAGACAAAAACCGCCATCCTTGCGGTGGGTTCCGTAATGAGCGTTTCCGTCAAAGCCATTTTCTCGTTCAAACACTTGGCAAAAAGTGGGTCTTAAAAGTGTTTGGACGAGATTTGATTGTGCCACAATTTTTAGATTTTTTGTTCACCCTTGTTCCAAGCTGTCCAGCATATCTGGCCCAACCATATCATATCATACTACCAATTATAATATATTGTCCCTAATATATTTTCATTTTTTTAATTCTATGTTTTTTTTATTTTCAGAATAAAGCCGAATCTTACGGTAAGTTTTAAAAGATCAGTACATAATATTTTAAAAATTAAGAATATTTTTTTTGTTAGTGCACTGGCACTTAGGTTAACGTGCCGCATTTAAAAGGGTATTTTCTTTCTATCACCACACGGCTGACTTTAAATTGGATCTACACTACATAATTGCTCAATTTCTTGCTTCATTAACGGGTTTTCCTTTGCATTCGGTTAGTAATTTGTCGGACCCAATGAAAGATCACCCAGGAAGCGAGAAACTCTTAATTTGTCCGACCATAAACATTTAGGCCCTTTTCTATGCTTTTTCTAAACCCACTTGTAGACCCAGTAAAGTGTGAAGTGTAAAGCGTTATGCGTACGAGTGTTTCATAACTCACTCATAAGACCGGCAAACAAATGAGCAAAAGTGTGCTACTGGGGTCTGGAAATCGAGGGATCTGGGGAGCCAGATGAGCCGTTAGACAGTGCCCATGGCGCCCCAGAGTTCATTTACTCCGCTCGGCCACCAAAGAAAATTCTATGGAAAGAAAAGGCAGGCGGAAAAAAATTCGACAAAAAAACGTCAAGCAACGTTATTTGTAGTTTTTATTTCTTTTATTTTTTTATTTACCCATCTCTTTTTACTAGACCATTTCGTTTTTAAAAGCTTTGCTGGCCGGCTGTTCTTTGTTCCGGGTGAAGAGCGGGGGTCTAAAGACTGGGGCTTCAAAAAAAAATCCAAGCTTGGCCTGAAAAAGTGCTTATTAAATTTAATGACAGCACGTTTGCTTGCGAAAAGCGATTCGACAATTTTCGTTATTTTTTTGTAAAGCTTTTTTCCAACCTTTTGGTTATACTGCTTTTTTGAGTAGTTTTTTTATTCGTATTTGGTTTATTGGGGACTGTGGCTCATTGAGAGCACTGAGGCCATAACAGCACAGTCTTTAAGTTTAATTATGTGGCAGGGCTTCTTGCCCCGGTCTTCATAAAGGGGTCGTAATGGTCATAATAGTTATATATGTAGTTTCAATTGAAATGGTAGCAAATTTCATTGTTCGTGAGCTAATGTGGGGAAAACGAAAGTTATCTTTGATTAACTCATTATTTCCTGTCTTATTAAAAAATATTATTATTGCATCTTTGAGGGAAAATTAAAAAAAAAAATTAAATAAAAAAGAAAAGGGAGAAATTACCGTTTTTAAAATTTAGTAATCGCTTTATTTTCTAAACATGTGTTATAATTAAATTTTTCATTGTGATAGGAACTTGTATAACAAATGTTTTAATGTACGATTATATATAGTTCAGAGTTCCCAACAATATACCTTCATATAAGACATCAAACTTTCTTTAGTTATTATTTGATGTATTTGTGATGATATGATCTTTAATTTCCATGCTTCGTTATACATGATCTCAGCTTAAACTCTTCAATTATCCCTGATTAGGTCCAATTAACAACCCAGCAATAAGTTTCTCCACAACCTGGTAAATTTTCCATTTCAACAGATATTTCTCAGCTCCTTTTCGACCTGTCACAATTTTATCCGATCCTGTCGTGATTTCCACCGACCCCTTTGGCCAACTGTCGCCTAAGATTTCTCACAATTATGAACGACAAACTGGCATAAATTTATGACTGACAGTCGTTTTGGCATTTTCAGTAAACAGGCAGTGAAAGTATTTTAATTAAATGCCCCAAAGGAAGGGGACTTCAATGAGCGCTTTAGACCTGCGGGTTATGAGGCGGTAATTGCAATTTCGCCGCGAAAAAGACATGGCTTATTATTCAACTGGTTTCTTGGTATGTTGTCTGTGGAGTGCTCGTTGAACTTCAAATTGTGCGGGAAAAAAGTGAAATTTTTCTTATGGCCTCCACACTCTCCACACTTTTGTTTCTGCCAAAGTTAATGAACTGAGCGAAAATCTGGAAGCAGGGCCAAAACAGGAAGCAACTTTGTAACATTAGCACAGTTCCCCCTTTTTTTGCTCTTAGAAAACTATGTTAATTGGGGGAGTCTTATGAAATGAATTCATTTTCCTTTGGCAAAACAATCGCCAAAATGCGGAAGGGCAAATTTCGGTTGCGTGTCGCGGCTTTGGCCACAACTGTTGACTTTTATTCACACAATTACAGCCGGCGAATTTGCATTCGCTTCCTCCGCCATTCACCTGTTCAGTTTTACCTGTCACGCTCGACTGATTTTTTCAAAGGGGGCCGCATCACTTGCCGGCAATTAAAAGACAAACCCTTGACTTTGGTCTATAGTCTAGACTCACCGGTCTTCGAAGTTCGCCCACTGACCTGGGCATCATCTAATTAGCTTTCTTTTGACACAGCCTTTGAATTAACATTTTCGCAGCAGAAGTTCACTCCGAAATGTTCAATTCAAAGCTGTCTCCTATATAAATAATTCAAAACTGACCCGCGGCTTTCATTTCTTTGGGGTTCGTTTTGTTTTTCTCCATTTGTTTTCCATGTGACGCAGCAACAGTTGTCTCTAGGCCCTGTGGGAACGTCTCGAAGAAGTCATAAAACTAACAGTTGAGCGGAAATTAACACAGATACTCCAAAGGCCAAGAGCCCTCCAGCTTGGTTCGGACCAACAAAAAAAAAAAACAAACAACAATCGGGGGTCTCTATGTGATGACATTACCTTCCGATTGAGATGTAGATGGCTGATTCGAGATAGCCCAGATAGACAGGTGAACCACACCGAGAGGGGATTATGTCGGTGGTCTAAATAGCCCTCGGATGACGTTGCACAACCCGGGTAATATGTGGCTATCATTAGTCTACAGTTAGACGTCTTTGATCCGATGTGGGTATTTGGAATTCTTGGTGGCAGTTAAGTTGCGGATTGGGCACACGGTTCATTGTCAAGGCACTAGCAAGGGCTTTCTACTCTGGAGAGATCTTTAAGAAGGGATAAAAGACCTTTTCAATAACAAATTGATACGCTCGAGGGGACTTCCTCTGTGGATCTGGGCTGCCCAACTACACTTGCGCTAATTAATATAAAGGAAATCCAAAAGATCTTATCATAGTAACCTGCATTTCCTGTCAATCACTGGGGAAAACTAGGGTGTTATTAGTTAGTTAGGGATATGTATTTCTGAAATTCAATTACGAGATCATAGGGAAATATATTAACAAATATTACAATCCATATAAAACAATATAATAAATTATGTTTTCTAAAAACAATAAAATGTAATCTTTTTTATATATTTAAAGTGCTTGGTTTCTTACCATCATATATGGGTAGTTCCGAAACTTGATTCCCCGTTCTCTTAAGATTTTTTCCATGTGTGGTCTTCTCTTCTTGGTTGCTTGGCATTGTTGCCTGTTGTGCGTTCCATTTCGCTTCTCTGAACTTGTTGAAAAGCGAATAAAATGTGCCAATTTTCTATATATATAGTATATATACCATATCTTTATGTGCTTGTAATGCAAGAATCTTGGAGTGGGAGAGTGGGAGCCACAGGCTCGTCCATACATGGCCACTTCATCACGCAGCGTTGGCCAAGCGTGCTGTTGTTGCTCCTCCGGCCAAATGCAACTGAGCGTCGCCGTCACCAGCCGGCGGCCTCATCTGCAGACCCCCCATAGACCCCCCTGAGAACCCCCATTTCGTACACCCCCTTCACTTACCAACGCCTCTGCCCTTCGGCAGTTTGCAGCTTCTATTGTTCTGGCCGCTCGTGCTTGTGCTAGATTTATGCACTTTACTGGATCCCCATTTCCATTCCCTCATGCAGTTTCGATTTCAATTTAAAGCGGATGTTGGCTTTAATTGCAGGCCTGGCGAATTATAATTCATGCATATGTGCCCTGCTGCACTGGGACGTTTCGGGTTGCAACAATTGCTACTGGGTGGCAGTGAACTTGCCGATCAAGTGGGTGTAATCCATACATTCCGGGAATTCAGAATTAAAGGGGGCAATCAATTTGCCAATTGCTTTGTGCTAAGGTTACCTTGGCAAATATGTAATATTGTTTATTTATTGAGCGATAAAAATGAAGCAATAAAAATATATATCTGCATATTGAGTTCACATTTTTGTATTAAATATTTAAATAAAATGAAAAGACAGAATAGAGAAAACAAAACATATTGAATGGCATGATATCATTTTAAAATAATGCATTGCGGGTTGTAAATACTAAATGCGATGTTAGTCATATTAAAATTGGACACTTTACGATTTCATAATAATATCAAAGTTTAAATTCTTTAAGAGAACTATAAATGTTAAGCTTAATATATCCATAGATCAAATTTTTAAAATCAGGAATGGATAAAAAAACAAAATTTAAATTCAATATAAAATCGTTGGACTTACTAGGTTTTTTTTGGTTTAGTAAAGCTGTTTTCTTTATATACATTTTATAAGTGGAAAGTCTTAGACTCACTTAATTCTATGTTATTTATTGTGTTTTTCTAGATAGGCTTGTGTTTTTTAGGTTTATTGATCATAGGAAAACAAACATTTGATTTAATTTTGAATCTCAAAATCCTGATTAAAAGTCCCAACATTGTTGTTCATTTAATGTTAATCGAAGTCACTTAAGTCTAATGAAGTATCAACTAATGATATTATCAACAGGATACTTCACTAGATTTAACTTCACTGGACCAACTTGATACATCTATTGAACAAATTTCCTTTTCATTCTTGACCTTTAAAACTAGAAAATGTCAAGATGGAAATCCATCTCACTTTTCTCCCCAGTTCAGTGGCCTCTGCCAGCCGATGCACTTGACTTATGGCCACTGTCAATGCGGCTAAAACTGCAACTGGACTGGCCATTGAAAATGCAATTGCAATTGCGATTGGCAGTGCAATTGATTGTGGCTGCTGGTCAATCGAAGGGGGATGGATGGCTGGACGACATTCAATGGCTACTCACTCACTTTCACTGATCGAAAGCGTGAAGCCAAAGTTTAATTGAATCTGCAGCTGCTGCTCCGCTGACGGCGAACAATGATTGGTGGCATTCAATGACTGTGCCTCCGTGGCTCCTACCAACTTTCAAACTTGGCCATTTGAAAGTTATTGGCCACAAGTGCGCACACACATGGCGCCCATTGCACGTATATATAAGTATATATGCTCCTAACTCAAAGAAACTCCAAGTAAACTGAACGTGTCAGCAAGTCGGGCCGAGGTTTCAGGCTACAGAAAAACTTTAGGACCGGCTCTTGGAGTTAAGTTGCGACAAAATCAATAGGAAAACTTGGTAGTTTAGAAGGGGGAAAGGGGGAAAATGCGGGTACGGGCAGCAAATGGAAAATGGGGGGCGTGGCCCAATGCAGCAATTTGTTATATTCAGGCGTCGCCTTAAATTGGGTCACCGAAAATGTTCAATTATTCGAGTGAAATGCAGTCTTTAGGGACCGAACGAACTGAGGTTTTGGGCCAACCAGCCTGATTTTGGGCTCACGCAAAACTCGTTTTCAAAGTTGATGCAGCATGAATTTGCTGGCTCACATCCACAATGCGGTCTCGTTTTATACACTTTATGAGTAAAGTTTATTTTAGAGAATTTGTCACGCACTCAAAAGGGAAGCAGAACCAAATAAATGGCTACATCTGCAGAAGCTATTATTAATCGGGTAGATAAAAGTCTTGAAGATGTCCTAAGTTTCTTATTTTCTGTTGATAAATAAAAGAATAAATCTTAAATGAAGATTATAATATAACAAAAAGGTAGTATTATGCAAGCAATTATGTTATTATTACTTAAAAGAAGTAAACAACTGTTTATTTTGACAATTTGGCGTTTATTGACCATTAAAGCTTAATGACCGTTCCATAAAAGAATACCAACAAATAATTCATAATTTAATCTATTTAGCATTCAACCAAAGAAATCGTTTCGTTGTTCAAAAGAGCATTTTGTATTCGTTAACACCACGGGTGATAAATTTTCAATCTTTTTTCTCTTCATATTTTATGAGTTTTTACAACAAGTTTATAAGCTCAAACCCTTCGGCACACATGGGAATGTGCGTGTGTTTGCTCCGCGACTTTCCATTTGCAGAGATTTCCACATTTCACATTTTCGGATTTGAGATTTCAATATGTAAACGCCGTTTATACCAAATGCGCCATGAATAAAATTCGTCTCGTCTCGTTTCGATTCGATGGTCGTTTGCAGGGGGCGAAAGTCCGAATGGGATTTCATTTATGAGCGGGGTGCGGAGGAAAGTTTTGGGTGAGAGGAACACCCATTCACATTTACTCGGAAATTCCAGCCGCGGGCCGTGGTAAATCAGTTGCCGTTGCGTTGGCCAAACATTGCACAAAATCTATGCAGTTGCACGAACGCGGCTCAGAAGTTTGATCGATTTCGCTCCCACTTTTTGTTACACTCCGAAAAAATACTACCTTTTTTACTACTATTTTTTACTGCTACTACTATTTCTTTTATCCCCTAAAATTATTTTAGTAAACTATTTATTGGCCCAGATTGACAAGATTTACCATTAATTTGCAACCGAAATCTCTCTCAAAAACATTTTTAAAAACGCAAAAAGATTTTTTTGGGGTCCCAATATCAGCCCTTTAAAAGAACATTGATAACCTTTCCAAAACTTTAAAAATTAATGAGTTTTTTTTATACAATTTTGTCATTTTTTATAGTGGGTTTTATAGAACACTAAGGCTTAGGCTATTACAAAATATATTCTTTTTATATTTATAAAATGTACCTAAAAACCATTTAAAATATTTAGAAATTCTGTTTCTCAATGGGTTTCAATGGATTTTAAATGATTTCTTTAATCGTTCATTTTTATTAGGACAAATAATGTTTCACAATAGGAACATTATACGGATTGCTTAGAAATCAATTCTAAAGTTCTCTTGTTTCTAGTTCAGTCCAACAACTTATAGTATGAATAACTGATTTTTTGAATAACTGATTTTTTGAAAAACTGATTTTTTGAATAACTATGTTCCAAGTGTACGACCACACCTCTCCCTGCGGCAATAAATGCGGGATTTGGGGGCGTGGCACTGCTAAGCAAACTGTAACATTTGTGGCTGGCCTCGGGACTGACCGGCCGCACATAAAGTGGCAAAGGGCGCGTTTTCCGTGGCTCTGGGGAATGGGGCTGGGATTGCGTGGCTTGGCTAAATGTTTGGAACACTCTGCGGTCGACGACTGTCAATGGCCCTGGTCCACTGTATTTATGGGCAAACTAGTGCAGCTCATTATTAGGTTGCTCGGTCGACATCATTTGGTTGATTTATTCAGCTAAATGCAATCAATTTAGTGTCGCATTTCAAATATTTGGCTTCGGTTATCGCTACTCGTGCCCCACATTTCGAATCGACTGCCAGCCGCTGATAAGCGCATCGCGATGTTGCAACTTAAAGTCTGGAAACTTTGACACAAATGCTTTGTTCAGCCACTCTAAGCAGACACTCCCGCAGATGTTGCAGTTGCATCTCGCAGTTGCAGTTGCATTTCGCAGTTGCAGTTTTGTTGCTGGCTGCCCTGGCAATTTGCTGTCAAATTGTCGCAAATTCTTACAAGCGCCGCTCATTAAAATTACCCAAATGCCAGCGCCAATTTCCCGGAGCAGTGCAAAATGGGAGACGGAGCGAAAACGGCATCGCATGACAAATGGCAGCGACGAACTTCAGACAAGTGTCTTCCACAGATGCACTGCCAGAAATGGGTCCTGTGATTAAATCTAACTTTATTTTCAACTTAAGAAAAATTGAAAATATACAAATATTATATATAAACAGCTTGTAAGTCTATTATAATATTACCTTTACACGAAAATCCATAAAAATGCTTAACAGTAAACCATTTTAAGCAAACAAGCATGGTCTTATCACAAGAACTATCATGTCTTGAAGAACAATTATAACTTGAAGTGTTTCTGTTATGTTATATTGAAAACACATCTCAAATATACAAATAAAGTATTTTGTTCTTGAAATGTTATATTTTATTTGGGTTTCATCTTGAAACACTCCATAATTTCTTAAGTTTTTATTAAAAATATTAAATATTGAAAACAAAAAACCTAGGAAAAGTGATTTATACTATGGCGAAAAGTAAAAAACAAAGAGTTGTTTTATAAAAATTACTCAGTTTCTTAAGGTCGACCTCAAGAATAGTTCTTTAAATTGAATGTAAAAATCTTTAATAAATGTGGTCTTAGTTATAGAGAATACAAACAGGACATAAACAGATGATATTAATTCAATGGTTAACCTCAATTTTTCAATCAAATGCGGAAGACATACACCTTAAATGTAATACTTTAAAATAATTAAAAATTGAAAAACAGCTTTTTTTCAAGTGCCTAAGCCGTTGCATCCCTGAGAAATACTGAGACGATTTGGCAATGCAATTTTCGCCGGCCAGCTGCAAAGGCCGTAGAATTGGCTTCCTCGACTTGGCCCCTCAACAAATTTGTCGCTGGCATTTTGCAACGTGATTTTGGTGACTTGAAAGCAGCTGATAAGCGAGCTACTTGTCCGCCAATTTCCGACTGACTGACTGGCTACGAAACTGAAAATGAGACTGAAACTGAGACTGAGACAGCGACTCCAACTTTTTACCACCCGGATAAAAAGTGCAGAAAGTGCTGATTGCGGGTATTACTTTACCATTATTGGGTGCTCTCTCGTGGAGCAACATTAATGTAATACAAAGCGCGGACAAAATGTGCTGATCGAGCGGGAAATTAACTGATGAAGCGTGGCACATAGTGTATATATACTTTATATATAAAGTAACGGAACTGCCGGCATTAGCAGTCAGGTGAGCTGAAAATCCGATGATCGAACCATGGCCAAATGCTGCGACAGCAAAATTACCCAGCTAAAAAATACCGGCACGATCACCTCGATTCGTTGAGCTCAGTTCTTCGATACTTCGATCCACTCAAACTTGTGCAGGTGCAGAGCCAATGAATTGCGCAAGAGCTGAAAAAACTCCAGCTTACTCGTACTTCTACCCACTCCAATCTTTAACCAGATATTACAGATAGATAGATCGTGGCCAGGCTGTCAACGGCTTGGTTCAATCTGGTCTGGTTTAGTTTTGCCATTGCCTTGCACAAAATGTCATTCAGCTCATTGAAATGGAAAGCTGAAAAATTAACATTGCAAACGGTCACTGGAAAACAGAAAAATAAAACGTTCTAAATACAAAACCCCAATTGAGAATGGAAAACAACTGAAGCAGAGAGGAAGCTGAAGTAAATTGTTGGGCAGAGTGGGACACCCTATAAAATGAACTTCATATTTACTACTGTGGGCAAGAACTATGGCGAATTTGTTTGTAAAATGAAAAATCTTTATTTATTCTTCTAAATCAAATGCATTCCCTTCAAAGTAATCACCTCTTGATAAAATTCACTTATAAAAAAGTTTTTTCCAATCCTCGAAACATGCCAAATAGTCCCTTACCGGTAAAGCCAAAAAAATATCTTGTGCCTTTTATATTCCACTATTTTTGCGTTTCTTTTAGTAATCTTGATAAGTTAAAATAAAATGTAAACATATTTTGGATATTATTTGCTGATACATATAGGTAAATAAATTTCCTATTTTAAAGTTATAAGTTATAAGTTAAAATAAAATGTAAATATATTTTGGATATTATTTGCTGATACATATAGGTAAATAAATTGCCTATTTTAAAGTAAAGATAAAAGTATAACTAAAATTCGTTGGGCTAATGATGTGTGGTTCTAGATTCTAAGCCCCAATATGTGTCGCCCTTGAGGAAAATTCTAATAATTCTAGTTTCTAGAATATACCCCTGATACCCTAAGATGCATCTGAGCGATACATATATCTAGCAGATCCGTACTAAACGGCTGCTCATTTGGCATTCTATGTACTCGCCAAGTTGCCGGCATTTGGCGAGTGTTACGCGACTTTGAGCGCTCTAATTGTGCGCTTGTTCGTTTGTTCATTCGCTCGGCCAACACACATAGTTGAAGGCACACAAAAAACGGCTAGGTAAAATAAACAGCAAAAGTAGCAACTAAAACAAAAAAATATAAAAAAACACTCTGCGACATGCAACACTGCACAGCCGGGGAACATTTAGCTGTGCTGAAAAGTAACAAAAAAGATACTACACACATAAAAACACAACAAAACATTCGAAATGTACAGACAAAACACGCGACTGACACTGCAGATAATTTGGCATTAAGTGGAGTGGAAATGCGTAGGAAAATATGATATAATCGGGGGGAGAATACATATGGGTGTGTGCATGCATGGCCGGGCATATGGAACCGTTTTGCATTCAAGATCAAGTTCAAGTTTGGAGCGATTATCTTGCCTCGTTGAAGTGCGGAGATTTTCCGGTAGCCAGCCGTTTGATGGGAAACTGGCAATTGGCATTTTCACAAACCGAACACTGAACACCAACCGCAAAAGCCTTGGAAATTAGCCAAATGGCACAGAAAAATAAAGGAAAAAGAGTGTCTTGGTTGAAGTGGGGAAAAATCACCTTTTGACCCACTTTAAAGAGCCATCAATGAGGCAAATGATGTTGCAGCCAGTGATTGATGGGCAACCAAACCAATCCCAAGGCACTGTGTAATGAGGATGTACTTGCAGATACAATCTACTATCTATCCGCCAGATACCGAAACTAAAGCCCAGCGGCTGTCTTTGGGTGAAAATCAACGGATTGAACGGAAGTTGTCGGCAATTTGTGAACGCAAATCATGTTGTTACCATACAAAGTTAGCTGCCGATGGCTGGGCAAAATGTCAAATGCGAAAAGCAGATGCTAGCGGTAAGGTTTTATTTTTTTTCAGTCAATCAGTTTCTTTGCGGCCAGTTTAACAGCATGAACGTGACTTTTGCATTAACGGGCTTTAAATCGAGGCTCTGAGATTGCAACTTTAAGTTGCAGTCTTTTAAGTGTGTCAGCCATTGCCTGGAAAAATAAAAAAATAAGAAAAAAAGCACCAACAAGGTGCAGCGTTTTACGCACACTTGAACACCGCTCACAGAAACACAGATACGAACTCACACAGGCGCACTTAATTATGCATTAGGCTGCTGCATTGACAGCAACACTTTGCCAGGAAGAAGAGGACGGGTTCAACGACCCCCGGGCGGCTGACAAGGGTTAATGAATTCCTCCGGGCTAAACGAGATTATGACAGAAGGGAAAACTATTGAATATTTAATGGCGGTCCTTAGAGAACCAGTTTCTAACCTAATTGCAGTTTAAAAGGTACGGTTTCCGTGATTTAAGCATTTAATCTTATTTAAAAATCCTGCCTCATCAGTACTAGAAAAGTATATATATAATTTATTAAATTCCCAGGCTAAAACACATTGCTATTAAAATTGCTGTATAATAAATTGCAATCAATTTTGATTGCTATTGCAGTTAACAGTTCACAATAATGCGTCAATTGCCCTATGGAATGTTTTCAATTATTCCTATAATATATTAAACTTTTGTGATTATAATTAGACCGACAATATACCAATATGTATTGGTTTACTAGGATACAAAGCAGCTGGCATAGGCCAAAATAAATAGCCTGGTTGATAATGATAAAATTCACTAAGCCAAGACATTTTCGATAATTTGTATGGGGAATTATCTGCATGAGAGATTGTTATAAATTACTAAAAGCCAACCCATAAACTGCCCACAGGAGGGAACCCGATTGTTGGCCAGGTGTTTTGGCCAAAATAGAACTATGTATGGGCCAGAATAGTGCACAAGTGCGATAATTTAAATCAGCTTACCGCCTGTCCGAGCGGAGCGCTCTCCATTAAATCAGACTCCATTGTTTACGACAATCAATTGCCACCTTAAGATGCCCCGATGTGGTTTCCGATGGTTTCCAGTTCTGGCTGGGCTCTCCTTTTGGCCAACTGTCAAAGGTGGTTGCCGTAATTGGCGAAATACGTTGCCCGCTGGCCGTTCAATGGAGCGTGCAGTTTACTCCGCTGCACACTCACTTCAATGGGTTTCAATTCGGTGGCGAGAAGGGGTAAGGAAGGGGTGTGGAAGGGGTTTGGAAGGGGTGTGGAAGGGATGTGGAAGGGGTATGGAAGGGATGTGGAAGGGGTATAGAAGGGGTGTGGAAGGGGTATGGACCATGGGGGGTTAAGGGAATATAGCCATTTTCATGGCTTAACCCACGCATGTGTGGCCATTGTGTAGATTTCAATTGAAAGTGCTGCACGCAGAAACGCGACCAAATCGATGTTGCCTCCATGTTGCCGTCGATTTCTGACCACTGACTAATGGCTTAATGTGTGCATGTGAGTGTGCCTCTGTTTCTCTCCCTGTGAGTGTGTGGGTGGGTGACGCATGGCAGCTGTGTGCAAATTTATATTGCCTACTTTTCGGCCAGCGAGTGTTTGGCAAGTGCAATTGATTTCGTTTTTGCCTCCAAGCCACCCGCACATGACCAACATTGTCTCCAACTCTGGAATCTAACAGCTGCAGAGTACTTAAAAAAATATCAGTTCCATCTGGCCAAGTTAAGTTCCTTAACAATCATTATAACTTATTAAATTTTAATGTTTGAAAAACAGTTGGTTTCTAAAGCAGTTAGGGATTTTTGATAGAGGATTTGACTTAAATAATCACATATTTGTGAATAGATTATTAAGAGATTATAAAGTAAGTGGCTAACTCCTTACTTACCCTTTATAAGGTATTGGTAAAAGGTGCTAATATTACTTTAATTTCTATATATTTAAGACTAAGTGGAATCCACTTTTATTTATGATATGCTATTTATGGAATAATATTTAAAAAACCCAGGGTCCCATATCTTAAAAAAGTACATAAATTTTTGCCCAAAAAGATTTGAGATACAGATTTTAAGGGGCTTAAAATAAAAATGTAGTATATCGATTACAGCTTTGAAAAAGTATATCACAATTAAAAAATTGTAGAAGAAATATTTTAATATTTTTTTACAGTGTGTAGAAACCTCACGGCTCGTTGGACAGAGAGAGAGAAAGAGAGGGAGGGATTCCAGGGAGTGAGACGGAAGACATAGTATCCTGGCCGCACGAGCGCCTTGTTTATTGAATTTGGGCGCTTTTGTGTGAGAGTGACAACGACGACGGTCGTCGCCTCCTGCAATTGAGGATGTAATTTTTGCATGTCTCCGGCATTAAATTCGTGCCTTCTCCCTCTGCTTGTGTGGGCTCCTGGGCAATTAGGGCTATGACATTCCGCTCTAAATCTCCTGCACACTTTGCTAATTGTTTCCAATTCCACAAACACACTCGCACAGTGGACCCCCACACACAGATAGACAGACAGACGGACAAGTAATTGCAGCTGTAGTCTGACCTCCGGCAAATTGGCTGTGAAAGTTCAGAGGGAAACGCTTCAATTATGATTGTTAAATGGCATATGCCATTCCCGCCCAACGACCTTTAATTCCTGCCTTTCATTAATTTGACTTTGACCCAATTCCTTTGATTAAATGCAAATTCAATTGCCAAAACTCATTTCCTAACACACATTTGATTTACATTCGTGTTGAATAAAAGCTGCCCCCGACTACAATTTTCCATTCAATTTGGCTATTCAGTGCAGTGTCCGAACTTCTCTGAAAGGTAAATGCATTTTTATAGCCATCGACTATCCATTTTCATTCACCAGTTTTTGTTGGCTAAGCCAATTTAAATTTTTACACCAAGGAAAAAGGATATTTGTATTGATGTATTGTGTTTTTTATTGACTACAGGTTGTTGATTGATCTGTAATAAATTGAAATTAAAGGACATATGAAATGGATGATTAAAAGCAGGTGTTAATTTTTAATTTATAATTTATTTAGTTGGAATGAAAACGGTGTTTAGTAATATCTATGTTTTTGTTATCATAAAAAGTAATATAATTGTTACTAATATTTTTGTAAGATCTGGTAAATGTTTTATTTTACTAATTACCATATAAGTGCTAGGAAGCTCTTTGAAGTTTTTTTGGATGCATGTAAAACATATCGAACCGAACTCAAAATACGGCTCACTGGAAAGCGCGTGTTTTGTCGTTTTGGCCGCACGTGACCTGTGTGAGCAAAAGGGCCATCAGTACCTTTCCCCCGAGGGACTTTCCCCATACCATCCCATCCAATCCGAACCCATCCCATACAGCACTTTCCACTCTTTCACCCTCACGCATCACTTTGCATTTGCGTGCTGCGATTGCTGTGTGTTTCGAGTGTTCCGAGTGTTGTGTCAGTGGGAATCGAAGCTGACTTCTGTTGCCTCTTGTTTGTCGCTTGCCTTTTGTTATAGGCTTTTAATTGACATATGCGTTTTTTTTACACGATTTCCTAGTAGTTTGCTATGCCACATCTCCCCTGCAAACCAAATCCATAGTCTGCATACTAATGTCTAACTTCTGCTTTCGAATTCTCTTTGCAGCCGCAACCCGATGTCGACGATGACCGGCTATTGAGTCTATTGGCCAACACATCGGCTAAAACCCAGAGGTGAGTTATTAGCCAGAGTCTGACTATGACTAGGTTCACTTAATTGGCCTCGCATGCGCTTCAATGATAATTAAAGCCGACAGGCCAGACGTCTTGGATTATTGGCATTAGCACCGATTTTATGACCTCGCACGCGCTCCCATCTGAAAAATGGTCCCGTGACTCCGGCTTCATCAGCCAACGGATATACTTTGTATCTGTCCATAACTCATTTTCATGCTGTCGGGGCTTCTTCACTGTATTTTCGGGCTAAATTAGAAATAAAAGCTTCACCTTTGCTGATGCTTTTTGCATAAACACAAGAAAACCAAAAGTGGTTGGGGGTTCCAGGAGGTTTCAGGTTTGTGTGTGGCATGTGGGTACCATGTGAGTTGCCCGGAGCTTTCACTCGTAGAGATTTTGAGTGGTTTCACGATTTCTGATACGAGCTAAATGCAATCGTGGCTAAGATAAATAAAAAAACACGGGATATGTAATCAGAAGTGAGGGAAAGCTCAGCCTAAATGATAATCGGTTACCCAGAGATGCTCTCTGTTAAAAAAACAGGCTTCTAATTTCAAGGAACTAACTTATTTCATTTTGAGATATAACAATATATAATAATATACTTTTTATTTCCAATTAACTTAAATATATGTGTTTCCAATATTTTATTGTAAGAGGATGCATTTTTTTTCTCCCTGTAAAGTTTATTCCTCAAAGGTAACTCTTTGATCCACCCTCGAAGCTTTCGCCTGAGCTTTTCCGACCTGCAGCTTTCACTCGCAACTCCCCTCGTCAGCTGTGTGTCCTTTTTGCCGAGTCCGAAACCGAGCGACGCAAACTCGACTTTCCCACGTCAGTCTCCCAACGAACCTTTTGTGGCCCAGAACGCGCGCTCCTCGTCGGAAGTTGGCCAAAACGCAATAACGGCAGCGCGTCGGGAGGCGGCAGGCGCAGGAGGCGGTGGGCGGGGCTGGCTCGGTGCCACGCGCAATTCCAAAAACACAAAAACAAAAACGAGAAAAGTAAAAATGAATTAGAAATTGTGCGCGCTCCGTTGTTACATAAACGAGGCATTATTTTCCGCCCGCAAAACCAGCGCTCAACTCACATGAAGTTGCCCAAAAATCGTTTCGCGTCCTGCGAGAGTGAAATTATCCTGGCCAAGTTGCCGTTGCCGTTGTGCCACCGAGTTCGCTGTGGTCGTGCTGATGGTGCTCACGTATATTATGTAAATGATTATGTGCCAGAAACGGAGCGTTGCGACTCACGAAGACCAGGCCAAAACCTTCGTAGTCGTCCTCGTCGTCGTCGTGGATGTTTTTAGCCGAGATGTGGAGCCGAGCCCACTGTTCATAGTCCCATAGTCCATGGTCCTTAGTCCTGAGTCCTGAATTCTGAAAGCTGAGTTCTCATACCTCACCTCTCGGCCCAAAGTGGGCGTACTTTCGAGGGCTGTCCACCTTTTTACCTTCTTGTTTCGTCCACTGAACACCACAAGCACTAAACTTTGGCCAGTGAAAGCCTCCATTTTTATCAGGACCTCACCTCCTTCTACAACTTCAGGTCCTATGCGGCTTATTTTGACTGGAAAGTACTCTTTTGGCCGCCCCAACTTGGCCTAACTTGTTATAAAATCAGGAATAAGAGGTTGAAATGGAAAAGACTTTCAAAGTCTGTAGGGTGTTATATATTTCACCAGGAGCGCTTTTGGGAAGATATTTTTTTCAATTACATAAAAACCGAAATTCAATTTTGAAGAGGGGAAAAACATGGCCAAAAGTCCGCAGGATACTAACAATTAAATAATATATCAAAATAAATGATAGTATTATTTGACAAAGCGAAATACAAAGAGATCCGTATATAGAAAGCTATCCTCTCAAAAACAAGAATCAACTCACAGCGAAATCTATCTAAAGGATACTATTACAATTTATCGTTAAATTTATAAATATATAAATATATTTACTTAGCTAAAATGGGTTAACCCAAGTGTCCCAATTGAAAAAATGAATATTACTTGAAGATGTTTCAATATAATTATTATTAACGCAAACTGGTATATAGTTAAAACTTAAAATATGCATAAAAAATAATAAAATGCAATTCTCGATTTTTAAAAGGCTTTGTTTTCTGAGTGTATGCCCCTCTTTTGGCATCCTTCTTGCCTTTAGAAAATCCTTTTTTTGGCGACACATGAGTGGGAGTGTTTGTGTGGGCGGTGGTTAGGCGGAAATACAAAGCGGTGCGGCACCTGCAGAATGTGGCAACAACGAGGACAAAAGGCAACTAAATTGTTGCCAAGTTCTGCTATCTTTGGCAGCTCGCTTGGCGGCTCCTTTTTAAAGCAATTTATTATGCCTGAAAGCGAATAATTTACACACCCACACACCTTTGCTCCCCCGTAATGAATAAGTTATTTGAAAAATGTATCTACATATTTTCCACCGATATTATGCAGAAGGCAAAAACATGGCTGGCAAGGATACTACTACTCCTGCCACATAGAGCCTGCCACATGGTTGCCAGTCGCGCCGAGCGCTTAATACAAATCAAATTTGAGCATTAATTCGACTAATGGGCGCTTGTAAAATGGGGGAGCGGTCGTGTTCGATGGTAAATTGAATGAAAAGCCCGTCCGGCGGTTTACTACGGTTTATTCAATTAAACTACCCCTTTCGAATGCCCATCTGTGGGCAGCCATGCATTCAAATGGTGACCATGGAGCACTGTCCATTGAAATTGGATTTTCAGTTGGGGCTTACATTTTGAGTCGGCCAACTTTTCACCGACCAACAGGGACTGCCCGAAGTTAAGGTCTCACAAACTAATCCCTCAAATGCTTTCAAATTTCCATAATACGTGGTAGAAGTTAAGAAGTTGGCTTTCATTAAAGTCTCACGCAAACTTTGCAGAAACTGCAATAATATTTTAAGTAAAATGGGATTGTGTGCGTGCTAAATTTATTTTATGCTAGACCAACATATTTTACAATTAAGAACTATATGTTCTTTGACAATGGGGTTAAAGTTCTTAAGAAATAAAGGTAGTTTCCATGCAAGTGAACTGCCTAGTAATTACCATAATAGTAAAAGTCAAATAAATATTAAGTAGTTCCTGGCTTTTATTGAAGTCTCACGCAATCTTAGCATAAATTGGCATAATAACTGTGTGTGCACATTTCATGTACTTAACTTTTCAAGTCAGATTCTTAAATGTGGTTTTTTATATTGATTTTCCACATTCAAATTCTTTAGAAAAGGAGTCCAGAACAGTTCCACAACTTGTTCAGAAAGCGAAAGTTATCTGCGGCCGGCCCCCATCAAAGAATTTTCTACTTTTTGTAAGTTGGGTGGAGCCCGGAAAATTATTTCCCAGTTCTCAGATAATTGTGTTTGGCTTAAATTGAATAATAGATGAGTTTGGTATGTACGCCAACTTTTCCAGGTGAAATGAAAATTACAGCTTGTGCCCATTTCCCCCGATAAACATGGCTTTTATATGTATTTAGAGAGATAGAGAGTGAAAATGGGGGTCTGTGTGCCCGATTTCTCACATGACTTGCCATCCTCGGCTTTTCAATTTTCGCAATTTCATAATTTTTCATAATTTTATAATGGCCTTGCCTAATTCCGCGGCTGCGGCACCCAGATTCGAGATGTTGTGCATTTCATTTTGCAATTTTCTCAGGCCCCACGGAGTGCAGTGTAAAATTAGAATTGCACACGAAACTGCAATTGCAATTGCAATGGCAACAGCAATTCCAACTGCAATCAGCTGGATGCGTCTCCTCAACCTCCTTAAATCCACTTAATTTGGTGCGTGCTCCGCGGATTGCTGCTGATTTTGAGTTTTGCATGCCTCGGCAATTAAAAGTTGGACAGTCGATTCAGCAGGTAATTGCTAGAAGGGAAGATATATCTTCCAAGGGGTAGAAAAGGGGGGATCCGTCGTAATTACAGAAGTCATTATGTTCTTGCGTCACCGTTTCAACCGCCACTTTTTCCGAGGTGGGGGCAACTTCTGCTGTCGGGGCAAATGTCAGTGGCAAAAGTTTTTGCTAAACTGTTTGAGTTGTGCAGCCGCAAGCAAACTGTTTGCCAAACTCTGCATGACAGCCAGGCGGTCTCTTTCGCACTCCTGAACTCCGTACATTGAGAAAATAACCATAACCTTTTGACTTTAACATTTGAACTTCTAATATGAAGTGGGTCATGATCAAACACAACCTTTTGGAGAGCAAACGTGATGTATACCATTAAATCAAAAAGAAGTTAGGGGGTTTTTATAAGGATACGAATACTTAGGCACATATAAAGTTTTTCCAATGTCCCCAATAATAATATAAATTTATCTCTGTGTATAATACATTAGACTGCCAAAACTTCGACTTCTAAGCGGAAAGTCAAGCAGTCAAAGTGCATTTCGAAATGAATTTATGGTCGTCCATCGGGGCGTATGGGTGATATTTCAGTTTACTGCCTAAACTGGCTTGCAAATGAAAATAGTTTGTCTTGCAGGGTCTTCTTATTGAATTTACTCGAAATAAATTCAGGAAAAAGCAAAAGAATGAAACAAATCTTCTTTTGGGTCAAAAATTGCAAATGTTCAAATTTATGATGGCGCACGAATCGTAGAAACCCTGCGCCATGTGTACAAAACCCAGTGCTCGTGTTTGTGACAGAGTGTTCTGATGTCTTTTATAGTTTTATATGTGGAGCATAATCAATAACAATTTGCATTTATATACAATGGTCTGAATGGACGGGGCCATCGGGTTCCCTCCAGACAAATACCCATACTCGAAACAAGACCCAAATATATGTATATGTATTATACACAAGAACTGAACGGCAGAAAAGGAAAACAACAGATATTGAAACGAAATGGTGGAGCATATATAAGGAAAAGATAAAGGCTGTAAAAAAACGAAATTTCACAATGCAGCGGGGGTTATAATATATTATGCGAAATGTGGGTGGGATGAAAAATTAAGGATTCCTCAAGAAGATTCTTTGAAGAATTTTACTACAGTAGACGAAAGAAAAAGTAAATAAATTGTTTATTTCCGGAAATGTATTTCAATTATTAGTTCTTTCTTTAAGGATTTTTACGTGTAATTCCTTTTCCAGTTTTCCTAGAAAATAAAGAATAAAGAATTTACTACAGAGATGAAAGAAAAAGTAAATAAATGGTATATATCCTGAAATGCATTTTAAATTATTAGTTCTTTCGTTAAAGATTTTTACTTGTATTTTCTTTATTTTTAGTTTTTCCGGAAAATATCCTTTTATAGAAATATTTACCAACGCTCAGAACTCCAGCAAACGTAATTCCGATTACAAAAGCAGAAAACAATACCGAAAATCCAGCTTTAGTGGTGTCCGAACTCCTTTATAGCCTTCGATATGCTTTTGTCCCTGTTTTTGGTCAACTCGTGTTACATTTGTTTCTGCTATTCCCAATTTTTTTTTCTTTGCGACAAGCTGTGCAAGAAAATGCCAAACAAATACACAATAAACAAAAGCGCTCGAACCCAAACACATAGAACCACCCAACACACAGAAAAAGCAAACTTTTTGCGACAACTAAAAACGGCAAAATATTTTTGCTTGTCTTTGTTTCCAGGAGGGGTTTTTCCGAGGAAGCGAGATGGGTATAGGAGGGAGTGAGATGGAGATAGAGAGAGAGAGTGGGAGGAAGAGTGAGGGGCAGTCATAAACATGGCACACATCCTGGAGGCAAGGACTCGAGTGGCTTTTGTGCTGCTGCCAGAAGCGGAAATGGGTAACAGCACCGCATTCTGGATGCGATGGTGCGAGTGAGAGTGGGTAGGATTTTCCAGGTTTTTCCCCTACCTCCCCCCTCTCTGTTTTCCGACTTTCCTGTGCGTGCCACGTATTTAAATTAGTATGCAACATGAATGACAGCCGCCATTGCCATCGCTCATGTTTCCCTGATAAACTCTTTGCCAGAGTGTCTGTGTCTGTGTGCCTGTGTCCTTGCCTTGATTTGAATTTTTAACTTGTGCCAGGCGCAAATGAAAGCGAGCATTAGCGAAATGCCAGAGCTCCTGATGGCCTGATGAAATTTCTTCTCAATGACTTATTCAGCTTCCCATGCTCACTTAGCGATTTTCCCCTAATGCTGAACTTTGGCTTCCCAGCGACGTTGGCAGGATATAGGCATCCATTGATAATCACCTTGGAGACAGAGTTACGAAGGAGCAGAACGCGCGACTTTGCTGTCCTTTTTGCCGCCTGGGCTGCATTGACGCCTTCGCTGCTCCTCGAGAAGGACGTGCCCTGGCTCCTGATTGTGGGTTACAGCGAGATAAAATGGTATTGCATCCACCAGAGGACAACAACCATCATCAGGACGACGACGACAATGATGAGGATGAGGATGCATGCACGTCTGTTGCTCTCCGCTCGTTTGGCGTCTATGCCAATCAAGTCAGCCAGCCAGCTGGGAGGCTCTAAGGACGACCACCCACCACGAGGAGGACAAAAGTGAAAGCAACAAAATCTCCATCATCAAGTGTCATTCTGGGCAGAAGTTGACGCATACATAGGCACACTGGGCCAAACTAGATAGTTGGCGAGGGAATGTTAAGGAAAATAAATTCGAAATGGTCATCCATTCATTTCCCAAGGTCTTTAAAAAGATAAAAAACTTTGAACAGTGAGATCAGGCTGTTTTTTTTACATTTTTTCACATGTACCTATATACTAACAATTAAACAATGTGGTCTTTAACGGCCGATTTCTCAATGTCATGTTAGCAAGGTGTTAAGTTCTCCGGGAGACTGTTAAATGTTTTCAACCAGATAAACCTATCATAATATTGAGAAACAAACACAGTAAATGAACCTTATGATAAAAGTTTAAATGATATTGAGAAATCGGTTCTCAGAAAAAGTTTCTTAAAGATACCTTTTTGTAGATCTATGCATTTGACTGATATGTATGTGACTTTTCAATACAGTATTATTTTTATTTTTGAGTATAATCTAAACTTTAATTAAACTTTAACTAAGAAAACATTTATTTTAACCATGTACTTCTACCTAGTGTATTATTTTAATAATACTACTAAAATGTATAGGAAAAATTCTAGAATACTTATGGCGATATCTTTGTAATACCATTTTTTGAGTTACTAGAAGTGTAATATTTCACCCACCACTTACTTTATAATTAATCAATATTAATTAGTTAATGTAAACTAGAACCCCTTTGTTTTTTACTGTATGTACCGTCTGTATTGAGGCATCTGTCCGTGTGCATCTCTATCCATCTCAATGTGTCCCTCTCGTTCGCCCCCTCGCACAACTATACCCATGAATATTTATGCCCTGTGGCGAGGACCTCCTCTCCGGAATGTTTCGGATGTTGTTTTGGGTCCAGAGAGGGTCATGGGGTTGTACTAACCCAGCCGTTGTTCTTCCTCAAGAGCACACACTGTCTGGCAAATCAAGTGTGCAACTTTGAATTGGGGCGGCTGCTGTTGCTGCTGCCGGGCTTAAATGTTGTTTAAACAAAACTTTGATTCCATCATACTTGGCCGAAGTATTTAGATTCACCCGTTACCCCGCGCCCTTTGCATATTGCATCTTTGCGAACTTGGGACCAAAATCCAATTTCCGATGGCAGGTAACATGGAAGCTCCGGGCTTTGGCTACAATCCCCAGACTCTGTGCCAGCCTCAATTAATAACCCAAAACCATGGATCGATTCGTTTCTGATTTATGCTGGCCATTGGCCACGGTATCGTTATGATTTCAGCTTAATGCATCGCTTGGAAAAACAGATGGCCGTCGAATGCCATTAAGCATTATCCGCTACCCATACACACGCACTCAATTTAATGATTGATTTGAGTTTAATTGCTTTCAATTGTTTTGCGGAATGCAAATGCAAATTTTACAAACGGTTGACTGCCCAGGGAGATCAATAAGCAATAAGCAAACAGTTTTTGCCCCACACAATCACGTGTGAACCGAGGCGATTTGTTAAAGTACCGGCCATTCCAGCCATTTCAACCATTCCAGGCCCCAGGCAAATATTATGCAACACTTTTGGCCCAAATTCGCATACCCTTAACATATTCGCATGTATCTCCGCCCATTGACAACTCATCAAAAGCGACGGGCAAGGTCATGATGTGCCAAATACCCAGAGGGCTCTCAAGAAAATGGCGAAAAATAAAACCCAAAAGTATATAAGAACATTTCCGCAGAGAGAAAAATAAAAGTTCTTTAAAGTTGGCTAAGAATCTTAAACTTAAACGAAATAATACCGTTTATCAAGAACGATTTCTTCTTAAAAAGTGTTAAGTTAAATGAAATTATTACAATAATAATAAGAAGCATAAGAGTTATTTAAAGTTGACTAAGAATCTTTAAAAAGAACTAAAACTTAAACGGTAGAATACCTGTTATCAAGAACGATTTCTTCTTAAAAAGTGTTTGTTAAATGGAAATTATTACAAAATACTTTGACTGACAAAAGCTTTTTTCGCTTCAAAACATGTTTTTAAGTAGTTTTCCGGGAACTATAGTTTTTTTCCGTGTTCTTCGATCTATGTGTATCTCAATGTGTGGGCCACTTTTCCCCAGAGCTCCCAAGTTTGTCACACTTTCAACCGGTCGCTCAGATATTTGCCGTCTTCGTCTGTATCTCAACTTTTCGCTTTTCTTGTTTATTGATTTTTCCTACCCGACCCACCCAAGTTTGTTGTACTTTTCTCACATTATTTATTGTTCCACTTCGGTTTGCTAGGGCTTTAACTACTTTGGAATCTTTGCTTGATGAGTATTTATAATTGCACTTAGCGTATTACAAGAGTCGAGGAAAAAGAGGGAAAAAAGGGGCAGGTTTCAATACTAATTAAGTTGGCCAGTTTCAGTGGGCCGCCTTTTTCCGACTATGGCCATGGCCAATTCAAAGTGAAGTGGCCGTTGGAAGTTGTTGGCCGGGTTCTCTCCCATCTTCTCTCCCTTTTCCTCTCAACCCGAGTGGCACTTGTCGTTGGTGGTAATGACGTCATTGCGGGCAGTTGGTGGCTGGATTGCGGGTCAACTCCCCAGCAGGTGTGTCTTCAGTTCTTAGAGGTGTGTGTTTGTGACAGATAGGCTGTTGCACATGTCACAGCAATTAAATTGGGGCCAGAAATAAACAGGTCCCCGATAAGTAGGCAAAAGTAGCTCCTATAAAACCCACATCAAGATATACCCATTTTCTGACAGGCGGGTCACGACCTCAAATTATAATTATACATATCACAAAAAGCTATCAGAGATAATGGAATTCCACTGTGCATACCACAGGTCGTATGCGCGATTTTATTGAAATTACTGATCGGAAAAAGGGGAAAACTCACATGCCAATCAAATGCCAAACAAGCGAATTGAACTCGATTATCGGCATAGTTTAGGCCTCATCGTCAATTTTCATATTTCCATTGGCTTTCAAATATTTGTGAGCATATGAACAAATAATAAACGGAATAAAAAGGGAAATTTTCGGGGAGTAGTCGTGGTTGGTGGCAGTCCAGTTTCGGTATAAACACACATTGGCCCGATGACCTCTAATCGGCCCCATTGTAATTTGTTATATAAATAAGCATAATATGCTGTGTATCATTACCATCAGCCTCGTCGCTTTTTGGCCTGGCTGTATGCCAAATTTATATCATCTTTCAGCATAATATTCACCATGGGTACACACAGTATAGTGGGGTATAGTATGTGGGCCATTTATATGCACATATTTTTTTGGCACATTCTTGTGCCCTCCACGTTGTGTGCATAAAATATTTCTGTGGTAATTTTTCATGCTCACATTAGCGGCGTCTGTCAACCGAAAAGTGAGGGAAAAACTGTGAGGGAAAATGTTGCAACATCAAGAAGCTGCAAGGCATCCATTTTCCCTCCTCCCTCACTCACTTGCCAGCCCGCATAAATAAATAAAAACCCAGCTCAAAGGACCCCAGAGAGAGAGAACGACGGTCCTATCGTTTAATCGGTATTGATTTTGTATTGTTGTGCCACCGCCAATATTTTATTGTGCGTTCTGCTCTGGGCCACGTCTTCCTTCGAGTTTTCAGCCATTGCGCTTTTGGCAAACGCCAGGCGGTAATTGAAAGCCATACAAATTGCCGACCGGCTGGCAGGCAATTATAAAATTGTTTGGCCAAAGTTGATTGTGGCGTAAAATAGCCACGGTTACGACTACGGATGGCTCTAACCCGCACACACTGGCCAAGAAATAGAAATGGAAAAAGTCTGGCCATGAATGGCCGTTAACAACGGATCAATTGCTTATTTATTGCGCAACAGTTTCAACAGGACTTTGCTTTTAATGCAAGAGTCAAGTTTAAGGCACTGAGAGAAACTAATACTAAAGTATCTAGCTCTTTAGGGCATAAATAAATTGTTAAAATTTGATTTCTTTAAATAGAAATTAACATGATGTTGGGGTTTTTGGGTAGACAAATTAGTTTTCTCAATGTGATGTTAATGTTACGAACAAATAATGTTTAGAATAGTCTGTTATCACATGATTCAGTGAAAAACTCCGTCTAGAGAAACTAATATTGTTAAGATATCACATTTTTGTATAAAAATATTTATTGATCTCGATTTTTAAGATTCGGGTAAAGAATTTCTTTTCCAAAAAACCTTCTAAAAACCAGAAAGGTTTTTCTGTCTGTTTCTTTTTTTTATTGTAAGGGATTCATTTAATGCCCAGACAGACAGACAGGATAGAACCGAACAGAATCGAATGGGTCGAAAAGCCAACATTTTTGCCTTTCCGTTGGAGGCATGTGCCGGAGCTCCAATAAAGGCAATCCATAATTCATTTGGTTAAATGCATTCGAAGCGGGCTCATTGCAGATGCATCTATCCGTGCATTCTGGCCTGCATCTCACAATTGCGGACGTTAAATTGCATTAAAATTGTCATTCGATAGAGCAGTTATCGAGTGTTGGGCTTCACAAATGTTTGCCGTGTGTGTCGTATCTGGATTTGTCCAGTCGACTCGTTCACTGGCATTAAAACCGAATTCGTGTTCAATACTCGACAAGGGAATTATTGTTTCCTTGGAGATGATTTATTTTTTCTTTGTGTTTTGCATTGGGGAGGTTTCAAACCAAATTTATGATGTATTCAATACGCATTGAATATGCAAAACATAAACAAATTTAAGGCAGGCATCAAACAGAATTAAATTAAATTGAGTTTATCTTCTCGAAAAATGTGAAATAACAAAAAAATCAATATAAAAATTAAGCTTTTCGTTTGCTCCCTGCCATTTTTTTTGACTTTTGGCTTTGGTTTTATTACTTTTGTTAAATTTTTTGCTCTCGTCGAGCGTCGACAAATAAATCTGCGGTTCTCCTCCAATAAAAATAGACACATTCGCAGTTTCAATTGCAACTAGACGGCGGCTGCAATTCCACATTTTTTTCTCGTTTTTTTTGGTGCCCCCCAAAAAGTCTGAGGCACACACGCGAAAGGCAACGCGAAAAAAGAGGCCGCCGCATTTCAATCGAAAAGTTTTAATTGAGTTTTTGCAGCCAATCGAATAATCAAATCAAAACTCATTACAATAAAAGCGAAAAGGCGGGCGCGAGAAAGAAATTAGTGCAATTCAATTAAGGCAATAAGGCCAATTAAGTTATTAAATCGAATTAACGACAAACCAAAATAAAAAGGTGCAAAATGTTTGGCTGCATTTATCAGCTTTGGGACTGGTGAGTAGCATAAATCTCGTAGATCTCTCTCGGTGCGGTACCCTCGAACCATTCCCCATTTTCCACACCATTTTCCAGTTTCCCCCCACCTTCCGATTTCCCATTTCCGCGCAGAGAAAATGAGGCCGGCAAGGTCAGCCGTGTGTTTGTGGCCGGAGCGGCGACTGCAGTTAATCAATTACGGTCAATTACGCGCTGAGCCAGTTGCATTTTCCACGGCCTCCGTGTCTTCCGCAGTTTGCATATTTTCCCGAAGACCCTCGACTAGGAATAAACCCCTTGTTAACACCCGTGACATATATGAAATGCTTATCGGCTCTTAAGGAATTTCCATTAAGCTGTTTTCACTTGTGGATGTCGTGAAAGGCACTTGAACTACCTAATTTATAAGGTTTTTTGTTGAAGTGTTTTTATCATAATAACAAAGGACACTTTTTATAAACTCTCTCGCTTAATAAAATAAAACTTTGCAGTTACGAACAGCCTATTTTATTAAATCTCTACTTTTCTAGTGGATAATATTAAAAAAATTGGTTTTTAATTGTTGAATTGTTTTAATAAGTAAATTAAAATATAATAAAGCACCCCAGAATTTTTTTAAGCCGAAAATACTTCTAAATGCAAACGTAAATTTTAAAAATAATTTATAAAATCTTTTGGAAATTAAATTTTGTGAAGATCTTTTATAGCCACGAAATCCCTAAAGAATTCTTTCATTAAAATCAATAAATATATTTAAAGAGAGTATGGGTATCTTTAAGGTTTAGAATTCTTATACTTTCTGCAGCTTAGGGTTAACTGCCCTGTCCCCACGAATTAAGGCCGTGTGACCTCCACTGATTAAATCACATTTCCGACTGCCTGTTGAACTTCCACTGATCGGCTTTCCGCTTTTCCCCTCCTTTTCCATTGCAGGTTGGAGGCGCCGCCCCTCTTCACCGCCGGCACCATGGACGCCAAGAAGCTGCAGCAGCTGCAGGAGGCAGCGATCCTGGCGCAGCAGCAGAAGAAGCTGCCGCTGGCCTACCAGACGAATCTCGTGGACTACCGAACGGCGGCCTACAGCCAGGCGCTGTACCAGCAATCCCCCACGGCCACCAGTTCCAGCGGAGGAGGACCGCTCTCCCCGATCGAGATGCAGCCGCAGTCCAAGCACCACAACCTGATGAAGCACGGTGGCCATGGAGGAGGCACGTCCAGTAGTTCCCACAGTTCCCCCTACCACCAGTCCTACTCGAGCAGTGGAGGAACTGCAGCGGGGGAGCAGCTCTATCAGTCGCCCACGGAGCGAACCTATCTGGCGGCGGCGGGAAGATTGCAGGCCAGCAATGCCATGGCCGGGCATCATCCCATCTCTGCCCTCCAGTCGCAGTACCAGCAACTGCAGGCCGCCAAGATGCAGGCCCAGATGGCCACCCAAAGTGAGGCCGCCCAGCAGCAACAGCGGACATTCGCCATGCGACAGGCCATGAACCCGCCCACGAATCACTACCACATGAGTCAGTCGCCCAGCATGGCCTCCAATATGACCACTCTCACCCAGCAACAGCAGCAGCAACAGCAGCAGCAGCAGAGGGCTCCTCCCTCCTCGCTTAATTTGCAAAATCAATACCAACCTGCTCAGGGTCCTCTCAAGTTGCAACAACAGCAGCAGCAGCAGCAACAGCAGCAGCAACAACAGCAGCAGCAACAGCAACAGCAGCAACCTGCAATGCCCAAACACTACCAGGAGCAATTGTACGCCCAGCAGCAACAGTTGCAGCAACAATTGCAGCAGCAGCAGCAGTTACAACAGCAGCAGCAGCAACAGTTGCAACAACAGCAACATCGTCACAAAAACGACCTGCAAACCCCGGGCAGTGAACACGGCACCGTCTATATCCAACAGAATCATCCCGGTCACGTGGTCAACCAGGCCTGCCAGACCCAGATATCGGCGGTCAAGCCCAAGGCCACGCCCAGTTCGGAGGAGTCCTCTTCCAACTCGGCCAAGAGTCCCACCCATGCCCCATTGGATCGGAAGAAGAGTGCCGGTTCAATACAGGCCCTGAAGTCACCGATTACGAAGAGACCACCCTCCACACCGGTTACTCTATCAGGATGGCTACACAAACAGGGTTCCGATGGTCTGAAGGTGTGGCGCAAACGTTGGTTCGTCCTGGCTGAGTACTGCCTGTACTACTACAAGGGACCCGAGGAGGAGAAACTGTTGGGTTCGGTTCTATTACCTTCATATCGCGTATCCGCCTGTTTGCCCGAGGACAAGATCTACAGGAAATTCGCCTTCAAGTGTGAGCATCAGAATATGAGAACTTATTGGCTGGCTGCTGATAATTCCGAGGCTATGATGCAGTGGGTCAGAGCCTTGGCGGCGGCCAGTTTGATGCAGGCACCCAGCAGCGGGGAATCGGAGCCCAGTGTGAACTCCTCGCTGAATCACAGTGGCGAGAACTCTGACTCCGGCATTCATACACTGCAATCGCACCCGGGAAAGGGTAACCAGCAGCCCACACCCTCGTCGGAGAACACGGGCAGCAGTGGAGGAGGAAGTGGTACTGGACAACCCCTCTATGCAAATGCACCACCCAAGCCCAGACGCATCAATGATGGAGGATACTCCTCACCTTCACCGGAGCACAACGAACAGCAGCAACATCATCCGCAGCAGCAACAACATCCTAGTCGCCGCCTCATGTCGCCCACGCAGCAAATCTACCAGCAGCAGCAGCAACACCAACGATCTCAGCAGCAACAGCAGCAGCAACCGCAGCAACATCATGCCATCTACGACACTCGAACAGGTCATGTGTCCACCGCCTTGCAGTTGCAACAGGCGCAGCAGCAATACTCCCTGGATCATCTAGAGGCGCAGTTCCAGCAGCAACAGCTGGACATGGAGGAGCAGATTGCTAGGTTGCAGCAACAGAGGGCTGCAGAGGAGATCTATGGCGAAAGGGAGATGTACATGGCCAAGTTGATGCAGCAGAGGCAGGGTCCCAATGGAGCCTATCCCACTCAGCAGCAGCTGCTGCAGGCGGAGCGGAGGACTCCCGATGCCTATGGGCGTTCCAAGCAGCAGCGACTCTTTGCCGCCGCCGCCGCTGCAGCGGATTACGAGGACATCTACAACATGTCGCAGCTGGCGGGAGCCGGCGGCGCAGGAGGCGTGGCCATGTCCGCCCAGGAGGCACTTCTTCAGGAGGCCGCCAGCTACCGCCGACCCCTCAGTCCGCCCAGCTACGATGGAAGTAAGCATGTACCAGCAATGCCGCAGCGGTACACGCCCAATCATATGGAGGTAAGTGATGGGAGAAATCCTGGGAATATACAGCTGGGCAACTTGCAAATAACTAGATGTTGTAGGGAATCCTTTGTTAAAACGGGTTTATATTTAACATTTTTACTCCTTTATCTGTCAAACCATTTTCTAAGCCATAATAATTTTTTATTGAGAAAGCCCCTTGAACATTATAAAAATGGGATATATTATATTATTCATATCTAAAGAAAATATTTAAAAGAATTATAACCATTAAAAACTTTTTTTTTCAAAAAAGTATTGACTAATGTACTACTGAGGGCAAAAACTAAGGTGTATGTGTTTTGTAAAATGAAAGTTCTTAATTTATTCTTCTAAATCAAATTATCCCATTTAAAGAAATCCCCTCCCGATAAAATACACGTATATCAACGATTGTTCCAATCCTCGAAACATACCAAATAGTCCCTTTCCGTTGTAGCCATGAACGCCTTCTTCGCATAACGCTCAAATAATATTCTTTATTAAAAGTTAGGCCTACTTATTTTTACAAAGCACGTTCATTTAAAAATCTGATGAGTATCCCATAAAAGTAAAACAGTTTTCTGGTAACTGAAAAAATTTTCCGAGCATTATTTTAAAAGAACCTATCTGATATAATAGGTTTTCATCAGAAAAAATAGTGGTTATAAATTTCCATCACTAAAGATTTAATGGCACAAGTAGTGAGTGCAGTTCTCAAAGGCAGTCAAAATGGCAAACCACTGCCCCGGGCAGCAACGAACTGCGATTCCGATTGCAATTGCGATTGCTGATGACCTGCCACTTGGCATGGCATCCTTGGCTTTATGGGTGCTTCGCGATGGAAACTGGGGGCTGGGAAATGGAAACTGGGAGCTGGGAACTCTGGGTACTTGAAGCTCGGGGGCGTGGCACCGGCAAAGGTCAGCCCACCAAATCATCTGCGATGCCACTTGATGTTGTCTGATTGCTGCGAATGCTCACAAAAACCCGGGGGGAAAAGTGAGTAGGGCCCTGAGATGATGATGGTGTTTTATTTCCGCACCTCTTTCCCTGACCTAGTTGGAAAGTTTTGCTGCCTGAGACTTGCACCTCTGCACGTATCAGCTTTTCACTTTTATTTGCCCTTGCCTGGAAGCCTGGTCCTCCTGCTCCTGGTCCCGCTGAGATAACTCCTTCCTCGAGCTCCTGTGACTCCATGAAGCCACGCTCACAAAAGCTGCTGCTGTTTGCTGCTTCTGCCGAAAGTGCCCACATTGATGGACGGCAACGGAATGGGATGGGTGCTCCTCCAGAGTCTTTCTCGGAAACTTTCGGTTTCAAGCAGCTGCTGTCTCGAGTCCGCAGCTCACAATTTAATTGGACTTTAGTGTGTCAGTGGGTTGCTGAATTGCAGACATTTGGGCGAAGGAAGAAGCTCCGCCTCGAGCTCCTCCTCCTCCTTCTTAGCCACCAGTGCAGCAATTTCCTTCGAATGCAACTTTATGCTCCTTCCGCCCTTTTGGGCAGTGGGCGGCTATGGGGTGATGGTGGTGCTGTGTTTAGTGGGTCAGGTCAGGCCCAGCAAGTTAGCCGGGAAATGAGTCGCGTGCATGATTTATGGCCACGGTTCCTGGGCAAGAGACCAGCTGTGCCGCCTGCCAAGTGTCGAACAAGTTACGGGCCACGCCAATCTGCCACACTCAACTTCTTACAACTTTCAAAGTGATTCACAAAATACCTAAAATGTTGCCCTTTAGTATGGAAACGGTTAGACTTTCAGTATCCTACATTTGCGTACCAACAAAGATTTTTAATAACTTTCATTCATATTATAAGTGATATTTGATGTTGTTATTCAAAGGCTTTCAGTTCAAACCTAATTTATGTACTTATATATAGGCCTAAAATGTATCTTTCTAAATATTATTTGTTCAAAAATAAAAAGGAATTCAAGGAACTTAATCAATGTGGTAAAAAATGTGTAATTCAGTCAAAAGGATTTTTCATATTTTTTGGAGGGAAATACTTATTTGTTTTTATAACTATTTTTTGGCTTCCAGCTTAAATATATTTAATTTTTCCTTTTTTAATAATTATTAACTTCAGACAACCGGTATCAAATAATAAAAAAATAAAAGGAACGGTATCAAACAATTTTAAATTATTTAGTTCAGTTAATAACATAGGATTGTTTTATGATTTTCTAGAAAATTAACCAGGCTTTTGTAGGGCTTGTAATTATCCAATTAAAACCCTTTTTAATGCCTTTTTTTAAATAAATCAATGTTTATGGCGTCGTATAAGACTCGACTTGTTTTGAATGCATTCTAAGTTTTCCGAGATTTTTACGAGTGCTGCTCTAGTTAAAAATGCAAAAGCCCAATTACTCTTATTACCGCCATTACCATTGCATAACCCTTTCTAACTTTATGCCTTTCCCCTTCTTTTTTTTGCAACAATTTTTTAGGCCAGTGCCGCTGATCAACTAATCAATACCATGGACTTGCGTGCCCGCTCGGCGGCGGCCATAGTGCGTCCCCATTCCGCGGACTTCCTGGAGTACGAGGCGCGTGCCGAGGCAGCTGCAGCCGCTGCCGCCGCGGCGGTGGCCCAGAGTCAGCAGGAGAGTGGCCGGGCTCCCAGGCCCAAGTCCAGTTTGGACATCAATCGCACTCCGGATAGCTTCTACTACTCGGAAGCCAGCTATGCGGAGAAGATGCGGAAGAGTGCCCTGTATCTGCAGAGTGGCGGAGCTGGGCAGGCTCAGCCCCAGCAGGCGGGCAGTTATCGCACCGCAGCTGGTGACTTCAACTCCGGGGTGAACACCATTGGCTATGAGAATCCCTACGAGAGGGCCTACAAGCGGCAGGAGCTCCTGGCCGAGGCACAGGCTCAGGGAGGAGCTGCCAGCAGCATGCCGCGAATGAGTCGATCCGCCAGTCAAGGACGCTCGGTGGCCTCTCAGCTCCAATCTCCCCAGCAGCAGGAGGATCTGCCTCCGTTGAATGTGCATCCGGGTTCCATCTTCCCACCCTCGATGTCCACGCAGGAGATCATCAGCAAGAACGAGCAGTTCCTGCGCTCCGCCAGTGCCCGTCTGCCCAAGAGAGCTGGTGGCATGGATGATGACTATTCGGCTGGGAACTCAACGACCACTTCGCCCACTGGAGGAGCAGGTGCCTCCAACTCGCCGCAGCATCAGGATGGTGAAAGGAAGCGGGAGGAGTCCATGAAGCGTCTGCTGGAGTGGAAACAACGCATGCTGCAGTCACCTTTGACCCGCAAGGGCATCCAGCAGGGCGGCAGCAACATGTCCGCCATGTCCAAGCTGGGCAGTAATCCCAACATCTTGCTGGCCTCCACGGCGGTGGCTAGTGGAGCACGCTATGGCCCCCAGGCGGGCAAAACGGGTCTGGTGGTGGGCAATGCGAATGGCAGTGCTCAGGTGGCCGGGAATCAACTGCAGCCCCCTTCAACCTCCGGAATCCAGCGATCCCGATCCGAGAGCCAGGCCAACATAGGACCCGGCGGAGTGGTGTACAACAGCTACTCCTCGGACGATGAGGGTGAGTCTTGATCAGCGATGACATCCCATAAGTATTCCCCATTCTGCTTGGCTTCAACTCTGTCCCTATACGTCTCTTTCTCTATCTGTAACTGTCTCTACTACGTATCTATGGCTACGTTTATGCGGTGGTAAATTAACAACATACAAATAATGATTTCGATATAATGCGAATATTTTAAGGCAATGCCGAATACTATGTGACATTGAGTAAACTATCATGAATTTAAATTGAAGTAAAGCTATTTATAACAACGAATCAAAAAATTACGCTTTTTCTTAATTAAAATATCTCAAGATATCCATAAAAATTTTAATTCAAAGCCCTTATAAAAAGTCTAAATTTTAAGTCCCTAAACAAATTGTATTGAAAAGAAAATTTATTATGTGCAACAAAAAGCTAATTATCTTATATCACTTGTATAACTACCATTTTGCAATGAAAATTATGATACTACAAATATTGTATTATATCGACTTGGTAAAGTTGTTTGTATTAATGGCATTTGTTTCACAAAGTGCCATATTTCAGAATTTAATGATGTATTTTAATGTCTTGGTAAAGTAGCTGGTATTAATGATATTTGCTTACCAAATTGAAATATAAATGATTTTAATGCGTGCGCATAAACGTAGCAAGTATCTCTATCTGCATCAGTATCGTATCGTATCCGTAGTTGTATCTCTATATATGTATCTGTATCTGTAGCTGTAGCTAACCGTGATGCTCTGTTCTGCGCTCCTTATTTTACTTTTATTTTTATTTTTATTTTTACCTTTAGTTGCTCTTGGCTTTGCTTTCAGTTAGTTGCATGTTATGTGGCGGGCCTTGAGCTGCCTGCTTTTGCTTTACTTTGTAGTCAGAACAAGATGCTTACCAGTAATTGCAAACTGCGTTGACCTTTCGCTTGAGGATGTTAGAAATCTATAAATAAAGGACCGCAGCTGCCCCTGACAGGCCCATTTTGCTATGACATAATTGTGAAAACCCTCTGACCATTAACTATTTATAAGCCTTAACCATTTCAATGCTAATTTATCATGTCCACCAGACGCCAGACTAAACAATTAAAAGCTTCATGTAGTTAATATTTGTGTGCTCTACACTTTTGTGTGGCCTTGTTTTATGTTTTAATAAATATGGTTAATTTGAATGTACACAACAGAAAGCAATTTATGTCGCAAATCGAAACCTTCCTGCCGTGCGCACACAATACAAATATATATCTATGCTGCAGAGGCAAATTGAAAAGTATCGAGTAATTAATTTAGAAGAGCTGCCAAAAAGTAGGCAACGCATAAAACCAAATTCTGGCCAGTAGCAAAAGTGTTTGGTCAATACTAAAATCGAAATACACCAACACACACACTGAACATTTTTGTTTGCCTTTATTTGATTGCAAAAAGGAGGCTTAAACGAAATACCAATATTTCTGTAGTCCATAAATCTCTACCTCCTCTCTCTCTTTATTTTTGGAAATCTCTATCTTTCATGGGTTTAGTAAACATTTTTGGCGTATTTAGTTTCGTTTCGGATTTGTTTCATTCCATACCATACATATATATTCGTTTTCCCATCATGACAACCGGGTGCTTGGTATTTCCACTACTAAATGCCGCTGTAAACTTCGCACTAAAACCCAAAAACAAACAAATAAACCAAAAACAAAATAAAACTCAAACTCAATCTGGGCTCATAGCGCAATCGACCACCCATTTGATTGATTTTAATTACACATACCAAAAACCAGCAAGATATACAAATATGTTTTATATTTCTTCTTTTTCCATACATATATAAAATAAAATTCGTTGTGTATACGTTGAATTTTGTAATTCTTAAAAACAAAAAATCCAAAAAAAATAACCGAAAAAAAAACAATACCTCAATTTGTAAATGCTGTAAATGTAAAACAATGAACGAAAACTCGCAAAAAACATTAACAAAACGCACGAATCGCAGCTGGGACTGTGGATGATAGCATGTATAGTGCGACGGCAGGAAGGTCATCGATAAAGACAGAAACCGAAACAGAAACAGAAACAATATTATCAACAACAACAACAGCAACAACAGCGGCGTTAGCAATAACAAGTGTTAGCAGTAGCAGAAATTTAGAGAGTCCCAAAACAACAGAAACATCATCATCATCATCTGCATCACCCAAAACACCTGGCAATGCGAAATTCCAACTAAAGCCCATTTTGAAAGTGCATGAGGCTGGTAAAACCCGCATTATTCAGGTGCAACCCAAACAGCTGGAAGAGAGGCCAAAACTCAGATTGCAATTGCCCAAGGAGGAGAAGGAGAAGGAGGATGTGGATGGGGATACGGAGGATGCAGAGCCTGTGCCCATTGTGCCAAAGAAAACAGCCCCCAAGTCGCCGCAGAATGCCAATTATGTGCCTGTGTACAACAATAAGCTGGTCAGCAACTACGAGAACATGGACTTTGCCAAGGCCCCAATCCCCGAGAGCAAAGCCCCCGACAGCCAGGCAGCGATTACGGATCCCGAAGAGACGCCCATGCTGATGCAACTCAAGTTGTTCAAGGAGCAGCAGGAACAGAGGCAGGAGCAACAACTGGAAACGGAGGAGGACCTGACACCCACGGCGGAAAGTAAATCCATGCCGGGGGAGGCGATGGCAGAGGATTCGTATGAGGAAAGTAGGGATGGACAGGAGGAATCGGAGGAACAGAGGTTAGACGACGAAGAAGATGAGAGCACGGCCTGCGAGGAGTACACAGATGATGATATAGACGAGGCCCTGGCCCAGGATGATGAGGATGAAGCTGTCTTCGAGGAGGCCGATTCCCAGGAACTCAGGGAGGAGCGGGAAATGCAGCAGATATACGTGAACGAACCCATCACACCCACCGACCAGCAGTTCGACGAAAGTCACTATCTGCCCATGACGCCCAAGAAGGTGGAACTGGGTCAGCCAGGGGTCTTGACCCTCGTCTGCACCCATGAGTCCTACGCAGAGGAAGAGGAGAATCACTATGTAGAGATGACCAAGGGCATCCAGGACGAGGATTGTAGGAGCAACTATGAGATCATGTGCCTGGCCAGCACCAGTTCGAGTGCCTTTAAAGAGACTAATAAAACGGAGCCTGTCTATATGGAACTGGCAGGGGTTAAGGCTCCTCCGGCTCCGCCCAGCAACGAGGAAGCCCACTGCTCTTCGGGTCGTTCCACCCTGAAGAAGGGCAAGAAATCCGGTTCCGAGACCCTGAAGAAGAAGACCAAGAAGCGGCAGGGCAAGGACATGCCGGACATCCTGAAGCCGACCAAAAGCGCTCTGGCCAGCGATAGTTCGGATGCGGATGACGAGAGCAGCCGGCAGCAACTGGAGGCCAAGAAACTGCGCTCCAGATCCCGCTTTAGTTTGTCGGATACCTTCAGACCAGCATCGTATTATCTTGGAGCCTCCACGCCAATGAACAACTATGCCGAGAGTTCGGATAGTGAGATATTACCACCACCGCCCATACCAGATTCACCACCACCCATGGAGGAACTAAAAACGGAGGAGATCTTCTCGTCGGAACATTATGATACGGTGAAGCGAAAGGATAGTAATACCAAGGTCAACTTGTCTTATGAACAACTACCTAAGATGCATGCGAGCAATACCTCCCTGAACTTACCAAAAGCAGTGCCCAGTCCTACCCTGAAAAGTAGTCGTCTTTCCCTACCCGACCATTTTACCAAAGTGCGGATGACACCACAAAGATTGCTAGTTCCTCAGCAGCAACATCATGCCAGAACCTTATCGGACTCCAATTATAGTGGTCAATTAACAGATAATAGTAGTTCCCGCACCTCTTCGGATCTGGATCTATATCGTAGAAGGGGTACTAGTAATAATTCCCTGCCCCTGAGCAGTGAAAATGAGTCCGTGGAGTTCAGACAGAGATCGGATTCTGAGCTAGATCGTCAGCGTTCGAGGAGACCCTTGTCCCAGGAATCCATCAGCGAGATTGAATCCCTCAGTGAGCAGTTCGAGGAAACCCTGAGTAGTCATGAGCTGGACACCTACCTGAGTCACCTGCACCTGTCCACTGGCCAAACCACGCCCACCAGTCACCTGCTAAATGATGCCAATGCCGCCGCAGGAGCTGATATACTAACCAACCTTATAAAGCCACCTAAAACATTCCGAAATACCGAGGACGAGGAACAGCACTTCTATGGCAACATACACTTTCTCTCCTCCACCGACTCCATTCAGCAGTTGGGCGGCGAGGGTGGAGCAACTGCAGCTGCTCTAAGGATAATCCATAGTCGGAACAACAGCAACATATCCACCCAATCCGCTCCTTACTACTACTCGGAGTTGCCGGCACCTCCACCTTTAAATAATCAGCGGGATATCCATGCCCATGGCCTTAATATAGCCCACATACACAATCCCATCGATCGGCATCCTCAGCAGTTTAATGTGGACGCACTGGTGGACAAGGATCAGGCCATCGATAGCAAGAACATCTACTCCGGGCAGAAGGACAACCATGAGAAGCTGAGCAACAAGATTCTCAAGCTGAACAAGGCAAAGGAGCTGTCGGCGGAGATGGAGATGAGCAGCAGTGGAGGATTAGGAGGAGGAGGTAGTGGAGGTGGTGCACTAAACCAAGGTCCAGTGGTCCATTCATATCATATCACAACTACTAAAAACACAAATCTCGCTCGTAAGACGATTGGTGGTAGCCATAACCCGTCGGAAGATGGCAATCCTAACGAAGCTGGTGCTGGTGAAGATTCGGAGGAGGAGTTGCAGGCGGAGGAGGTGTCCATCCACAAGAGCCCATCAAATAATGTGCATCCCAACCTTTCAGTTCTAGGTGGCGAGCTGCTCTGGGAGGAGGATGCCCTGTGGCGGGAGAGCCTGCGACGGGTATCCCAGCGGCATGCCAGATCCCTGGATGATCTGGACAGGATTACGGCACCAGCTGCTCCCCTTTCGAGTACGCCCAAGGCCAAGTTGAGTCGCGAGGTGACCTATGTGAATGACAGCCAGAAGCCACGGCAGCATCCCCTATCCAACGAGCATGATGTGTATGTACAGCTCCTGGACAACTCCATCTCCTCCGCCTCGCTGTTGGGCCAGGACCAAACGGATTCCGATGTCTACGAGGTGCTGCGCGAGGAGACGGCCTCGAATTTGTCGCATAAGTCTAACGAGCTGGATCGCGAGACCATCCGGCAGTGGGATGCCATGTCCAGTGGGCTAATGAAGAGCCACCACAGCGGTGCGGAGACCACAGGAGGAGGAGGAGGAGGAGCCAGTGCATCTCCCCAAATGCCTCTCACCAGCAGTGTGCGCTCCATCGTCCAGCAGTTGAACAACACTTCCATGGACGATACCAATGGAAATCCCCTGGTGACGGGGAAAAAGTCGAGAGCCAACAATAACCACTGAAAACTGAAAAAACCCCCCCTCCTTGGGGCCCCGAAAAATATGCAATACTTTTCCGTAGTTTCAATTTAGCTTTCCGTTTTCACCATTTTTGGTTTGCACTCGGCAAGTTATTTTATGCCTCTGTTTGCCCATCATCATCATGTTTCCCCAGTTTTCACAGTTTTCCCAGCTAGATAGTGCTCTATTTGTTTTGTTGACTGTCACTGTTGTTGCTGTTGTTGTTGTCATTATTGTTGTGTTGTCTTGTTTTGTTTAATTAATCAACTGGTAAGCAAACTTATACATATATATTTATTTATCCAATTCCCCCACTTATCTCATTAAGTCATTGAATCGCTTGTATATACATACGCCAAACACACTCACAAATCTCACCCAAGCACACCCATTTGTAAAGTTGAACCAATCCATAGATAGATAGATACATTTTGGGCAGTTACAAATAGCCGTAGGAGCCAGCAGCTAAATCTATAGATAATGCAGATATTAGTAGCCAATTTCCATCTTCCAAAAAAATTACAAAAATAAATGAAATACAAACAGAGCCAAATTAAATATTCCGTACAACTGCTGGGCATTCGCTAACCGATAACTGATTGCTTTTCTAAATATTTCGCGCACGCATTGAAACTATTTTAAGCCCCGCCTTTTCTAAACTTTCTAAAATATTTGCCTAATTCAATCTCTATGACCTTGTAGCCTCGATTTCCGTGCGCAATGTGAACAATCTGCCCGTGGGCAATTTGACGGTGAAACCGGATCCTTCGGATGTCCAGCAGGAGTCCGCCTTTGCCCCATACTATGGCGGAGCGGCGGAGACCAAGTATGCCAAGAATACGGTGCTCACGGATCGCGGACTCTACGCCGGAAACGGAACTCCTAGTGGGCTGGCCACGTCCACGCCCCAAAATCACCCGCAGTTCCGGATGCGGCGCACCGGAAGCAGGGCGGAAATCGATATGCTGGAGCGGGAGACAAGCAGCCAGATCAGGGTGAGTCCATCGAGGAAAACACTTAATCGGATTTCAGAATATTACCATTATTTTGCATTGAAATCTGAACCATTTAAAGGACACAATCATAACCTGTGACTTTTTAAACGGCATCAATTGAGAGCTTGACATTAAAAGCGAAGTTTAATATTTTTTATATATCCCTTTAGTAAATCAAAACTCCATAGATTCAATATTTTCATTTATTTTTGCAAAGGGTTGAAGTATTAAAATCTGCACTGGGTGGAATGCTGTTACGTAGAAATATAATTTCCATCTTAAAATATTTCCGCAATAAACCGAAATAGTTTCATTTCAAATTGAACTTTAGCCTGGAATGTATTCGTGCTTAAAATGTGCTCTGCAACATGTATGAAATGAATGACGAGAAATTCTATATTAGGATTCAAAGAAAAATAAAAGTATTTGCATACAAGCATATATTTGTTTTTGATAGGCGAATAAATGGTGCAGTATTTTTTTAATGACTTAAAATAGATCCTTGAAACTTAAACAAGCATTGAAAAAGGGGAATATTTAAATTAATAAATAGTAAAATATTTTTTTTATTTAATTAAGATAAGCCCTTATAATTACTACAAACATTTCAAAATTGAGAGATATGTAAGGGTAAATTCTTTGGATTATGTTACTTGGGCTACGGGTAAGAAGCACACCTAAAGTATATTTGACCAACCCACAGAACTTGGATGTGTCGGCCGGGGATCTGCTGAGTCGCACCCACGAGGAGCTTGTCCTCCTGCTGATCCAGCTGCGGAGGCAGAGCAGCCAGACTGCCAGGGCCATCGAGCAGTGCTGCAGCGATATTCACGACGTGCAGGTGGATAAACGAATCTATTCTATGTTTATCGTTGGGCGGTTTTGGCTAACTTCCGGTGCTGGTTCTGTGACTAATTCTACATTTTATCTATCTAATTTTTATAAATAATAACAAAATATTAAAAATTCCTAAATTCTAACTTTATATAAATGGAATCCTCTACAGAATCGCCTACGCAGTGCCGAGGGCTTGACCAGAGCCGAAAGCATCCAGCGATTGGACTACTTGAAGCAGCACCTTTTGGACCTGGAGCGGCATTACGAGAAGAGCAAGCCACTGGTCAACTTGGTGGACAACATGGTCAAGCTGGGATCACTATATCGCAATGATGCTAATGGCAGGGTTCAGCCCGCCACTTTGGATCGCCTGGAGTTCAATCAAAGGATGCAGGAGCGTCAAATGCTGCAGGAAGAACAGCAGCAGTGGGAGCGTCTCAGTCCCAATCAGGCGGAGTTACAGGTGGGTTTACTTAAGATAACTTTAATAAAATCTATAAAATACATTATATGATTTGCAGGCCAAGGTGCGTGAGCTCTACCAACTAGATCAGCTGCTGCAGGAGGAATCTGGAACTCTGCAGAGTCTCCAGCGGGACAAGGAGGACCTCGAGCGGGCCTTGGGAGGATTGAGGGCCCGCATCCACGACAGCAATGCCACGCCCATGGCCCTGGAGGCGGCCAAGAAGCAGCAGCACATCCTGGAGCGCGAATTGTCGCGGGTCCATCAGCTGCTGGCCGAGAACTCAAAGGTATCCAAGGTGCCTAGTAGAAGTTTTTTGCATTCCGTGTCCACCTGCGTGTTATTTGTCTGCTTGAGCTTCGCATGTCGCTTATGTAACTAACCAAAAACTAATTTTTAAATCCAGGATTGAGCACCGTAAGATTACTTCTTAAAGGAAATAGGAAATATTATATTAAATTGCAAGTCAGAACGATTAATATCACCTTTATTGATCCATTTCTTACTGAGCAAACTCAACCATTTAAATTATTTTTTCACCCTAGCTTACTATACTTTACAGTTTAAATCAAGAAGTTTTAATTGCGTTAGGTAGAGTTAATTGTTAAATTGATTGTGCATTTCAAAAACAATAGACCTATATCAGGTCTTACATTTAAGATAAAGGTAAATCAAAAGACACAGTTTTTTAAATTGAAATAAATTTGATTGGGGGTTAACTGTGGTTTAGTGAGTAAAATATATATTTTGTATTACCAGAGTATAGTTTTCTTCACTTATTTTAAAAATAACTCAGTTAGCTTAATCTTTAATCCAGAGCTCAACAAAATAGGATTAATGCAAAAGACTTCTCATGTTTGTGGCCTCTGCTGCATGTGCCATTGCCAGAACCCAAGGGCCAAGATCAACTAACCCCTAATCCTACCTTGCAGAAACTGGAGCAGACAGTGGCGGGAAATGCTCGCCTGGAGCAGGAGCTCCTCCTCCTCCGTCAGAAGGTGCAGGCCACCCGGGGAGGAGCAGCCACCAATGGCATGGGCGGCGATGGTCCGCACATCAATGGGGATGCCTCCGTTTTGGCCTCGGAGCTGGAGAGGGTTCAATCCCTGGTGGGCGATATGCAGAGACAGCGCCACGAACTCAGCTCGGCGGTTCGCCAGCTGACGGAGAACTCGACCAGGCTGTACCAAGAGATTGGCAACAAGGAGATGAACGGCGGTGGATCCACCAATGGCAGCCTGAAGAAGCGCAGCAACTCCACCAGTTGGACGGAAACCGATCTGGACGCCAATATGCTGCGATGCGGAAGTCGCCAGCAGCTGAATGACTCCACTCTTAACCTATCCACACCCCTCTATGTGGACACCAATAGCTTCACCAAGTTGAGTGATTATAACCGATACAATGGAGGCGGAAGCAGCGATGCCCTGGAGATGAGCGGAGTGGACAGCGATGGCTTCCTGGACAGCAATCCCTTTGCCATTGGCCTGGAAAAGCCGGAAATCAAGACGGTGAGGATTGTGAAGCGGGAATCGGAGCGGCGAAATCGCGATCGCAGCGAAAGGGGTCTCAGCAGCTCCATCCAGAATCTGGATCAGGTCTTGGAGGAGGAGCAGTATGCCCAGCAGCAGAGGGAGCAGCAGCTGTACGCCCAGAACCTGGAGGAGCAGATGAGCAATGGCCACCAGAGTCGCTCAAAGTCGCTGCCGCGCAACTACAGTGAGCCCCCCAAGCAGAGGCACAGTCGTCACCTGAATGGCAAACAGCAGAATGGCCATCACTATAACAATGGCTTCGACTATGATCGGAACAGCAACTATGAGCACCAGCCACCGCCACCACCGGCACCCCAGAGCAATGGACACCACCATCATCCGCCGAGGGAGCACCGGGAGCAGAGGGAGCACCTGAATCCCCTGGCCAATGCCTACTTCGCCAAGCAGCTCCAGCAGCAGGTGAATCCCTCCAGGGACAGTGCCCGAGTGGCTCTGCGCACCAAGACGGACTCCCTGCAGAGCCTCAACAAGAGCCTCACGGACATCAGTCCGGAGCCGGTGTTCCAAAGCGTGGCTGCCCGCCAGATCATTAACGAAATGTCCGCCGGATCGGCATCGGAGGACACCGAAAAGGTGGTGGAGAAGGTGCCACCACATCACAAGCATCGCAGGGCGGTTCCAAGGGAAAAGAGGCGACACTACACTGCGCCAAATAATGTGAATCAGAAGGCCATGGAGAAGGTGCAGGCCGAGAACGATATGAATCGAAATGTAAGTGTTTGGTTAGAAGGGAAAATGTAAATCTGTGGTTTGTGTTAATCTATATTCTCGTAACTAAGAAGCGAATCCGTTCGTAACTAAGAATCAAGGCACTTTAAAACCCACTTAAATTACACTATTGAAACTTAACTCAATTTCTATAACTCTATATAGATTTGCTAAGGTATATATATTTCTTTACATTTACAGAACACCAACTGGCGGGCTCGCGATGATCTGGACATGGAGGTGGCCCTAAGACCTCGAATGAATGCCCCCGATGTGGTTCGTTCTGCTCTGGGACAGGGAGAAAAGATTTCGGAGAATACCATAGACAACTTGCTACTGGCACCCAACAAAATAGTCATACCCGAGCGTTACATACCAGAAACAGTAAGTGGAAGATGATTAAAAATATACTTAAATAATTAAATAATTCATGAAAATCCAAATAGACGCCCGAACTGTCGCCGGAGGAGAAGAAGCGTCGTCAGGAGAAGGTCGAGTCCATCAAGAAAATGCTGGCCGAGGCGCCCATTAGCAGCAATGTAAGTTTACGATTTTGTTATATAATCGCTAAGATATAGTTAAAAAATAATATTTTCAGGAAAATGAAAGTCTGCCACCTAGCAAAATCAATGCCGAGAAGAAGCAGCGCGAACACCTGTTGCAACTCAATCAAATCCTGGCCCAGCAGGTGATGCAGGTCAGCAAGATTGTGGCCGGTAAGTAGAGTCATCCTCGGATCCATTTAGGTCTCCTACCAGATAAACTTTGTGTTAAGTTCCAATCGATATCCTAAAAAATAAATCCCCTTTAAAACGTATACGCAATGCCTTGCAAGTTGAGTTTATGTTTCATGTTTATGTTCTTACTAATATGCTCTCTCAAAATCTCAAACATATAGACCCCTGTGTTATTTATCTATATGTATATAAGCGTTATGCAGTGTAATCTAACCATGCCAGCAGATCCCCCATTTCAAACTGTCAACTCTATGCTCTTCTAATCTCTATATATGTATCTTCTTTCAACTCTTTCTGATTTCTAGATTATTAATGATAAAACATATCATATGCATACCATCTAATCTAGAGCGATAAGCCCCCGTTCGAATAAGAGTTCTAAGATCATGCCCCCCCCACCCACATTGCGTGCTAATCACCGGCGTCGTTCGTCAAGTTCATAACCCCTTCTCACAAAGACACACCATTCAAAACCCAATCACCTACACAATATTCAGACATTTTCAACAGTCAATCGTACATTTGAAAACCTGTGGCCCACATTGCCCTCTCATGCATTCGCATTCGCATCTGCACCCGACCAGTTTATGTATAATTAATCATAAATTAAGTAACCATTGATGAGAGTTCTATGAACTTTGTCAAGATTGAATTCTCCAAATATTGCGCATACGCAGTGTTAGCCTACCCACAAAACATATCAAGCTGCAAGTTGTCAGGAGCCTTAAACTTTAATTCAAAAATTGTTAAATAACTGGAAATAATATTTATCACTCCCCTTAATTAAATTATATTTATTTTATGAAGATATGTTTTGAATACCTTATAAATAGGGTGTTGATAAAATATTATAATGTTGTAATAGGGCCAGCAAAGAGATTTCATAAACATTCAAGAAATATTTGTTACAAAACTAACACCTACTTTAGATTTACTTATTATTATTTACACTTATATTATAATTGTATAATTTATGCATTTGCATTCGTTTAATTTACATGTTTGTCTTTATTTGTTTTGCATATTTTTCTAGGAAATCCCACTAGTCACAACTAATCCGCAAGTAGCCTGTCGAGTTGTTTCTGTTCACTTTTTGTGTTTACCCTTGCATTGCATTTAATTTTTGTTCACGTTGTGTTTTGCCAATCGATAACTGAGAGGGTTCGCATCACGATTCGCGATAAATGAGTTTGTTGTTCGAAGTTCGAAGCATACCAGACATACGTACATATACGCATACCTAGTATACAGTACACCCCAAGTATACAGTAACTACAAACAATAACACACGCGAAGTTGAGATTTACAGCATGCTAAACTCACATAAAAAACATAAAACTCACTCCAAACAAAACGCAACAATTCACAACAAGCAATACTAAAAACTATATATATATATAAAAACGACGACAAGAATAAACAGCAACGTAATAGCAACAAGAACAAGTACAACAACAACAAGCACAAGAACAACAACAACAGATATACGATTACGTAAGTCCAGGTTTGTACACATTTCGATTATACCGATATTCATAAATAAACAATAAACGAGTATATTGTAGCTTCCAGGCCTTGCATTTTGAATATAATCACGACCAAATCTCTGCTTAGCCTAGAAATGAAATATTGGCTAAATTAATTAACCTGCACGCCGTAATTATAATTTTAGACTTAAAGCTATACAGGAAATATGCACCCCCAACACTAACCCACTAAACCACACACAAGCCAAACTTACCAAACACTCAAAATTCAGAAAAAAATAGTCAAACACCAAAATAAGCACAGAATTTAATGTTTTCACCAAAGTGCAATTGTATTGGAAAATTAGGACAGAAAAGGGATCAAAATAATGACCAAATGATAGAAATATTACATATAATATAAAAACCTTATAGACATATGGAAATAAATATTATCCTTTAAATCTAAACATGTTAAAAATCTGTTCAAGAATTTTTTAAAATCGTAAATTAAAGTCACTAAGTCTTAGTGTTCTTTACAATTTTAATACCTACGAAGAAATAAATCAATTAAAATTTAATAAATTAAAACAACTGTCAGTTTATAAAAACATGCAATTTTACCAGAAATGTTTGCGAAGTTTCAAAAACCAATTTCATGCAAATGGCTTAGTTTCCAAACTAAATTTCTGCACTGCCTAACATGCTTATAAAAGTTGTCCAAAAGAGTCAAGAAGCGATAAATCGAGTAAGTATAAGCTCAAAGCACCAAGAAAACAGCTAAGACAGGAGTAGCAACAAACACAAACATACTACCAACAAAAAAGTTTAAAAAAAAGAAGAACACAAACCAAACACACACGATATATACTTCCGAATGGTTATCGGTGTACTTTTTTATATACTACAAAACTTTTACAGCACGCTTGGGAAGGTTTTTGGTCTAAGAAAATCCACATTTCCAACTTGGTGAACTAACTTTTGGCCCTTTTTGTCAACCCACAGAGAAAGCCATGTCGAAGGCGGCCGAAAGATCCAATCAAGATGACGAAAACCGATCGGAGTCACCAAGTGAACCACTGCCGATATTCCAGCAACGCGACAATTTTTACAGCTAAACGAGAACTACGTCAACTAATTAAACTAACTCCGATTGGCGAATATATTTATACTATTCAGGCACAATATCCGCTGCATTTATCTTGAGAATCAAACTAGGAAATTTGCTAACAATTTTAACCCAAAAATCGTATCAATTCTTAAATGTGACTGAGTTTTAGGGGCGTTATATATCTGAGAAAGTTGAAAAGACCACGAAAGATCGAAAGTCAGCGGGGGTGGGGGAATTAAACGAATTTTTGCGAGGCGATTGTTATTGCGTAAATGATACTAAGCATATTATTATATATATACAACATATACAATATGGAAATCAAAGATTCAACATATCACTGTAAGCGTGTTACAAGTCATTTAAACGATATCAATTACACACAATTAGCGAGCGTTCTTGAACTGTAGGAAAATCGATATGGGTATAGATCTGCAAGGGATCGACAATTATGTACGATCCAAATCGGAGTTGAGGCGAATCAAATACGTTCCTGTTGGGCTTACAAAGTAGAGTGGCAGGTCAAAACTTATTCACGACAACTAATACAATAACTTTAAAGACTTTTGTAACGGACTTTTCGAGAGTAGCGCATTTTCTCTACAAAAAGGAACAAACAAAACGAACAAAACCAACCAACCAAAAAGCAGTTACATTAATTGAACCACTTTTGGAGCCAATATTAATGCATTTGATATGAACAAGTTTTTAAGATCAGTCAGCAGAATATCAACAGCAGTGGCATCAAACCGTTAGTTAGGGACTCTAGTCCGAACCCGATACCATCATTCCTAAAGGACGGAAAACAGAAATCTGGCAGAACACAGCACGGCGCACTCAGAGCACTTCGAACCTTCGCAACTTTTCCCAAAACGTACCTATCGCAATTATTAATAATGGACTAATATGAATACACAACTGAGGAAATATAATTCAATTGTATTTAAACGAGAACATACATATAAATGGCAACGCTGAATTACGACATGCATATATTAATTTAAAGCTATACATATTTAAACGAGCATAATGCTATAATATACACAAACGTACACATAATTATTTAAATGTAGGTCAATTAGCCGGGCAATTAAAGGGAAGCGGTTGAAATCAAATATTTGATCATGTTGATGAATGTTTTTAAAAAAGAAAATAAATTGCAATACAAGTCAATGGATAAATTATACGCAATCGCTGGTTGAATTTAATGTCTATGGAAACTTTAAAAGTTATTGAAATCGCATAGCTCTATTCACAATTATACATACAAAAAAATAATCGTACTAACCCACAAGAACAACGACGAGCAAAATGTTTATAGAAGAGATAATCTAAACGAAAACGATCCCTGCAAAATTGTACAAAAATATATTTTAAGTTCTTAGTCTTTAGTTGTTATTATCTATTTGCTACGTATGGTTTAAGGTTCTTTTATCATTATCGCTAAGTTCCCAATGATTCCACAAGTTGTTTGTACATTTCGCGGTGCTATATGGATGTGTATATGTAAATTATTTGCTCTCAAGTTTTCCCCTAAGTTTGCGCACCCACAGAAAAAGTTAAGGCAAAGTCAAAGTATATATACGTAGACACACTGTCAGATATGTAGATTGTCGGCTTAAAATTGCTACTGCACCAGGCATAGAAGCACGCATACTCCCCAGATACCGAAAGTAGGGGGGAAAAAACATCTAAGAAGAAAGAAAAAACACACTCAACAAATATTTATTGCATATATATATATAGATATACATAAACATATACATATAAACTGTACGTCATAATATGATAAGAGTTGAAGACGATAAACTGCGAACGAGAAATGTTATCAATAAAGATTTTAGTTGAAAATTCAAATGCGCCTTTGTTTTCAATTTCATTGTAACAGCCCGAAGGTTTCGCGGAACAGGAACTCGACTGCTCGACTGGTCACTTACTGCCCAGCCTTATGACGAATATCATTCCCAATTGCCGGCTAAATTCAAGATCAATGTTAAGGGGCCGATTCCCCGTCGTCATGAATCACAATGAATCCAGGCGCTGACAGCTCAACATTAAATATTTTCATTTTGAATTGTATTCTGGGCCGACGCCGTTGGCATGCCAAATAGACCCAGAAATCGCCGTAGAAGTTGGCTCTGCGGAAATGTGTGGGTGTGGAGATAGTAGAGATAGACATATCGGGAGAAATGTGGAGCATTCGATAACTTTCTAAAAGCACCGCCCCGATATCATATTACCATAATCGTGACTCTTGTGTCCACAAGGTGCGTGGTGATTAACCAATTAGTTTGGGTCAGGGTACACTGAGAACTTCTTCTCTTCACATCTTTAATATTAAATGTTTAAGATCTAAAAAATGTCTAAACAGTTCCCAAAAATAAACCTACGTTTTAAAGTACAATTCGCTCTATTTTAAAATTTGTTTTATATTTTTTTGGATTTGCTTAAACAGCTCTGAATAGTTTTCAAAAAGCAACGGCCTGATATCATATTAACATAATCGTGACTCTTGTGTCCACAAGGAGATGGATAATTAACCAATTAGTTTGGTTCCGAATACACTAAGAAATTTTAAAACAGAACATTTTTGTTTAATTTCGTAAATAAATATTCTTTAAATTTAAAAATAAAATTTAACTGTTTCCAAAAAGTTTTTAGAATTTATACAACTCTTCCTGATTTAAAAATATTGTTTATAGGAAATACCAACATAGCGAATTAAAAAAAAAAACAAGGAAGAACGCTATAGTCGAGTACCTCGACTATCAGATACCCGTTACTCAGCTATATGGAGATATGCAAGCAGCAAAGCGAGATTAAAATGCGCCACCTACCGGCGGTATACAGATTTAAGCGTTATGGGCGTTAGAGTGGGCGTAGCAAATTTTTTTTTGGATCAATCGATAGGTATCGACGAGACCAATACATTTCAGTTACAATTTTTTATCTAGCATGAAAATTGTGGGCGTCACAGGTTTTCGCGGTTTGTGGGCGTTAAAGTGGGCGTGGCAAACTTTTTTTTGGGTCAATCGATAGGTATTGATGAGAACAATAAATTTCAGTTAAAATTTTTATTCTATCATCAAAACTGTAGGAGCCACAGTTTTGGGCGGTTTGTGGGCGTTAGAGTGGGCGTGGCACTGTGCCGAAACAAACTTGCGCTGCGTAAGAAGCTCAGGAATCTGCACGCCAAATCTCAATAGCCTAGCTCCCATAGTTTCCGAGATCTCAGCGTTCATCCGGACGGACAGACAGACGGACAGACGGACAGACGGACAGACGGACAGACGGACAGACGGACAGACGGACATGGCTAGATCGACTCGGCTAGTGATCCTGATCAAGAATATATATACTTTGTGGGGTCGGAAACGCTTCCTTCTGCCTGTTACATACTTTCCGACGAATCTAGTATACCCTTTTACTCTACGAGTAACGGGTATAATAATAAAAATTAAAATTTAATTCCCCAATCACAATTCTTTTTATTTATATTTTTTATTTATCAACTAAATATTATAGTTCATTTTAAATATGTGGTCAACTATTTCTTTCACTGAACATTTTTTAACTAGATTAGTATTCCTTATAGGTCTCTTTCACTTTTAAACTGATTAATAGTTAAGGGGAAACCCTCTCCAATTCGATTGATGAATAATAAAAGTAACATTAAGATAACTTTTTAAAGTATATTTCCTAACAATTAGCCACAAGTACGATAATCTGAGAGGTTTTCGCCCTGCATCGCAACCTCTCTCAATGGGCTTCAATTCAGCGACCGCAAAATTAGCAACACTTTGTCACATTTATTGGCAATTAATGTACGTTTGCGGCTATTCCGTACCAAAATCAGCCCATTGCAGGCCAGGCTAATTACAAAACGCTCAAAAGACCAGCGACTTATGAACGACTGTAGTCGCGTATGTAAATGGGTATTGGATATAAAAAACCTGAATTATCATTGACCGATCAGGTTTATGATGCGCACAAAAACAACTCAAAATCTGAGTGAGTAAGGGAGCAGCAGATAAAAAATAAAAACCCCGACATGCGACATTGTCCAAGTATTAATTGTGCGGAATAAAGTGAGTCGTACGGCAAGATTTAGTCGATTCTGTGCGGCTAAAGAGCGCGGTTCAGGCGAAACGTTCAAGGAAGATAAACTGTTAAACTGCAGCAGTCCAAGGGAATCGGCATACCATACCAACAGCATGTTAGCCTCAGTTCCCGTCCGTGTAAGTCCAGAGCTCGTAAATCCTCCAACCCAATCCAAATGCAAAACCAACCCAATCCAACCCCATTTCAATCCCATATATTTCACCCAGCTGGCGCTGTTCGCAGTGATAAGCTCACAGAGTCTGCAGCTTCAGGCTGCTCCGTTCCCAGGAATCGAGAATGCGTCAGTATCCGTATCTGTTAGCTCCGTATTTTCTGCACTTCACCTGGTTGTTTTTTTTTGTTGCCCTGCTCCCTCTTTCAGTGCCTTTGCCAGCCAAGATTTATTGGCCGAGGAATCGGCACCCGTTTTTAGCCAGGTCCACGTCCAGCACAATCGGCATCGTCGCCATCATGGGGACGGCAATTACCACGGGCACCACCATCACAAGCGGCACAGGGATCACCACTTCCCGGCTCCCGACTGCCATCACCCGGGCGGATTTGGATTTGGATTTGAGCATCCCCCACATGGACCGCCGCGACCCCACAGATTCGGATTCGAGCCACATGGCTTCGAACCCTTTCCTAACGCCTTTGGAGCCCCGGACTACGAAGAGCACCAGCGACCTTTTAATGCTGAATTGGAACCATTCAAGGGTGAGCATAGTTTACTCTAATAATCTCCATTAAGAAAATGAAAGCATTCGTTAGAACCAAAATTTCAAGTTTAAAGTCACTATCAGGATGAAAAAGAGGGAAGGAAGTGTGTTTGGTCTTATGTATTTCACTATCTTAGGAGCAAATCAATAGTTCCTACTTTATCAAATTTTTTGGATCTTAGTATTGTAATTGTGTACCTACATATTTACTATAATATTTGCCAAATTAAAGTATTGCTAAGAAAGTTATGATACAGTACATATATATACATATATATACACGACTCTTACAATGTATTTTAAACAAGACTTCTAAGAAATTGTTATCATTGTGTGAGGTGTCGACTAAATAGTTTTCCTTGTTTATTCTTCATTTAATTGTAAAGCTATATTATAGAAATAAATTTTCCTGTTCTTTTGGTTTTTGGATAAACATTTCTCTATCGTTGATTTACACGTTTAACTTGTATTTACGCAAACAGTTAGTCACAAAGAAACCCTATTAAGGCACTTAAAGTGTAATGAATGAAAAAATGGTTAAAATATCTTTGCTTTGATCAATCGAATATTCTGGAAGTCCTATTATTATATTACTGTTTTGAATAAATATGTTATTTATATTTATTTATATGTTACTGAAATCCTTATATCAGAGCCACTTATATTTCAGAAGTCCATTCTATTCCACTCTTCTATTTATAAAAGCCTTTAAAATGCCAGATATAATCAGTGCACTCATTTATTTCAGATGACAAAGGAGGATCTCAAGTGGCTCCCAGACAGCCCAGCTCAAGCAGTGTAGCTCCACCACCTGCGGCTCCGATTACTCCATCCTCAACCACCAGCACCACCACCTCCACCACCAGCACCACCTCCACCACTTCAGCACCCATCTCTTCCAGCACCGAAGAAGCCCCCCTGGCCATCGACATACGCATTGGCTCCGAGACCTAGACCTAAGCCTCGACTCTATTTTATATCTCGTGACATTAAAGTTGCTACCAAAACCACAAGTTATCTATCCATTACCATTATAATCGGCCAGCGAAGCCTGGATGCGCACAGCGTAACATTATCCAGGCCACTCGCAGGGATCTTTTTAGGGCCCTGCCTGACATATATATGGTAATTCTAGAGCATAAACAACACGCAGGGGGTGACAGTAAGATAAAATGCGAATGCAAAACAATCGGAAAGAAAGTGGTAAGACAACACAAAGAGCTAAACCGATCTGGAAATGAGCACAGTCAGTCAGCAGAGGCAAAACAAAAGCCCCTTCCACGCCCCGCGACCATTCCCGTAAAGTTGCGATTCTTCGGAGAATCGCACACCTCTCACGCACTCTACGCAGGAACAAAGACGCAATCCAAGAACCGGACTGCAAAAAAGAGTATATCGAGACAACCGCCTCCCACTATAAAAGTCGAGCTGATCGCGAGCTGGACTGTCATTTGACGCCAAACGAGCGTCGCACGCAGAACTCGAGATTCGAGATTCCCCCGATTTCGGTTTACACATATATTCAAATCAATTCTTTGGTTATCGTCGCTTCGTGGAGGAGCATTAAGAAATGGGTAAGCCTGACCGTGCATACAAAGTGCAAATCGGTGAATGAACTTGAGGCGTGCAGCATTATGGACACATAACCTTAGCTGTTCCATAAATTCGAACCCTCGCAGTGGGACGATAAGAGACTCGAACTACATTCAATTAAAAATGCAGCTCACGTTGATCTCGAAAAACAAGTCTTAACTGGGAACGGGAGAGGCTTTTACGATTCTTTGACTGGGAAAAAGCAAAACAGTCGGGAGCCTCAGTATTTCAAAATAACATAATGGTGTGCTTAAAAATAAACAAAGTTTAATTTTTAAGGTGTGGACTTACCAGGAATTTCTGAGGATTATGTGTTAAGATCATATCGACATCATATTATTTTAAACACTGTTTATTCTGATCTTAGTGCATCATTTGGCGCTCCTGCTCCTCGGAGTGCTCTCTTCCTGGCCAGCTGCAACTTTGGCCAGTGATCAGCCTTCTCGAATCGTCTGCTACTTCAGCAATTGGGCGGTATATCGCCCTGGTATTGGTCGATATGGATTGGAGGATGTGCCCGCCGGTATGTGCACCCATATCATCTACTCCTTCATCGGTGTTAACGACAAGAGCTGGGATGTCCTGGTGATCGATCCGGAATTGGATGTCGATCAAAGGGGCTTCAGCAGGTTCACAAAGTTGAAGAAGATCAATCCCGATGTAAAGTTGGAGATTGCAGTGGGTGGCTGGGCCGAAGGTGGCTCCAAGTACTCACAAATGGTGGCAGTTCGAGAGCGGCGACAGAGTTTCATCCGCAGTGTGGTACGCTTTATGAAGCAGTACAATTTCGATGGTTTCGATCTGGACTGGGAGTATCCCGGGGCCACAGATCGCGGTGGCTCCTTTAGTGACAAGGACAAGTTCCTGTATTTCGTTCAGGAGCTGCGACGCGCCTTCGATCGCGAGGGTTTGGGATGGGAAATCACCATGGCGGTGCCGGTGGCCAAGTTCCGACTGCAGGAGGGTTACCACGTTCCGGAATTGTGCGAGTAAGTTGAATGCATTTTTATGATTTTATAAAAATTAGTGATTAAAAAAGTCTTAACGGCTTAAGGTTCTTAAACTCTCAAAAAATATATTTTTAGTAGGTATAACAATTTCCTTCTAAATTTTAGAATTGTATAATATTAAAATACAAAGGTATGCATTTATTTATTTTTTTATAACAATATTTATTTGTTAATTTCAAATATGTCTATGGTATTGACCAGAACTATTTTTACAATTTTGTAAGTCATAAATTCCATTTCATTAAGGTTATATTTTCCACAGAAACTATTTTAATACAAATTAAAGTTAAACTCCCTTGCAAAAGAGCTGTCGTTTTTCAGCAACTTTCATTCACGCTCTCATTATTGCCCACCTTTGCAGAGAGCTGGATGCCATTCACGCCATGACCTATGACCTGCGGGGCAATTGGGCCGGATTCGCCGACGTGCACAGTCCACTCTACAAGCGAAAACACGACCAATACGCCTACGAACGCCTGAATGTGGTAAGTGATATATATAAAAAGACATAATGGGGAAAGTGGGAAAGAGCAGGGGCGAATGCTGATGCTGGTGCCAAACTAATTAGCGTCGCCATTCAAGAACGACGGCCTCGCCTTGTGGGAGGAGATGGGCTGTCCGGCCAACAAGCTGGTGGTGGGCATCCCCTTCTACGGCCGGACTTTCACGCTGAGCAGTTCGAACAAGAACTACAACATGGGCACCTACATCAACAAGGAGGCGGGTGGCGGAGCACCGGGTCCCTACACCAACGCCAGCGGCTTCCTGGCCTACTACGAAATCTGCACCGAGGTGATGGACAAGTCCAAGGGATGGACCGTGGAGTGGGACGACGCCGGAATGGTGCCCTACACCTACAAGGACACCCAGTGGGTGGGCTACGAGAACGAAGCCTCCGTCCAGATCAAGATGGACTTCATCAAGCAGAAGGGCTACGCCGGCGCCATGACCTGGGCCATCGACATGGATGACTTCCATGGAATTTGCGGCAAGAAGAACGGCTTAACGCAGATCCTCTACGACAACATGAAGAACTATCGGGTTCCGGAACCAACAAGGGAAACTACTCCAAGGGTAAGTTGGGGTTCCTAAATCAGGAAATGGTTATATGATGAGTTTCTCTTCTTTTAAGCCTGAGTGGGCCAAGCCTCCAGCAACTCCTCCAAATCCGGATGAGGGCACTGTGGTGCAAACCCAACCAAAACCAACGATGGCTACTACTAAGAGGCCAAAGCCCAAGCCCAAGCCAACTTCAGTTGCTTTAAGCCCTACATCAGCTCCAGTGCCAACTGTTACTAGTACCACCCCAAAACCAACAACAAAGGTAATAACTTTTGAAAATTGTTATAAATAAAATTTTGTAAATATAGGTTTGTTAAATATTCCTTATTATTTACCTACCAGAAACCCAAAAAGCCGAAAAAGCCTACAACCACTACAACGACAACCACTGCCGCTCCGGAAAAGAACACTGAGGAGCCCGAAGAAGTTGTTGATCCTGAAGAACCCGAACAGGCTATGGGTTCCCAGTTTGATCCCAACGAAATCGATTGTACCAACCGCGACTTTGTTCCACATCCCAACTGCCGAAAGGTAAGTGCAAAAAATAACTTTGTTTTAAAAAGGTTCTTCCTCATAAATCTATGAAGGATTTAAAATAATCTTTATAAGCCTTATGTTCTTTCCTTCACAAAAAATCATTGCATACTTTATGGCATTATTTTTTGAAACGAACTAAAGTTGATCTTGTGACCAATTCCCTTTATTCAATTCGGAAGTGGAATATATATAGACTATCCCGCTACCACTTAAGAATGTTCCAGATTTTCAATATATTCTGTCATGTTACTAATAATCCCCTTTTCTCTACCAGTACTTCCGATGTGTCCATGGCAAACCCGTGGAATTCGAATGCAAGGAGGGAACAGCTTTCCACACTGTTTTGAATGTCTGCGATTGGATCGAGAATAGCGATCGCTACTACTGCACTCGTCTGAAGCAGAAGAAGGAGGGCAACGAGGCCCACTAACTGTCCCAAAATATACATATCTAAATTATTTAAAAACGAAAAATCTTCATGTACACTTAGAAATAGATGTTTAAGTATTTTAATTTAATAGCATCTTGGGGTTATAAAATAGATAACCAGACGAGACGAAAACAATAAAAATAAATTTGATTTTAAAATCGAATAAAGCAAGAACTAAATGGGCCGTTCAATGGAGGTGTGAGCAATCGTTTCTAGAATAAAACAATACGTGATGGGGCAGAACGTGTCTTACATAAGGCATGCTCGATGATCAGCGGATTACGTATACGTAATGCTCCCTGCCCTGCACAATTTTTTTTGGATGAGAACTAGCCAATTCTAATTAAGCTAATAAACGCAATGACTTGGGACACATTTTCACTTGTCCGCGGCGATCCGAGATGGGGTGAGATGGGGTGCAGCGAGGATGGTAGCCTTGGAACACAACCAGCGAACAGCTGTTCGTGCAATCAACCATATAAACGAGCAATGATAAATGCCACAGCGAGATGTATGTATCATTTTAGACCCTAACATTTGATTTTCATAATCTCATTTCATACGCGGAGAGCTTGAGGGAAATGGAACCTAAGCATTTGTGACACGAAACAAATCGCAAAGAGGCCAAAATCTTGATTTCGAAATATTCTTTTTGGCTCAAAAGATGCTCTGAGTAATAATATGCGGAATGAGCACCGCATTGTCTATAATTAAACATTCCTCCAAAACGAAAGTGCTGAGAGAGAAAGTGATCTAGTGCAAAGGAAATATCTAATCAATCACAAAAGAGCTCACAACTAGAGGAAAAATATATTAAAATAATTTTGAAAATACTTCCAACCCGCGAAAGCTATTAATTTCCCATAGGCTTATCCCAAGAATTCGCCGGGATGTTCCCAAAATCCCAGCAGAGAGCGCCACCCGGCGAGAGGAAATAGAATTAATATTGAAAGAAAAATGAAAATGGAAACGGAAAACATAGAAAGAGCATTAGGCGAGAAGGAAAACCCACTCACTCACTCAACTGTGTGTGCTTTTGACAAAAATTCGTGCTACGAAAATATCAAAATCGAATAATTTTCGCGGTCACAAGGTAAATTCATGGTATATGCATGTTGAGTTACGAATTGGTTTTGGACCGGGAGAGATCGTCTCGTATACTCGTGTACGGCACACTGAATTTTCTTACCAGATACCAGATAGAAAATAGATGTGATAGGTGTTGGGAAAATTCGAGCTGCCCTGTTCAAAAAACGACACGCACACGACGTGCACAGACGACCAAAACGAAGACGACCACGACGGCCAGAAATAAGCAAATTATTTAGCTAACAATCGTCGAAAGGGACACTAAGGATTACCCAGCCGACGATTGTTGGTTAAATTTGCTAACGGCAGCGCGAAAAACCTTAAAACCTAAAATCAATAACTATAATATATATTAATAATTAATAATATTAATAAATCGATCTGCAAAGTGAATGAAATAACGAACAAGTGCAAAATTGGAAACCCACTGAAACTGTGACAAAATTTGTGCGATCCTAATTGAACATCTATACAGATACCTCTATATATAAACATACCAGACTTCCAATCTACACACTATACATCCTATACATTCTATAAAAAAATCTATCCAGCTCTCTGGCCTTAAATAATCGTTGGTTTTCGAATTCTTCACTCTTTTCATTTAGTGCATTTAAACGAGCGCATATATAGCGGATGCATATATATGCAGAATACGAGAAAAAGTGTTAATTATAATTTTCCCTAATTATTCATAATTACGGAAAACTTGCAAGGAGAATTTATGACGTGGCTAAAGTGCTAACCACGCTGGAAACTCGAGGATAATTTGTTGTTTTGATTATTATGGGGCGGCTAACCATTTGGTTCCTGCTGGGACTAACGTTAATCGCCGTCTCCAATAATGGTGAGTATCCTTGCGATCCCATATATAAAGAGAGATTATATAAGGCAAAAAAAGGGCGAGAGTTGGCACTTTCGAATATCTTGACAGTTTTTCACGCAGCCTGGGCAGGCATTATGCAATTTTATAACAAAAAGCCAAGAAAAACAGAAGGAAAACGTCCGAAAAAAAGAAATATGTATTAATATACGTTTAAAAATATTTGCCTGAGTTTGTGCGTTCTCTATATTTTTTCTTTTTATTTTTTTTTGGTTCGGTATTGGTGTCTGCAAACGTCAGTGGACGACACTTTGGGCATTAGTATATTGGTATAGCCCCGTACACTTGACTTGGCCAACCACTAGTGGCAGATACACAGATACAGATATAATTTTTGCCGACATTTTTCATCTCGCGAGAACTTTTGAGATTTTTGCGCCGCTTGGTTGCTCTTCGTTGTCATCGCTTGTAATATTTTTAAATTTAGACAATTTTAAGTTATTTGATTTGCGCTCAGCGAGCGCTTTCCATCTACATATGTATGCGAAATGTCTCTGTATATTTTGTTTGGTTTGCTCAAGTTTGCAAAACAGCCAAAAAAATATAGAAAAAATCCTAAAAAGAAAAATGAGAAATGGCGCAAATGCCGTGTACTATATATTATGGGCTGGGATGGGCTCGATTGCAGCAACATAAACACAATATGCAGGCAGGCGGTCGGTCGGTCGGCGAAATTTGTATAAATAATTCTATCAATGCGGTTAGCAATGAAATGCGAAATTGCTCAAATAGCTTCCTGCCCACATACGCCCTGAAATAAATCAAATGAATTATCTGCCGACAGGCAAACTGCACACTGAAAACTGATAGGCAAACCCATTTAAAACCCGCTTAATTGGACCCCAATATATATTTTGGATAGTCTGTTGATCTCGGGCAGGCATTTGTTCTAATTATCTGAAAATACACAAGTAATTAGTCGAGCGACCTCCAGCCCACCAGTCACTCAAAAAGTCGACCTTCCATTACCGAAAAGCAAGTTCTGAAGATATAGAATATTCCATTGCAAATGGTACGCCCCCGCATCCGGATTTTCGGAGTAGTAAGGTGGCCAAGAGAAACAAAAATAAAGAAGTAAGGCCAAAGTGGGCGAGCGGCCAACAGAATGGTACCAAAATTTACTCATCCGCAAGCTGGCGAAATGTGTTTGAGTTCTCATCTTTTAAAAATAAAATTCATAAATCCGCCGCATATATTTCGAAGTGTGTATGTTTGTGCACGGCGAGTACCATAAATAATGTCAAGTTTGAACAGATTGAATGACCTCGCCGTTGGCGCTGACATCAAACCGAGAAAGTGGGGCCATTGTTCTTGGTTCTTAAGATGACGAGATGAAAATAGCTTAGGGCCCTTCCTAGGGCTTCCTGATCTCTGGGCTATACTCGCCATACTCGGATTACAAATTGACCTGTCATGTTCTTTTCGACGATTTTCAGTTGGGTTTGTCAATGCCGATGTCGGACCAAGCGAATCAGAATGTCGACCCTACATTGAAAAGGCCATACATGAATTGAAAACAGGTAAGGAATAGTTATAAATAATATAAGAATTTTAATAAGACCAAGATCTAGCGAATAGTAAAGATTTACAAATTAAATTGCTGTAAAAATCCTTATGATGAACATACATAACGACATTTAAAATGTAATAAAATTAAATACATTTCGCTTACTTTTTTTTAAAACAATTATTAAACCAACCGGTTCCTCACATTTTTGTGAAATACAAGATAATAATAATAAATTTTGTTAAATGGTCTATTAAGATATATCTACTACCGAAGTGCGAAAATAAACAAATCTTTTAGTATGAGTAATACAATATTTATGAGCTATTTAGCGGATAACTCATTCGATTATATGTATATTTGCAGATGGTGTCAAAGATGGATCTGGAGAACTGCAATCCGATCAGCCACGTGGGGACGACGACGATGATGACGATGATGGTGGGCTATCCGCGGTTGAGAAAGAGACGATTGAAATTGAAACTGTCGAATTGGATTCCACAGAAGACGCGAAAAGTGCCAACGATTTGGATGGAGATGGCATCCCCGATGACGAGGACGATGATATCGATGGGGATGGCATACCGAACGACAAGGACGATGATATCGATGGAGATGGCATACCAAACGACGAGGATGAGGACATTGATGGCGATGGCATCCCGAATGAAGAGGACGATGATATCGATGGGGATGGTGTGCCCAACTCCAAGGACGAGGACATCGATGGGGATGGTGTGCCCAACTCCAGAGATGAAGACATCGATGGCGATGGCAAGGCGAATCACGGTAAATTGGATAGTACTCGAAAGTTAACTGATAAGACTTAAAATTATGATTTCAACTTGCAGAGGATGATGATCTAGATGGCGATGGCACTCCAAATCATGGTATGACCATAAACTATACAAACTTTTTTTTTCTTTCGATACATAATTTGCATATTTTTAAAGCTTTATTTTGTATATTTCGATTTTAGGCTATAATAGTGCTTAATTTAAAAGCTTTTTTGATTTTCAGATAGTTGCAACGTAGCGTTCTTACCTTGTTTTAATTTCAGCATTCTAGCTTTTTTATGATTTCACCCACAGATTTGTACAGCTTCTAAATAATTGTTAAATATTTCAGAGGACGAAGATCTTGATGGAGACGGAGTGCCCAATGAGGAAGACGATGATCTAGATGGAGATGGAAAAATCAATCATGGTGGGTTAACAAAATATATATTCATCAAATTAAATATATTAATTTATATATTTTGAACAACAGAGGATGAAGATCTTGATGGTGATGGAGTGAACAATGAAGATGATGAAGATCTGGATGGTGATGGCAAAGCTAACCATGGTAAAAATATTATAGCTAAGTTCTTTCTAGTTCTATTATATTCTAATTTATTTCCCTTGTTTTCCGTTCAGAGGATGAAGATATCGACGGAGATGGCGTGAAGAACGAAAAGGATGACGATTTGGATGGCGATGGCACCAACAATTCCAGTAAGTTCCTCTTATAAAATAATTTTTAAATTTCTTAATAATTATTTCCCCGAAACCCCTTCAGAGGATGAAGATCTGGATGGTGATGGTGTGCCAAACGAGAAGGACGACGATCTCGATGGGGATGGCATCCTGAATGAGCACGATGGTGATGTGGATGGCGATGGAGTTCCCAACGAGCACGATGACAAGGACAGCGGTGAGAATGCCGATGATGACGACGATGATGATGAGGATGAGAAGGAGGCGGTGAAGAAGCGTAGCAAGCGTGAAGTGGATGCTGCTCCAGTTCATGACATTGAGGCTCCACCAAGCCCTGCCGAAGAATTCCCCGTGGAGGAGGAAATCGTCAAGGAGGAATCTGCCGAGGTGGAACCCGAAGTCGAGGCTGTGAAAGTGGAGGAGTCCGAACAGGAAGCTGTCCCGGAACCGGAAGCCGATAAAGTCGAACCAGAACCAGTTAAACAGGAAGAAGAGAAGCCAGTGTCTGAGGAAGTGAAGGAGGAGGAGAAGCCCGCTCCTGTCGAGGAGGCTGAGGAGGAACCTGTTCAGCAGGAAGCCGCTCCCAAGGAGCCCGAAGCCGTCCCCGAAGATGCCGTGGAGCCTGAGAAGGCTCAGGAGGAACCACAAGCAGATGCCGCCAAGGAAACCGCTGAGGATGATGATGATGAGGATGACACCAAGCCAGAGGATGAGCTTCTCTGGGTAAGACTCTGGTAAAGTCCATTGTATAAAACTGTATAATTATATAATTTTCAGGAAGGAGTCATTCCCGAGAACCGTCGCAGTCGCCAGCACATCACGGAATTGCTGCAGCTGGATGAGGAGTTCAATGCCCGCGAGAAGGCCACCGATAATGTGGCCGAGATCATCCTGCGGGACATTAAGCGCATCTACGAGAACGCTGTCAAGCCCCTGGAGACCCTCTACAAGTACCGCGACCTGAGCAACCGCCACTTCAGCGATCCCGAGATCTTCTCGAAGCCACTGATTCTGTTCATGGGTCCCTGGTCGGGTGGCAAGTCGTCCATCCTCAACTATCTGACCGACAACGAGTACACCCCGAACTCTTTGAGAACTGGTGAGTACTAAAGGGTATAAAAAATAAGTCTTTAATAGTTCAATACCAGGGTATATATACCAGAATTGATTTATTTCGGTTATTTAAAGGTGTACAGAAACCTCTTACTGTTTGTATTAGTAATAGATACTTACTATAATTTTAGGAGCTATTGGTTCTTGGAATTTTTATAATAAAGGGATAGTCTAAAGGGATTTCACACATATAAAGTGATGTAACTCAGCTCCTAACTTGTTAAATACTTTCTATCTAATCGCCACAACAAATAAAAAATATATTAAACTTTTTCTATATTCAATTTTTTTTGCTCCCCAACAGGTGCCGAACCCTCTCCAGCCTACTTTAACATTCTGATGTGGGGCAACGAGACGGAGGTTCTGGACGGAACCCAACTGGCGGCGGACTACACCTTCGCCGGCCTGCAGAAGTTCGGCCAGGGATTGGAGGAGCGTCTGCGAGGTCTGAAGATGAAGAGCAAGATCCTCGAGAAGGTAAGATATATAGCCGTATTATCTGACAGGGCAGATCAGGGCCAGAGGTATATAGGTGCCGCCATGCATTAACTTGTCGCCCAGGGCAGCTGCCCGTCGATTGGGAAACTGCAAACGGTTGGCCACCTGCCAAACGGAATTTATAGCTTTTAGCACACAGGCTGTTTGCATTAATTTCGTTATTAATAAATTGATGCGGGGCGGGGCGGAGAGCGGGCAACTAAATACATATAGACATAGTAAGGCAGCGCGGGCAGAAATACAGAGAATTACTATATTTAAGCACTTGGCTATGCGTTTTTCAGGTCAACATCGTCGAGATACCCGGCATTCTAGAGGTGCGCAAGCAAGTGTCCCGAGTCTTCCCCTTCAACGACGCCTGCCAGTGGTTCATCGATCGGGCGGACATCATCTTTCTGGTCTACGACCCGGCCAAGTTGGATGTGGGTCCCGAGACGGAGGCCATTCTCGACCAGCTGAAGGGGCGTGAGTACCAGACGCGCATCATCCTCAACAAGGCGGACACCGTCAAGCCGGAGGAACTGCTGCGCGTCCAGGGCGCTCTCATCTGGAACATCTCGCCCTTGATGTCCTCCGCCCAGCCTCCGCTGATGTACACCACCTCGCTGTGGACACATCCCTACCAGGATGGAGCCCCGGCCCGCCTGCTGCTCGCCCAGGAGCGCGCCTTCCTGCGCGACCTGCGCACGGCCATCGACAAGCGCATCGAGCACAAGATCGCCAGCGCCCGCCGTTTCGCGGTGAGTACTCGGGCGTATGAGTGATATTTTCAATAACTTACTTGTAAAGGGCTTGCTTTATGGGTAAACAAGAATATATCAGTGAAGACATTTCCTAGCATGGGTAAACTTATTTCTTTAGCCTTGATATGGAAAAGCATGTCACATATCATAACCTAGAAACATAATATTATAGCAGTGAATATATTTATTGGTCATCTTTGACTTAGGATGCTAGGAGTATAAAGTTGAAAACATGGCAAAATATAATAAGCAACAAGTTAACACAGTTAAGCATTCCAACCTTAAAATAAATAAGGCTTTTTTTATAATAAATATGAAATACAATAGAGAACTCAGCCTAATCTAACTGATTTTAGATTTGAGGTTTGTTCACATCTCTCTTTTATCGAGTTTCCGGCGAGTAAATAAAGGACACCAAATTAGAACAGTCAAATTTATTTAGCTGGAGTATTATAAAATGTTTTAATATATACTTTATATATTATATAATATATTAAAATTAAATAAGACTTACTAAGTTCTCAGTTCCGTTCATAAAATTTCTAATAACTGGTTAATTGAATATATATAATATTATTTTAAATGGAAGAGTCTTCGAATCTTAATTTTCTTTATTATTGAAATAAACCATAAATTTTTATCTACAGGTGCGCGTGCGCAACCACGCCAAGATGGTGGACTGCTACCTGAACACGTTCAACAACCACAAGACGCTGTTCGGCAACAAGAAGCGCATCGCTGACGACATTATCGACCATCCGCAGAACTACCACATCTACGAGGGACTCTCCACGCTGACGAACATCTCGCGCTACGATCTTCCGGATCCGGAGGTCTACCGCGACTTCTTCCGCCTGAACCCGCTGTACGAGTTCAAGAAGCTGAGGGACACCTGCACCTATTTCCGCGGATGTCCGATCACCAAACTGGACCTGGCCATTGCCTACGAGCTGCCCGAGTTGGCCGGCAAGTACAAGAAGATGTCCGAGGCGGCCTTGGCCAGCATCGAGGCCCAGCAACGGGATGGTGGGGCCCAGAACCAGGCCGATCCCAAAAAGACGAGTTGAGGTGTTGGCTCCCCCAGAGGAGAAAACCTGCCATTTAGTTTGTTTTAGCGAGAGATAGAGAGAATGTGACATCGGCACCGGTAACCGTCTATAGGGAATTAATATCGACAAGGGAGAAATGTTATAGAACCCCCCAAAATCGGTAGAGAACAACAGCGCAAGACAAAAAACAAGGACATTGTTTTTGAGGAAAGAGAGGGAGAGAGACAGAGCTAACAAGAGGGAGAGAGAGAGAGAAAAGGGGAGAGAGAGGGCAAGAGCGATTTGAAATAGCAACGGTTGCTTTAGAGAACTTTTGATTTCAACCGCCTTGCAGGAGATCTTTATTTTCACTTACTTAACATAACTTAACCGAACTGAGAGCTTTATGAGAGGAAAACCAATGTAATATCGAGAGCCAAACACACAATCACACACTGAATACTTTCATATTTAACCGAGTAGAGAGGTCACATAACACACCGAGTCTTTTCTAGGCGAGTAGATCAGCACTTAACCCATAACTGAGAGCAATAACTAATAGACGAACTATCGACGAATTCTAATCCATCACCATAACCCCCTAATACGACCCCTCATCGGCTAGCATCCCGTTATAATTCCCAAGTGCCCAGTTTTTTTCTTTTCTTTCCTTGAATAGTAGTGGACAACAGCGCAGAGTTTTGATTTTGAGATCTGAGATTTGAGTTTAGAGCAAATGGAACTTCGTAAAGTTTTGATTTTTTAGTTTTTTGGTTCCTGTCCCTGACGATTTTTCGTAGTTGATAAGACTTTTTTGATAAAAGCAAACAGTGAAGACGATAATAAAGAATTTAACCTACTTAAATAAATTAAATGAACTTGTTGACGAGCGTGAGCAGCTCAAACTATAAAATACTATTATCAATTTTACACACTGAAAACCCATGTAAAATGAACTGTGAGAGCGGGTGAAATACACAAATAAATAAAAACAACAGAAAACCCCAAGCAATCAATTGTTTTACTTGCCATTTTTAGAGGGTATAATAATTTTGGCATCCTGGAGTTTAATAAAGAAAAAAATTAATAGAACTTAAGCATGGAATAAAAAGAAAATAGACCAAATTTAAATATAACTTAAATATGCAGTATATATGAATAAACTCCAAAACAATATGCAATTGCATATTTTAAAATAGTTTATTTGTAGGAAAACGAAAACGAAACGATTCTAAGATATTTCAATATTACATATTCAAACCATAACGGTTTTCGTTTTAACATTTGGTATTTCTGTTAGTACAGTTTTCTGCAACTGGCAGAATGTGACCAGAGCAGACCATTTCTAGTAATGTTATAACATATGTTAAAATTACCTAACAACATTTGACAACACACGCGAATAGAATAGAATTAGTAAACTGGAAAGAAAGGAATAAACCCGGCCGGAATTAGCTGAAAATGCATACGGATCTGTCCGCCCACCTGCACACGCCCGCTTGCAACAAGTTAATCGAGGAACTCCAGGCCTGCCACGAAAATGTGAGTTATTATCAGGGATTACATTACCGGAATGGGAATGGGAACTAAACTGGGAATCCTACTTTTAGAACGCCTTCGCCAAATTCGTAGGTGTGTGCAATTCCATTGACGATAAGGTAGGTCTAAAATATGGCCTTTAAATAAGATTCATAATATTAATTTTATGAAATAGGTGGTAAAGTGTCTAAAAGGCGAACGTGTTGCCCGATCGGCTGCAAATCGCGCTAGAGCTCGCGAACGTCAGGCGAAATACAAGGAAAAGCTGCTCCAGGGTGAGAGTAATTAGCAGGATCTTCATCCTACCAACATGTCAATCCTATCAGAGGATCCGTTGGAACCCTTCTACTTCGAGCACGAGGAACAGGAGATCTGCGGAAAGCTTGTAACGCCCATAACTGATGGTTTCCAAGAGGACTACCCCACCGTTGTGGATCGTTTCTTTACCAGATATTACTACTTTAAGGGAGAGGTTCCCTACCAGGTGCTCTACCACTCCAATCGCATTTGCCTGATTTGTTTGGCTCCCGATCATCCTGCTCTCAATCAGGGCATCTCATCGGTAAACTTCGACATCGGGAACGTAGATCGCAGCCAGAATGTGGTCAAAGGCAAGGGCAAAAAGGGCGGAATGATTCTCCAGGCGGAGTCCACCCTAGCATTGCTTACCACGGAAAGTGGAGAGACTTACAAGGTGCCCAGCTGCATTCGGGGAAAACTAGTGGAAGTCAACACCTCCCTGGTGGAGGAGCCCAAACTCCTGGAGCAACTGCCCGAGGGAGCCGGCTACTTTGCTATTCTTCTGCCCAAAATCGAGAACTGCGATGCCATCAAGGCGAGTCTTTTAACACAGGAGCAGTACGAGGAGCGTCTTAAGATCAAGAAGGAGGTCCTACCCGAAACTGAAACCAGCGACGATCCTCAGATCGTGAAAATGGAGCTGGCCACGTGATTCTGTTTCCAGTTTTCGATTTTCGAATTATCCATTAAAGCCTATGTATTTGTACATAAAGATTCATATTTAATATCTTCATAAGTGTGAGGGAAATAACGAAGCACATGATATACTACAATGTTTAAATATACCTAACAATGCTTATGATTATAATTCATTTTTTGCACACTTGACATTAAAAGAAAACAAATACATTCGTTGTTCCTTATACATTTTGTGGGGGTTGGATATTCTTGTTTAAACTATGCATTTTTGAACGAACTGAGCAAAAACACATATTTGTTATGTGCTTAAAGTGATTTTTTGAGTAATTAATATCATATGTTTAAAAAAGTTTTTTCCTGTGTAGTTTAATGCTTTTAAAATAACAGCATATGTTAACCGTGTTTACGGATTAACAGAGCTCTGTAACTCTTAACAGAGCTGCTAAAAGTGGTTGGCAACGCGGAGCAACACGTGTGAACGAAAACAGCTGTTCAAGCCGCATTTTATTGTTATTTGGAAGCCGAACAATAGTAATTCCGTTTACTAAATCATTAAAATGTCAGCGAATAAGCAAAAGAAACTGAATACAATGGAGGTGGACCCTAACGATGAGGACTCCAGTTCCAGTGAGGATGATGACGAGGACGAACCTCATCCAGACGCTTACAGGGGAAACGAGGTAAGCAAAGTCCCCAAAAAAGCAGAAGTAAAGATGTTTATAAAGTTAATTCCAAATTAGGAGGTGCAAATCGACTTCGAAGGTCGTTCTCCAGTGGATCCCGATGCCCAGGGAATCTCCCAGCTGCTGCAGCGACTGTTCCTAAGAGCCCACATCAATTGCAACCAAATGGCGGACCTTATCATATGTGAGTGTTCCAAAAGATTAGAAACATAGATTGTTTCATAGATAACTAGGTCTTCTATGTCGGATTTGCTTATATATATATGCAACTTCATATGAATAAGTTTATAGACACATTAATTTCTCCTAAATGACCTAATGTATCCACTTACAAACTTTTGTATTTCCAGCTCAAAACTATGTGGGCAGTGTGATCTGCCAGTGCGACGACGAGGGCGCCGAGAGCGAAACTGACGACGAAAACATGGTCGAGGACGGCACTGTCTTTGGAATCACCTCCGTGCTGAATCTGACCGCCAAGAAGGATCAGCCTAGCATCGCTCAGTTAAGAACCTACCTACTTGATCGCGCCAAGTCGCACGCTTCGGAGCAAGTGCAGCAGCAGCTGAAGGATCTCCTGGACAGCGAGCAGCGCCATGTGGGATTCCTGGTGAATGAGCGGTTCATTAACATCCCCGCCCAGATCTCCGTGCCACTATTGCAGAGTCTGCAGCAGGAGATCGACGCCGCCAAGGCCAAGAAAATGAAGTTCGACTTTGGCACTCTGCTGCTTCTGGTTAAATTCTACAGGAAGGAGGCCAAGAAGGGAAAACCAGCCGAGGACAATTACACCAACGCTGAGGATGAGCTGCTCTCGGATCGGGCCAAGTTCTCCTTCGAGTACTCCGTAGCCTCCGAGACGGACTCGGGGATGTCCGGCGATTGGCTGGAGGGCGATGCAGTGATGACACCCTACAGGAAACTCCTGGTCCTGGAGGCCAAGCAGTTGCCACAACTTATTGACGATATACAGCGTTTTATTAATGGTGAATAAATGTTTCCCTTTTTTAAAAGTTGTCTTTCTAGGAGGGGGAGTGTTAAGAAAAGCTACGTTTTGGTAACAAAATCTTAATAACTTATCAAGATCCTAGTCCTAACTATGCAGGTTTACCTTTAAAATATAACAAAATCAAGTAAGAGAGAGATAAAACTTAAAAAATATAAAATTTTTAAGGATTTCCCTGATTGCACAAAAATAGGGAATTTTGGGATGGAAAAACATGTGTATGAAAGAGTGTTGGCAAACTCAAACATATCCAGAAGAATCTTAAACTATAAATAGTATATTATTCCAGTTGCGGTTTCCAACACAATAGTGTGGTACTTTACCCATATCCAAAATAATGACTACAGGCCGATAACCCCATTTTTCTTCCTTTACCATGTTAAAGATACCAAATCAAGGGTATCAAATATTCGAACCGAAAGCTCTTTAGCCTCTTCACATCGATTGGCAACGCGGGCAAACGACTAACAGCTGTCAGCTGGCCGGCATTTGAAAGCTCTGCACATGCCGGCTGGTCTACCTCTGAAAACCTGGACTCTCCTTTGTTTTTGCGTTTGGTTTGGCCCAGAAACTGCATCCACCTGGGACGTGACTGGCAAAAGGAAACCCACAATTCCCAACCAAGCGACGTGAGTAGACTTTGACTTTATTGTCGTCGAGTTATATCCGAGTTCTAGTATTACATTGCGATCATACTGGCGATTATTCATAGCTCGTGCATTTTGTTTTTGCCCAAGTGGTTATTGTACAACAACTAAAACCAAAGCGCCAGTGCGGTTGTCGAACGTATAAAAAGCTTGACCACCCAGACAGAACGTTGCAAATCACCATAGAGAGTTATCAAAATCGCTCCTTATCGCCAGCTTTCCGTTCCAGATCCCGCTCCCAAGTTTCCAGTTTCCAGCTGCAGCGCTTTGTGCCCATCTGAGGTTCAGTGACGCCCCACTTGCCGATCGACCAAGTCGCGTGAGCTGCCTATAAAAAGTACTCAACATGGGTATCGAGAAGTGAGTATTACTACCTGTTATTAGAGGGCGTGTTTGGGATTATATGGCCTTAGTTATCTAGCCCACGCTTAGCGCCCGATTGGGAAAGCTCTTCGGGATTCGCCATCTTTTACAGTGAAGGTTAATCATATAGGACACATTCCATTGTACCGTTTCCATAATGTCCAAACAGAAATTAAGACTTGTTCACATAGGACACATTCCATTTTATCGTTCCTTTGACAATTCAAAACCGAAATTAAAAGCTGTTCACGTTTTACTATCTTTCCGTATCTCAATTTTCATATTTTGCTTAATAACTGTGGAGGGGATATCATGAAAATTCCGCACTTTATCTTTGCCAAGGATGATAACATTGTTTGTCGAACTTGAGTAAAAGTAAAATAGGGAGAACGATTATTGCTTAATAACATTTATAAATGTATAAATGCTCATTTGTATAGACTTAATACACTTAATTTTAAACCTTAAACTATAAATATGTTTATGATGAAGATAAAGTAATGTTTCGGAAAAAAAGACGGATAAATGGTAGGTAGTCCAGGATTATTTTCAAAAACATAAAATATTACTATTGTTGCTAACACTTGTAACAAATGTAGTATTTTTATAAACCTAATCTATTTCTTTTTAAATCTTAAACCATAAATCAATTTATGTTAAGAAGATAAAGGAGTGTGTAGGAAAAATAGACTAGGTAGACCAAGATTATTTTAAAAATATAAAGTAATATTATTGTTGCTAACACTTCGAGTGGTACACCTTTACTACAATAAGAAATTAGATTATGATTATGGTCATGTTAAAACCTTATCGGCATTCTTTATAGTACTTAAAGTTAAGATAATCTCAGCGCCAGGAATGAGGGTAAAAGGAAGGCTAAGTAAACCAAGTCATGGGCATAGTAATTCTCTATTCAGTGGGGATTTTTATTGTTAAAACTGAATTAAAACACAAAAGGAGCTTGTTATGTAATGCGAACTATTGCATCAGTTAATAAAGCCCGTGTGACGTGATAAAATTCACTTCAATCAAACGCCATTGCATATATTGTAGACACCCTGAAATGTTTCTTAATGAATATCAATAACGATTCCGTTGCCCCTCCAGAATTCTACCATGCACCCTCCGGCTGAACAAGCTGATGAGCTTGGCGGGCAGCGACTGCCTGTGCATCATCGACCGCGAGGCGGTTCCCAACGAGCTGAAGGCCATCTTCGATGAGCACCGCAGCTACGACAAGTCCTTCGACAGCAGTGTGTCCTGCTTCAAGGCTCCCAACGTGGACCAACCTGTGGTCTATGCCCCCGTCTCCGAACTCACCGACTACGACGATGTGAGGAGCTACCAGGCGGCGGCCAAGAAGTCCATGGAGAAGGTGCTCAAGGTTGGTATATCTCTTCTCTGTTTCTATAGTTTTAACATTCAAGAAATTTAAAAAAAACTATCGCTTTTTTTTTGGGGAAAATGTATAAACCACTATCGTTATATAACTATTTTTGGGTCATCAAATTATAAAGACTATTCCGCGGTTTTTGGATAGTGCTAAAACCACAATTGGAGATTTTATAATAGACTGTGATTTGATATTGTTAAAGCCACAATTGGTGAACTTAAATTTAGTTTCCAAGTAGATTTTTTAAAACCAAACTATAAAACTATAGTTCAAAAAATTGGATCCTTACTAAAATGTATAAAGAATATCTGGAATACTTTACATTTCAACTCAAAAAATTCTGCAATACAGGATCTGATAATTATGCAAAAATATTTAATAAATATTTTTTCGTCAGGCTGGCTTCCGAACACCTTTGCTGTTTGTGCCTAAGGTACAGCGTTTCCCCGAGGTCGAGCTCTGCACCGTTCTCGGAGCCCTGGAGCAGCTTTATGTGGTGAGTATGGCCTTATTTGTTTTTATTTAAAAAATTAGCTATTAGGTCATTATACAAATCCCATTTAAACACATTTTTCTTTCAGCCCATTCAACTGCGTGAAGCAGGAACCTCCAAAGACAACCGCGTGACTACGCTCAGTGTCCAGATCGACGATCCGAGGGCGGAGTCCATTTTCCAGGAAGCTCTCATTTTGGAGGCTGGTCGTTTTGTGGCCCGTGACATTGGAGTTGGGGATCCAGAGCGCATGACCCCCATCCAGGTGGAGAAGTACATCAAGCCTCTGTTCGACAAACTGAACGTGAATGTGATTAGTGACTCGAAGGTCCTGGAGAAGGAGTATCCGCTGTTTGCGGCTGTGAACCGGGCTGCAGATGCCGTCGAGCGTCACCGCGGTCGCATCATTTTCCTGGAGTACAAGCCCCCGAAGCCGGCGAGGAAGACGCTGATGCTGGTCGGCAAGGGAGTGACCTATGACACCGGTGGCGCTGACATCAAGGCCGGAGGTGTGATGGCCGGCATGTCGCGCGACAAGTGCGGAGCAGCTGCTGCAGCTGGATTCATGCAGGTGGTCAGCCAACTCCAGCCCGAAGATGTCCATGTCGTGGTGGCCCTGTGCATGGTCCGCAATTCCGTGGGCGAGGAGTGCTATGTGGCCGATGAGATCATCACCTCGCGAGCTGGCCTCCATGTCAGGATTGGAAACACCGATGCCGAGGGTCGTATGTGCATGACCGATGCCCTCTGCCGCATGAAGGAGATGGTGGTGGAGCAGAATCTCCCCGATCCCCATCTGTTCACCATTGCCACTTTGACTGGACACGCCTTCATCTCAGCCGGAGAGGGGCAATCGATTGCCATCGACAACAGCGTGGCCCACCGCGAGGATCACGCCAGGAGGCTGCAGGCTGCTGGCCAGACCTTCGGCGAACCCTTCGAGATTTCCATTCTCCGTCCCAGCGACTTTGCCTTCAACGCCGGCAAGGTGATTGGCGAGGATCTGGTGCAGGCCAATAATGCCCCATCGGTGAGGACTCCTCGTGGACACCAGGTGCCAGCTGCCTTTATGATCATGGCTTCTGGATTGGACAAACACGGGTTGGACTCCAAGTTGCCGATCAAGTATACCCATATCGATATCGCCGGCAGTGCCGGTGAACACCCAGCTATGCCCACAGCTGCCCCTCTGGTTTCCCTTGTGAAGACCCATCTTCAGAAGTAAATCCTTTCAAACTTACATATTTATCGTGAGGAAGTACTGCCCAGCACCACTTACCGTACTTATACACTAATATGATTATACCTATCCAACAATATTATCTTTCTGTCCACTAACTACATCACTGTTCTTAATAAAGGCACCATAAAATGATTTCAGATTGTATTTATATAAGTATTATATTATTACCATTTCAAATACAAGAGAGCTCTTATATTACAGTTACTGCCAGTTTATTTGACATTCCAAAAATGATAATCCTTGAGATCTTCGGCAGTCAAAATAATATAATACAGACAGGAAAACGCATTTTAGAAAAATAGAAGAAATGATTTGGAAATGATAAAATAGGAAATAAAAAGCGCCCAACTGATATTCAAGTAGTATTACAATCCCATAATAGTGAATGTGAATAGGCCCTATTTGTTGGACATATAAGAAACTCTGTGTGGGGATGCAGGTCTTAAAGTTCTTGGGTTTTTATTTCTTTTTTATTATTACTGCATTTCTCAGCTGCATTGTTTGCATAATTGGCGGGTGCCCTGCATTTCGAGTTCTTGTTGGCCATCTATGGAACGGCTCAGGCTCATCCTCTTCCCCTTCCCAGTCCCCATCAACAGCCTTTTCTTTTCAGCTTTTCAGCCTTCTTCTTTTTAGATTGGCCCACAGAACCTAGAACCCGTTACTCGCTTCTTGGCCATGCTCTTCGCTTTGGGCCTCGTTCCGGGGAGCTTGGGCCTGCAACTTGGCTCTGCTGTCAGCTGTCGCATGTGTCGTGGTACCGTTATTGCCTGGCTTCGGAAACTCGGTCAAGAGTGTCTCATTCATGCTGTGATTGCATAATATACCGTTGCCTCTAGTTGGCCTTCTTCTGCCTGCACTGCGGAGCCGAGTCTTCCCGTTCTTGGCCGTTCTCCCGGGCCAACTTGGTTCCACCTCCTTCTCCTCTGGGTGCGCTTCTGCTTCGGCTTCTGGGTAATTTATTGACAGTCACACTGGCCACTTTTGGTCATCTGGCCAAGTCGGGAGACTTTGGCTCTGACCGGGCTAACGGTACTTATTATTGATGAACGTAAAAGTCTCTTGCGCTGACTTCTCTCCCATTTTCGCCCCGTTAGTGTGAATTTATTGCCAATGCGGCACGATCCAAAAAACAGCGAAAAAAAGAAGATCTTCGGGATTGGAGGAAGTTTTCTGGCTTCTTGACCATTTAACGGACCGCACCAAGAGTTGACCTGATTATGGCAGGACTGGTTAACGGTTTCCTGGATGCTGTCTTGTAGAGACTACTGCTAAATCTGGTTCATATGGTATAAGATTAATCGATTAGGGGCAGGGCATCAATTTGTAAAGGTCTGTAGAGAGATTAAGGAAGACTGTATGGCCTTATATTCAGGGCGAAAGGATTTAACAAATTCTTATAAAAACATTAAGTTTTATTAATATTTGTAAATAAGTAATATATTAAACAAAGGATTTTAAGGACATTTACAAGGTAAAAATTCTCAAGATCTTTTCAATATAAGATCAAGATCTTTTCAAGATAAGATCAAGATCTTTTCAAGATAAAATGTACATAGCCTTAAGCCTCTTTTTTAAAAAAAATTCCATATTTAATTGGTTTTGAGATCCTTTAAAAATAGTATGACACAATTTTTCAAAGAGAAATTATTAGAAAACAGACATATTATATATTATTTTGGTCCCATTAAGTAATCCTTAATGTATGAAGCGGTTTTTGAATACATTTTATAAATAAACAAGATATTTCCATTGAAAGCTGGATCGAATCGTAGCAAATCAGCTGACTGGTCGGCTGCCCCCCAGTAAGACACATCAAAACAACCTAAACAGCAATGAGGAACAGCAATCCGGTATGGACAATCACCAAAACACCTTGTCAATTGGGCGCTTGTCTTTTGGAAGCAGACGAACTGGCTCCAAGTGTGTGTTGCTGTTGCTGTTGCTGTTGCTGTTGCTCCCCGATCCATAAAGTCGCGAAAACGGCAAATGAAGAAAACATACCACTGGGGACTGGGGACTTGGGAGTTGAGACGTCGGTGGTGGCGGCGACGGCATTAATAATAGCAAACAACAGACAAGCAACACCAAATGAGGGGGGCTGTGTTGCTGTTGCTGTTGCTGCTGCTAGCTGCTTGTTGCAACTTGCAACTCTTGCACCGGCAGCAGCAGCAGCAGCAACAACCACTTGGAGCAGCAAACGACAGAAATGATCTTAAATGAATGCGGAAGTTTTTCTTGGGGTTTCGTAACCAGCTACAGCAGCAGCAGCAGCAGCAACAGCAACTGCAGCAGCAACAGCAACAGCAACTGCAGCAGCAACACCAAAGAGGTCGCAATTCCAGTGGCAGCAATGTTGCTACATTTATGTACATGTGTTTGTCGGCCAGTCGATGCCGTGAGCCCATAATCATAGATGCTGCTGGCTAGGTCGAAAGCAGCCCAGTCCATGGACATATTAAAATTAATCCAATGATTGCAGCGGCAGCCGCTTGAAAATTGTTAGCCAATTTGGTAGCCCCTTGGCAGCCTGTTGGCCTCACTTGAGTAAGCAGGGAGCGTGTGAATCGGAAGCTGAGGCAGCGGCTCCAGCTGCCCATAGTCATTTGATCCTGGCCAAAAGCTTTCCCATGTGCCCAGCCAGTTGGAAGATGATGCAGCAGCAGCAGCCAGCAGCAGCAGCAGCTGCTGAGATCATCCAGTTTTCGGGCTGCTGAAGTTCAAGGCTGCCAGGATCCATATTGAATGTCCTCCCCCGCCTGCAGTTGTTCATTCATGGGCCACGAATCGAATCCCTTAGCCTGGGTGGGCCCTGGCCAAACAGATCCTGCCTGGGAACAGACAAATTTCTGCATAAACCCATAAATATCAAGTTGATCTAAACGGGATACCCAGAGGCGCCGGCGCCCTGAACTTGAAAATCCAACAAGGCCGACAAGTCACGTAGCGAACGCCTTGACAACTCATAAATAAACGCTAAATTATGAACTCCAGTCGAATTTCGAATAGGAATTGAAATGTTTTTGCCACACCAACAGATTTTCCCTGGCCAGCAGCCGCACAGGAAAAAGCAAGCAATCGGCAACCCGCAGTAAAATAAATACACCTAGAAAAATACATAAAATTATTGTCATTGGTATAAATAATAAAAAGAATCATCCTAATTCCTTAGACAGCAAATTTAACTTAAACTTATATCAATAGCCGTGTTATGTGATTATTTTGTAAGTAAGAATTTAAATAAGGATATTTTAGGAACTTTCTTAATATTCAAGAAATTTAAACTGTTTTAAAATCCCTTTTGCATCCCTTCTACTTTCTATTAAAAGCATTTTTTAGTTAAAATATACAAGTTAAAACATAAATTAGATTGTATTCTTACAAAACTTCATTGAAAAATCAAAGAATAGTACAAATTCTTTGAACATATACGTCATTACAATCAAGAAAGTTAGAATTATATTATATTATTTCTTCGAAATGTAATTCCCATACAAAATATGCTTAAGAAACTTTTTAAAATTATAAAAATATTAATGAAATTATTCGGCATTTTTTCACAAAGGGTTGAATAGTAAAATTTTCTCTGTGTGCAGAAAAGGCGCCTCATAATCCATAATATTGTGTCATGTTCATGATCAACGCGGCCTCAGCCTTGGTGAGAAAAATGTGTGGCCGGCCCACACCTTGATGGCAAAATTATTCGGAAAACTCCTCGCCGAGCGAATGAAAGTAAGAGAAAGGCCCGAAAACCAAAGTCGAAAACTAAAAACCGAAAACCAAATACCAAAAACAACCGACAACCGAATTCGACCCGCTCGCCGGCTAATGAAGTGGTAAAAAGGGGCTTGGAAAACGGCATGCCATTGCATTTGGTGTTGCCACCAACGCCGTTTTCAATGGTGTTGCAGTGTTGCTATTACCTCCACCGAGAGGAGCGCAGTTGGCTTGCCATTTTTATGGCCTCTTTGGGTAAAATGCTTACAACTGCGCCGGGGACGGGGGTAAAATTATGAATTTTTACTTTCACCGCATGTGGCAATTTCAGGTTTGCCAGCGGGCTTGAACTTGAGGCACAGGCAAATGCAGGGGCAGAGTCGAAGGCGGCAATTGTCAAGGCTGCCAAAGGTCACAAGACCCAGTACAACGAAAGGTGTGGTCGGGCCGATAAGCGGGTTTAAACACCACGAGACATCGGATGCAGATACCCTATCTATATGGAGATGAAGAGGGAAGATAAGGTATGGAAAATTTTAAAGTGGGATTACATTTTAATATTCCGAATTATGGGATTAGATTATGCCTTTGACTGTATACTATAGTTCTTAAAATAGTTCTTAATTATATACATTTAGATGAAAAATAATGGTAAGCTTTCTTTCAGCGCTTGAAATGTTACTATCAGACCATCAATATATTTTTATTTCAAAAATTTAAAAGACATACATATATGTATATAATGGTAGTAGTATGTATGTTTACAGGTGGAAATGCAACTTAAGTTATGTTCAAATAATGCAACGATTGTAAGTCTTTATTAAATTCAATAATTAGCCAATTGCGGGGTATAATATCTCTTAATTATGTATGCAATTTCAATAATGTTGAAACCAGAAGATGTTGTCTTTTAATAAGTATGATTCGATTTTGTAAAGACTTTCAGTTAAATTGAAATGTTTCTTAGATTGAAAATATGAAACCAATATTACAAAAATTAGTGTTGAAGCCACAAATAATTATAATTATCCTGTGTAAATATGCAACAATACTCTGCCTAATTTTCTTCGGTAATTTATTATAATTATCCTGTGTAAATACGCAACTTAACTATCCCTAATTTTTCCTCGGTGTGCTTCACACAGATGCATTTGAACCAGGCTCACACCGTTGCAGCCAGATCATAATTGATTGCCGCGGCAAATATTTTTATGGTCAGGGCCGAAATCACTTTTGGCCAAGCGAGAGCGAAGCTTGCCAACCAATTTGCTTTTAATCTAGCCTGATGAAGATGTCCGCCGATGGGAGGCGATGGGATTAGCAGACCACAAAAGATATGGCCCGGGAAACTGAGCAGCGAACACCCATACAGCTGCGACAGCATGCTGCAACATTTCCGCATTTTGGCCAAAAGAGAGTGGCGAGTGTGCTCTTAAGCCCCACAATACTCTTAGGCCCCAACCGATTTTTCGAGGTTCGCTTCAAACTGGCTTACTCGGCAGAGCGGACGGGCCCAAAAGGTTTGAGCCAGGTTCGCTTCGGCCCGGTTGGATCTTCGGCTCCATGGAGGCAACAATACGTCACTAGGGTGAACGTACTCGCGGATGTTAGTGGGTCACTATTTGTACGGTCAACGAACCTTTGGCCGCTTGTAAATACAACAAAAGAAAAAGCCCGGCCAGCAACTTGCTTTCTTTCTTAACTTTTCTCACACACAAACAGGCATTATAGCCCGTACAGCCCATACAACCCATACCCATACCATAACCCAGCGATCCGATCCAGAGATGACTCTCGTCTCTCGTCTTGACTGACTTGACTGGTTGACTTGCAGTCGTAATTTACTTGGGCTATAGGTTGATCGTCAACATCCCCAGCCCCCCGCATGGAATCCCCCGCTCAGTTGCATCCTGCTGGCCCGGCCTGGCCGTATTTGTTGCCATTTCGGTTGCATTGGCCAAGATGAGGTGAAGCTGGAGATGGAGCTGGGGAAGGGGCCTTTGGTTGGGATGAAGCTGCAGCTCTCCAGCTCCAGGCAGCTGCATTGCTTGGTGTTCTTATTATGCCCCAAACAGGTCCATGGGAGGCTCAGGCTCAGGCTCTGGCTATGGCTATGGCTTTGGTTTGGCTTGGTTTTCACATGATTATCATGATCATCATTACCATCCGCAGCCACATTAATATCGTCATCTTCGGGCCAACTGTGCGAACGGGAGGCAAAATCCAGCCAGACTGAGACGGCCAGCTCCGTTCACATGCAAGTTTTCGCCGGCTGGGCTGGCATGACTTGTGGTGTTTGACTTGTGTGTAAGTCAGTCCATAGAAATGCATTTCCGCATATTTTACACCACTAAAAAGTCCAAAAAGAAGGAGGAAGAAAAAAATTGGAGAGAAAAATAAAAAAAAAATAAAGGAAAAACATATACATATGTTTGTTTACTCTTTTGTTGTGGGGCGTTCGTTAGCTCCATCTCTGGGTAATTGAAACCATAATCATTATCTGCTGCCTGCAGCCTTCTGCGGCCTCTCAATCAGCTCAGTTCGGTTCAGTTGTTGCCGCTCCATTATAATGGAGTAATTATGGCGTGTTCGAGAGTCGGGAATGCTCTGCACTGGACCTCAATGCCAAACAATTCCCTTTTGTCATGATATGGCCTTATCTGTCGCTCCTCCGCTGGCCAAGTTCCCCTGATAAGGTGTCACTGAACCCCATGGAGCTCGACTTGGTTCACCCCTCTCCAGTCATTTGCATTATCTTCGAATATTCATGCTGAATTCTTGAAACCCCATCGGAATGGGAATATTATTTAAATCTTATAAGCTTCTGCGGAGCATTGAAATGTTAAGCACACGCTGTATTCGAATTTGCGTTGTATCGAGTCGATTTGGCGTTCTTATTATAAAGATATGAATTCAAAAAGCATCGGTTAAATGGAGAACGAGAAATATTTTTGTAACTCAGACTATTCTTTTGCAACCTCTGCATTTGAAATACTCTTAAAACACGTTACAAACATTTTTAGGGTTTGATTTATAGGAATTCTTAGATAGCATATCGATTGCAAGCGACCTTTCTAATATGCCCATGCTCATATGGTTGCCAACGAATCCATCATCCTAACACTTTTATGGCCAACCATCCATCAACTTTCTTCCACCGACCTGGGCTAGCTATCTTTCTACGAACTTCTTTATCATTAGGAGTGCACGATCATGCCAATAAAAGAAAGAAATCACGGCCCGCGATCGTTCGCCATGGTAACAAACTTAATGCATTCCGCGTTAAAGTGTCAATGATCTCGTTACCGAAAAAGAACGAAGAGCTTCAAACATTTCACGCACTGGAGTTCATTGTACCACAGAATTGGACGGAGGGCTACAGAGACATGACCACCATATGGCAAAGTCTTTCGTAGATATAGATACAGTCGAAATTCCCTAACTCATACTTTACCAGCCCAATTTTTTGGGGGCCCTAATAAAAGTCAAGTCTATGGAAATAGGTTCCTAAACTTTTATTTTCGTAAATCTAATTATCCAAGGCTCCCACTAAATTCAAAGTTGGTATGGTTTATATAATACGGTTTTTGAGTTAGGAACATAAAATAGATAAGCCTTTTAAAGATTTCCAAACATTTTTTTAACTTTTCCTGATTAGGGCATCATTGTGACATTAAAATTTGAAAGTAATCTTCATTTTATATATCTAAATGGAATTTTCTCAATTCTAAACTTCTTTAAAGTGCAAATTTTCTAATTTTATCATTAAGTTTGAGCTAAAGAAGTCGGACTGTAGCCGATAGACAGCTGAAAAAGGGAAGAAAGGGGCAGCTCCATTGGTGGTAATGGCCAAATCATGCACGAGCTTTTGCAGAAAGAAGATAAATTAATATGGTCAGCATGTCATGAATTAGCTTTCTTCCTATAGCTGCGCTCCGACTTTAGAGCCCGGCTTCTGCCACTTGGCTACTTGGCTACTTGGCTACTTGGCTATCCCAGAAACAAGGCAACAAACAAATACAACACGGTATCACACACGGCACACAAACTTTCACGCAAAACGTCCATTCAACTCCGGGCTGAAATAGAAAAAGAATCAGAGGTAGAATCAGAATCAGAAGCAGAATCAGATCCAAAAGCAGCAGCAGACCATAGACAGGGATAGGTATACGAATACGTATAAATTCCCATAAATCAGCTGTGAGCCAAAGGGTCAAATACCTCGTGGCGGGCTAAAAATTACACACGAACATGTGTTGAAAGGAGAAATTAAAACAAAATTAGTTTTACACGCTGACCAGCTGGTGAAAGAGAGAAAAATAGAGCAGCGTTTGAGAGATGGAACATAAATAATGCACCGTGAAACAACTTAATTAATCACCAAAATTAAGGTCAAATTAATAGGCTATTTAAAACTGATCTATTTCACATAGGAAAACTATAGAAAATATTATATTTATGTTTATATAGTATATCAAAGTATAATATTTTGCTACTATGGATTATTTGATTACTGTTTTTTAACAATTACAAACAATTTATTAGAAATCGATTGAAGTGTTTCTTATATTATTAAATATTGTATGGATCATATAAGTTTTATCCTTTACAAATCTCGATCTAGCACTGCTTTATATAATCTAGAATGGCTTTTGCCTAATTGCCCCTGAAATACCATTTATCACGCATTCGCCACGCCCCCTCCAAAGGTTTGTTCCAATTTTGTTCCACCTAAATAGCAAAAGCTGCTTAGATTCGAATAGAACTTCCTCATCACCACATGTGCCCACATATGATACGAACTCTTCGGCGGAGGATCAGTGGGAGTCGGAGTGTGGGAAGAAAGCGAACCAACAAGATTAAACACAAAGAAGAAAGGAAACTAACATCGGCAAGCCGACGTTTCTACACCCTTGCAGGTCGTTTCCGTGGTAGCATTGTATATAAAAAGATTGCCGACTTATATACTACGTGCAACAGAAAAATTACTTTGGGAAGGTTTCACCACGATAGCATTAAAACTGAGAGACTCCGCTCGGTACAGACATACGTCTAGTGATGCTGATCAAGAATAGAAATAAAATAGAAAGAAACGTCTATTTTAGTGAGTTGCAAACTTCTGACTGAAATCATTGTACCCTCTGCAAGGGTATAAAAATGCATCTTTAGAGTCTAGATATATATAAAAAAATTAAAAACAGTTACTTATGACCTAAAAATTAAGAGAATTGACTATACTTTTAGTAATAATATATTTGGAACTTTTTGCCACACTTGCAATTATTGCATTTTACCTAAAAATATTTGACAGCTAAAAACCTTTTAAACTAAATTTGCCTTTTATGTATTGATGTTCGGCCACACAAATAATAATTATATTGTTATTAATTTATTAATTTATTAGGGCACTCTTTAAATACTAATTATTTCAAAATTGAATATTTTAGGCCAAACATGCGCTAAAAATTGGGTACTTAAAAAAAGTGTTAGATGTTTATTTATTATATTAATACAAACTATTTTTTTTCGCGGCAAAATGCTTTTGTAAGTTCATACAAATTATTTGTGTAGTGTTTAAACTATTTTAGGCAGCCAATTACCTAAAATGTAGTCTAAAAATGGCCCACATTTTATGGACCTTTTAGTGACCTAAAATGTTTAGAGACCTAAATTTTAGGCCATACATAGACTTAGCTCCAGGCTTAGGCAAAAAGATACATAAGTTCTAGGCCACTTTTGGGGTTTATGGCGTTCTAAAGGACTCCAACCATAGAAAAATTTAAGGCGCTTAGGTCGATACAAAGCCTTGGGTGTTAAGGGAGGGAAAAGGATCATAAAAAAGGATAATGACAACACATAGATCTACTTAGAACAGAACCAAGTTTAGGATAGGAAGGACTTTGGCAAGGGTATTCACTCAATAGCCTTTATTTTTAACTCATCATTTATTGATATTTCTGTATGTCATCGATGCACTTTGAATTAAATTAAATGTATATTATAATTGAGTGAGTGGTACTTGAAATGACAGTAGAAACGAATTTTTTTTTTAAATTTCCTATTTTTCTTAGAAATAACTGGACAACGTCAGTAATAACCGCATGTTAGACTTGTTGTATATTGCGTGATGATGATAATGAAATGACCCTACAAAATTCATCTTTAAAGTCTGGATAGATAAGGATCGGAACAGTGATTTCTATGAAAAAATTATAATCTTTTAGTCTGGGTATTCCCTAAACTGTTGAATTGCTGAATTGTTGAATTTTAATGAGCTGTTAACCAGCTGTTCCATACAAAGTCAACTGTCAGAAATTTCAGCAATTCAACAGTCTCGGGGCTGTTAAAAATTTTGGTTTAATTGCTGAAAACTAGAGTTGTTGTCGTTCTCGACTAAAAGTTAGAGGGTAACTCTGGTCAGTTTTAAACATGGAGAAATTGCAATCGTATAAAATATGCAAATAAAGGATATCTGATAGGATGCTGCCTGCTAGCAGTTCTAATAGTTTAGTTTTTTGGCTTATTCTCGGCATTTTCCTTAGTTTTAAATACAATCTTTGCTAAACACAGCCTGGCAATTAGACAATCTGACAAACAGCAGACATCTTAAAATTGATAATTCTACAGGGAACTTTTAGGGTGGTTCCCTTAATTGCTGACATTTTCTGTTGACTTTTTAACAATTCAGCAATTCAACAGTTTAGGGAATACCCTTTAGGGAATAACCGCATGTTACACTTGTTGTGTATTGCGAGATAATGATATTGAAATGACCTTAAAAAATGCATCTATAGAGTCTGGATAGATAAGGATTGCGATCGCATCAGCGATTTTGATGAAAAAGTGATAATCTTTTAGTATAAAGCTAGCCTATGGATTGATTTCAATTCAGTTTGTAGTCTTCTTTTCAAGACAGTGCATTTTTATTTCATTTTTTTTTCGCTATTCAATATATTTACACAAATGAAGATCGAGTTCTTTTGTATATTCTTGTTATATTTGGAGATTTCCCGCGGGGATTGTAAAGTCGAATACAATGTTAAAGAACAATTGGAAATAAGTGCCAATATCTTGCAAGTGTATAATCGAGATCTGGACAATTCTATTAAATGGAAGGAATTGAAAAACGCTAATCTGGACGTCAAGGTGGAATATCACACTGACGAAACCCTCTCTAGAATGGAAAAAATACGCAACTTGATAAACGGAGCGGCCGATAGTTATTTTCTATCTTCACACGAAATCTACGATTGGGCCAGTAGTGTTATTTCAAAATTGACCACCTTCGAAAGCTTGAAAATGGAAAATAGGATTATTGGCAGATTAATCGTCGACATAAGCCAACAAGGGAAAGAAAAAGCTGAGAAATCTATAGAAAAACTCATAATGGTGCGGCAAAAATTCTCCAACGCTAGTGTAGAGTGCAAGAATATAATTCCATATTTTGATATAGATAAACTGATGGAAAGTGATCGTTTTCAAACCAAAATAAGAGATGTCCGAGTAACCGGACACTTAAGTACACTTGGTGGTGCTGCGTTTTTGGGAAGTATAGGGGCTGTCCTTGGAACTCTAGTTTTGCCAGGGCTCGGAACTGCGATTGGTGCAGGAATAGCTGCAGTATCTGCACAGGCTGTAGGTTCAGGGGTTACAGAATTAGTATTCGTTAATATGGTCAAAAAAGAATTGGAGGAAGCGCAAGACTATTTTAAGATATTGTATCCAAGAATCGATAAAGCTGCGGGGCTAATAGATGACGTGGTGCAAGGAGTAAGGGACGAACTTAATAGGGTGACTGATTTGAAGAACGAGGCGGAAAGCGTCATAATTGTAGTTGAGGACAGTCTTAATAAAAATATAAGCCTTGTAGATGATAATGTTAAAGAGTTGCTAGGACAATGCAACCAGTACAAATTGGTACATAGTACTTGATTACTTTTTGAGGAAAATTTAATTTGACTCATGAAGACTCAAGTCATGCATAATAATCAAGAAAAAATTTAAGGATTAAACTTCAAATTGTAAAAGTTTCTTTTAATACACACTCATATGTAAAATTGGAGAGCGGAAGGCATAATAAAATAAAGAAATCAAATCACGCCATTCACTCGCTCCAATTTAGTATAAAAGATCCAAACATGAAAACTATTTTGATTGTTCAACTAACATTTTATTTCAATAAAAAAATTATATATTTTTATTATATATTTTTATTTTTTATTATATATTTTTTTAAATAAATATTCAATGCCAAGCTTAACTTCTTAGCAAATTGTTTTTTTATATTTACACTTATCAGAAAAATATATTTTACATAATTGAGTCGCACATATGAAACATATTGACCCTTTTGCCACAAATAAATATATGCGTGTAAATAGTTTAGTTATAAATTCAATATCAATAAGATATATGTGACACATATATATTTTTAAAAATACATTCCAACAACATATGTATATTCCAGCAAAAGGAGCAGGGCGGTATTTAAAGTACGGTGATACCCTCTGCAAGGGTATAATGAAGACCCAGTGAAAACGCTAAAACATCGGTCCAGACTTTTGTGTGGCCATAAAAATGCGTGAGTTACGTTCGGGCCAAGAGCAGAAATAAGAGCCAGAAGCAGCGGAGACGTCACTCAGTCCGTCAGTCTTTTTGGGGCTCCCAGGTTTTGGGACTCAGCCTGGAGTTTGGCCAAACAAAATGCAAAGCAAATTAAACATTACTTTGCCTGACCTGCCCTCCAATTTTTAAGTACACCGAGAAAAAGTTTTAATTTATTATTAAACAAAAATAATGTGGGTGAGCTCAGTACATCCCAAAAAGCTTTACTATATCCCTTAATGTACCAAATATTTGTTGAGTTGAAAACAAAAATTTTGATTTTACTATTTATCCCCAGTTGGGGGGATTTATCCCCTATATCATATCCTATACATTTTCATATTTCATATCCTTATAATAATTATCATATTTTTTGCCGTGTGGTCATCCTCCTGCACCTCACCACCCCAATTTCCTTTTGTGTCCAAAAAAGCCCTTGGATCCGCCATGGTTTCCATGATGAAGATGATGATGACGAGGTTGCGGCTTTGGCTTTTGGTTTTTGGGTCCGCCGCCGCCACCGCTGCTACGTTTAATGCGCCACGGTGTTACCAAAGTGGCAACGACAGTTGCGGCCATTCACCTCCCGAAAAACCAAAACCAAATATCCGCCCGTCTGTGAGAGCGAGTGGCACACATATGCAGCATACAAAATACAAAATACAAAGTGTGTAAGTCGGGCCCAAAAAGAATGAAATGACCAGGCCATCCCGTCCCATCCGCGGTGTAACCAAGTAAAGCCAAGCTCGCTAGGCCCCCCACCAATACTTGTGCAGGCCCACGTTCGGCGTGTGAGTGCGTTTTGGGCTCCCAAACTTTTACACGGGAAAATATAATACCAAAACTGGGTTAGAAACTATCTATGAAAGTCACACTAAAAGATTACAGCGTTACTTAATCCCAAAACGTATTTGAATTTTGTTATAAAAAACTTGACAAGACCGAAATCTTTCAGAAAGTACCTAAAGGTATGTCTTCTGAATGAATAAATATATTTAAATTCTTAATATATCTTGGAATGCTCTAGATATGAAAGTCACACTAAAAGATTACAACGTTCCTTAATCTCAAAACGTATTTTAAATTCGTTATAAAAACTTGGCAAGTCGGAAGTCTTTCAGAAAGTACCTAAAGGTATGTCTTCTGAATGAATAAATATATTTAAATACTTTAGGATACCTTTAATAAAAAAAAGACTTAAGATATATCTTGGCATGCTGTAGATATGAAAGTCACACTAGAAGATTACAACGTTCCTTAATCTCAAAACGTAGTTTAATTGTGTTATAAAAAACTTGGCAAGTCGGAAGTCTTTCACAAAGTACCTAAAGGTATGTCTTCTGAATGAATAAATATATTTAAATACCTTAGGATACCTTTAATAAAAAAAAAGGTTTAAGATATATCTAGGCACGCTGTAGATTCCTTTCATAATAGTTTTGCATTTCTAAAGAAATGGAAAAAGAATTCAAGTCAAAGATACATAATATATCTTGGCAGACTTTTAGATAGATATATATAAAGGAATTTCAAGATAAAGTTAAACGTTTATTTTAAAACCTTGGACTTTTGTTCTCAGTATACCAATTTTTTGTCGGATTTTGGTTGAGAGTGTGGGTTCTTTTTGACTTTCATTGTCAGTGTGACCGTGCCACAGAAGATTACAGGGCAACACACAAGCAGTTAAGCTCGTTGTAATGGTTTTCGGGGGCGATGGGTGGGGTTTTTGGGCAAACGAGTTCCGCCTTTTTGGCCTGCTTCTCTCGACAGGGCAGAGAAATGATTGACATTGGGCAGGGTCGCCATCAGTCCAGTCTGACATGCTAATGTATAAAGGAGCTTGGCCTGCCGCTCCAAAACAAACAAGCCAAACAACTGAGCTGGGGCGAAAGAGAGAGCAATATGCAGTTAGAAAGAGATGGGTGCATAGATCGCGGCTTAAAACCGGCAAAAGTTCAAGCAAAACAAAATCAGCTGACACCCAAAGAGTAATTACTGGCCTGTAAGAGAGTCTCAGTGTGATTATCGGCTTGTAAGAGAGTGATAGAGAGGAAAGAAAGAGAGGGCCATAGGCCAGGCGAAAGAGACGGCAACAGGAGAGAAGAGAATGCAATGCAACTGGCCTCAGAAATGCGGAAGTGTATGCTACTCATGCATCCGTCGTTCATGTAATGTGAGAAAGAGACGGGGCACATCGATAGGAGGGAGAGGGGCGATATTGAGAGATCAACTGGTTTGCGGCTGTTTGTGTTGGTGTGTTTGTCACTGTTTAGGCAAACATTGTTTATAACTTGTTTATATAAATATTGTTAATTTCGTGCGAGGCCTGCAAACCCAAACTGGCCCCCAACCGGCATCGCTCTCTTCCCTCTCTCTCTCTCTCGCTCTGTCTCTCTATTCCATATCTCTTTTTCCCCATGAAAATCACGGATTTATATAGAGAGCTATTGAAGTCGGCTTACGAATGTGCGAAAGAGAGGGAGGGAGAGGGAGAGGGAGCTCTGGGTGGGCGAGACAGGGAGCGCGAATCGTTAAAAGCGCAATTAATTGCTCAGCACAGCCAATATCAAATCAAAAGCGTTTTAATGAATTGCACAAATTTGTACAGATTGCCGCTGATTTGTCGCACATTGGAAAAGGGGAAGCGAGAAAAACTCAGTCGATGGGTCGAGGTTCAAATTAGAAATACATAAATGTCACAGTGATTCACAAGCGGAAAAAAGATATAGCCCCAGGAAATGGGTTAGGTTCCTGGAAAATCTGATTACCCATAATAAAACAATCTATCATGGCTAAAGAAAATTTCACATGAATCAATCTTAATGATTTAAATTTAGAAAAATAAATAAAAACATTTAATTTTTTTATAACAAAATAAATAAATACATTGAAATGAAATCCGAAAAAGCGGAAAAGCACTACAAGAAAAGTAATATTTCCTCAAGGTAAAAAAGAAAACAGCCTTATGAAGTGGGTTAGCTTCCTAGAAAATTGAACAATGTGAAAAAACGAACTTCACAATGTTAATAATCACTCACGGGGGGACTCACCTATTCCCATTTCTACATCATCGATTATCTAACATGGTTCAGAATCCCTATCATCGGAGAGCGCGCACTCACAACAAATTGGGTATATCATCATTTTATTTATAGCCATCAATTACCATTTATGCATTTCCAATTAGCCTGGTAGTAGGTGCTGGGCCAGCTCCACATAGAAAAAAAGTAAAACCCAGGGACTCCGCCCAGTTGGGCACAAATGCAACATTCACACGTGCAACAAAAGCGGCAGCAAGGCAAAAGCAAAAGCAAAAGCAACAAATGCTGCAACTATGAAAGCATTTTCCAATTCCGATGCATGACATTAGATGCTCTCCCATACACGAAGTTACATATGCATGAAAAGAATCCCAACTGGTAATGAAAATAAAGTGCACGTCGCATGCGGTAATAATAACAATAAAATAAAATAACAAATTACACGCAACACTGCTTTGGCCTGGGACTCTTAACTGGGGCCGACTTGGCCTGCACTGGAAAAAAAGGATTGTAAGTAAAACAGAAAAAAAATTATTAAGTGAAAGAATTGTAGCGATACATCATTATTCCCTTTGTTATCGAGGCGAAATCGGTTAAATTGTAATTCATCATCGATAACTTATCAACACATTTTAACGATAAGTCACTATTCCCTTTGTTATCGAGGCGAAATCGGTTAAATTTTAATTCATCATCGATAACTTATCAACAAATTCTAACAATAAATCCTTACTCCCTTTGTTATCGAGGCGAAATCGGTCAAATTGTAATTCATCATCGATAACTTATCTTATTTTAACGATAAATCATTATTAACCTTTTTATCGAGGCTTAATCGGTTAAATTGTAATTCATTATCGATAACTTATCAACAAATTATCAGCGAATTAGAACTAATGATTTTTTATCGACTTCACTTTCCAACTTAGATACCACCTTTCTTCGAGTGCCTTGCGACTTGAATTTGAGTTCGACTTGAGGTTTGGGACTTGGCCAGGCCAGCGATAATTACGGAGACACGGCAACAAAGGCAATCGAGCCGACTCACTGGAAACTTGGCAGCAGGAGAAGCCGCTGGTGCTGAGAATCGTGTGTCCCCATTTCGAAGAAAGAGCCAGGGATCGGGATCGGGATCGGGAAGGGTTAACCCAACCTGGGGCATAGAAAGCTGAGGCGGCTGTTGCCGTGGCCAAAAAAACAAAAGCCATGAGAGGTTACAGCCAAGGGCAGGGGATCCATCCACTCCCGTCGTCTCGATGAAGCTCCATCTTACAAATTGGCTAAGAGAGCGACCCGTCGCTCTTTGGGCCCGCTGCTCTTGGTTCTAAAGAGCCCGGGTGAAATGTGGCCAACACAGACGGCAAACAAAAACGCACACACAGGCATAAAGCCATGTAGCTTAGTTGTGCAGCTCAGACAATCTGGGTCACATTTTGCCATTGAACCGGTGACGTCAGAGCGGGGCAACGACCGCAAAGCACGACCAGCTACAGCAACAACAACAAGAACAACAGCGACTAGCTACAACAACTAAATGCCAACAACCACAAGAGATCCAAGCAGCCATTGGAAAGCGTGCAGGCAAACATTTTTACAACGACAACTTGGGGCTTGGGGCCCAGCTTCATTTCTGGTTTTCTCCGCTGGCTGATTTGTTGCCCAGCGAGCCAAGTTGTGTGTGTGTGTGTGCTGGTGTAAGTGTGTGAGTGTGTGTGCGACACCAGCCCAACACCCCCCTTCCCGCCCCATCCAGGTGCCACGCCTCCCCCGCCCACAATAGTTCATTAGATGCCATGTGCCATCGTGGCGGAACCAACATGATTTGGCTGCAGACGAAGGAGCAGCAGCACTGGGAAAACACATAAGATAGATATATTTAATAGAATTAAATATAATAACGAACAATAAAATATAATACAAGTAATACTTACAAAATATACAAGTTAGATTTATTTAATTGAACAAAATATATGAAAAGAAACAACAAAATCTTATAAGTATTACTTATTATCATAATAATTTTTATTATAATATCTTACTACTTCCGAAGGTAATTTATATGTTTCACGCATATAGTTTCAATTTCGTGTCTATTATATCATTTAAGAAACTAAATAATTTTGTACATATCATTATTTTATATTAAATAACCAGATGATGAAAAAATGTTAGATGTGTTAGGTTATTTCTTATTCACCCACTTAGCTTGGACTTATCAAAAGATTTATTAGTTGCCATAAAGATATACAGCTAACGAAAATACACTATCAAGTATAAAAAAAAATTTTTACAAAATGATTTGTTAATCCCCAACTATTGTTTCTTTTAGTGTAGCCACGGGAGACTTTCAACTAAATCCAAGAGCCGGCTTTTTGCATTTGAAATGCATTTGACTTTGATGGCTTCGGCGCAGGCGCTGTATTCAATCTTTGCCCCCGAGCCTCTTTTTCCGGGAGTTCTTTCTGCACGGCGGCCCCGGGCAAAAGGTTCTATTTTTAATATGCCCGCGATTAGATAAGCCCCACAGCAACAGCCGAACAACACGACAGCAACAGCAACAGCAGCAGCAGCAACACAAGGCAGTGGCAACAGCAACACGAGTCCGGGGAAAAGGGTCAGAACATAGCCAGCGGAACTACACGGAACTTGGCGCCCCCACCAGCACAGCCGAAATAGCTCAGTTGGGAGAGCGTTAGACTGAAGATCTAAAGGTCCCCGGTTCAATCCCGGGTTTCGGCAACACTTAATTTTTTTATTTTTTTTTCTTGAATAGCGAAAGATATTTGTATTCGAAGCAAATCGAAGTAGTATTTGCTTACAACAAATAATGGGCTTTAAAATTCAACTCGACTGTAAGATACCAGTCAGGAAAGGCTAATTTTCCTCAGACATGTTAAGTTATCAGCCATCGTTGGTTTATTTTAGTTAGCACTTGTATCTCGACTCCAGTTCTCTCAGAACTTATTAGTTTTAGCACAAATTTAATCAATTTTATCAACTTATCATCTGAAAATATCATCAATAATAACTTTTAGAACAAAAAATACATGTGTTATTATGTTTTTTTTAGTTTGAGGTGAATTTCTTGAAGTGAATGTAGTTTCCCAAACTTTTTGCCTTTGTTTTCTTAAAATTAAATATTTTTTTATTAAGAATATTGCTTACCTCTAAAAATTGAGAAAAGGAAGCCAATGCATTAAAATGTAATAATAAAAAAAAAACAAAAAAAGTTAAGTGTTGCCGAAACCCGGGATTGAACCGGGGACCTTTAGATCTTCAGTCTAACGCTCTCCCAACTGAGCTATTTCGGCGCTGTGACGGTGGAGGCCCCAAGTGCAAACTCGTCCGGCCTGATATATTCTATCCCATTTCCCCATCGGTCTGTTTTTTTCTGCTGTTGCTGTGGGGTCTATCTAATCGCGAGAATATGAAAATAAAAACACTTCTGGTCAAGATTATTATAATCAATAATCAAGAATGTATTATAATAATAATAACAACTACATTTCAATCGTTAAAAACTTAACAAATATTGTCAAAAAACTATAGACACATGCATTTAAGATCATTGAAATGCATTTAACTGCTCTTTAAATGCGGGATTTGGCCTTGTCCCATAGACCCTATAGGGTCATTCATGTCCAGTGGCATGTGGCTGTCAATCAAGCGGCGTTCGCAAAATTAAACTAAGCCGGCGCAGCCAATGCTGACCTGGCCGGCGGAACAATAGACAGCAAGATGGTCAGGATGGTCAGGATGGCCTGGATGAAAGGTGCGGATTAAGCTAGATAATGGGCACGACGACTCAATCAAACAGCAGGATAAACGGCCCAAGGCCGGTGAAAAGTGAAAAGAGGGAAATGCAAATCGCATTATTAACGCAGCCATTGACACATTGGACCTTGGCTAGAAACAGACGACCAAGGACCCGAGGACCATTGTCCAGTTGACTGATACGGTCCACTCCCGGATAAAGCAAAAGTGTGACGAATGCGCTGACAACAATTAAGAGTTTTGGAAAAGGTGGTCGCCAGGTAGGAACACCTTCAAGTGGACAACTGATTGAGGCTACCAGGGAGCTGCCGTGGGGGCGTGATGATGGATTCAGCCCGGCAGCTGCAAAGTACGGAGCAATATGCAAAGGATCTGGGCCGGAATTGAATCCAATCTCGTTCCGGCGGTGTCCAACAACAGCTGCCAAGTGGAGGACGCGTGCTAGGCGACCACAAAAGCCATTGACTCGTCCTGAAAGGGAATCGAATGGAGAGATTGCCCCGGCCTACGCCCAGAATATCGCATATCCGTTTGGCATAAAAAACCAAATCCTCCATGGCAACTGGCACGCACCACATGGCGCCCCTCGGTATCTTTTGCATACAAAAAAACCCTAAGAAAAAACTGAGAGTCTCGGGTTTTTTCCATAATTTCATTGTTATTTTTTTTATTGAAAGTGAAAGATGGTAGGAGGCACCCTCAAATTGCAGCAGCCAGGAAGTGTGGCAGCCGCGAAAAAAAACCTTAAGTCGAGAACAAGAGAGCCCAAAAAAAAGTGAAAAGATCCTTTCGAATCTGCGGTCGGGGTGCACATTGTCTATAGCATAGGCTCAGGTTTTTTATGAGGCTGCCTATCAAGGAAATCATTTGCTCCTGTCTTTGTTTGTCTATACACTTGAAAAAAAAATAATACCCAACAGGAAATTAATTTTAAATAAATACGGTGAATTGATTTTTGATTGAATTTTAACTTTAATTTTCTATAAGAAGTTTATGACTATGAATTTTATTTAATAAATAATCCATTAAAATAAAACCGTTTATATATTTAAAACATTTTTATTATTTTATAACTATGAACTTCATTTAATAAACCATCCACTAAAATAATCGCGTTTATATAATTAAAACATTTTTATAATTTTTCAATTAGTTTTAAAAGTACTTTACCAGATTGTTATGCAGTTTATTTGTATATCAGTGTACAAATTAATAATTACATAAAAGAAAATTATTATTATTACGTAAAAAAGCTGAAATCCGATAGTCATCACTCTAGAAATAATACTCTTAAATTAATTTTTAAGACTGCAATTTTTTTCCCTTTTTAATATATTTTTCTTCAGTGCACACACAGAAAAAACAGCAGCCTTTGAGGTTGTTTTGTTCCACTTTTTTGTATGCTAAGCAAGTTCCCTTGAGGGTGCGTCTGCAGCGCCTTCCACTCTCGATTTCGTTGAGGGCCCAGAGTCGGGGAGACAGTCGGATTCGGATTCCGATTCCGAGGCCCTCGAACAGATGCGCTTAGAATTTAGAAATATGCAAACTTGTATCAGGGCCGCAGCGATTTGGGAGCGTGGAAGGCGTCTTGGGATCCCAACGCCACCCCGCACACACATTACATGCGATGTCTGTAAGGGTTGGCCGCTAAGCACAGCGACTAAGTTGCCGTAAGGGGTGACATGTAAATTTTTGGTAGATTTGTAGTACGAATTCCTGTAAAAGGTACTAGGCTTCCAGCCATGGGCAGCCCAACAACATTGTACCTCAACTTACAGAACCCCCAACAATCTCAGCAATCGGGGTGGGGGTCCCTGGCACCAAACAACCCCCGTGGCGCTCGTTTACACTATGTAGCAATCTGATTTTTCATTACAAAGTACTCACCAACACTATGATAAAAAAAAAGCTCTCGGGGGTGGTCTTCACAGTGGAGCAATATCGAAATTATGGGATATTATAATGTTATTTATATTAAATATTTATATAATTTGATCAATCAATACTAAAGAATCTAAGGAAAACCATTTTTAAGAAACCATTTAGGGACACTAATTATTCTCCATAAAACGATATTTTGTGCGACGGACATGATTATATTTTTGAAGTATTTTATGAACTTAATAAAGGGATGCTTTCTTTATAAGACGAAATGGCAAAGCTTTGAGATTCTTTAAGATTGCCAAACCTTATGGTAATGGTTTATGGTTTTTCATGTAGTTTTTGTTACTTTGAATATTAAAATATATAAAAATATTCTACAAAACATAATTCTTAATCCCCAATTCACTGTTCTTTAATGCGCAGCGAGAATCGTGCTCCCCTAGGCATTCCCAGTACTTTCTCTCCACTCTCTTAACGGCTGCGCAGTTGACGAGTCCTTCGATGGGGAGTCCTGCTGTGGAATGCGTACACCTCCTAGCAAATACTGTTCTCCCGCTACCAGAATCTACAATATTTCTTTTTCTCCATCGGAATGCGACGCCCACGCAAACGTTAATTTAGGCGCCAAGTTTGTCGCGCCGCGTGTGTGCATTGATAATATATGCAGACGCTCCCTCACGTGGCAGGGACATAAAAATTTCTTATCATTATCGTAAGGGTAATAGGCAACCAAAGTTGGCCAGTAAGTCGGGGGCGTTGGTGGGAGTGGGCTAAATAGAAAAAAAATGCAGCAGCGAAAGAGAGATTTTCCGGCATTACTGCAGGCATTCATAACTTGTGCTCGAGCCAAGAACCCCAACAAAATTCTTGGCATTGCGCATGTCCTGCCAGGAATTAGAACCACCTCTTGAGAGACCTGCTCTCCTGGTCAAAATCGACGCCGACAAGTTGACTGTTTTCGCATTAAAATGCCAGATTTATTGCCCCAGAGCGAGAGGTCTTCTAATGCCGCCTCTAAACACGCTCTCGGTGGCATTTTCTTTTTCTAACATTTCTATGGGAAATATCTGGCCAACAGGCGGCGAGAATTCCTAGATGGGGATTGGAATGCGGTGACTTTTGGCTCGAAAGCGTCTGGGCCATCTGGGCCGTCTGGGCTCTCTGGCTCCTTCTGTTGGCCTGACAACGTGTGACGAAAATGGAAATTTTCTAATGGCCGCCCACGCGCCCGCCTTTTTGTTGCCGAAAATTTCGCTTCCGGCCTTCCGGATCGAATCGGAGTTCTTGGCCGGGCTGCGAGCCTGTTCGAATGGGCCAGAAGATTGATGACTTGACGTTTTAATGACGTGCTAAATGCCCATAAAAGTCAACGACAGCGCTGGCCCTCTTTTTTTAGCATGCGACTCTTCGATTTTTCTTTTTTTTTATTTTTCCTTCAACGGGCGCATCACACACAGATTTTTTATCTGAAAACACATGTCTTTGGGCCTGCAAGCCTGCTCGTTTCAGCTCGAAAACATTTTTTTAAAGCCACTCAAAGCGGTGCAGCACTCACACACACACTCACACATGGGGGAAAGGTGGCCGAGATAGGACTCATTTGCCATTGCCTACTTTAGAGGGTTAAGTGGTGCCCCGCTTTATGAGCTCAAGTTTATTGGCAAGTTTATACTCCGAGGTATATTTATATAATATACCCATACTGGTAGGGGATTTTTATGGTTCGCTTGTTGCGAACAGCTGGGCACCTGGTCCCATAGAGCCACAAGTTGGCACTTTAAGATGCGGCGCCATTTTGAAACTTTTGCTGGCATTTAAAACTTGGCTCACGCGGCGTATGCGCAACTTTGCCCTGCACTCCGCCATTCCTGGGTTGGCAAAGTATCCTGCGGGATTTCGCCTGGTTGACAATTCCTGGTTGCCGTGTGCGGCACATGCAACGGATCAATAGCCCGTTCGGCCACGCCCGTCGAATGTTTTGGCTTGGAATGTGCGATATACAGACGGATATCGGGGGATTCGATGCCACAAAACGGGGCAAACATGCCACACATGCGGAACTGATGCATTTTCATTTACCAGGCGATCAGGGCTTCGAAACCGGAAGTGGATACCTAAGCACACTTCCGCTTTGCCAGGCACACCACATTCCAGTGACTTTTCTTACGTTCTGATGCCCTGGCACCCAGGCGTTCTAACTGTCGCCCTGGCCAATGTTGCCAAGGGGCCATGATGGCCATGGGCTCCAAAAAAAAAGGAGGAAAGGTAACAATAAATATGTGTTTGTGCTTACAAAATATTTCGAATTATTTCGGCAACACTTTGAGTCACATTTTTCGGGGTCACGTCATCGGTTTGGAATGCGCTGCTGCCACTTTTTGGTGGCATCTGCTGGCCTAATGACGGTATTCCTCCGCCGGCTCCAAAAATTCTTTTGACTTTCGCCCGGGTGGCAAATGAAAGCGGGGAAAATCCCTGGAATTCGTCCACCTATTTCACCATTCTCAGCGCCCGACTCTCGACGGCAGCGAGGGTTACTTTCACTTACTGTGACAGCCGATTTGCGACCCTTAACTTTTTCCGCTTTTGGGGTAGTTTATACGCTCCATGTGCATGTGCGGCGAAAAAAATTGCTTGTTATTTGTTGGGGGGCGGAGTGGAGCTGCTTAGCTTTTTTCGCCGGCGGTTTGGGCAGCTTCTTAACTTGGCTTAGACGCCTCACATGTGTAGTTTTCAAATGCCAAGAGCGCAGGACACTTTCGCTTTCCACACAAACACATGTGAGAGCCAGCCGGAGAGAGAGCCAAGGGATTGGATTTCCCAACTATTTTCCGGTAGTGAAAAAGAATGGCCAACTGAGATAGTTGCTTGTCCTTCTTGCAACTTCTGTTGGCCTGATAACCTGGTATGGTAATACTGTTAGTTTTGAAACACTATAGTTTCGTAGTTTTAGTTATAACAGTAATCGCCACCCACGCCCACATCCCATGGCGATGTGTGTGTGTAGTTTTATCTGCAGACATAAGGGATTTAGTCGGAATTCCAGCGCGATTGCTGTTCGCCTTGTTGGAATATACGAAAAAATCCATTATTATGAGCGCCAACTCCTGCGGCAGGAGTCGATTGGCTCCTGTCGCGCACCTGTCGCCGTTGCGGCTGCCAAAGATTGCATAATTTACCTGGCCCCAACAGGCAACCAGGAAACCCAGCCGCACATTTTAGTACCCACCCGCAGGTGTCACAGCTCGCAAATACCGGGCGAAAAAAAAGGGCACGCCCCTGGAAAAGGTAACAAATTCTAATACCTTTGAGCTGGCAGCGCCTAGGGTTGCGTCCGCGTTAGAAATTTCTAAGCGAGAATTTCAATATTAGAAGCTATCCGGCGCCGAGGACCCGCAGCAGGCGTTGGTATGCATTAGCACAGTTAGATGTGCCAGCCACGCCAGCTATGCGCATGACACACAACACCGGCCAAAAGCCACCCATCCACCACCCACATACCATCCCCGAACACCCACCACCCACCAGCGGGTTCAAAAATCTCAAACCTCCGTCTAAGGGAAGATATGGGGCTGTACATATGAGCTCCACCCGCAGAAAATATTAAACAAATTTTATAGTTCTCTCTAAGAAATAATAATTAGTAAATAAGATTGCTTAGCACTCCAATTAAATTTTGTTTATATAGCGGAAGTTTATATATTTTTAAATATTTAAACAAAACCGATTAATGAATTCCTAATAAAAAGGAGTATAGTTCACATTTACTAAATTGCCTAAGTACTTTATAAGTAAGTACCTATAAGTACCCTAATATTGATCTATGTTTAAAGTTTAAGAGTGATGATGAAATATATATAATATATGAGTGACTTTATGTAAATATTTTCAAAGATGTTTTTTTATTTTATCCCTATTAAATAAAAAAAAAATTAATAATTGTTTTATTTAGCTAATATTAGGATTAAAAACTATATTCCTAATATATTTATAAAAGCAAAATAAAAGAATTAAATTCAAGTTTTAAGACTAAGGACTCTGACCATCTTTTAAAACCAACTATTCAAGTAAGCACATCACTTAAACCGAATTTAAGTGTACTTACAATAATAGGTATTATTACAATGCTAAACCTTTTTTTATTTTTCTCAGTGAAGGTGTCATGAGCGGGCCATTGAGTGCGCTTAACCGTTTACGGTAAATAATATTCAACAAAGCGACAAAAAACCGAAAAAAAGCGAGTCAAACACACATAAACACCGGCGGAGGACACCTCCTGTTGCGCCGGGGGAGCAGCATTCCGGCGGCCTGCTCCTGTCCGCTGGCAGCCTGTTCAAAATGAATTTCTGGAGCTTTGAAGATTACGGACTCACTCGGGAGACGCTTTGATGTCGTACCGCTGAGCATGCTCAAGTCGGCGCTCTCGAGGCTTAATTAGTTTAAGAGGATCAAAGCGGGCTTGAAGTGCTTGCCGGGGCCAAAACGCCCGGCGGACGAGTGGCGCACAAGTTGCATTTAAAGGATACGCCAACAGGCGAGCAGCAGTGCCCAGTTGGTGGTTGTCAAATGGGTCGAAACGGGGCAAAATCGAATGGCAGAGGGGTCACAAAAAAGAATAACAAAATTCCTGAACCCAGAGAGGAGTGAAAATAAAATTGATAAAATGCCATAAATAAATTGCTGGTCAGCAAGGCACACACAAGAACACACACGGCATGTGGCATGTGGCTTACAGCCAATCCAACAACTGTATCTGTGTCTGCACTGTATCCTGCGAGTGTCCTTCAGCTGTGTGAGTGTCCTGTATTTGGCAGATACATGTGCCTAGCATGTATCTGTGTATCTGTGGCATGTATTTAATGAACTGGCAACTGGCAACATGTGTAGCATATTATTTACACAATTTAATGTATTTAAATGCAATTCCTTGCCAGACCCCCGCCTACGCCCCTGGCACCCACACATGTGCAGCGTGGCAAGGGGTCGCCACCAACACCAATGCACTGATGTAAGTATATGAAATGTGAATAGGTTCGCAGGATGTGAGCACAAGTGCCGCTGCGGAGTTTGCCAGGGGTGTGGGCTCTTCGGGGGGTTCCCAGGGGTCCAGGGGTTCAGGGGCTCAGAGGTTCAGCGGGTTCAGGGGGTTCAAGGGGGTTCAGGGGGTGGCAGCTATCATCATCATCGTCATCGTCGCCGGCAGCGAGAGTCCAAGGAGGGGTAGAGCCACCCCATGTCGACACATCCGCCCCTGTTGTTCCACATTGTTTTCGCCCCGTGTCTGTCTGAATGTGTGCGCCCTGTACAGGCCCCACTTTGGATTTTTTCTCGCTTTTTCCTTGTGTTTGTTCGGCCGGGGTACACATATTTATGTGTAGTACATATGTTTAGATTTGTTATTCATGCCATGTAATGGAGACAGCTGAGCTCTCTATCTATATCCACCCCCCGCCCTGTGGGTAAATGGCATTATGTGCTCCGTACATGGGCCTCTGGATTACCCAACCGGGCCAGTGCCGACCTAAACCTAAACCCAACCCAAACCCAATTGTCCTCCCATGTAACCCACTTGCGTGTTTGCAGGAGCAGGAGCTTCCATAGACACTGATTGTTCTGCTGGGCTCCTGAAGTGGCCAAAAGGAGTGGGGCAGTCAAGTCATGGTGGTTCCTGGGAAGGTGACCAGGTTGCGAGCCAAGTGCTCATGATTTACTGAAAGGTGGCCTTATTTTGGAACTTTGGCAGGGGTACCAACACTAACTATTTAACCTGTGATAACTCAAAGATATAAAACAATTTTCTAAAACAAGGAGTTTGGTAAGGTTCCAAGGAAACCAACTAACATTTCCTGTTTCTGCATGTACAAAATACTTATGTAAAACACAATTTGTTCATTAAAATTGCCTAAATAATTTATGTAAGTACTTTTAAAATTTAAAATTTTCATAGGATCTAAAAAATTCATAATATGAACAGTTCCCTATCTACCTATAAAATTTTTCTAAGAGTTTTGATGGCCTGGAAATGCACTTCAATTAAATGGATCCCCGCGGAACTCGCGTCAGTGGCCCAAATCGTTAGAGCCAAATGCGCAGGCTTTCACTTTCGTTTCATTCGCTCGCCGGCATCAATAATAAAGCCATTTGGCTGCTAAACGTTCCGCTAAATGTTTGCCATAAAGCGGCGCCAACGTCATAAAACCCAAGCAGATACCAACTAGAATAGTAGGTAGTACGGGTAGGGAGAGATGGGAAATGGGGACTGTAACTGGGAAGCGAGGTGGTATATAGGTGGCATAGGTATCGTGGAGAGGAGCAAGTTCAAAAACCCCACGACACGACGACTATCATTGTGTTGAGTGCGGCTATATCTGGGTTTATTGTACTTTAGGCGTGCAGAGTTGCCAGCAGCTCTAATTGCGGCTCAGTGTGCGTGAGTTAGTACGAGTATCTGGGCGATGGGGTACAAGTATATGTATCTAAGTATCTGGCAGATACTCGGCCGTGAGGTGGTGGCATGATGTGCCCGTGATGTCTAGGAAAATGCATCGCCATCGCCATCGCCACACTGTCCACAGCAGATCTAATTGTTTGTCGTACTCGTACTCACATTAGTACCCTAGTATCCGTATCTGTGTGACTCGGCCGGAACTGGTGTGTGTGTGCCTCCTATATCTCGTTCATGTTTGCTATAATTTTTTGACGCTTGAGTTAAATTTCAAAACATCAACGTCTGCGTTCCAGCTCACAGCACTCTCCGTTTCCATAAGTTTGGAGTAGGGTACGATGGGTATAAGGGGCTTATTATGTTAAAGTAACCTTTGTTCAAAAAATAATCTTAAAAAGTATATAATTAACTTAGAATGTCTTAGATTACTTACACATATTAATAAGAACTAAATCAATAATATTATTCATATAAAAAGCATTACAGCGATATATATGATAACATATGTATGATAAGATATCATACTAATATATGTTTTGACATTACCTATGAAAACTATTTTATTATTTTTTAATTTTTTGGAATGTTTAATGATAATAATCTGTAATAAAAAAATGTTTAAGATAGAAAACTGAAAATAAAAATTTTATATAAATTCAAAAACATTAATATTAATTATTTTCACTTCCATTCCTATTCTCTTTGGTAGACTCCAGTCTTTAAAGAGCACTGAATATTCGAACCCTCCCCTCGGACCATCCGCACTTGCTGCGATTGTTAATGAGGAAGGAAATCGCTCTAATTGGATGTCAACAAACATATTAAACGCGAGCCGCGAGCGTCTGTGATACGAGTGTATTATTGCATTCGCTTTCCCGGTACTCGCCACTCGCGATTTTCCCCCTGCGGAAGCCCCCTTTTCGGGGGCTCAGCTCCCCCAGATTCAAATTCAGATTCCCCAGTACCGATTGTGTGGGCAGTCAGTCAGTTTCCGGAAACTTTTTCGCGATAAGTTAATTGTATCTGTCGTCTGCAGCCGAATCGCTGTCGCGAATGGCCCGCAAAATACAAGGTTTAATTGAGAGAAATTGAGACTGCAATCGCGGCTCAAGCCATAGGCAAAAGGCCACTTATTGATATATCCGGACTGCTGACTGCTGACTTCTGACTGCCGACTGCCAGCCAGCAAACAAGTTGCCAACTTGCAGATGGCGAGAGCTGCCGCCGGGGAGGCAAATCACATTTCTCTGCGAGTTCATTCAACCTCGCCCCAGTGAACTTAGCTGAGGTTATTTTTACCTCCAAGCAACAGCCTCCGCCGCCTCCACCTCCTCCTCACCGGATCCCCATTTCCCATTTACCATTCCTTCTCCCCAGAAAAAGCCACCTAGGCCAACTGGTCGGTTGCAACTGGTCTGGTCTCTTGCTCGGGCGAAACTTGGCTGGTTGGCTGGAGACCAAGTCTCCGGTCTCCCGAGGCACACCAGATTTATAGGGCCCGCGGCTATGCACTGAGAGAAATGACCACACAAAAAAGAAAGAATCTTGACACTAAATCTAAACTATATGTATCAAAGAGACAGTTATCTTTTTATAATAAATAATCTTTATAAAGTTTCTAACTCAATATGACATTATTAATGGTCATAACGTTATAACACTATATTATTTTCTATTCCTAACATCAAATATTGATTATGATTATTATTATGAAATAATTATGAAATCCTTAACTCAATATGACATTATTGATGGTTATTGATGGTTATTATGTTACCATACCATTGGTCATACCATTGATGCTATTATAATACTATATTATTTTCTTTTTCTAAAATCAAATTTTAATATGACATTTTAATCTTTTTAGAATGAAAACCACATACCTAATCATCTTTCCAGCTGAAAAATCTAAATGTTAACATCAGATTACAATAAGAACTACCTTATAGGTTATTAAGGATAAGAAGTATTGGCCATCAAAAGCACTACTCAATATCTGAAGTAGGTACTTTAAAAACAACGCAACAGAAATGTTTTTAACGAAAAAATCCTAATACAACTAGATTATATATACACCTAACCACTTATAGTACCGAAACGTGCAACGCCAAGAAAATGTATTAAATGCTTGCCGTAACATTATTTTATAAGATCACGTAAATGCTTTATAAGTCGAATTCAGCAACTCGGTAAAATTTATTATTTATTTATTTCAAGCCTGATCAATTCAGGCTTAAAATAAAGATCTATTCATCAGCTTGTGCCAGAAAAGAGCGCAATAGGCATGTCCCAATCACCATTCAAAATTAAATCCGCGATGCTCCTGATTTCTGCGACCTGTTCGCTTATGCAGGTGCCTGATTTTTTTCTGAGTGCATGGGGCTTTTGCTCATTTTATGTTTTGCTTGACTGCAGTTTCTGGTTGCTGTTGCTGCTCGAGTTGATGTTGCATGTGCTGCTGGCTGCTTTGCTTCCTTATTGGGTGAAAATCGCGACGAAGCCATGGGGAAGTCATTTTTGATTGCCAACAGATTGATTTGTCATTTTATGCCCCACTCCCCTTTCAGTTATTATCCACCCCCTCGAGAAGGCCACCGTCCTCGGGCTTTCGTAATCCAAAAAGATATTCCCATTCAGAAGGCGGCGCCTTTGTTATGCATGCAATTCGATGCATTGATCTAATGGCCATTGACAGGCGCAACTGATAAATTATGAAATCAATAACAAAGCTGTAATAAGAGCGCGGACAAGGTTCATAGTTGGCATGCATAGAATACGCGCACGCACTCTCCATCTTCATCTCCATTTTCCAGCTACTTGGATACATGGATACTTGGATACCCGAACACCCCACAAACTGCACGATAATTGCAATTACAATCACAGTCGCCGATTGTCACATATGCAAATCGTTTGGGAATTTCCATAGAACTCCGCCCGACCATTTCCATATCGAAGGCGCTGTCGTTGATTGATAGCTCAGAATCAGAGGCAATTGTTGTTTTCCTACCCTGATAGAAGGTAGAAATGATATGGTCATCTATGGGAAAATCATGTATAAATTGTAACTAATATTAAAATACAAATCAAAAGTGTATCATGATACAATACGTTCTTTCAAAATCACAAATCCCATTTAGTTTACTCTAAGACAGAAAAGATTTTGGTGTATCCAATGGATTGCTAGTTCCCTCTTCTGATTTTTTATTGGATTAGCACTTCAAAAATGAATATTCAAAATGGAAAATCAACTCAGATGATCAAAAGTTCCGATCACTAGGGTATTTCGAACTTCGATGGCCAAAGATAGACTTTCTATCCGCTTGTTTTTCTTGCTGCCGGGCTCTGTTTTCATAAATAATTTTGCGTAAGCTGCGCCAACACATGGTGAAAGATGCCAAGACTGCTTACGTGCCAGCGAGCAGCATTCAGTGGTGGCCACCACATCCACATCTCGATACTGCAAAACTCAGATACCGAGATACTCCGATACTCAGGAGGAGTATCTGCAAGATACGCGGCTGATGCGCAAGCAGGCCAATGACCGTTTGACCGCTGTGTAATGATCAACAGTCCGTATGTGCCGTATAGAATGGAGTATGCCATGGTATATGCCGCATCCATATGCAGATTCTTATGCACCGCCCGTGGATTTTCCGCTCATATTGGTGCCATTAACGGAGAACGACCCCAACAGAACAGCCGGCGACTTACCTAATATCCTGGCCCGTTCTTTCATTCATTTCATTTCGGCAATTGCCGTTGCCGTTGGCCGAAAGACAAACAAGCAAAGTATCCGTGGGATTTGCATTCGGAGTCACTGCGTCAGTGCGTCTGTTATGAACCGATCGATAGGTCGATTTAGCATATTCAATTCCCCGATCCGATGCCGAGTGTTTAACAAGCGAAATGCGGGGACTGGGATTCCAATTCGGTGGCAGTGCGTTGGGTGTTTGGAAATCGAGGAAAAGTTCCATCACAGTCACGTTTACTTGATCAAATTCGTTGACCGAATCTGGAGTAAAAGTTCACCCAGTAATTTATACTGGTGCCGCCGGGCACGTGGATCACAACAATCTTGGGCAGTCGTTGCCCTGGTCAGGATTCTTGGAAAACAAGAATACGAAATGGGATAGCTACAAGGGCATGTCACTACCAATCTTTGATCGAAAAAATAATATAGAACTGAATGAAATCTTTACAGGAAAAGGATAATAAAGATCTAAAATAGTCGCTTAACTAAATTTTAAAAATAACAATATAATAACCCTTAGGTATGTTCTAGATGTATTAGAAAATCTTTTTTATCTGATAAAATAAGCCAACGTATCCCTGCAAAACGGATTACAACGAAGGTAGTCTTACTGTTCTTAAGAAGTCAAATATCTAAATGGGTTTTCTGTACATCTTGGCTTCCCAAGAAAATATGGCCAACCCCTATTTGGTTCAACTGGACTAAGAACTTTGAGTTACTTACCTTTGCACGATTTATCCCATGGCTCATTAAAAGTGTCAAGCAATTTCAGCCAGTTTGGTGAATTGGCCAGGCCAAAGAAGTGGCCATTTATCATTCAGCAACAGAGCCAGTTTAAGCCCAAAAGCACGAATGTTCAAACTGTCAACGCGGCAGCAACAAACAACACAAAAAGTAAGCAACTATAACAAGTTTTTGCCATTGCAATGGCAATTTATGAATAGCAAACAAACCGAAAAAAACTGCAACATTGCATGGCCAAGTCCAAGAGCAAGAAAATTCAGCGGAAAATACTGTTAAGTGTGCACAAACCGAAATAAACAACGAACATTGACCCAAATTTTAACCTATCTCCAAGACCGTTTGGAGGTTTTTCTTGAAGTCTGGGCCCTCGGCAAACATTGCATAAGTCTGGGTAAACGTATGTTGGCTCAAAACCGCATCAGCAGCCGTCCTGGGCCGCCTAAAAAATATTAAATTGATCGAATTACAAAGCAAAGGCGGCAGGGAAAGTGAACGAGGGGGAAAACTCACCGACTGACAGTTGTGCCAACAAATGTTTTGGATGTGGCACGTGGCGCGTTCGGGAAAACAAAAGGTGCAAAACGGAAAGGAAAACGAAAACCCAAACGATGCATAACGAATTCGTTAATAAAAAAGCAAAAACTGTTTGGAAAGTGAAAACCCAGAAGCGGAAGCGCCAAAATGCAGCGAGGATGATGCGCATCCGGGGCAACACTCAAAAAGGTAAATTTCGCTTTGGGGATCCCACGCCAGGTAAGTCAAATAGACTAACGGAAAACTCCAGACCGAATGACCCAGGCCACATAAGGTTAATGGACCCCAAGAGTTTTTCCTGCAGAAGAAAACTACAGCTGTATATTACTATCCTCAGAGATCTCTTCAAATATAATAAAACCAAATTGTATGTATTTTCTTTTGGATATTTGTAGTACATAGAAAGACTTATCTATGATTGTTTTAATTATTATTCAATAATAACTACTTATGGCATGTCTTAAAACGTAATAAAATAGAACCAGTTCAAACTTGTTATTAGATTAACAATACACATATCATATAATCAATAATTGACCATTATAATGAATTATCTTTAAAATCAAGCAACAAAATGTGTTTATTTCTATATCATGATAAGTAGTTGCCCCATAAAAAACTATTTATTCCAATTACCTATAAGGTTTTAAATAAGTATAGGTATTAAAACCATCTAGAAATCAAAGAATATTGATAATATGAAGAATGAATAAGTGGTTTTAAGTGGGGGACAATTAGAGATTTTTTCAATTTTCAAGGTCTCGATTCAATTCATTATAGGTCCTAAGTCCCCTTTCTTTAACAAGCCCGTGCCAAGGGCTGTGGCGATCATCTTACACCATCCCAATCTCGAAGGGAGTCCCGATTCCGGCCCGTGCCAAAGGGTTGCATCCCCCGCTCGTGCCGAGCAGCCGTCCTTCAGTCGAATATTTTGTACCCTGCCGGAAGTCCCAGTGGCACTCCTCGGATGCCTCGCTTGTTTTCGAGTTTTTTACGTCGTTGTAATAAAACGAAAGGATTTATATTTCCTATTGTGCGACAGATGACACACCTTGTAATCGGCCTTCTGTTGGCCCCGCCAGCTGACTTGGACACGGAGCAATTTTTGGGTTAAAAATATGGGAAAAATCGAGACGTTCTGCGACACCTCGGTGCAGTATCTCATTTTTTGTCGCATCTCGGCGGTCCTTTGTGAGTGGACCTGCCTCCGGTGTCGCATTTCGCGGAAGCACCCGTCGGTGGGTCGGCCTGCTGACTCATGCCGAGCGTTTATCCTTTTTATGAGTCGGCAGTTGCGGCTTAAGCCTTTTGAGCCGCTTTCAGCCCGGCTTAGGCTACCACAAATGTCACGTAAAGTGGGCAGTGCCGTCGCGCCGCCGGCTCAAAGACCATTAATTTGGGACTTATGCCACATAAGGATATTAGCATTTTGGCAAGGATCCTTAGCGTCTTTGTTTGACCAAGCGGCGACAGCAGTAATCTTTGGTTAACATCTATATTTGCTTGTTTTTCGGAAAAGCGGGTAAAGGAAATGGTCAATGGCACATTATATTTAATGAAGATTAGGCAAAGGTCTATTTATCAACTTGTCTTTATATATGTAAACCTTTTGAAACAACTACACTATGTCAATTTTAAGATAATCTTCAAAAACATAGTCTTCTGAATTTTATAATATTAAAATAGGTAAATTGTAAGGTTATAAAATTCGGATTTTCGAATTTAGTATGGGCTTACAATAGAAACGATCAAAATATTATGTAAGTTCCTATTAAAAATTTCTCTGAAATATCACAAAGAATTCTTTAATTGGATATTATATTAAATTTTTGGATTATTTAGTGCTTTTCACAAATATTAAGAAACGCCATCTATCGAAAAAGTTAAAAGCGTAACAAATAATTTTATATTTAAAGAACTATCTTCTTTTAGGAAAAAGAGTTCCTTAGTTAGAACTCTTAGTTTTTGGGTGTATTTCGCTGAGACTAAGCGAATTTGGTCGGGAGATATACCTCAATTAGGCCCCTAAAGAAGGTGGAGTCTGCTGTCTTAGGATCACAGATCGGAAAGCGAAGGACCAATGGAATTCCAGGATAGTTCCTACCTGAGTTCCCCCGACACACACACACGCGCCCAGGAGCCTCTCACACACAGACACCTCACACACGCACACTCACCTGGACGTGCGAGCATAACGAGGGCACTCGATCAGAAACAGCTGTTTCGTGAATGAAATCCAGGTGGGTGTGAGCAGAGCGAGAGCGAGAGAGCGCGCTCTACCTGGAAATGAATGAAAACACGACCATCTCCCCACTCGCTCTCTCCCACTCGGCTAAGAGAGATGTGCCCATTAAGAGCGGCGCACCTGCCGTCTATCGCTCTCTTTTGCACTCGCTCCCGCTCTCGGAGCTCTCGACTGCGACGCCGGCAGCGCCGTCGAGCCGGCCGAGCATTTAAGCTTACGACTTGACGAAAATCAAATCAAAAGATCGACAACATTCGACGAGTGCAGATCACCAGCTCACCAGCTCAAAACATCTGAAATATCAGACAACCCAGAGAACTAAACTCGCAAAGTCCGCAGATTTTCACGCAAACCCTTCAAGATTTTCCGTGTAGTTTTCCAAAAAATATAAACAATTCATCATCATATTAATAAACAATAAAATTAAGTGTCAGTGACTTTTGAACACAGAAAATACACACCCAAACGTGACTGTATAATCAGCCAAGAAACCCAACAACTGGTGGTGATAATAAAAGAACTTACAACAACAGCGACGAGAACCAGTATAAAGTTCAATATCGCGTTGATTCAAATTAAACAAAGGAGAATCGACAGCAGCAGCAGCAGCAGCCACAAAAAGCCAGCTCGGTTTTGTCATTCAAGTATTTTTGGTCAATACACGGCATACGAAATGGCAGCCTACTTGGACCCCACTGGCCAGTACTAACGAAGCTATCCAGAGATATTGTTAAACATCTTTAAAGATTCGCAATAAATCAAAGATCTTCGCCATGGCCGCCTATCTGGATCCCACTGGTCAGTACTGAAGAAGAAGGAGCATACGTATATCTTGAGTTCCTATCCGAAAGTTATCAAGAAAAAGTATCAAAATGTCGCTCGATTTGGACCCTACTGGCACCTACTAAGGATCCCTCGAAGGAAACCTTTTTAGCCAAGCAAACAGGGCTAAATATTGCAAGAGATACTATCATATCTTCAAAAGAAACCCCCAAAAACACATCTATACAAAATGCTGGACCCCACTGGAACCTATCGGCGACCCCGCGACTCGCAAGACAGCCGCCAAAAGAGGCGACAGGACTGTCTAGATCCCACCGGGCAGTACTGATCCAACCCCATACCCGACTGGAGAGCCCCATAACGCCCGTGCCTTATCCAAAAATTCTGGGCATGATTGGGGGAGCGCGCTGGTTGCGCGTTCGTGGCCGCGAGGAGACTTCCAGCTGCCGGCGCAGGAGAAAGCTGGGGATTCCCCGGCAGACCCCTGCGATGCGATCTTTTGTATTTATGTAGTTTTTGCGTAGCCTACCAATACCTATTACATTAATTATTTATTATTACCATACTATTTAAATTAAATATTGTTCATTGCTGTTCACAAAACACCGAAGCGCACACATACATATCCTATATCCTATATTGTATCACACCATATATGTTATATATATATATTCATATACACTGGTAATTGTTTCTTCAAATTGGAAAAGATTACGCAAAGAGTATTACGTTTAGTGTCATATTTCCCGAGCAAATCTTCGTTTGTTTAAATTATTAATTTTATTTATTGCCAACGATTTGTAATGTTTTTTGCGCTCGCTCGAGAGCCAGGAAAATCATACGGAGCGAGAAATTTTGTTTAGATCTTAAGCGTATTAAGCTATTTATATGTCTACACCTGCGACCAACATCCAGACACCCCATACACACACCTCTCACACCCATAAAGATATAATATTAAAAGAAAATCATATTTAAAACTGAAACATTTTTCACTCCTTACTGGGGCTTTTTACTGGGTCTTGTGTATCTCATCGATGGACCAGCGCCCAGCACAAAATTGTCGCATTAAATTACAAGATTTTCCAGATACACAGATACACACACACACACTGGCACAAAACTCTGGGGGCTCTGCCGCGGACAAATTGCTGCCGGGGGAGCATAAAATATGATTTTCCAAACGGCCAGCGCATATTTGATGAATCTGTGGGCATTAATTAATGTCACTGGGCGGTCGCCGATGGCCAAGCGGCCTGGAAATGATCAATAAAATTGGAAATCCCCCTTCTGCGGCGAAGGGGGGTTCAAAAAAAACGCATTTTCCCAATGCAAAAGCACTATCCAGACAATCAAAAGAGAAAATCTCGAGCGGGCAATGCTGATGCGGAAGTAAAAGTTCAATGTTCGTTTGTGCTCCACAAGTGATTAGGTCAATAATAGCACACCAGAAGCAACAGCAACAACAGTCGAGAACTTGGGATTCTCGACGAGAGAGAGCTGGGTTTCCATTTAAGAGAGCCCGAGCTTTCCACGCTCTCTGTCAGCAGGTTTTTCCAGCAGGAAGTCCCCCAGAGAGCTTCACACGCGCAGCGAGAGAGAGAGCGGAAAACTGCGAGGAAAGAGAGTCTATTAATAGACACGCGCGCACATTAGCTTTTCAGTATGAAGTTCAGGGAAATCCACTCGGAGCGAACAGCTGATCGCCGATCGCCAAGGTTGCTGCGCCGCTGGCGCTGATGACGTCGCCTAACGGAAAGCTTTCCCAGACACTCAGCGATCAGCGATTCGCATTGAAAACCCAATTGAGCGATCATATCAGCCCGTGGGGATCCCATTCGATTTGATATGATCCGTTAAGGTTCGAGGTATATGAGATCTTCCCAGAAACCCACACACGCTTTGACCCAGATAACTTGTCGTCGGTGATATGAATGAATATCGCTTTCAGCCACAGACTAAAAGACAACTCATAACGCCGAAAAAACAGACAAGCCGAGAAAGTACAGATAGTTAGGCGAAATTCAGATACCCTTTAAAAGAATAGTGGTTCCTGAAGATAGGACTTTAAGATTTATAATGTTAAGAAATGGGATCTAAGAAAATCTATATTTTGATGTACTTATTATAATTAAGTCATTAACCTATTTATCCAGAGTTTATGAGTAGTAAAACATGTTATTCTCAAAGTTTATTTATGTAAAAAAATGATATGTGACTAAGAAAATAGTAACAGACAGACTGATGAAAGCTATTCGAACTTGTTGTAATGTAATATGGTTAACTGGGAACCAGTTCAGATCAATGACTAATAAAATGGCAACTTCAGTTCCCAGTAATGAAATATTTAAAGTAAGGCTTTTGTTTTTAACTTATAAGTTATTCAAATTATTTAAAAACAAGAACAATGTATTTCTTAGGAATATTCCAGAAAGACTGCAACTTTAGTAGGGGATTACTCAAGACTTTTCGTCCCCCGAAATCATGTAAATGTTATCATGTATATGATAAAAAGTTCTTCAAGAAGATCCCCAAGCAAAGCTGGTGATTGATCTCTCCTTTGTTCATACTTTCCTCCGTTTGAAGTGTGAATTCTGGGAATAAGTGATCCAAAAGAGTATCCACACAAAAGCAAAAGGCCAAAAACCGATTCGGCATAACCGCAAGCAGAACTTTCTAAGTGAAAGTTGGCCGGGGATGGAGCTACTAGAAAATACTGTCAGTGCTTGTGACTCTTCGCCCGACTTTTAGTCAGTCACTCGGAGTGCGACGGGATGACAGCCCCCTTCAGTACCGCCCCCGGATCCACCCCAGTACGCAGCTCCGTCCCACGAGACCCACACACAGATACTCACACACACACACGGACGTATAACTTGACCTACATTTGTGCAAGACAATAACAACGAAAAAAAGCAACAAAATACACACACAAAACAAAATTTATACACAACGCTGTGAGAAAAGAAAAAAAAAAAGAAAAGGCAAGAAATTTCCAACGGTACATGAGCTGCTGGCCGGGTCTGAATCAATGTTTATATATGAATCGGCAGGGCTTCGGATTCCGAATCGGAATCACAGGCCCCTCTCTCTGGGCTTTTTTTATTTTTCTGAAAGTATTATTATCGTAAAATTGATTTCATTGAAGTTGAAGTCGAGTTGCCGTTGTTGTCGTATCGGTTTGGTCGAGGCTTTTGCACATATGTACACACGATTATATCGCTTTCTGGTACACCCCGCTTATGTATTTTGATAATTAGGCGAAAGGTGAATGAACCCATTGGCTCGATGCCGCTGCTCCGCGTTCAATTTACACATTTTGGTATTTTGGTAAAAGAAATCGAGTCAGAGTCAGCAGACTGCAGCCCGTGGCTCGGCGGTTCCGCATTGGAAAACGCTAGAAGACACCACAAATAGAAAGCGACAGTGGATGTCAAATCAATCTGGGACAAAGTCAACTCTCTGGATGACTCAATTGGTTAAACTTTGCATCTAGGTCTTCATTGGGATTTTTTTTAATATCGTAGAGTTGGAATTTTTGATTATTTTTATAAGAATATCAAGTAATTCGGGTTAAATTACATATATTTCACTAAAATCAAGATCCTAAGTAAATAAAGCGTTCAAAGCTTAAAAAGACTATGTTTTTTCTATAGTTAAAACTTATGATCACTGTTGAAAAACGTGGGAAAAGATCGATAAATATATATGCTACTCCTTTAATATCGTAATTAAAATCTAAGTCAAATATTTTATTTTACTCCTATAAATAGTTCAAATGTGGCTAAGAAACAATGTGAAAAACTGTGGAAATGTTTTTGGAAAAATCTAAAATAAAAATTCTGTTGGATTTGAACCGTGCAATAGGTCCTTAGATGGAAAAATCCCTGTAATAGAAGAAAAAATTTTCAAATTGCAAAAATAATAATATTTGCAACTCAGGCAGGAAATTGTAGAGCTCAATTTTCACCAATAGATTTTTCCAGATTTTCCTATGACAATCTGGAAACTTCGCAATCCCCCAGATCACCACCAATAATTGCATTCGAATAAAATCCCCAAACAGCTCCATAAAAGCTGCTCTTTCACTGGCGTTTTTCCCTGGGCTGAACAACAACTGAAACCGAAAGATAAACAACAAACAGCACTCTCACTGTTTTTGGGGCAACTCGAGGCGAAGAGGTCAATGACTTGGTCCAATTTCCAGAAGATTGTCTCCGTCGCAGCGGGCAGAGCATCTGCTTTCCGTTCGATCGTGAGTTGTTTTCAGTGTAAACAACGGCACCCCCCAATGAAGACGACAACGTCAAGAGCATTGAAACGCGCAGTCCGCCAGCGAAAACAAATTCAATTCACTTTCTATTCCAATGAAAAATCGCTCAAAGCTCTAGCGGCGTCTCGGAAAAAAACACACAAAATATCAACAACAGTAACAACGAAAGTGGTAGACCAACACCACAACTTTGGTCTTGGTCTTGGTCATACAATCCATTGATCTTCAGTCGCTTTCAAGTGGGGTAAACAACGGAGCACGCCTCATCAACAGCAGCAACATCTACGACAACGGTTGGTACACTGAAAATAAGTCTCTGGCTTGTTTGAATTTGAAATGTACTAACAGGGGTCTTAGGTTGGTATTATTAAATAATAAAATATATTAATCCGAATTACTCCAAACAAAAACTTTTGGGTAAAATTGACCAATATAATATAGTTAACTGGTCCTAAGCCCTCGAACCTTTAATTTTATCATAGAAATAGTTACTCTCACAACAAGAAATTAAACACAACCTACCATTTTATGGTAGTTTTACTATTGAATAGTAACCAAAGCAAAAAGAAGGAACACGTCACTATGGTAAAGAGCTGTTGACCCTATTTTACAGTAAATTAACTATCCGTACTGGTTAATTTTATCCATAGAATGTTTTGACTGTACGTCTTTTTCCTGAAAATTGAATATAATAATGTTTACTCATGATAAATAATTGTAACAATTTATTTATTATACTAACTGGTGAAGTAGTTATCATAAAAAGGTATTGTTTTAATTAATGCTTATCGTTTTAGGAACTTAAAAATATATTTTCTAAGAGATTTTATATTGGAGTTATCTTAAAAAATAATCTTTTAATAAGTGTTTATTGTCTTAGGAGTTTAAAAAGATGTATTCCTAGAGATTTTTTCTATATCCTTTGGCTAAATTTTTAGTCCAAATAAATTGTGTAATATTTTTTCCAGTGCACCATTTGAAAGCGACTCCAAAACTAACGTTTGATGTTGTTGGCTTTTTTGGCCTTAACGGTTTCCGTTTTTTGTGTGTTGGTTGTTGTTTGTTTGTTCAGCCAGCAGCCACATTTGTTGTTGTCGTTTCATTTGAATATCTAGTGAAAATTTCACCCAGACAAGTGCCTTTTGTTATATATTCAGTTTTAGTTTCATCTCTCTGGGTACCTTAAAAACAATATGAGAGTTTCTCCTAATTTGCAAATATCTTTTTCTTTCCTTGCTTTTATTTTTTTGGCAAAGCCAACGCACCAAAAAGAGAGAAGTGAAATATTTAAAATATTTTTGAACTTGTTTTCGCATAGTTTTCAGACGATTCACGTGTCAAATCTTACAGTTCGGCTTAATCTGGCATTAGTCATGGAGTGGATTGTATTTGATTCACCACAGGGCGTATGCGCAATATGCAGGCGAAATGGGTCGCATGTCTTTAAAGGCAACATGAGGCATTTGTGCGAATGGGGGTTTCGGCTTTTCCCAGTACTCAAGGCAGACTTTGGCTTAGGGCCAACAAGAACCCAGGACTTAATAGGCCAACAGGGCAAAATATGCACCAAGAGGCACGTACGTTAAATGGTAAAAAAAAGGAAAATATAAAAAAATTAAAAAAATGGTAAGAGGTGGAAAAGCGCAGAATGAAAAGTGAAAAGTTTGTCAGCGGCAAAAGAGGCAGTCGCCTCTGAATGTCTTGGACTTGGTTTTGCCAATTGCAAATTACGTGCCATAAAAGCCAGGCAAACTGACGTTTGGTGTGGGCCGTTTTACCCTCTCCTTTTCAAAGCCCATTCCCATTTCCAATCCCAGGCCCATTCCATGTCCCACTCCCCCCCCCCCCCGAGTGAACTCACCCACTCACTTGGCCACTTTCACGTCTAATGCCAAAACACGTTGCAATTTTCATTGCTTGGCACTGACTTTAGGCTTGTTGGCCAAGTCCAAGTTAACCGATTGCGCAGCCCCGCAGTCGTTTTGCGAAAATACATATCTATAATATAGTTTTGTGTACTTAGTTGTACTTAGTTTGCGGCCACTATCAGTGACGTCAGCAGGGGGGTGGCAGCAGCAGCACCTGTGCAAACCTGGCAAACTTGGCAAATAAATTGCGTAACTCGAGTCAGTCTCAGCATCTCTACTCACGCTACTCTGCGAACCGCCCACTAGCAGCTAGATTGTGTAATAAGCACATGACAATTAATTAATAGCACCCAAACCCGAACGCACGCGCCTACAGCCCGTAAAATCAAACAGAAATAGCTTCGAAAGCAGCCAAGTACGCCGTTTTTGCGACAATTCAATTAAAAACCTATTACACATTGTTTTTGGCAACGCGAAGCCCTTGAATGGAGTATACCGAATTTCAGCTGGTCAAACAAAAAATATATCTATATAGTTTCAGATACTGCCAGGCTCAACAATAGAGAACACGTGTAGAATTTGAGTGCACAGGGATTTATTTTTAAGCAGCTTATTAATTTGTATTTTTAAATATGCTAATTTATTTAACTAAAAGTTACGTAAGTGTATTTACATTTTATTATATTCAAAATAAATTTACAAATTGGTAATGCAAATATATTTCGGAGTAGCTACACGAATTATCTACATTTTTAATACTGTCTGATTGTCAAGTAACCAGATCTTTAAAAATTCTGTAAACCATATTAAAAATTATAAATATGATTTATTGAATTCGAAACAGAACCTAAGGACTATAATGTAGATGGGTAACCCTAAAAGTGACCTTATAATTAATAGATTTAATGTAACATTTCGTAAAACTATATTATAACTTTTAGGTAAGCATGTTTAGCTGAAATATTATTAGGATACCCCAGTGTTTTCAATAAATTTTCTCTAATTAACACTGTTACAAGCCCTAAGAGCAATAAAAATTCGACGTGCCGGAGGTGTTGGATTATTCATAATTGTTTTATATGTAAAACTATCAAAGTATTTGGCCAAAGCAGACAGAAAGAGGCTCTCGAGTTTGGAGCTCCCCAGACGGCAAACGAAACGTGAGCTGGCCAAAACACACACACTTTTACCAAAAGCTGGCTACCTGTGTGTTTGTACACCTGTCAGGTGAGACTCTTGTATGCTTTTGTTTTTCCCTTTAATTTTTTTGGGGCCTGAAGCTGAAACCAATCCATCTAGCGCCTCCTCTATCAGCATAACAATTAAGCTTAAATACTTTTTGCTTACTGACTGGCCCCAAAATGGGATTATTCACACTTGATTAGAGGCATGTGAAAATGTATATTTTTACTTTTTTCTTTTTCTAGAGCTACAACCTGCACGGGGCTATCAGAATTCATTCAAAATTGAAGATACAATCCAGAAGAGCGAGATACGATGGGCTACGTGACAATATTTTATGAGGCAGTGGAGGAAATAAAATGCAGATCAAAGAAGACGAAAGAAGTGTCGCTGTAAATGTAAATGTGTTTTCGATCTTTAAAAATAGGTTTTGAGATATTTATCTGTAAGATACTTTCAAGCTTAAAGATACAAGTGTATTTTTCGATGGAGCTTTCAATGCATTTTTCGTTTGGCTTTGACCAAAAATATTTCCCTTTCCTGTGGCCACATAAAAAATAAATTCAAATAGACGCAACAAATAAAAATAAAACATAAATAAATACACACACACAAGCGCACTGAGAGAGGAAAAGAGAGGGGTAGAGAGAGAGCCAGCATAGCAACATACAACAAAAATAAGTTCATTGAACTATTTGTGAGCTTTTTCGGTGTGTGTGCCTGTAAAGGTGTGTATCTGTGTTTCTTTAGTTTTATTCGTGGATTATGGTATCATAGCACATAGCTTCTTCTTCGAAAGGTTTTCGTCTGCTTCTTCCTGACCATTTTTTCTTTTTTTCTTCATTTTTTTGTTTGAGGTGTCATGTGCTTCTTTTGGGTCTTGGATTTCGGCCTTTGTTTGCCGGCATTCGATGGTAATGTAAACTTTTATAATGAAATTAAAATTGATAGCAACACACAATTGTGATTAATCATAAGTGGCCAGTGAAGTTGGCCCTTTTCTTGTTCCACACACTTTCAGCCCAGTCATTGTCCATCCAGGAATGCCCGAAAAAAACCCAGCCCATATTAACCCATTATTTGCAATCCGCACTTTAGTCGCGACATTTAATTCCCCGTAAAAAAAGGGGTGCGACCTTGGGCTCAGCAGGTGAGAAGCGAAGCACATTAAAAGCAAGTCCTCTGTATAAATTGAAATTTAAATTAAATCCCGAACAATACAACGGCGAGCATTACGATTGAAAGTATTCCTATCACACATTAAACAAAGCAAAACTCGTCTGCTTGCTGGCAAACAGAATGCACTTAATTAACTCGATTCAAAATACATTTCTGTGTCGATTGTGTTTTATTTTTTTGGGAACAAACGAACAATGTCAGTATCCCAATAGTCTTGGGACCATGCCAGACGATCGTTGGCACATTAGTCTTATTGTTATTATATTTTCTTATTGCACAGATTAGCACCAATTAATTACTTTATCGTATTTTAAGCGAAACAAGTATTTTACTTTGTTTATTGTTATATCTCTCTGGATGCTTTGGCCAGAAATACACCCAAAACCGGAATATGACGTTAACTGGGGGAGTTGAAGCCGATTACATGGGAATATTTTGGAGCTGTGTGATCTAGTTAGCGATCAAAGGCGAGCCAATTATAATAAAATACAAATAAATATTTATCAGCGATTAGCATATTTAAATAATCTGTTTAAATTATTACATGCATATGTTTACCGGCTTATGGTAATCACTTAATTTAATAAGACGATATATTTTTATTTGCATTATTTAACGTATTATTTACAATTTAATTTAACATTTTTTAGGGACTACCATACTGTTCAAATTAATATTTATGCAACGATCTTTGTAAGAAACATTTTTAAATTATTGGTAAGTCCATAATAATTTAAAGTAGTATTTAAGGTTAAGTTCAGAAATTATAAGGGATTAGCATTTAGCTCAAATTAATATTTTTTGAATAATCTTTATTAGAAATGTTATAGTTGTATTGTACAATTCATAAATATTAACATATTTTATTAAATTTCCTTACATATTTAGAGAATACCATACAGTACAAATTAATAGTTGTGTAACGATCTTTATAAGAATCATTTTTAACTTATTGGTAAATCCATAATTGTTTAAAGTAGTATTTAAGATTACATTCATAAATGGTTAGGGACTAGCATTGAGTTCAAGTTAATATTTTTGTAATAATCTTTATTAGAAATATTATAATCATATTGTGCATTTCATAAAGATTACATTATTTTCTTAAATTTTCAATACATAACATATTTATTATTTACAAATTTCATAATTTATTACTTCCTCTACAGAAGTCACTTATTTTGCATTACAAAAGTTCACGATCGCGAACTGCACGAAAGTATAGAATGGCATTCACCCCATTTATGGCATGTGTCGCATTAAAAGTTTGGCTTTTGCATAAACCAGATCAATAACCATACAAATGGCTCTAAGGCGTTTAATGCACAAAATGCGCCACAGTCTGTGGATCCCTGCAGTCCCCGAACCGAAATCCACCCCCATCAGTACAATTACCACCTACGGCGAGTAACGCCGATTGCTGACAACATAAATAAATAATTAATAAATTAGAATAAGACGAGGAACACCGGGCACTTGAGCCAGTTTACGCGACAGAACTCGTGCCACACTCAAAGCAAGACTCAAAGCCAAGTTCAATATCAAATAACACGCGCTATGCTCGAGCTTGAGATCAGTCAGCTCAATGATCGTATCATATCGTATGGGATCGTATCGTATCGAATCGAATCGGCTGGGAAAATACGCCTAGTCATAGATATAACACACGCACACACTAGATCGTAGCCCAGATCTGATGGAGAACAGGAAGCATTACGGAGATAAAAACGCCATAAAAGCCGATTCGCAATAAATCAAAATTAGCAGCATACAACTTTGGGCCAAAACACACGCCCTTTGGCCGCGGCTAAAAGCCCCGTCCCGCTCGCTCCCCCCTCCCCCGCTGCATCTGTCTCGCTCTATCGCTAAGTGCAGGTTGCAATCAATGCCGTAATAGCAACAACAACAGCAATAACAACTTCCGTATTTCATGCGCTGTAATTTAGCTCAAGTAACAAAATGCAAAGCCAAACTAAATGTTGACGGTGACGCGACACGACGCGAAAGTTTAAGCTGAGAGCGGATTGGTGCACTGAGAAAAAAAATGGGTTCAAAGACAAAGTTTGAAACGTTTTGGGACTACAGAATTAATGTACCTTAAGATAATACAAATTTACGAATTTGGTAAGCCCATTTCCCTGATAAGTAAAATGTTTGAGGTTCCGATTATAATACTAATTTGCCCCAAAGTTCCTAGGAAAAATCTTTGTGTAGGAGTTTATCCTTTAAGCAATATAAATATATAATTAAGATTAAAAACAGTTCCAATTTAAAGTAGATCAGAAAAGTCTAAAACATGGGTTCAAAAACCAGTTCCATACGTTTGGAGATTGTAGATTAAATGTAACTTAAGATAATACAAATGTTCGAATTAGGTAAGCCTTTTTCCCTAATATTATTATTGCTATTGATTATTATTGCTTTTAACGCCAAAGTTCCTCAATATGAAATCTATTTGAAGGAGTTCATTTTTAAAGTAATATAAATATATAAATAGGATTATAAAAAAGTCCCATTTAAGATTGTAGAAGCAAGAAAATTAGGTCTGAAATATGAAGATTAAGATATGAAGATTAATTTTTATAACCTGATTATATGTGACCTGCTCATTCATTTTCATATATTATTTGAAAGAATAATCCCTAAATAACTAATCATGTAATGTTCCATTACAACTTGTTTGTATCGTTAGTACCCCTTAAATATGTTGCTTTCCTCCAACTTCTTAACTATGTATATGATATTATGTATTATAATGCATTTATATCATTGAAAAAATATGTTTTAATATTTTTATTTGGATTATAATATTTTCAAAGTCGTAAATTGAGCATGTATTTTTTTCCGTCTGCCATCTGTAAGCCGAATCGACTGCCAAGTGCCAGCTGTGAACTGCAATCCAATATTTGCAATGTGCGAGCTGGCTAGCCGAAAGGCGACTCCCAGCACGTCTGCATTCGATGATTTGCTTCGATTTCGTGTTTACATACAAATTGACATAATTTGTTTATAAATGTTTAATGATCGGCTGGTGACCGGGCCCAGACGCAGATTGTTTACCACTTGCAATTGTGCAAATACACAAATATACAAAGCGAAAAAGAACATGCTAATGCAGATATCATAATGCGAAATCCACTTGTGACATTTGATGCCATAAATTAAAGTACTTAATGTACTCCAAGACACACACAATTGTTCAACATCATTTCAGGCAGTTTATAAATAGGTGATATTTATTAATTGAACCGAACGCCAACTCAATAATTAGATTTATTTACAAGTCTAACTTGTTGGCAGCAGCCGACAAACAAAAAGCGAAAACCAAATCACATAAATAAAAGCCCATGAAATTCCCAAATCCAGAAAATCGTGCGATTAAAACTGGATATGCATATCCTTAACTTTTATTCAATACGGATTTTAATTATTGTAGAGATGTTGAAATTATCGAATGGATTGCATAACACCCGAATCATCAGCCAGAAGAAGAAGCAATCAAATGCGCAGCCGGGAACGTTTGGAGAAAAAATAAAGGAATACTAAAGGGGAAAAAATTAATTAACATATTTTTATATTAAGTTGTCTTGACGAAAGCCATCCGAGCGTTTGCATATAATTAAGGGATTTATGTACGCAATAGCAATAACGTTCGTAGATAATAACAGTGTCTATTTGAAAGAACTTTATTTTGAGGCTGGGGTACGTAAATGGGTAAATTGGGAAGAAACGTCATGGTTCTAAGAATTATGAACTAGTACCTCTCAAGAATTTGTAAAGCTTATATAAAAAAGGGGTTTTTAAAGACAAGATTGAAGCTATAATAGTTTTAGACAGTAAGCTGAAATAATGATATAAAAATAGGGGCTTATAGAAGTCTTGCTTTAAAATAAATATTGTGTGTATAATATGATATTAAATAATAAATACAAAATAAAAATAAATAATAAAAATGAAAAATATAACACAGAGCTTTAAATAACTTAATACAATTGAATCATTTACGTAAAGATTCGGCACACTTTCCAAAAGTTCTGGTCTCGCCCCTCCAAATACGTATTTATACACTCCACAAGCGGCTTATGGGCGGTTCAAAATCAAAATCAAAATCGAAAACCCAACCCAGTCGCGTTCCAACTGACGCAAATGAAGGCACCATAAATTGTATATATATATCAGCGGTATAACGAAATCGACCCCCGGGCAATACGTGTACATAAGTGCATTATTAGCGCTTTGATGGAATTGGAAATGGAAATGTCAAATGGGCGCTGGATACAAGTGCGTAGAAATAATAGACTGCCGACTGCGACTGTCGACTATTGGCCAAAGTCGAGTAGATCGGTCTCTCTGACATATTGGCATATATAGCCGCCCGGCCATTACAATTATTATTACATATTAACATTTGTAGCATTCTTACATACTTAATACATTATTACAGTAATTTAATAACATGTTCTCATGGCCAACCTGCTGTTCTGGCCGTTCTGGCCGCTCTGGAGTGCCAAGTGGATTCCATGGATTGCCCATGCCCAGTATCACCCCGCTGCATATTTTAAAGAGCCAACGATTACATTGTAGCCAAGATCTTAGAGTTAAGAACCAACAACAACAACGGGAGGTCATAATGAACGACACTTTACGGGCATTACGCTCTAGCTCCATTGATGGCTCAATGGGGTTTCGATCCCGGTCAAAACGAATCAAATCGCAGAAACAGATACCGATACTGATACAGATACAGATACAAACATCAAATATCACGATTTTCAGCTGTCACCCTGAGCTGCCTTAGATGCGGATGCGGACATTTGAGATTGGTTCGGTTCGGTTTGGGACTGCGACTGTGACTGCGACTGCGACTGCGACTGCCCCGTGGAAAGTGAAAATGCATCGGTCTAATTATAACACGTGATATCATCGGACGCGCATGATTTATGCGCAACTGCACCAGATCCGGCAACAACAATCGCCCAGAACCTGATTGGATTGTCTTGGATTGCGCACCTCCGCCCCGGGAGATAGCCCATGGGTGTATCTCATAGCTCAAGTTCAATGTGGAAGCGGCTAATCCGAGCCGCCAGACAAGGCGAACCCTTGAAAATGGAAGCGCCTCAATCGCCATCTAATGCAGAGAGAAAATAATCTACTATCTGGGGTTAAATGCGAAGTTAAGTTATAGTTTTTCCAATAAAAAATATGGATCCAAACCAAATATCAAGGGAGTTCTTAAATGCAATTTTTTTTTCAAGGTCAATTGAATTTAAGATCATAGTTTTCCAAGGTAAATGCATGGATCTTAACCAAATATCAAAGGATTTCTGTGATTTTTTAAATGAAAAATGGAAAATGTTGAGTAAAGGAATGAAATTCTAATTAAAGTAAAAAAAACTATATATAAGCTACTATTTATACTACTACTATGCTACTATATACTATATGAAACCAAAAAAATCCGATCCTAATATATTTTTTTAATAAGTTTTAAAGGTGTTCTCTACGAATCCTCACATTTCAACTTATCTTTTTCTTACCTTACGTGGTAAAAGGTTAAATGGGAAATAAAGTTCATTTTTCTCGCCGTGTAGGGGGCCTCCATCATCCACCCGATACGCCTCTGGACACCCAAAACCGCAAACCTCGACGTGCAAATGGCTATGCAAATGCGGCACCCTCGGCACTTGGCGCCCCCTCACCTTCGAATCGGCGGCTTTTGCACAAACAATTCCATTTCGCTTTTAATTTCTTCGCGCAGCTTTTTTTCGTGTGTGTTTGTCAACTAAATTGGGTCTAGTTTATGCGGTTTTTATGAATCTGACCTTAGTCATGATCATGAAATGCTCTCAGCCGATCCACTGGGCTGGACTGGGCTGCAATTAGGGCATGAATGGGGAAGCTCAGTGCCAGTTACCCACTGAAAAAAGGGGCTGGTGATTGGATAACAAGAGCAGGAGATTGGGGTGATTGCATGAGATGAATTCAAATGGTGGCCATAGTTTGTTAATATAAGAACTTGGCACAGAAAGAGGTTCTTAGCATTAAACATTGTATAATAATTTTAGGATACATTCTGTATTTACTTAATTCACTTATGATGATTCTCATAGTCTTTACTATAAATATATATTTCAAAATATAAATGTACTTGAAAGTAAAAAACGTAATATGAGAACTTGGCGCAGGAAAAGATTCTTAGCATCTGAAATGGTATAAGAATTTTAAACTACATTCTATATTTATTTATTTCACTTAAAAGAATCATCATCATTTTTTCGATATATATATATTTCAAATTTAAACTGTACCTGAAAGTGAAAAACGTAATATAAGAACTTGGCATAGAAAAGGATTCTTAAATGTATATTAAAATAACTTGAATTTTTTTAATTCACTTAAAAGAATCATCATAATCTTTGCGATTAATAAATATTTCACATTAAAACTGCACTTGAAAGTGAAAAACGTAACAATATAATATACATACTTACTTTTAAATGAATTTACTAAGTAATTTCCAATAAGCCTTAAACTTTTTAGGAACCCTACAAGGGATGACACAAATGGCTTTAAAGCTAATTTAATGCGAATGTTTCAACCCGCAGTGACTTGACAGAAGCTAACGAACCTAAATCTTATTTGATTGACTGAGTAGAGTTGCCAAACTGGCATTCTAGGCCCGACACGTGATACCAATACATGAAATGAACCCCAAAACGGCCGACTATTGACACATTGGCTTGGCTTCAAACAAGCTCTGAATCAAGTTCAAAGTCAAACTAATTATCAGCAATCTAGCTAATCAATAAAAACGCCAGCGAGCACACATAGCAAAATACCCCCGAGCGGCAAACGCCCAAAAAACATGAAACATGTTTGGTTTAACTTTTGGTTTATACTTAGTTGTATCTTTTTTCGTTACTCCAGTCAAACTACTTACACCGACTGACTACAAAATCCCAAACACAACACACATAAATGCAAATAAATAATTAAAAGCAAATACAGCAGCGGCAAAGCAATATTTTGGCAGGGAACTTGTTTAATTTGCATAAAGTCGCACAAATAAAAACGATGCAATTAAAAAGGCGCGCGCGTAGATCCAGTCAGCTGATGATGGGTTCGGATTGGCTGGAGTTGTATTTTGTGGGGGAAAATATGGCCAAAAAGGGGGCTTAGGGGATAGGATCGTATCGGATCGGATCGACAACTGGAGCCGGCAGTCGGGTAAATTTAAATACATTTTTATATGCACTTTGTTGACTCTTTTCGCCTCGCCGCTGTTTAATATTGCTCGGAATTCAGGAATCGGAATCGGAATCCACCGTCTCGAAACTAGTTCGTCGCAGAATTAGTGCAGTAAATAAACAAAAAAAAATCGAAAAAGAATATATTGTATAAAAATATGCACGCCTGTGTGCGAAATGAATATGTACGTACTACTAAAATGAGCTTTATTTAGCGTGTTCTATTGAAAGGACAATAAACTCTCGGCGAAACGTCAAGGTCAACCACATCGCATTTGAAGACTGCGATCGATTCTTATTCGGGTCGCTTTAGACATCTGTATTTGGGTTCTAAATTCAGCACAACTCGACTGATTTGGGTATGCAAATTGCACCAGAATTGACAACTGATCATCTCTGCTGGGGCATCATAAACAATATCTCATTTAGTGCAATTCGAAAATAGTTCCAGTATAAGTAGATGTTAAAATATATGACAATCTTTCTAAGGAAACCTGCCATTTCTATATTTTTTTGATATATTTGATTATAATCCTGAAAATATGGTTTACAATTGAAGTAAATTAACTTTCTAAGAATTGCAGGTTGGCTTTTTTAGAAAACCACAGACTAATTCATTAAAGTCAACCTTTCTGAAGTGATTACTTTGTTTTACTTCCGAATCTGAAGTTTCCTCCTAATCTTAATTTAAAATTTAAAATCATCAGGAGCATAAATATACATATAAAGCATTTAAAATTAGTTTCAATTAACTTTGCAAGAATTGCAGGTTCTTTTTAGAAAATCACAGACTAATACATAAAAGTCAAACGATTCTGAAATGTTTACTTCGTTTATATTTAGTTTTTAATTACTTTCAAATCCGAAAATTGTTTCAGGGTAAGTATATATTTAAATATAAAATTTTTTATATTTATTTTGCTCTATCTATGCTCCTTTAGAAAGCATTAAAAATTAACTTTGTAAGAACTGAAAATTGGTTTCTATAGACAACCAGAAATAAAAGTCAACCGATTTGGAAGTAATTCCTTCGTTTTTATTTAGTCCCAAATTACTTCCATGTGGTTCACGAATATTAGATGAATTGTAGATGTTATTTCGGGCGTTATCAGGATGGAGCAGGGTAGGTAGTATTCAAGCCTTGCAGGGGATCCCCTACGATCTGGCCTAACAGCAGGGATATCCACAATAGCAACCGCCACAGGGTCCACATGCGTAGCATGGCCCGCAGACATTGGGTCCATAGCATGGTCCACATCCTCCGCCGCATGGTCCACAGCACGGTCCGCACGGTCCACAGCAGGGTCCACAGCAAGGTCCACAGGGTCCGCAGCACATGATTAATCCGTAAAAGTTCTAAAGAAAAATATTCACCAAAATTTAAAATTTATAAATTTTTTTGTTTTGAAATTTTAACACTTTTTACTCACATTGAACCGAACAAAAAGAAATAATTTGAGACTACACAACAAATTTGGATGTGTTCAGGCCGAAAGGACAAGTAAGAATGATACAAAATGGGAAAACCAGGGGTAGATGGGTTACAAAAGTGTGACAGTCGAAGCTATGGTTGCTTTATAAATAGTTTTAGATCCCAACTTAGGCTTATAAATTTGAAATCTAAAGTTAAATAAAATAAAATGTAATTAAATTAGATTATATATATATATTTATAATCCTTAGGCAGTTCATCATAACTTTGTAGTACAGTTGGATGATAACATTTGCCTGAACCGCTTCTTTTCTCGCTACAAAACCGATTGAACAACTGGAGGTCACCATTTTTTTAGATCATAACTTTGAATTTTAATTTTAAAATTTTTAAGTTAAGTTTAATCAATATTCTTTATTCAGAAAGCCTAATACCTTCTGAATACCTTCTTTTCGCAACACAAATTTTATTTTTAACAGAAGGTCACTATTTTTCCTGTTCATAACTTTGATTTATATTTTTAAAATTTCAAGTTAAACTAAAACCATTTCCTTTATTCAGAAAGCTTAATATATATTTAAATTCTTTAGGAAGTTTATCATACCTTTTAAAACTAGTCGGATAATAACTTGCCTTTGAATATTTTATTTTCACGCTACAAAACCGATTTTACAAGGGAGGTCACTATTTTTCCAGTGCATTGTAACACATAAAATGAGTAAATGAGATTTAAATTTTTGTTTTCTCGCCGGATCATGTGTTCATTGCACCCGGGTGAAGTTCGAATCGCTGCCGGTTCTCAAGTCGAGTTCTGCGCTGCACTTTTGTTTACTCTTGATTTTGTCGTACTTTTTGATTAAGTGCATGGCGCATAGCCGATTGTCGTCGGAGTCGCAATCGGAATCGGAGTCGCAGAATGGAGAATCGGGGCTGGACGGGTATACTATATATGCAAGTGTATCTGAAGTTCATTATCTGACCGAAGAGCCGTGTTGTTGTTTTCCAGCCGAACCGAGCCAAGAATGTCGCATTGAAAGAGGTCAATCACCAGCGTCGCGATTGCGCCTTGGATGTCACCGGTGTAATTGAGTGCAATTTATTTTATTTGCTAACGATTTTACGATTTTACGATTCTACGATATCGGTTAATTAACTTGGCTCCCAAAAAGCAGGAAGCCAACTAGCTGACAGAGTTTACCAGTCCAGTCTCCGAATGGAACCCCCGTTCACATGGGCCAAAGTAACTATATATGCTATATGCTTATACAATGATTTGTATTTGTGCATGACTGACTCAGCCGGAGCATTCGGGCAGAAAAGTATGGGTTGCAAATAAAAAGCGCATAATAGGCGTTTAAATGCAATTTTCTCGGCAAAATGGTCGGGCGAAATATCAAAAATTCGAATTATATGTTTTGCAGCATGTTGATTAGAATGAAATATGTGTGCGAGCGGAGGGTCGACCGACCACCAGAAGCAAAAACCCCGTCGACAGGCCGCACAGCACAGAAGTCCTCTCCCTTCTAGCAGAAATATTTGGGTAGCATCCCGCATCCGATGAGACGGACAAGTCCAGCTCAAAGTCGGACTGCTTGTTCTTTTTCAGCACGGAGAAAAAACGATCTTATCGTAGGACCCCTAGAAATCTTAAAAAAATATATTATATAACTCACCATATATATAATATAATATCCTAGGAATTTTTTTAAAAGATCTAAATTATAATATTATATGACATTATATTATTATAAACCTTAAACTCCAATAAAACATTTATTTTAGACGAATTTTGACCAATAATTCTATTAAGTGTCAAACAGTGATATAATACATATAAGTTATAACTCCAGAATGAGGCCAAACTTTGGTTTGATTTCTTTCTGTGTGGGCTTTTGCTTTTTTTTAGCTCTTGATGGATGGAACTCTGGTCAATAATTTTGTGAGGGTGCCGCCAAAAGGGCAGCAGACGCTGCTCTAACTTAGTTTTTTCTTTCATATTTGGTCTTTGATGGTCTTTGTTTGAAATAGATTATTGGCAATACATATGTATACAAATATTTTTATTTCGTCTGGCGACGAGAGTTCAAGGATTTTTATTGGGTTCAGTGAACCAAATGTTCCTCCGGCCGGAAATATCGAATTCGCTTTAATTATGGCCCCTCGCGCAACTTATTAATATAAGTTTGATGAAAAGTGAAACACAATGGGCACACACAGATGTCATCATCAGATGGAAAGCGCTGAATAGTGCCGTCAATGGACCAAGGAAATCAATATCCGCCTGTCGTAAGTGTGCGCCCTAATGACTTGGGGCGTGGCACTCCAAGGGTTAAAGGTGAGGAGCTGCAGAAGGGGTGAAAGGTGAGTTTGGGTAACCCGAGTAGCCAAAGAAAGTGAAGAAAGCACGTGCCGCCCTCTTGAAAGGGGCAGCTGATCCCTTGAAAAGGAAAAGTAAAGCGTAGATCGTAAGGATTCAAGATCTATACAGATCCAAGGGATATAAGCGGATTTATCCTTCAATTTTGCCGAATACCCTAGGAAACAATGTTTAATTATCATCCTAACTTACAGCATATGAAATTCGTACTTCCATTTTTAAGGTTTTAATACAGGAGGTCTCCTAAAAATGACCTAATGGTTCAATCAGTTTCATTAAAATGTAAGATCTACATAGGCCCAAGGACATAACCGGATTTATCCTTCAATTTTACCGAATACGTCAGGAAACAATGTTTGGATGATAATCCTAACTTACAGCTTATGATATTTGAACTTCCATGTTTAAGATTTAATACGTAAGGTTCTAAAAATGATCTAATGGTGTAATCAGTTTCAATGAAATGTAAGATCTACAAGATTCAAGAACATAAAAAAGGAAAAATAAACCGCAGATCTTCAGGGTTCAAGATCCACATAGATCCAATAACATAACCTGATTAACCTAACTTACAGCTTATGATATTTGAACTTTAATTTTTAAGATTTAACACGTAAGGTCTTCTAAAAATGATCTAATGGTTCAATCAGTTTCAATGAAATGTATAACCGTGTGGCGTTTAAGTGCGCCAAATGACTTGTGGGCGTTCCAATTCGAGAGACCGAAGGGTTGAAAGGGTCTAAAATAAATGGAACCTGAGAAAAGTGAAGAAATCGGGAGTTCTAGGCACGTGTCGCCCCTTAAAAAAGGATTCAGCTGTCTTGAAAAAGGAAAGTGATCGCAACGCAGCCCGATAGCGATCCGAATTCAGATCGAATTCAGGGGATTGGGAGTCTGAAGTTCTGATTGATCGTGCGACACGGGATGCGGATGAGGCTGCCGGGAATTCCTAAGAAAATGGCACACACACAAAAAACGCAGCACGCAAAAAAAGGGTGGAATACAATATAATAATAATAAGGAGCAAAGCAGCCAAAGGCTCGTATTATTTAATTTGGAACTGGGCCGTTCGTTTTTGTTCTTGTTTTTTCTTGGCCCCGGTATCAATGAATCGAAATGAAATAAAATGAAATGCGAATGCGAATGTCTCGATCGCGTGCGGCAACATTTTCACAGATTTCAGATTTCGAGCTCTGAGCTTTTTGCTCTGGATTCTGATTCTACGTTTTGATTTGTGCTTCCTTTTGATCGTGCCACGATTTTTTTTTTGGACGATTGTGTGTAATATCGGGGGTTGTATCTTCTGTTTAGGCTATAAATGGTATAATAATACATACTTCTGTTTAACCCTTGAATGATGAAGGGGGTGTTTTAGATATGAGTCCGATCATTGCATTGTGGGTTCATTTAGGAAAAGTTTGCTAACTGTTTTGAATTGTGTTATATGAAAAAAGTTAGTAAGTAGTTCAAAAAATTGTATCCTTATATATTCTTTTAATACATTCTTCTGTCCTTAACAATTTAACTGATATTAAAATTTAAAAAAACAAAATAAATTGTTGAAAAATCGTTTTTATTATATTTAAATTTAACAGTCTTGTTAAAAGTTTTACTAGTTAAATATTTTTCAGAAACCCTTCAGGAACTCAGTAAATTTGTAGGGTTAAATCTCCATTTTGTTGCCAAATATTTCTGCCAATGCGATTATTTCTCATGTTTTTTTTCCCCCAGCCAGTTGATGACTAATACGCATGCAAGTTCCGCGAAAAACCCATCCCCCGCGCCCCCTGGCATTCCACAAATAGTTGCCTGCCAAATTGCAACTCAATTATAAATTGCAAAGGGGAAAATAAAAAATAAAAGGCAAAGAAACCGAAAAGCGAAGCCGAAACCAAAGCCAAGAAAAGGCCCAAAAGAGTCGCAGTGTAAAATTGTAGCTTAGGCAGCGGCAAAAACTGCTAATTTAACTGCTAGTTTCGCATGCTAACACACACTCAGGCACTAAAACGAGCTGAAAAAAACATCAATGGAAATGCCATGAAAATGCAGGTTGAGCTCTGGAAAATCCATGAAATGTGCGAGTACGGGGAAAATCTTCCGCGTTTGTGTAATGCAGGAAGATTTTGCATGATGTTTGCTTTTGTACTCGCTTTACATTTTCCCGGACTGCTTCCACAGATATACCTATGTATGTACAAACACGTATGGTTATATGCATGTTGGCTTAGTACATTGATCACACTAAAGTACAATGCGAGAAATGTGGCATAAAGTTAAAGAAAATAAAAAAAAACATAAGTCTATTATTATTTAGTTAGCCCTTTGACAACCTTTATTAATATATTTTAATAGATATTCAAGTATTTCCCAAGAATCTGTTAGTCCTACTATCAAACTTGGATAAAATTGAGTAGGGTTCGAAAATAATAATCATTGACAAGGAAAAGTCCTTGCAAAAATTCAACCACACCATTGACAATATTAGACACTGTATTTTACAAACCACGATGATTTTAATTTTTCCGATTTTTTTTTAATTTAGTATGACGCATTAGGAGTGACAGTAGTATCAGCTGTAAATTTTGTAGAAATTTTTTTGTTTTTAATTATAAATCCTTTTAACATGACAAATATTTTTAATTTTAAAACTGGCGAGTGACACTTAGGTATATTTATTAAAAACTGTTTTGTATTGTGAACATTTTTTAAATAAATGAAAATCTTAAAAAAATTTATGGATATGTCTCAAATCTAACAGGAAACGGGTAAAATCAATTTAACATTTATATCTTTCATATACGAATTACAAATAATCTAAAATTAAATTTGGTATTAACTAGTGTTACAGTCCCCGTTTTTTTCAGTACATGTATAAACATGCGACCTGCCAATTTTCCATGGGATTTTCAAAAGGCGCCGAAGTAATCGCGGATAGCCTGGACAATCCGAAAGAATCGACTGATCGAAACTGCTGGAAAATAGAGGTAAATTGTTTCCATTAATTTCTCTTGGAGCGGGCGACCCCACGGATGGGATATCTCAGATCCGAGAGCGAAAGCACCAGCTCCGTTTGAAAGAAAGCAGGTGAGAGCGGCGACCGCTCGTAAAGAGCTCAAAACATGACACCCCAGATGCGCCCGCTCCTTGGGAGAAGGGGGTGGCGGGGGAGGTGGGCGGAAGGGGGAGGGGACAGCGTGCGAAAGTGAAATCGAACCTTCGCTGCCGGCGTTTGCGCTTTTAGCCAGCAACAAAAACAACGAAGCCGGGCCGGTTTCAAAGTTTACGAGGGGCGCGATTGCACAGTGTTCCAAATTCCGTTAAATTGAATTTGATTTTACATTACATACGATGGTATTATTATAAAAACATAGGATATAAAGTAACTTTAAAAAAATTTTAAAGTTTAAAAAAAGTTTAAACGTGTATTTTTCATTACATACTGGCGTTGGAGTTTTTTTAAAACCAATAAAGCAACTTAAAAAATATATATCATATTTAAAAATAATAACTGAAATGCAATTGTAAAAAGTTCCAATGTATCCTTTTTCTGTTAAAAAAAATTTTGGGTACCTTCAAATATTTAGACAGAATTGGAAAATTACTTATATTAATATACGTGCTAAAATAGTAATACATTTTAAATAGTTTGAGAATTTTATAAATGTATGCTTTTGTATACATTCATCTTTATGCTTAAGAATACATATATTATATATTACAAAATTGAACAGGACTATTTTAAACATTTCCAACAAGATTATATTTGAAAAAGTTTTATGGCTCTTATAAATACCCAAAAATCTTATATGGCTCTTTTTTTAATATTCAAGAATTAAAGTACACTTAGTACTGATTTAGGCAAAAATGAAGGGACTTGTATTTTTTTATAATTTATAAAAATCCAGTTCAATAATTTCGAAATAATTTATCATGAAGCACTGTGAGCCGGAGACTCAACTTTGAACAAGTGAAGAGTGCGACGGGCGCCGCTGCTGCCTTCAATTAATAATAACAAAAATACGAATTGTAAAAGTTTCGCATTTATTTTTACATACGGTGAATGAAAATCCGTTTCGGTTTTAATTTTGGCTCCTCGCAGGCAGCGCAGCTTTGATTTTTGGCCCGGTCACTGAACTTTGTCCGACTGGACTTTCGTCATGAAAATGTTTGCATACGTGAGAGACCGCCGATGACGCGGTGGCCGGGCCCTAATAAATATAATTACCCATCGATTGCCGGGTGGGTGGGCGACAATGAGTCGGCTTTTCCTCCGAATCACGAGCAGTTGGGGCTAATTGCGGACGGGGTCTTAACTCGGTCATAATCCAGGTGAGGTTTCGATTTTCGGTTATTTGTTTTAATTTAAAATCATTGTTTTCCTCTAATTTAAGCCTTGCAGTGCCAAAAATATTCCAAATAATATTTACAAGGAGATTTTTAAAGGCAAATTCAAATAGATATTTTAAATAAGTAATTAACTTTCAAAGAAAACCATTATAAAAATACCCATTGAGCTATTTATAGTATTTAAGTTCGCTATAGACTGAAACTGAGAATGTAAATTTAACATGTTGTGAAAATGTTTTTCAAACATCTTGTCCAGAATTTCCCTCACCGACCGTGAGATTGCGGCTTAGCGATTCCAGGGGCAATTGGCAATGCAAATCAATTTTCAGATCTCAAGAAATATGCAGCTTTAATTAGTTAATAAGCGGCGCTGGCTCGCAGCTGACACCGTCGCGACATGGCCATGGCTTTGGTAGTTACCGTGGCTACTGGCTATGGTCTATGGTCTATGGGTATGGGTATGGCTACCCAGGATTCCTCAGACGACGCTGATAAAGCCGGACTGGACCACAAATGGGCGTCGAGCGCAATTAGCGCCATATATCAATTACCGAGCAGTGCTCCACTCCACATTACGTATACGCAGGCGACGCGCGGCTAAAGTGTTTTCATTATAAATCATTTATTCAAATTGCATATTAGAGCGACTGGTTGTGGTCAGCACCTCGGCGCTGCTCCGATTGTGTTCCGGCGTCAGGTCTCGCTGGGAACAGCTGATCGATGGATCGGGTAATATGTATATCCATATAGCGCCGGGCAGTGATAACCACCTGACGCCTCCCAAGCGGACAGCTGTCTCTGTCTGGCAGCGATCGTCTAGCATAAACAATATTCAAATTAAGGGGAATTTTCAAAGAATTCAGTCTTGGCCAGTTTAATATTTACCAATCACATTACAGTAAGTTGAGGAAGATCATTATATCTAACCTCATTTTGAAATCATAAAATAAATACATGTTATTAAAAGAAAATGTTGTTTTTAAATGGCACAAATATCAAAAAAAAGATGTAATTTAAAAAAATATATTAACTCAGAATTGAAAAAAAAATCCTTATAAAATAATAACAACCTACTTTAGTCCTGAAATATTCCCAATTAGACAAGATTGTTAAAAAAAATATACATTTTATGTAAACTCCATTTATTTGTAACTATTACATACATCTTTGTGCTTGCTATTTTTCTCTTGAAATACACAATATTTTTCCATAAAATTACATTTACAAATAACCCACACATTTTATAATTTCAGTTTAGATCGTTATTCAAAAAAGCTTTGATCAGATTCCACATTTCTTAGCCGAGACATAAACCTCCTTCAGCTAGTTTTGAAACCTAATATGATCTTGCTTAGGGATGTAAAGAAAATGTTGACAGATTTCATTTGTTTAGATGTTTGGGATTTAAAATTTGTTTGTATAAAATTTATTTACATCCCTAATTAGACGACGAACTGCAAATTCAACGATTTTGTTGAAATCCACATTTTGGAACGGTGTGAAAATACGTGTTTTACATGTAAGTTTCTTTAAACTATTAAGTTTCTTCAAAGACTGATTTTTGGTTTCATATTTTTCTACGTTGTGTGCCACTTGTCGGCTTTGTATTTAGTTATCTGTTTTCAGTTCCTGTTTTTTATCTGTTTCTATTAGCATGGTAAATGCATTTATCTTAAAAACTGTAAAAATTCAAATTGTTTGTAAAAAATTGTCATTGTAAATCTGTGCGTACATATCGTGGTAAAAATACTGCATTTATCCTTAGTCGCTAATGCGAGTTTTACAAGTTCGTTGGTTCCATAAAAGTTGAAAACGTATCAAATTATCTGATTATATCTTACAAATTGGTCTTCAGTTACGGGTAGGTTGTGCGCTTTGTTAATTTTTAGTAAAACATACGTGTATTAATCTGTGATTAAAATAAGTATGAACGTGTTATACGTTGTGGTATTCTGTTTTAAATCTTCTGTTTTAATTAAAAATATTTTACTTAAGGATTTATCCATGTTCAATATAAATAAAACTAGACACATGTGGTAAAACTAATACAATTAATTGACTTCATACTTCTTTTCAGTGAATCGCCGATTCAGTCAAATAAGTTTGAAATCAACTAATTTAAAAGTTCCTTGGAAGTATATCATTTTATCCACTATCATTGCATCAAATAAGCAACAAAATAATAATGTACTACTTTTTTCCCTTCTGTTTCGTCACTATTAAGCATTGAACTACCAAGAGAACGTCTTTAGATCCTTAAAATAAAAACAACATCAAAGTTAAGGTTCGATTTTAACTGATTTTTCCAAACATTCCGATAAAAATAAGTTAATTGTACCATTGCAAGTATAGGTATCTACCCTTAATTTTCACATCAATCAAATCGAATCACCCCAAATGTTTGGAAATGGAATGTAAGTGAGTTAGAAGGCGTCGTGGAGCTCCACAATGGACAACCGCAGCTCGGCGATGGGCGGTAGCTAGTGCGATCTGGCCACCAACTCCAATCCGCCCTCCTCCTCCATTTTGCTGAGGAACTTGATGACCCGTTGGTGGGGTTCCGATTGACGGATCATGTCGATTAGGGCCAGCAGCTTCTTGATGCCGATGCACACCCGCTTGCCGGCCATATTTCTGGCAATATTCTGCAGTTCCTCGGCACTGAAAAAATCCGAGTCTTCCAGCACGGCGAGCACATGCTCGGGGTTCAAAAGATTGGATACATGCAACACGGACGTAAAAGCCGGAAGCATTTCCATCTCTTGGAGGACATCTTTTCGGCTGGAAGTGCACAGGATAAGCAGTTTTCGACCTTTGGGCGGCTGCTTCTTTAGCAGTACCAGTAGGGCCTGCAGCGTGAGATTGGAGTACCTGGGTCCGATCGGCCCGTAGTCCAGTAATCTTTCCACATTGTCGACCACAATGCAGCTCAACGTGGAGCGGTAGGCGTCGTCGAAGATCTTGCGGATGTGCAGGCACTTGGCAGACTCCGTGAATCCCACCATATCCTCCGGGGAACAGACCTTGACAAACGGGAAATCACTCATCTTGGCCAGATTGGCGGCCAGCGCTGATTTGCCAGAGTTGGGGGCTCCTTCGATGAGAACGGACACTAGTCCAGAGCCTTCAGTGGCCTTCGCCTGCTGCACGGACAGCATTCCATCCTCCAGGATGTCATTGACCGGTGGACCCCAGTTTATAATGCCACGCGCCAGTAGATTCTCTAACATTTCCTGGGCGGCTCCAAAAGCGGGCTTGATGTCGTTGTCCAAAGCGTGTAGGAAATCGGCACGGGTTACTCTCAACTTCTCCATAGCCTCGGGATCCACATGAACCTAGAATTTTACACATAAGGAAATTATATAACAAATGTATTGAGAATCGATTCATTTAACCATTATAACTTTCACTTGGTATCCGACCGAACCGTATACGTCTTTTAGATTGATTCCTTAGCTTACTGCAACCGAAATTATATAAACGCGAGAACCGAAACCGTAAACGAAGGAGATACAACTGAAATAAATAAATATATCTAATAATTGTAACCATATGATTCGTACGCGACACACCCCGTATCCGAACTTATTGTAATCTTAACAACTACCATGCATTTGTAAACCTATATGAACCCTACCTTTGAATCCGCCTTAATTAGTCGGTTCATAGCCGTGGATTGGGCCGCTCTGACCAGTCCCTCCAGTTCTGCGCCACTGAAGTTCTTTGTCCTGGCTGCAATCTCGATGTTGTCCACATCGCTGGCTATCTTGTTGAAGTCCCGCATCCGTTTGGTATGGATGTTGAGGATCTGAACGCGACCCTGCTCGTTGGGCAAGCTGATCTCCATTTGAACTTCCAAGCGACCAGGTCGCAGCAGCGCCTCGTCGATCATGTCCCGCCTATTGGTCATTCCTATCACCAAGATATTGTTCAGCTGCTCCACGCCGTCGATCTTGGCCAGCAGTTGATTGACGACCGTATCGTGGACACCACTATTGCCTGCCACCGAGCCACGAGCCTTGCAGATGGCATCGATCTCGTCGAAGATGATGATGTGCAGTCCACTGTTCGGCCCCAAACGCTTCTCCTCCTCCTCGGCTTCGGCAAACAGGCGCCGGATATTGGCCTCCGACTCGCCCACGTACTTGTCAAGGATCTGCGGCCCGTTCACAATCTTGGGTTCGCGGGCATTCAGCATGGTTCCTATTTGCCGGGCCATTAGGGTTTTACCCGTGCCGGGTGGTCCGTACAAAAGGATACCCTTCACGTGTTTAATTCCGAGCTGCTCCACCAATTCCGGCGGGAAAACGCGAGAAGCGAAGGCGCGTCGAAAGATCGCATTGAACTCCTTGTCCAAGCCACCAATGCCCATCTTGCCAAAGTCCCAATCCGGATTTATGATCGACTGCCGCACAATTTTACCCTTGGAGCGACCCTGCAGATTTAGGACGGAGTTCTCGGCCTTCTCGAAGTGCACCACTGTGTTGCCAAGGATGCGACCGAACCGGACGTTCCGGGTCTTTGGGGCAGTATCCCCCACCGTTCGGGGATCCACTGCCTCCAGGGTTTTCACAGCGAGGCCCAGGAACTTCTTGTCTTTAAACTGTAAGGCAGTAAAAACATTTATTAGAAAAAAACTTTAGACCAGGGATAACATGTAAAAATTAGTTAGTTAATAAGTTAGGATCATATATGAAGAAGGGAACCCCAACAGGAACAATAATTTTACTTGGTAAAAACTGAAAATAATATGGCTAACATAAAATATTTAGTTCTTGAAAAGTCTACCAATCACATTCCATAAAAAACCTACATGGCAGAGAGCCAAATGCTTTCCTGACGTGTACAGCGCATACATTATAAATCTCGGTTCCTATAATGTATACATATTTGAATTTGTGAGGGTCTAACTCAGAAGATTGCATCACGGTGTCAATTAGGCCATTATTTACTAAAAAGATATATGACTCAGCATCCCCAGTCATTCTAGAAGTCAGTAAGATTCATGCATAGGTATGTACAAATCTGACAAATATAATAACAGATAAAGAGTTATTATAATATATATACAATGAGTTACAAAATACAATATCGTGACTAAGTAAATGGTTATCAAAATTTAATAAATAAAAGACTTGTGAAATAATAAAAAAGAGGTGCAGCTATCATAGAAATTATTAGATTATGGTATCCGATCCTAAACTATTTTAACAATATTGTTTCTGAAATTGTTTAATATCTTTAGAAGACTCTCCCTCTGTTTTAAATAAAATAGAAACCTCTCCTGAAATTATGATAGCAGATCTGAGGATCATTAAATTTCTAACCTATACTGTCCTATTTTCTGAGAGATTGTAAAGTAAATACATTTTTTAAGGGGAGTAACTCTACATTTCCACCATATTCTTGATATCAAATTGCCCTACCTAAAATCCAGGATTTTAAAGGGGAGTAACTCTAAATATCCCCCATACTCTTTATATCAGATTACCATACCTGGAAAACCAGGGTTTGTCCGACGGTCAGGGGCAATCCGGCAAACTGCATGAGGAACTCCTTGGCCATCTCGTCCGAGTCGTAGGGCTCCTGCGTTGTGGTCTTCTTCTGCAGGAAGTCCGTCTCGAAGGACACGAGTGTTATGAGGTCCGCACTGGCGTCGAATCGGTAGGGCCGGACGTCTATTTCCTGGTTGATGGAGAGCGTGGCCCACTTCCGCTGGACGAGCGAGAATCCTACGTGGCCGGGCGGCAGTTCCGCCCCGCTGATCTTCTCCAGCGCGAAGATGTAGTGCAGCCCCGGTCCCGGCGAGATGTCCACATATCTGGGGTGTTTTGGGGGGAAGGCGGTGTTGAGAAGCGTGAAAATCCGCCCACGTAGTCGCGGAGAAAACATAAATCCAAAGACCACTCACTTGACCTCCTCCGTGAAATCGGAACCATTCACAATGGCCCTGTTCGTTAGGGACAGTTCGTCCGTCGGGCATTTCATAGCCCTCATCCGATGCGCCATTTCAGTGGACATTTTCTAGGTATAATGCAAAGGTTTTACAGCTCAGTTTTTTTAATAATACAATCCCAAAATTGACTCAGCAATCAGCTGTTTATTGCAGCCCTGGCAGTGTATGTGTGTATTCGCTGCGAGTGGTGCTAACAGAAGCTGGCTGCTACGTCATCCAGCTGAGACCAGCTGTTAGCCATCCAATATTTTTCACAAAAGTAGTTTAAAACAACGAAAAAACGCTTTATAGAACGTCTTGCCTGTGGAGATGATCAGGGTCTCCAAGGCGACCTTATTTTGGAGCAGCTCCTCTGGCTGGAACATATTTCAAGCGTCCGTTGCGGCCATAATTGGACCCATCTTGGAGAGATTGGATCCACAGCATATGGAAGTGCAGAGGATAATCGGCTCGTGACTCCTGGGCGGTTGCTTTTTCAGAACATCCATCAGCGTTGGCAATACCATCTTTCCTCTTCCTTTTTCATGATACCATGGGGGGATCAGTCGGTCCACATTCTAGATAAAGAGGCAGCTACACCAGCAGACCAAGGCATTCCTTACGACTTCCTGTATATGCAGACATTGACATTATTAAAAAATCAGGCAAACATCAGGAAAAAAGTACGACCTCTAATCGCTCCCCATGACTAATTAGAGTTACGTTGCCCTCACCAAAATTCGACTGCTGTACCAACAGCATTTAATCATCCAGGATGCCAATGTCTTAGTCCAGCTCGTTTAGCGTTGATAGCGGGCAACCATCAAGGTTGTAGATCGAAAACTTCGCCTGCAGGAACTCCAATCGCTCCATTTAAGTCATTTTTATTGACCACGTAGTATTTAATTTTCATTTCAAAATTTGCTTTTCCAGTTGAATTTCCAAATTTTCCAAATTTGTTCCCAGGCATGCACGATCAGCTGTTTTAAAAGAATGTTAGCTAAACATTGATTATTTTACTGCAATTATCGAGATCGATTTTAAATTTGTATAAAACACAAACAATCGATATTAAGTAAGCTTATAAAGATATCTTTTTTCAAAATCAATATTTAATATTGTTTTTTAAATTGTCTGGCTTGGTTTTTGGATCTGTGAACATGTTAATTATCTCAAAAAAGTAAATACAAACCCAATCCCGACATGTATCTTCCAAGCTATTTTACATTTACTCTACATATAAGCGATAGAGGATAAATGTTATCAGCTTGGTATATCGGTATTTTCTGGGAAATGTATGAAAAAATAGTAGTTTTAAATACTTTATTCGCACTAGTCCAATATAAATGTGCGCGGGAAATTTAAATAAGAATGCGCTTATCGATAAATGACAAAAATAAAAAAGCTTATTTATAAAATACCTTTTAAGTTCCTAGCTGTTTCTTCCAAATGAGAATGCGGGCGGGCTTGACCGTTTTACTCAACAGTTATGAACAATATATTCATTTTATTTTTTTGGAGTTTATAGTGCGTAATGTTGTTTAGTATAAAAATGAATAAAATAATTTAATATTATAAACAAATAGAAATACCATCCTTTAAAAATACCAAAACCATCTTTAAGCAATCGATAGGCATCCCGATTTCAAGGGACGATCATTGCCCGTTACAATTTAAACTACTTTTTGATTTATGATATTCTTTAGTTCAGCTCTGTTTGCAGAGACCTATGCACATATTACAGAATCCCACTGGTTCCTCCCCGCTTTTCGGTTTTTTCTGTTCGATGGCTGTGCAATTATTTTCAATCCAGCATTTTTCTTCGTTTCTTTGCCGTTGACCTCGCGCAGTTAATCATTCGCATCGATAATTGGATAGTGGATGTCTCTATTCGTTCTGGCTTCTCTCCCAAATTTATAGCGTGCATTATACTCGGACAGTTTAATTGGGTATCGACATTTATTAATTTGTCCGGCCTGCTTTAGTATAATGCCGGTAATTTGTTGGCCCATCCGAATTTGACCACTCAAGGCTTTCAACACTCTACGTCCGCTCAGTTTCCCTTTTTTCAGGCCAATCCATTTGCATGCTGTATGGGGAAGAGACTCTCGCGTCAGCTATGCACATTAATTAGGCCGCTTCATTAGACACATGTCCATCAAAAGTGGCCCAGGTCCAGATCGTGGTCGTGGTCGTGGTCCAGAGCCCAGCTCCAGACTTGACGACTGCGCCGCCGGCTAGGGAATATATATATATATATGAGTCGGTATATATCCCGATCACCGATCCTCTCGTGTTGCCTGTTTTATGTAATTAAGCCAGGCGCTCACTATTTAAATTGCTGCCGGGTGGCGCGGGGAAGTCAAGGAGCGACACTGAAACGGAGACAGAGCTTGGGATTCAGCACTTAAAAAAACTGGCTTTCAGAATCCACTAAAATTTGTGGTAAAAAAAGTATTTTAAATCGTTTGGCAATCATAAAATTTGTACCTTGAATTTTTACAAATTAATCTTAAAATAATATGTAATTCAAAAAATAATGAAACAAAAAATAGCACTTGAAAAAAATTGGCTTTCGAGGTCCAGTGAAATTTGTGGTAAAAAAAGTAGTCAAAAACGTGTGGCAATCAACAAAATTATACCTTGAATTTATACAAATTAAAACTTTATAAAATTCCAGTCATAAAATATTGAAACAAAAATATTATAATGCTATGTATAAATTATAAGACTTATATTTTATTTATGAAATATTTTTAATTCCATACAATGCCCTAACTTTTATTTGTTTAAGTTGTAACGTTAATATGATTTTATTTATTTTACAAAACCTTGGTTCAAATTCATAATATTCCTACTGTAAAAAACAAGAGAACATGTAAGCCTATAAGCCAACATTTTATTTAATCTCAATCAAAAACAACCTAAATAATTTACTTACTTATGTACTTACTAATTTCTAGTTGGCTATGAGATGCTTTGTGTTTTCTAAATCAAAATAAATATTTTTCTAATTAATAAAATAAATATTATGTCAAACAAATCTTAATTTCTATATTTTCTTGTCGCAAAGTTACTTCATTTTTTGGAGTGCAACCCATATGCGCCTGGGTGTATCACGAATTGGCAATTGAGGGCCAGCTGAATCGGCTGAAAGCCCAGGCCTTGGCCAAGTGCAATTTGCGGGTAGGGCAGCAGCCTCCTCATCGAGATCCGCATCCTCATCCCTGAAACTGGAGGAGCAGACTCGAGGCTGGAGACTCGAGACGTTCGCTCGTCAGCGCTTGAGCCAATAATTATGGTTATTAATCGGCCTGGGAATTGGCTGCTAATTTGCAGTTTAGTTACAAATTCTGGCCGCCAGCGTGCAATTACCCGCTTAAATTATAGCCTCAAAATAAACAAAACACCGCAACGCCAACGAGAATCGCTGGACGCGATGGTCAGTTCACTTTATTTCAGAACAGAACAGTTCACAAATCGGGAAAAGGTCACACCAACAGGCACACAGGAAAAAATTATATTAAATATTGCATTTGTTAATACATTTTGAATTCGACATTCTGATCTCATTAATTAAAATATCTCTATATTGTAATCTAAATTCGAGGTATGTGTGCACAACTTGATGTTAAAACATGGTATATATCATTTCAATCCTACCTAGTAAAGTATTTATATTATTGTGTGTTATCCTTAGGATTTCAAATTTAAATATTATTATGATCTGTTCGGTATTCATATTTAACACCCTGTTTTAGTACCTAAAACTATTTTAGATTCTTTTTATGTTAAAAAGAACAATACAATCTAACTTCATTTTTAATAAATATTGATATATTATCATTATATAAAAAGGGGTTCTTAAGACACCCTAACAAACATAATATGGGAAAATTAGTATTTTTTAGTAGTATTAGTATTTTTCTGCGAAGGAATCATGCTCTGTGCAGCAACCAGGCACATTAAGCCTTATGCGTGTTTGCTTATCACGAGTCTTATCGCCGATTAGGCCGGGTCAATACCGCACATCAGCTAATGATGCTGCCAGTTCGGGGCTGCCAGTCCGCCAACTCCTGGAACTCGTAATTAGACGCCAGTTCTGGGGCGTTACTCAATCAAGAGTTGATGGCACAACCCCCTTTCCGTCCGGAGCGGCGGAGCATCATCACCATTATCATCATCATCACCATCATCATCGGAGGAGCAACTATCCTGCCGCATGGTGATCGGTGATCGGGCCCAACTACAACATAATTTCCAGACGTCGACGCGTCGCTCTTCCAATTTCGGAGGCGCGCTGGCAACACTTTTGGGCCGCCAAATCAAATCGTGTGCTGTTTATTTAAATAACCATAATTTACCGCACCATCCAGATCCAGGGCCGCTCTTAACCCGCTCCTGCCCCGTTGGGGCTATTTATTAACCCACACACTCAACGGATCCCAACTGCACCGGTCTGAACCGTGGCGATCCTTGACTTTTATGGCCTGGCACATGATTTTCCCGGGCTGTGAGAACATAAAAATTCAATTTAATATGCTCCCCAAGATCTTCGTGGATTCCTATACCATCGTTTCCCCATCTGATTTAGCTGGAAAGCGTTTTGTCTTTGAATTTCTGTTCACCATTGTGGCCCATATGCAATCAACGCTGGTTATGTCAGCCCATCTAAATTTGTCGTGGGTGTTTGTTTGTGGGATCTTTTTGTCCATAATTATGGTTTTGTAGATTCCAATCGGAACACACCATAAAATCTGATAGGGATTGCTCTATTTTACGTTGCATACTTTTTGGGTAAACGGTGGAAAAGTATATTTTAGAGATCATTTCAAAATTGCTTGTATATAAACACTCAACATTTCAGAATTTGTAATCAAATTTTTTATTTTATGAAAGGAATCTATTACTTTTATTATCAATCTGTTGGTAAATGCTTTGTCTCCAAATATGATCATTAGATGACTAGTTCCAAATAAATCCTAAATTTATATAGCGGATCCTGACTCTAATTTAAGTAAAGTGCAGGTATTTCCATCCATTTTTAATCCTACTAAACTATCAATTCTTCTTTGTTTACATACTTTACATATTAAACCCATCATATATCGGTTTTGGCCAAGTGCCAGGACATAACGCACTCCATGCCATTATAAACAATTTATGATCCCACCGGTTGGGAACGTCCGAAAGTGGCCAAGTAATTGGCCAAGTCGCTGCGTCCGATAATCTGCAAAGATCTTTTGCCTAAGTGGATCTCTAGTTGGATGGTTGGTGGACTCAGCACGTCAAGTTTAGAAAAATGAGCTTGTTAACGCTCCATGATGAGCCCAGTTAGTGTCTAACCCGGAGCCAGATCGATACGATCCGATCGTTCTCAGATGGAGATGGATGTGGATGTGGATGTGAATGTGGGGGCAGGGCAAGTCGCCCTATCCTATCGTATCCCATCCCATACGATCCAAACCGAACCGAGACTCATCATTAGGGCCCTGTGTAAAATTACAACACGATAACACGTAATCATTAGCGTTGCTCCGGGACGGTGTGAGCAAACAATTTGAGGGGCCTCAGTCAGCCAGTCCCGAAGCGAGGGAACCCAACTTCGATTTGCAGTTTCATTATCAAACGGGCCAAAGAACATAATTTGACTAAGGCCAAACATTTGGCAACAGCAACGGCAAACGGCAAACGGCGAGAGGCCAATTTGCAGTTCTCGACGGACTGCCAGTGGTAGTCCGTCTATCGATCACGTTTCGAACTGAAAGGCACGACCATGACGACGGAACCGCCGATCTGCACAGTGGTGGAGGGATCCTAATAGAACTGGTTAGTTTTCGACTATTTTATACTACTTCTTAAGCATTAGGTAAGTTTATGGTAACCATGTGTGTGTTTTAAGCGGTACATAGTAAATACTAAAGATGAAATACAAAATACTAAAAAATTCTATAAAATACTAGTATCAAATACCATTTTTATAATACACCCTTAAACCAACCTATCATTATAATAAATGGTATGAAATCCAAACACTGAAAATGGTAATGGAATTCAAATAACACAGATTTAAGCAATTATAATTGTTAATGACCCGGTTTCTCATCTTTAGGTTAAACTAAAATTGGACCTCAAAAATATAAAATACCATATGTTTTCCTATTTTATAACCGATTTTTACAGCACCCACAACAGTTATTTAAAACCATATTTTAAAATAGGGTTAAAAAACCTTTACTTTATGTTTTAAGATAAGCTATGCTTTAACCTCAGGTTACAATTTTAAAGCGGTATCCGTTAATATACCTTATAAGAACACCTACCACTGTGCGATGCGTCTTCGATAATGCGGCGCTTTGTGGTTGCAGTTGCAAAGTTTGTCCAAGACGCCATTGGTAGAACTGTGGAGTGGTTGGGGGCGGGTTGGGACGAGGGGCTGGCTGACAATTTAGAACTTTTATGCAATTAATTGCAACAGTTTTGTGCCAGGAATGTGCCCCGGAGGCACCACTTCCTCCGTTCCCCCTTTGCAAACGATTCTGAACCGTTGCTGCTGCCGTTCTAACCACTTTTGGGCCGTTAATTTAAAAATTGTGCTCACGTTCCGGCAATTTGCTGACCACCCACATGCAAATCCAGCGCCAGAACCCCCATATATCTTCGATCCTTTTCTGGAGGGGGATTTATACAGCCAGAGAGCGCGATTCGCAGAAAATTAGCAGCCCGACAGCGAGTGAGCGCAATGCAATTTGCAACGAGCATTTGATTTGATTTGATTCGATTCGAGTTGCGGGTTTCCGAGTTTGCATTGGGCCCAGTCTGCTGTTTGCCTAATTTGACACTCGGGGCTGTTGTGCAATTGGCCTTATAAGTCGGTGGGTAGAACCCACCAACCCATCGATATGTGGGTGCGGGGCTTTGTTAGCTTTCCGTACTCAAAGATTGGCTCTGGCAATGGGTGCTAATGCGGGGTTTTGTCTCGAATTGGCCATCTTGTGTGTATGATTGAATCGACTTGTTGCCGGAATTATGAGTGGCTTGATCTGCGATTGTTTTTCTCGAGATTGTTGGCTGAACAGCTTGTTAGCTTAAATGCCAACTGGATAATTATTTTTAATGAGCCGCATTATAATAAAGGTGGGAGGTTCATAAAAATAATGAAGTAATGCATAGCTCTTTAAAAGTTGAAAGTAAATTGAATTGAAAGGTTGATTAGTCAGGAGGGCTAGTACTGTGAGATAACTAATGTAGTGTTAAATATTCTTAATTTATAATATTTAACAGCCAGGGAATGCAGCCATGAAATTCCCTGACAAATTAGCAGAAGAACAAAGTAAAGGCCTGGCCAGAAACCAAAAACACCGGAGTCGTATTCAAATTTAGATTCCGATCCACAGAGCACTCAAAGTCACAGTCGCAGTCAGCAAAGCGACAACAGCAACACGAGCAACAGGCAACAGGCAACATGCAACAGAACCTGGCAACATTTGCGATTGCTGGCTGGGCTTCCTTGTATGGGCTGTCACAGCTAGTCGAAGTGAAGAGTCCGGCTTTGGGAGAAGACATGCTCGGAGGAGAGTCTCCCGGCCGAGTTGGTCAGTCTGGCCGGGCACTCCAGTCCGAGTCAATATATATTCCAAAAGGAATTCCGCAAATAATTGCAGAGCGGCCAAAACTTATGGCGATTGTGTGGCCGACTGGGCATGCAAGGATCACTGAAAGAAAATGAACGGATTAAATAAATATTTATTCATGGTGAAATATCATTTAAAAATGGGGACACTCTTTCCCGCAAACTTTACCAAAACACACTTTTAAAATGAGTTTAGAATTTAAAAAGAAAATCCCTCTCTCAACTTTTGACTCTTACCCGGATGTTGATTTTTTTTGGTAATATCATTTTTTTATTAGCTTTAATTTTTAATGGCCCTGTACTATACTCTTTTTATATTAATTAATAATAAATGGTACTAATTACTAATAAATGGCACTAATATTAATGATACTAAGCGACAATTATTTTATAAATAGGCGAAAAGTAATATCTTTCTAGAACTTGAGTCATTTATCTTTGTGAAAAGTGTGATATAATTTTTTTACTTCAAATAATTGCTTATTTGGAACCTTTTTTTTCAGTGTAAGCTGGCCTAACCAGCGGGGCAGTTCACGTCGCATACATCACGTGCAGCCAGCAGCCGCGAACAAAAACAAAGCCTGAAATAAAAAACAGCAGAAAAAAGGCAAACATTTCGAATGCAAATAAAAAGTCGCGCCAATAAACTAGACTTCGCGACGGCGGCGCAGACTCAGACAATGGCAATGCAACTGGGAATGGGAATGGGATTGTAACTGGGTTCCAGGGGGACCAGGAGGAGGAACTGGGACCTGGCCACCGACCCTGCAAATCCGCGACGTCATGATGTCTCGCTGGGATTTGGATTTCAGCCGGATCGCGCCCCACCGCCACCGCCCTCGGAGTCATCTCGATCGCAAAATTGCATACAAATCGGTTGTTTGGTAAATTTAACATAAGCGCGTCAGTAGCGCCTCTGGTCCATGTCTGCTTTTCTGTGTCCAGTGCCTTTCCGAGGCGAGCTTGGAATAATTTAAGGAGGCCGGGAGGCAGCCACAGAACCAAACAATCACTCCAGGGCACAGTGGTTCGAAAACTTATGGACTAGGTCAAAGATATGGGAAAAGAGCAATAGCATCGAAAAAAAACATATATATATATGATAACTCATTAAAATATATTATTTGAATATTTTTGTAGAGTTAAGTCACAAAACAGAAAAATGCAGTTATTCAGGCAAACTTATTCTTAATTATTTTGAAAATTTGTAAGCATTACTTTTGTTGGAAGCATTTAAATCTTATTCGGATTCTTTTTGTGGTTCTTGTCCATTTCGAATTTAAAATTTGCAAAGCTGTTTTTCTAAACTATTTAAAGTCAACTGACTTCACGGAAATACCCTCTTTCTACAGAGATCCATTCACCATCTACAACCCGTTGAACGGATGGTTCCATCCAAATATGATGGTGTTTTTTCGATGCAACTCTGAATTCTTCTTCTTGAATTTAAGCATTCACTACGAAAATATTAAAGCGCAAAAGGTTTTGTTTGATAAACCACAGGTTTTCAGATCAGTTGTAATCGGATAATTTGCGGAAGTGCTCTGTGGTAATCGGAGTTTAATATTTGTCAAACATCTCAACCGATTCCAACGGATGATCTTTATGGGAAGAGGGTATTCACGTAGATGTTTAAATACTATATCCTATTTTATAAGTTTAAAGCCTAATTTAAAGCTTATGATTTTAAGCTTTGTATTTGTATTTATAAAATTTTAAATTCATTCCTTGTCTAATATGCATAAATGAATTGTTTTAATAACATTTTTGTATTTTTGTAATTTTTTACCACTGTGCTGCGGGTAGAGGCTTATCTTGTTAGGACTGGCCGACTGGCCGCTCCTGTCCTGTCGTGTAGGCATCATGTAAAACGCATTCACTTGGCCCCTCCCCGCCTACGCCACTGTGCCTGCTCGAAAATTCGACGCATCCACATCCACGTCGCCGCGCTTGTTGATCAGTGTCGTTGTCGTCTTGGATGTTGCTGTTGCTGGTGATGTTGCTGTTGCTGCTGCCGATGTTGCTGTTGTTGCTGTTGCCGCCGTCCATTTGAGTCAGGCGTTTGGGCGCTGCAATTTGTTTGAGTTACGGCGCTTGTAAGCACACTTTAAGGATCCATTGTATTCCAATCAATAAGCCGGGCATGACAATGAGACAGAGACCCGGGCTCCCGACTCTCCACCGAATGTCGCAAATGTGTGTCTTTGTCTCCGACTCTTTCGGCGATCGGAGCGCCGTTGTCGCCGCCTTTTAGGTCCTTTGGGTGTTATGCGAGCACTTCGGTTTTGGCATTTTTTCATCGGCAGTATTTTGGAATGCTTCGGTCGAAATTTGCAATTTATTTTATTGGCTATTGGATTAAAAAAATGTATCAGCTAACAGGATTTTTCATTATCATTATTCAGAACAAATACGAAAAAAGTGTTTATAATTGTTATGATGATATATCAATTTCATCAAACAAAATAGTTTTACTACACTAAGAAAATCTTTCGTATTCTTCAACGATAATCCCAAGCGAACTAATCCAGAGCTTTCAGCTTCCTTTGCTCCACTTTTCCATTTGCAATTCAAATGCGTTGATGTGATAGTCACATCGACTTCCTTGATCGATTCAGTGATTAACTGGTTTTGCATTTCCCAGATATTAGCACCACCTTTGTGGCAGCGCCAATTGCCACCTCAGCAATCACTCCGAGCCCGGCCAATTGACTTCCAATTAAATGTGTCAAACGACATAGACCGTTAACACGCCAAGTCCATAGTTGAGACTGGCTCGATCGTTCAGGCCAAGGAACATCGGATGGTTCTCGGCCTGAATTTCATTAGCATATCATCTGAGCCAAGCGGCAGAAAGAAGCTGCTGCAACAAAGACCACAATCAGAGCCAAATTTATGTGCAGCTACAAGAGCTTTGCTATGTAGAACACCTCAAAAATTCTATATAATATATATATATAAAAAAATTATTTTATTTCAAATAAATAAGTTCATAGGGCATACCTCATATCCGTATATTTCAAAACTAAAAAAAATACCAACCAAATTTAAGAAATCTCTTTATTATAAGATTTTGTCAATATTATGTTCTGGTTCTTTAGAAATTTAATTTTAGAGGCCGAGAAGTAAGAAAAAAATACTTATCCATATTTATTAGTAATATTAAGTACTAAAGTTAAATGGAAATTATATTTAAACGACGCCAAAATTTTAAATAAAATTAAAAACGTATGAGCAAATAGTGTTCCAAAAAATAGAGTCATTTTAACTACTATATTTTTGTATATTTTGGTAAGCAAGAAGTTTATTCCAAAACTAAAACTAAATCATTAACGCCTAAATGGTCCTTAAGTTTCATAGAAAATTACTCATACCACGCGTAAAACTGTTAGAATATAGTCCAATTAAATTGTTTTCTTAAAGAATACTTATTGCAACTTTTATAAAAGCAAAGAGAAAAGGTTTTTATCAGTGCAGCCAGGCAGTTGAAGGGATTAACGAGGATTAGAAAACCTTGGCAACTGAGCACAATTGGCCAGCTCGATCCAACTGAGGAACTGACGAACTGACCGACTGAATGGCAGACTGACTGACTGACTGACGAATATCCGCGGAGGAGCCCAGCTCAGCCTCAACTTCAGCTGATGGCATTTACGATAAATTTACGCAAGTCATTTGACAACGCTGCAACTGCTGCATCATTATGCGGCCGACTGCCGGGCTCAAGTATGCACAAATATGCAAAGCAGCTACTGATGATTGTCGAAAGTTGTTAGCAGAAGAGCAACAGCACGGCTGCAAAACAAACAAAATGTCGCACATTAAGCGGCTGAACATATCTCAAATGTCACGTATACGTCATGTCGGCCGCTCCGCTGACGAGGCAGCGGCAATTAATTAATCCTGCACTCCAGCTCCATCCCCATGGCCAACTTAGTTGGCCCGGCTAACTAGACAGCGACTAGCAGGTTGCCAGTGGCCCATGGCCGATCCCCGAGCTCCAGCCCGAGTCCAGGCCCACATCTTCATTCAGATCCCGGCATGGCTCTTTCGCCTCATTCATGACTCTCTCGGCTGGCATATTAAAACGTGTCTAGGAACAGGTGAAGATGTTCACATAAATTACCACCTCTTCATTAGTCGGGCGTACGGAGAGCTCAGCACAGTGGGGCAAAGGTCAAGGGAGGTGTTTACTTATGGGTGGGTTCATCACTTTGGGGTTTCTTAGCACAGGCAAAGTTTTTAGTTTAAATATTTGTAACATTTCAAAAATATTTAAACTTAAATACCACAACATTAAATGTGGACTAGCAACTAAAAGATTATATTACAAATTTTCAAATTGTAAATTTTAAATAATATGGAAACCACATATCACAACATATTTATGATCTATGAACTCAAAATTATATTAAATATTTTGAGTTACTTTAAATATATTTTTAGAAATATTAGTAAGATTTAAGGGGATTAACCCTCTGATGTTGCTTTTTATAAAATACTTATAGAGAATAATATGGAAAATACAGTTTTAGATGTTGATAGGTGTATTTACATACTCTTTTATTAAAATATATTTTTAGATATATTAAGATTAAATGGGATTAACCCTTTTCATAAATATTATATAATTATATTTATGTTTTTGGACATTTCATAGATGTTCAATATTGTTTTTAAAAGTTTGACCCCCTGTAGTTTTAGTACATTGTATTATATTATTCCAAGAATAAAATAGGAAATATTAAATTAGTCTTCTACTTACAAAATAATGGGTATACATTTATATGTAAATATGATCCTCGACCAGTGTGCGCCTCTCTGAGCGGGCTTAATGGAATTTAATTTCTTGTTAGCCGCAGCTAACTGCAACTGCATCGCGATAAGACCTGCGTGCCTGACCCCATAAGCCGGGATCCCCGAGTGGAGCTGTAGCCCTCTAGCCATGGAACCATGGAACTATAGAGCCATGGAGCCATCGAGCCGTGGGGCCATCGAGCCAGCTCGTTTCCTGTGACACAGTTCTGGCAATTAGTCATGGGAATCACGTATACGCCCTGCGTGTCTGGCAGCCATTTTATGGCAAAAGGCCTCAACGTCAACGCTGGGCTTTTGTAATTTTAATTACTTCCCCTTGATGGCTGGCTGAGTTATTGGCCAGGGAGTGGGAGTGAAGGACCATAAAGGACCTGCTCCTCCAAAGTGACGGCTCGCCAGATTGTTTTACAACATAATTAAGCAGCATTGTTGTTGGCCTCGGTGCGAATTATGAAGTGCAGCCAAGTGCATGTAGTGCGTTGTTCTGGTCCTTTCCTTCATTTTTTACACGGCAATAGGGGCAGGCATAAAAAACGTCACTCAGCAACGCCCCTGTCATTGTGCTAACTCCTTTTGCGAGGAGGTGAGAACCGAGCAGACCATGTTGCAACTTTATTTTCATGCCCCGGGCGTGCGAGAACAACAACCAACAGCCAAGAACAACAACCAACAGCGACAACTGCAGCAAGTCAACAACAATTCGATACACACTTGCCACTTGCCATTCTGGCCAAAAGTACCAGCCACTTGGCCACTTGGCGACTGCCTGGTGTGAAAGCGTGTTGCCATCCTTCGGTCCAGATTCCGATTCCATTCGACTCTCACAGCACTGCAAACAAATATAGATTTAAAATAATATAAATAAGTAATTCTGAATACTTTTAACTTCCAACTGTGATAGATATAGTAAGTCAGGTTTCCTTAAAATTTGTTGAAACATTTTATAAATTATATACATTTTTCTGAATTTATTATGGTTAATTGCATTTGGCTTTTAAAATCCTTATTCCTTTTTTTTAAATTATAATACTTAGATTGTGCTAAAATAACTGAGAGCTAAGATATCTTTCCTTTACATAAAGTAAGAAAAGATATAAAAAATTCCCAATGATATGTTTGGCAATGATATTTTTATAAAAACAAAGGGTTGATTATTATATTAACTAGTTTAGCCAAGGTAAATATATTTTAAATATTTAATATTTATTTTATTTAAATATTGACTTTATAAGGATAGGAATTTATACACTCCTATTATTCATTGGATTGTATAGTATTTCATATATCCTAACATAATTGAATGATATATATAATTTGTTTAAATTGTCTGTACTATAATTTCGAAATTCTAATTTGATGAATAAATAAATAAATACTTATATAATTGGTGAATAAAATGTATTATATCTTTGGTTATATGAGATACAAATACAACAATTTTTCTCCAAGTGTCAGCAATTCGCATGCTTTTGGAGATGGGTCCGAGTTCGGGCCTGGATTCGGGTCTGTCTGGATTCTGTCCGTCTGCTAAAGCGTTCAGCATCGATTCGTTATGATTGCATGTTAAATGGCTCCCGCTGAGTTATTACGAGACAAAATCCTTATTTATCGCTTTCTGATTTATTTGTAAACGATTTTCATGCCCATCGCCCATGGACGTGGATGTGGATGTGGATGTAGCCGTGGATGTGGACGTGGATGTGGACGTGAATGTGGAAGTGGATGTGGATGTGGCCCAAGATGAGAATGAGGATGAGGATGGGCACCAGGACCTGCAGTTCGACTTTGGCTGGCATCTTGATGGGCTGGCCAGGTTGTTTGCTCAGCAGAATCTCAGTTGGTTCTTGCCAATTTTTACTGATTTCAACGCCTTGTTTTATGGCCAGCAAAGGGTTCTCCGTGTTCTCCTCCACCGCCCCTCGCACTTTTATTACCTCTTGTGTGCGTTTCTTATCTCTTTGGAAATTGTTGCTGCTTACTTAATTTTGACATATTTATTTTTATTATGTGCTGCATACTGGCGGTGGGAGTGGGTTCCTCCTTTCCCCTAATCCTGAGCAACCCACACTGGTGATTAAGTGGGATTGTGGGGGTCAGGTTGGGGTCAGCTTGGTTATTTGGTCTGCAGGCCAGGAGAGTTCTTTCTTTATTTCTGCCATTTAGACAATCGAGGTGGGAAATCCATTATGAACCTAAAATAGTTTGGGACAGGTGCAAATTCAATGGAATTTTCAAGTGGTTGAAGGGAAATAAGATGTCTAAAGATGATGTACGGGTTTTGGATCATTATTATTTCTAGTATGGCGACAAAATCGGTAATACAAATTAGTGGTTTTGTTCACCATTTAAAATGTTTCAAAATACTTCCAAAATCAGCAATAAATAAAAGTTTTAATTGCTTACACATTCCTTAACCATTTCACAACTCCTTAAAAATTACCAACTGATCTTTACTTTGGTATTCCGTAAGCCAGTGCCATTCAATTGGCCAATTTCTTGACACTTTCAATTCGCCGGACACCAAAACACCAGACCAATTCCGCAGTTATGCCCCAAGAATGCAGAAGACTGAAAAATAACCAAAGACAGAGAAATGGTCGACGCCTTCTGTTAACAACCGAAACGAAAGAGCCGAACATGGCTTATTAAAACGCAAAACGGCTTTTTACGATGGCAATAAATTGGTGCCGGGTATGGAACTGATTCTGAACCTGAAGCGGTTTTGAGGAGCTGTACCGGGGAGTCGGATGGTCGGGGTGTTTTGGGGATCCACGATCGGAGATCGGGGAATATTGGGGGCCGGGGTATGCAAAGCTAAAAAGGAGCTGCAAGCAGGCATCCAGAGAGGCCAGCGTTTATGGCTTAAATTAATAAAATAAGCTTTGTCAGACAATTTACAACGCGTCTTCAGCGAGCAGATTACGAGCACGCGGACACGATCCAACTGCCATCCAGAAAGCAAGAAGCAACAAGCAAAAAGCAGAAAGCAAAAGCAAAAGCAGCATCATCAGCAGCGGACTAAAAAGCAAACAACAACACGCCAGCAGCGGTGAGAGCAACAAAAATCAGCGGGGATACTAACAAGGAAGGAAATCAAACCATCAGAACCGAAGTATCAGATACTCTTACAGATAAATTACTTTATATTATGAAAGAAGCCACAAATATTTGCTTAAAGTGCGTAAGTATCCTTCTTGTGATACATTTATAGTATGGGATTTATCTAATAAAATCTAGTAATATGTTTCATAGTTTTTTCATAGTTGCATTTAGTTATACAGGATACATATTGTTTCCAAATAAATATATTTATTTCGTAATACTTAGTTCTTCTATTACATTTACAAACGAAAATATTACTATATATTCTATCAAAACAAAACCTTATAAAGAAACCCGATGTTTTCTTAGAGGTATATAGTACATTATTATGAAGCCTTACATTACTGTTATTATTAAAAAACCATGTGATATTACCAATAATATACTTTCCTTAAGGGTATTAAAACCAAGTAGGGGAAAACCAACGGCGACATTGGATGTTGCCTGACTGTCTGCCTGGACTTTGCTTATTTAGAGAGGTGGAGATGGAAATGGCAATGAAAATGGAGGGGGTGTCTGGAGAGTTGCGGTGTTTGTCCGTTAATTAGTGAACATATTTCGTATAATCGGTGTCATATTAGTTATAAATTGGATAAAAGCGCAAAACGACAACTTAATTAATTTTAAATTCCAATTTATAAACAAGAAATGCGAAATGCAAAAGTGGTTGCCGTTGTCCGTTCGATGGTGTTGCTGTGGCTGTTGCTGCTGATGATGATGATGGTGCGGCATTGATAACGATTATGGAAGTACCCAAAGCAGGCTCCAGTCGTGTTTGCTAATCATGTCCGAGGCATAGAACTAAGCCGATCCGATCCCCCCGCGATAGCCCCGTCGTTATTTCAGTATTTCTGCATTCCTGCCACAGCTTCATTTAAATTTCCCTCCTCCTGCGCCGTTGGCCTTCCCTTTTCAGCCAGTTCCGAGAATCCGCGGACTCGGGATCGTTGGGCCCACAATATTCGATTAGGTCGCCGGGCGGCGGAGGCCGTGTCTGCCGTTGATATATTGCCAACGATCATCAGCGATCATCATTTTGTTTTGAGCAGATTGCATTTCGTTGGCTGGGAACGGAGGAGTCGACCCGCAGAGGATGCCGCGAAATTACCTTATAACTTAATTCATTAATAAATTTATGAATTGATCGTTGTAAATTGCTGTCCGAATTTATGGGACTCAGTTCTCTGTCATTGAAATGGTTTATTTAACCAGGTCTTGGCATAGATGAGCTTCACAGCACAGAAAGAAATGTATTTATAATATAAAATTTATAATAAAATGTCATTTTGTTATAAATCTAGAAAATAAAAACTTTAAAATTTTTAAGAAATATTCTTAAAGCCAGGGACTGCAGTCTGATGAAGAGCTAAATCGTTGCACTCTAAATATAACCAATCATAACTTTAAGATCATCAAAAATCATTCGAGTTTTATAAAAAATTATAATCTTATTTTAAAACTATACAAATGTAAATAAGTATTTTTTTTATAGTCTGTCACATCTTCTGTCCCATTTGTCCCGACCAATTCAAATACGAAATACCCCTTCAAAGACCCTGTAATTAATGTGGCATTTCGATTTAAAGACGATTTGCCTAATTTATTTTGATAAATTTCAATTATTAAGCCATCATTATCATGCTCTAGGCCCTCGCCTGTGGGCAGATCGAACAAAGAGTGCTCTCTGAATGAATACGAATACTTTTTATTCACCTCGTCCATGAATGAATACGAGTTTCTCTTCTTCCTTGGGGCCTAAACTGAATCAACATTTATAGGGGACACGAAGACAAAATAACACTGTGTAAAGACACTTGCCAATCGCTGAACGCTTTTAAAATATTTTTCGAACCGTTGGGATATCAATCAATATTTGTGTTTTTTTCAATTTTGTGCAGAGAGAAAGATGGTAAAAATGGAAACAATAATACTGAGCTTAGGGGAATGAGCAAGAATGTCACCTTTGACAAGGGTTTGGATGAATGAAGTGAGCTTTGTCGTTTGAGCCCGATCATTGATTAAGGCGATGATTTTCGGGGATTATTATTCCAAAGATATGTAAGCCAATGATATGAACGTCGCTTTTGTGTTTTATAATATATGAAAAATATTTTTTGTAATTTATCAAAAAGTATTGCCATTTATTGATATCAAATCTGATCAAAAGACAATATTTTATTGTTATTATTATGTTTTTAAAAATATTTTGGATAAATTGCAACTGAAGTAATACATTTATTTTAATTACATAAATGATATTTATATTCATTTTCATATTATAGGTACTAAAACAAAAAATCATCAAAACTGATATATGTTAAGAACCTAAACCTTTTACTTGGTATATCCGAATATATTCCAAACTTTCATTGAAAGTTTCCGCTTTTCAGACTGGCTAAGCCCCGATCCCCTCGTCATCCCTGGTTTTTTGATAAAGTGAAGACTCGAAGCGCTGACAGCTCGGGATTCTCAGCATCCAGCTTGCCGCATTAATTTTGCTAATCCTGCCGAGACGATGATGATGGGGCTGACGATGATGATGGGAGGACAGAGGACAGAGGACAGAAGACAGGAGGACTGGAGATAAAGACCGGGACAGGTCAGCAGCAACAGAATCAGTGGCCATGCCGACTGATTTTATATGGTTATAATTCTTGCTTTTGACAGCAACAAGCCTCGTTTGTCGTTCTGCAGAGTGTTGGGGCTGACCATTCCCATTCCCATTCCCATTCCCGATCCCAATCCGCAACCCATTCCCAAGGAATGTCAAATTAACACACAATGCGCCGGCTAATACATTAAACAATATGGGGGAAAAGGAGATATCGCTGAGCCCATGGAAGCTGCGCTTTCCCAGAAGTTATAGACACACACTGAAATTTTGTTGGGGCCCAGTAGTAAATTATATCAATCGTGTAAGTAGCTGCCAGCATTTAGGAACAATTCTGTTAATCACTTAATTTATGCAAGTGCTACAAATCGCAACCTTGTTGCAACAGCGAGGGGCTTATCCATTTCGGGAAATTAACCGATCCGAACAGAACCGAACCGAACGGTGGGTTAATAAACGATCATTTAATAAGCGTTTTAATGCCAAATTTACGATCGTTTTATTTGCATAAATTACCAAAGTTGCCAACTGTATGCACATTAATTTCCCCACCAAATTGCCAATAAAATGTTATTTATGTTGCTAAGCGAAAAATACAACAGGCAGTCCCGCAAAATTCCTTCAACGCGCCCGAAAGATCGGCGCAAAGGGAATATAACGACGATGACTATATAGAGGCATATCCGCATATATGGACAATCAGCTGGAGTCAAAGGTAGTAAAGTTTATGAGCTTTCGGTTGGCATTTTGTTGGCTTACCTTATTTTTCCGTCGCCCATATGAATTTCGCCCTAATAGAGTCATAAAATTCGGCATTCGACGGCCGCAAATTGATGTGGTTCTGTTAGGTAACTAACGACCCGAACCCAATCAAAGCCACTCACGAACTGTATTGCTTCGATATACCCTATCTTTAGGAAAGACTCGTGTTCGGTTAAAGTTTAGGAAAAGAGCTATATAAGCATTGGCCATATGACTTAGTTTCTTAGTCCAGCTAGTTTTGCCATAACTGCAAAAATGTGGCTGTCTTTTAAGGGAGTCTGGATCACAAGGATCTTTGCCATTACTGTAAGCTTAGTAGGATACCGATAAACATTTTGTTTTTACTGGCTTAAAATTAGGATATATACCTCCATGTTTTAATGTTGTACTGTACATTATTTTACCATTTCTAGATTTTTGTTCTGCAATTTATGCAACCTTGCGAAGCTGCTGGACTTTTGGATTCTATAACTAGCTCGTCGGGAGTTAGCTGCTTGAACACTAACCATTTATCAGGACTATCGAGTGCTCTTTCGGGTCTTTCCTCAGGAGACCTTAGTGCATTAAAAACTCTAAGCCCTGCTTTATATGATGCTCTTCAACTTCTTCAGCCAGTTTTAAACATTGTCAGTGGCTAAAATCTGTATTGGGCACTAAAATGTTATTCCAAAATAAATAAACCAAATTGAAACATTAAATAATAATTTATTGCAAATCACCGCTGGTTCCGCCCATGGAATTCGGGTATCCATGTGACCACCTTTTCGGTCATGTCAAATACATCCAATGCTTTGCAAAAGTCGTCAAATAGTATTTGGTTTGAGTCCGAATGATCCATTTCCTTCATCATTGTCTCCACTATGCGCATTATCTGCACGTGATCCAATAGATTTGAGAACAGTTTGTGAACGACTATTACTAAATCATACTTTGTGATGCGACCATCTTTGTTATGATCGTACATGTTAAAAAGTACTGTAAGTAAAAATTGAAGAAACTATCTAGTTTTATAAAAACAAACACTTACACTGCAACTTTTTATCCTTGTTTGCATTTTTCAGCTCCGTTGAGGTTTTTAGTGAGTGGGCCTGAAAGGTGCTCAGAAATAGGGCGAAGTCCAAAAAGCTTATTGTCACCTTATCCCCGAACATGGAGTTCAAGATGGTGGGCAATAATGGGTTCAACTGCAAGAGCCCCGAATAAAAGTTGTATTTGTGCAGCTGACTGGGGGGATCCTTACCTCCCCCTGAAAACTGGTTGAAGCGGATGTATAGATACTTTATCTGACTGCGACTCACTGCGGAAAAGAGTTAAAAATTAGAAATAAGATATTAGAGCTCACTAACGTGCCGTTTTCTTCTTAAGGGTGTGCATAACGTCCGGGGGCACTGAGGGATACGAGGTGGCCTTCCTTAAGCACAAACATCCCATTCTGCCTGCCAATTAAAACCGTTTTCCTAAAAATCTCAGTACTTGAAAATTTCCTCTGACAGCATTTACTAAGAAAGACCTGAATGAGAGGCACTTGCTTCTTAATTTTCCATTTCCCATTTTCCTCGTTTTTGATAAACACCGTTCAAGATCAGTTAAGATTAGGGTCTAGACCTCATTTTATGCGTTCGTTGTCTTTTACGATCGCGTACACCCATAAAAAGGAAGATCTTCAAAGACAAGAAGCTGCGACAAGTGGCATTTTGTGCGGAAGAAGTCGAGCACTCATAAAGCATATTACTTCATTAAAGAAGGGGAATTAAACTGAACTCCGAGTGTAATTTTGATTCTAACTTTTTTTTGTGTTCTGGCCGCCTTTAATGAGGAATGTTTTTAGTTCTTTATTTTTTTTTATGATGGTTAAACCGGGCTTAAAAGAAAAATGGAGGTATAATAGTTTACCTTTTACAATTAGGCATATTAAGTTAGTTGGATAGAAGCAGAAAGAAAATTTATATTGGCTTGATATATTATATATTAACTTATATACATTATTTTTTTACTTTACTAAGTGAGTTTAATAAAAGGGGCAATACTACTTTAAATATATAATATATCGAGCTTCCCCTTTTATTTTAATGATTTCAATTTTTAAACTTATTTCAGGACAGTGATAATTAGTACCATCTTATTTAAATTGGTAAATTGTGTCATAACAATTTCTGGCGGCCTTAGAACTTTAAACCCTGTGTGGTCCGCGTGCCAAGGGTCACGTCCGAGATGGTCGTATATCTGGCGACCAATTTGCGGCGAATATGTGTGCCACATGACAAGCAATTAAGCTCGGACTGCGACAAAGTACGTGTCCAGGTTCGGGGGTTTAGTGAACCCGGTCGCGAAAGCTATAAATTTATGACAAATTTTCAAAAGAAATGGTCTGCTCAGACTGCGTGTGGCTTGGATATATAGTGTGGCAGTATTGGCGTTTGTGGCGGTTGTTCTCCGCCGAGCATTTCGACGTGGCGGCACTTAACACCACGCATCATTTTAATTATTTATTTGGCCATAAAACAGTCGAAGTCGAGGGAGGGGCCACGGTTCGGGGGCGAAATGGCCAACTTTCGGCACAGTTTTCGTTAGCTGGCGGTTCGGAATCGTTAAATTTAACAAATTGCCAGCGATTTTTATCGCGCTCCAAGCCCACAGCCGACCAGCCCAACCCGACCAGACTCTTTCCTGTCCTGTTCGGCCCTGCCCATAGATTGTTTTCCTTATACTCACTCGTGCTTTTCTGGACTGGCGAATTTATTTATGACCAACGGCCGAGAGATACAGTATTTTTAGTTTCAGTTTTCGGTTTCGGCCATAACGCATAATTGGCCAAAGAGTTATGAGTGAGGGAGATGACTCAGGTACTCGAAACTTTTCCCTAATTAAGTTGAATGAAATTCGTCCAAGGGTACACAGAATCCCCGGTTGTACTTTATAGAGTCGTAAAATCATGGATGTTTTTCTTATCACCTACTAAATCGCATAAAACCCATTTCTATCTTGTTCTAGACAAACGGTACCAAACATCCCGGATCATAGGATTTTTTACTATCTCTAGCAGATTCGAGTTCGTTGCCTAAGTCTTTCGTTTTGGTCGAGTTCGTTGCCTAAGTCTTTCGCTTCGCTCGAATTACGCTCGACGTACTTACGCATTTAGCTAATCTTAAGCAAACTAATTAGTGAACGAAAATGGAATTAAATCGCATAAAACAACTTAATTATTATTGCACAAATATATTTGGAGCTCGAAAAGAGCCCACTAATTGGCCGGCAACAACAATTCACACCGGGGGCCACTCGAGCAACAAGAACAACACAACGGCCACTGCAAACATGTTAACTGAAAATAACCTGTAATTATAATAATTATCTGTAAATTATATGGCGCACTTACAATTGCACACGGATTCATGCGCTTGTCATAAAAATCTGAAGCGGAGTTTTGAGTTAACTTTGGCTTTTAATCTTGCTCGAATTTCATTCGAGCGGCCGCAGCCAGCGGTTGCAATAGTTAACGGCCGTAAGCTACTGCTGGACATTTAGGCTGATTGCACTGCGAGAAAATTGGTAAGAATCACAGATAAATCAAAGATGAACTAATATTATTTTAGGATAGAATGGGATGTACATATGAGTTTATTTGTTGTTATAATGTTTCAAAATCAATAATAAGATGATATAATATAACACGGTTAGTAAATCTTCTTGGGTTGATGATTAAATCCTTATAAATCCTAAAGAAAATGTTTTAAATATTTTAATAACATGTGTGTGAATTTTTTTGGTGCTTCAATGTTTCAAAATCAATTATAAGGTGATAAAATAAAACACGGTTGGTATACCTTCTTAGGTTGATCATTGAATCCTTATAAATCCTAAAGAATATATTTTAAACATTTTAAAAATAATCGTTATTTCTATTTGTAGACCATAAACCACTATTTATTTCCCCGTGTATTTCGTTCAACAATCTTCATGGCTATTGCAGTTTCATACCGGCAGACATCAGAAACGTGATCATAGCCTCCATTTAGACGAAAATTAAATCAAATTTCATTGGCATGTGTGAAACTGTCGCGTACTCGCATAATTTGAGGCTATTTTGTGGGTTTTTTAATTTTTGTTGGCTCCATCCGGTTAAGTATTTCTTGTTGTTGCCTGCCACCGCTCGATTCTTCGTAATTGAAACGAGTTTGCCACAAGTGAACATGTTGGTCTTGTATTTTGGGGTAATTCAGCATACAACACTGTCAGATGTTTCGCAGTTGAGTGTCGGTTATAAAGTAATTAGCCTCAATTTAATGTTTATACTTTGTTGATTATGATTATGTTAATTATACGACTTTATGTGACGGTGAAAACAGGGAAGCATTCCCATTCCCATTCCGGTTGGCCTGTCATCATCGTCATTATGAACATTACGATTGTCGCGGCTGACATTGATGAACTCGAAAGTGTGACAAGCCGACGGATTGCTTAATGCCCGGGTAATGTGGAAACTTTTCCGGCCCAAAGAGCATAAAGCTCCGGGTGGGTGCCTGATTACCCTGAAAGTTCGCTGCCTCAGTCTTTCGTTCGGCCTAGTGCTGTTATATTAAAAACCACTTTTATTAATTAAGCAAAACAACTTAATTCCCATGTAAAGCGCTGCATCAGCATCACATCATGGGCAGCTGCTCAGGCTAATTGCATCTGCATCTGGGATCCCGATTCGGAGCCTATAGCGATCCCAAAACCCGATCCCATTCCAGATCCCCACGGACACCTGAACACTTTGAAACGAAAACACGATAAATGGGTTTAATAATGGCGGCAATTAAATGGATACACATAGGGTACCAGGGTGATGGAGGCCGATCCCGGGCAGCATCTCAATTACCGCTGCTCTGCATGGCGCTTCACGGTTGAGGAATTCGACGCCACTTTCAAAAACGCATCACTCAAATGCTCATCTGCTTCTCATCCCCACGGCTGCATTCTGCGGCTCTTTTAGCCGAGGCGTTGATTCTCCTCTTTTTTAGGGTTCGAAGCCGACTCAGACCCAACTCATCAGCAATTTATTAAAACTCATCAATACTCATCAGATGAAAAAACAAAGCAAACAAGAGGGACTTCAAACTGCGATTCGATTCTTCAAGAAGAGAAAACCCCAAAAAAAGTAAACAAAAACCAGAGAAAATACAGAATGCCTGCGGTTAATTTGGCGCAGCCAAAGAAATTGTAATAGATTTGTTTAACTTTTGATTATAAAGGGTTTTCATTGGGAGGGTATAGATATATCTTTTGATTTATTAAGTTTGATATTAAAAATATATTTTTGGAAACGGTTTCTTTCAATTTTTTTGTATTATAACTATTTAAATGTAACTCCCACTAATTGTTATGTGTATTATAGAGCATCAAAAATATATTAGCCAAAGAAAACTAATATTTATTTATTCATATTCTATGAATTAGTTAATAATAATAATTTCAAATTAACATTTAAGAGATCATTTTGTTTAGCAATAATTGAAACTATTATTTCTTTAATACAATACATTTTTATTTAACTTGAAAGTATAAGGTATTTATGGGTTTCGTTAACGCTCACTGATTATTCGCATTTATCCACCATCCAGGCACTCTTTTCATCCCATCTCAGCTGGCAGCTTTTTCACCTTCTGCGCCCGTGATTTGTCTGCATTTTCAGCTCATTTATTTGTAGACACTGGATTTGTGCCTGTCTGTTTGCCCCCTGCCCGCCGATCCACTGGCAGGTTGGAAATGTGTATAAACAAAATGTTTTGCATATGTCAGAGGCACTCGGGGCGCTCGTAGCCATCAATCCCGAGGGCATCAATTGGGGAAATGCATCAAAGTTGGCAGCTCGAACAGCTTGATTAGTTGTACAACCGCAGCATCTCGGGATTCCAAGTCCATGTCGGCTCATTAGGCTTCTCCACTGATGAGCAACTGGAAATCTGAAAATCCAGAGGTGGAAAACGGAGGGAGCTGTGAAATCGGTTATCGAATCCGCGTCTCATGCCCGGTGTCTACATCAAAATTAGGTTTTAATAATTGGCTCACATTTATTTGCTGCCTTAATTTGATTGTGCCGTCAAATGTTTCTCTGCAGTCGAATCATCAATTAATCATTGTTCATTGATCGTTCTTGTGGTTGTTGTGGGCGTGTTAGCCTTAATGAACCTGGCTAATGCGGAGAGCGATGATGAAAGATGAGCTGGCTGGTCTGGGAATCGGGAGAAAGGAGGATTCTAAAGCTGATTGAATAAATTCGATTAGGGGCCAAGCTGATATAAATATATATTTTTGATTATTATTTATTTAACTGGGTATTATAAAGATGACATAATGATAGTATTGTATATTTAGGCTTTAACAATTTTAATCATATTCCTTTTTAAGTCAAAAATAACATAAAATGTATAAAATGATTTAATAAATTCGATTAAGGTTTAGCTGTTTATACATATATTTTTAAATATTATTATTATTCATTTTAATGGATATTTACATGATGATATAATGATAGTATTGTATATTTAACACCCTTTAATATTTTTTATCATACTTCTTTTTGTGTTAATAATAATATAAAACATATTAAAAAAAATTTATAAAACTTTAACATCTGGAATCATTAAAATATTAATATTATCTGATAATGAAAGATTGCTGTTTGGTTAGTAAAGCACTTGTTCCTATATACACTATAATATTTTAGTTAGTCCCAAATTACAAAGTGAACATTTTTACAATAATAATATTATAGCATAATTAAAGATGGCTACAGTACTTGAGAAAATCAATGAAAAATGCTTTCAAACCAAGCTAATAAATGACTTATAAAACCAATGGAATTTTTTAGTTAGTCCAAAATTACTTGATGTCAAATCGCGGGCCTTTCCAATTCGATTAAAATGCGTTTGCCCAGCACGCGCAGGACCAAGAAAAAAAATGCCAAGAGGGGCACAGAGAATAAAACTTCATTAACAAGTTGGCAAGACTTTGGCAGACCTTTTGTCGCCAGCCAGAGGTACGAAATTGAAATTGAAAATAAAAATGTGCCCTGGTCCCGGATTCTCGAACTCCAGCCGGGTCGCAATCTGTGTCGCCGGATCAGCGGCAAAAGTGTTTGGATATTTGTTTAATGAAAAGCGAAACGAGATGCCTGTGCCCCGAACCCTTTGGGTTCCTCGCAGACTTCCTATCGTGCGGCAAATATCAAGTCATTGGCTTTAGTCACACTTAACCCATGGCCAGCCAACAGGCTAAAGTCCCTTATCCGGCATTTGCTGGGCAATTAATTAAGTTGAGCATTTTTAAATGTGTGTGCTGGCTGACTTTTTGGCCTGTTACCATTTTAATGCCCGACAACAGAACAGATCCGTAGGGAACTGAAATCAGAGGAGTCGGGGGAGTCCGAACAAGTTCTTTAACATGTCTAATTAGTTGTTGTTGTTGTTGCTGCTGCGTGCGATAAAAAAATGCATGGCACTCATTTAGTGTTTTCTTAAGCTGAGACATAAATTTGCAAGCAGTTAAAAGGCTTTTGCCTGATGGCAATGGCGAATCCAGAATTGTTCAAATCGGCGGCCGCAGATAAACTCATTTGCAAAATGTGGCTCTGCTCCAGACATGCGGACTTCGTGTCGAGTGCGAACTGAATCTGGAGATTTAGCCCTAAATCTGGCCTTGAGTTGCACAACAAAGTATACATAACAAAGTCAAGTAATAATGCCTCAGGTGGGGAGAGGTCTTTCATTTATTTTATAAGTAGTCTTTGGATTTTAGGGAAATATATATTCTAAACATTTGGTTGTAACCAAACTTTGCCTAAAAAGAAACTGTTCTAAAAAGTCATAATAAGATTTAAAGCTTGGAGCTTAAATCTTATTTTTAGAAAAATGATTGAATAAGACCAAAGCTTACTTTGATTCGCTGCTAAGAATACTGTTTTGCATAGAATCCAATAAAAACCAGACTTTCAAAAAAATAGTAGGGTATGTAACAAAACAATAGATCATACTTTGTGTTTTTATCTTACCTGAACCAATTTTAAACTGATTTTCATCTTAATTTGACTTAAAAAATGTAGTCGATACAATTTAAAATATTCTTGTTATTTTTCCGTGCAAAAATAATGATATAATATAAATGTTTCCAATCTAATTTATTTAATTGTATTTATAATAGCTTAATTAATGTTGTTGTATGTTTTTCATCAATTGCATAGGTTTATAATTTAAAAAAATAAATATAAATGTCTCAACAACAATACTTATAAATATATATGAGCTAGCATAATTAACAGTGAGTTTGGAACCATTATTTAAGAGCTCCCTCGCATTTGTTGACATTTAATACCATTCTTAATAAATACCTTTTCAATCATTCTACTACCCCAAGCACTGTAATAATATTATCCAAAATTATGCTAATTTGGAGTAAATATTGATGCCTTTTTCATGGCATTGGGCAGCTGCTGGCTCCTGGCAGGCAAATAAATCCATTTGATTGGCTCTCGGCTAGAAGTTTGTGTCCGTCTGCGTCAGTGTTTGTGCTAATTCGAATTTAATTGTTGGCCAGTCCAGAGAGCCTGGTAACTGGTCCTAAAGCATTAACACATGCTGGCCTGGGCGCCCAGGTCCCGAAGCAATGTGTTTGGGTTAAAAATTGAATGCCAGCAGTGGCCACGACTTGGCTGCTACCCCGCAATCCCCGCACTTTGCTGGCCAACTGACTCCTTTCGGGACTTCGTGCCCCGTCTTTTGGCTCTATGTCATTTTAATGGCCGGCGCTGCTGTTGCTTTTGCTGCTTTGCTCTGGCTTCTGCTGCTTTTGCTGCTGCTGCTTTTGCTGCAAATGACCAATGGCGTTTTCAACTGGTTGCTGCTGCAGCTGTACACACACTCCCCCTCCCCAGAAAGCCCCCTCCTCCCACCCTCCTTCACCGGCGATCGCCACCCCACACCGAACGGAACTGCGTGCGAAATTGCAGCAGCGATGCGAATCGCCGGCACTGAACAAAATTCGATCCAATTGAAATATTTATTCAAAAATCAAAAAAAAATAGACTCCAAAAAAATTTAAAACTTAGGTTTTAAATGGTTTTTTTTAGTATGATGTTTAAATTTTTAGGTAATATCAAATAAATAAATAGAAACAATTTTTTATCAAGCAATTAAAAAGGGTAATCAAGGGAAGCAAAAATTTGTTAAACTTTTATTTTATAAATATTTTATATACTTAAATTTACCAGACTTTGGTATGATTAAAAATATTTTAAATTCGCTAACGATAATAATGTATATTGCCCTTAATTTTTTTAAAGTAATAACAAACATTTGTATTAAACTAATATAACATTTTAATCAAAATAGAAGATTTTTTAAAAATAAGGAGAATGAAAAACTGATAAAAAAATATTTTAAATTAAATATTAGGTTTTAAATAAATATTTATAAATAAATTAGTAGATAAAAAAGCAATAATTTTCTGTAAAACTGTACCAGACTTTATACTTATTTCTCTCCGTGTGGCACTCAGCCTGAGTTGTGGCAGCCGAGACGTCTCAGCTCTTGCCTCCCGGTAGCAGGCAACGCTGACAGGCCGCCGGCTGACGTGCCAACCACTGTCCACTGACCATCAACCATTGGTTCCAACTTCCAACTTCCAACCACTTGCTCGATTCCGATCCCGCGCTCCTCGCCAGCTTTGGGTCTCCGTTTCGGCCAGGTTCCTTGGGCAGTCAGGCTACTCTGAGTCGAGACTGCGAGGCCAACATGGCAGGCAGCTCGTTTTCGGGGTAATTAATCATGCTGCATAAATTAATGTAACCAGAAGTTAATTAACTTAAGTTTATTTGCACGGCTTTTGCTTAGAGGCACACTCATCATTTGCACAGTCGAGCCATTTCGCACAGCGCCATATTTTTTAATGGGGTTAATAATTAGGACTTGGTAGCGATTATAAACTATTTCCATAACTTTAAGCAAATACGTTTTCCGCAGGTCATTACTAGAGATTTATTACATTAACCACATTGTTTTGCATTTAATTAAAGGGTTCATATTACACAATGTTTAATATATGTAAACTGATCTCATTTCTGATTAATATATTCAATCTAGCTTGTCTTACAAGTCAATGGAAATTATAGTCTTATTCTCTACTTTAGAACAAGTTAGCCATATTAATATTTATAAAATAAGTATATATCTAAACCTTTTTGATGCACTTTGATTAAAGGTTTTCATATACACACAAAAAACAGATGAAAGTATTAATTAAATAATTTTTCTCGAACTAAATATAAGGTTATACTTGTTATAACATATAATATTATCATATATATTATAATTTTTATAGTCAAATAATCTTATAACTACACAGAATTAAGTGTTATTTTCTGGGTATTTTGATGTTTAGTTCTATTTTATTGCTCTAGAAAAATGTATCTGAAAGAGTATACCCCATAGGCAATCTATAAGATCATTGCAGGTGTCTTGTGACCCCTTCTAATCCCCACTTCTTTGGCAATTTGCCAGATTTCCCCTAATGAGCGGCTGCACAGAAATGTGTTAATTAACCGGCTCAATGTGGCAGCTGTTGTTGTTTTGATTTGAGCTCAGCGAACGGCATTCACAGTGCCACCTCGATACGGTGGACGGGGGACAGGTGCTCTTGCACCGCGCTCCTTTTGTAATTCCCCTGAAATACCCCCACCCCACCCCCTGTAACGATGAGAATTGCATTGCGACCCCATAATTTAGCCAATTGTCAGCGTCGAAACTTGGCTAACTTCGGTTGCTGAGCCGCACCCATTAATTATTTTAAAGTAGTTGGTCGACGCGATGTTGCCTTTTCAGGCAGCAGATTTATCGGCTATGCCACAAAAACTTTTAGCATACCCACAACAAACAGCGGATCGTACCCCTCTGACTTCTGAAAGGGGGTTTCAAAAAGGTTTTAATAGCAAATGTCGGCAATTTGTCGGCGGCGACAAAGCGAAATGGCTTTTAAATTGAGCTTCACTCATGTTCGGGGGCGTGTCATGCGCCCACATGCACTTATTGATTTTGTTACAAGGGGCTGGCTTAGATTGGGTCAAAGGTTAATTAGTTAATTGGCTGGTCAGGTGAGCTTGAGAGGGTACTTGGCAGGGGGAGGGCGGGGAAGTCGGTGGGCGGAGTAGTGACTGGATTTGGTGGGAGGAAAAGGTTGAAATATGCTTTCAAAATTGATAACTGAGAAGTATGGGTATAAAATCAAAAGGCTAATATTTTTATTTTTTTTCAAAGGCGAGCTATAATTATTTTTTATCAATATTCTTCTTAAGGCTTACAGTGTGCAGTTCTATTTACCTGTGGTCATTTTTTTGCAAAGGATTTGGACCTCTGTGATTTTTAAAAATAGGCATTAGTTCTTATTAAAGGATTCCTTATTATATTTAAATATAAAATTATATTAAAGCTATAATTTATAATTTAATGAAAATTAATTAAAAACTTTGGATATACATATAAACCAGACCATGCCCATGCCTTTTCAAAATAATTTTCAAAGGGGTAATGTGGATACAACATGTAACATTTTTTCGGTAATATATTACTTTACTGAAAGTCTTTCGCCAGGTGATCAAATTTCTGAGTCATAACCCAGAAACTCATCAGAACTCATCATCATTATGGCCCAACCGATTTGAGATCTCTCCCTTAATTTGCCTCAGATTCATAAACTGAAGCTTGCTCCAAATGCCACACCCTCGAAAAAAAAGGGTAATCGGAATGGAAATACCAGAGATTCATGGCAAACACACCCTCTGAACTCGCTTCCAAAAATTAGGGGCCTCCCAGAACAAAGACCGAAGACATTTCTCGTGGCCCGGCGCCCAATTTGGTTCCCAAAAAGTGCTTCTTAATACAAATCACTCGCCATTTATCTTGGCCCATTAATTTATAAATATAACTAAGGCAGATTCTATAAAAAAGCACAGAAAGAAACGGAAAACCAAACGAATAAAGCTTGCGTGCACCTTGTGGGCGTGGCCGAGGAGTGCGCCAAATGGGCGCCCATTAATTTCCACAAAATGAGAGAATTTTCGAATAAAACCGGAATGCATCAAATTGAATTTGCTGCCGCTTTTTCGTGCCTAATTAATGTTAATTTTCATCAGGCCAGCCACATAAATTTTCCACTTCGAGAAATCCACAATTATACGGAATTAACAAATCATTTGCGCGGCAATCTGTCAAAGATTTTCCCCAACCGTAATTTATATTTCCTTTATTTGCAGGAAAACTCTTACAATGTTGTATGGTATTATAGTATTCGTTTGTAGGTGCCGTGCAATTTCCACTTTAGCTTAATTGGCAATTTATTAAAGTGTTTAATTAACACAGTCAATTAAAAGCGATTCGGTAAAAAGTGGTAGGGAATATGTGATGCTCTATTGTATTATAGGTTTTTGGAAAAAGCCGAATTTTGATAATATTCTAAAATTTAGCCTTTAAAACTTAAGACCTACTAGTACTTATATTGCTCAAGAATTTGTATTTTAAAATATATTTACTTACAAAAATTGCAAGCTAAATAATGAGTAAACGAAACGAAACCTGTTTTCATTTTACTTAATATTTAAAAAGAAATTAGTAGTAAATATGCATTTAAATTATTACAAACAATAATTAAATTGGGTGCCTCGGGCCATCCATTATATACTAATGTTTGCTCAAAATTATTTGTTGACTTTTTCGTCGAGTCGATCATTAAATTGCCATTACGTAATGCCAGAACCGACAGGTCGGCGCATCATCAGCGTGCTGGTGTGCATTTCCAATTAAAAAAGCATTAAAACACGTTGCTTACGGCCTGCGAGGGAATTGCAATTGGAATCGAAATGGACAGCACCCATGCCCACCTGCCGAAGGAGATTCCCATTCGCATCCAAAAGATGGAGATCCATGGAGGAGCAGGCCTTGGTTCCAGTCGATCAGGGTGTTATTTATGGCGGCGAGAAAATTAACTTTTCCTGCTGGCTGACATGGAAACCAATTTGCCAATTGACGCCTCAACCTCTGGCGGGCATCTGTGGCTTCGTTTTTTTGGCCCAGACTTTGGCTTTCTGGCCCAGTCTTTCAATTAAATTTATGTTCGAGCAGGAGGCGCCAGCCGAGACTGACTGAGCAATCGCTGATTTACGACCTGGAAACGAAGGCGAATAGAAAACACTTTGCAATTATTAAACGTACTATTTTTATGGCTGTTCCAGGTATTGCATTTGTTATTTTAAGCATTTAATTTGTTTTTTGCTTTTCTATCGACCGCCCACGATGTGCGCCAAATGAGGTTTAAACTGCAATTCCGTTTACATTTGGCAAACTTTTCCCATACAAATTGCCGCTAAATAGCTGAGACCTGACACAACAATAACAACCCGGACTCCTACGCCGTTGCCAGCACGTTCGATTTCGCTTAACCCTTTGTCAATCGATGGGCGATTGATAAACCCACTGACACTCAACAAAAATCACAAGGGAATAGGGAAAAAATTGAGATTTTTTAGTCGATTTAGGCAGAATGTCCTAAATATACACAAAGAGAATTCTCATGTTCTCACCTAAGTTGAAAGTGTTCTTAAAAACATGGCGAAACTTTTTGAATTCAAAATGTTCTCAAAGTGCTTGAATGAAGTTGAATTGAGTTTAAAAAGCTCTGTTTGTATACTCAAATGTTTAGCCAAGTTTTTGATCACATTTCAAATCATTATTAAAAGCCTATACATTTTTAAGACATTAAATAAACCTATTCATATATTTTATTTATTATGTATTTATGTTTAAAGAATTCCATACATTAAAATTGGTTTTAAGCACTTTATCATTAACTAAAATTTTTATAATAAACTTAAATAAATTTCTTAAAGATTTGTGCCCGCAGAGGGTTAATGTTGCTGATGTGCTGTTGGTGTTGCAACTGCTGCCGTGCTGTTGCTGCACTGCAGCAAGTGTCAGGCCCTTCAATCGCTGACGCCCCCTCTCCCCACCCCTTGCACCTGTCAAATTTGCAGCGCCTGGGGAACTAATGACGCCCTTAATATGCTCCAAGTGCCTTGGCTGAAAGCCATTTCCCTTTCGCTTTGTTTTCAAAGTCATCGCCATCGTCTTTGTCTTCGTCATCGCGGCTGGCAGACATGCCAAAATCAAACGAAAAGGTTTGCCAACGGAAAACCCAGGAAATACTGCTGAAAAGTCGATTTACCAATGCACTTGCGATCAAAATGGTGAAATAATAAAGCTTTTACTTATAAATATAATGATAGGAAATAAAATCCAATCAAAGTTACGACTGAATAAGTTATTCCTTATAAATACTTAAATATGGAAAATAAGTAAGCAGTTAAATGGCCATTATTGTAACCATAAATTACTTAGAAATGCCTATTAGCACTTCCCCTTAAAAGTTGTTTATAGATTCCAATATCCTAAAGAATCCTTACATATACAAAATATAAAAATTAAGTATTATTTTGTAGTCATGATAAAGTTCACTAGAGCCTAAAACTTCTTTCATTTTTGAAATAGATTTAATTAGTCTTATCTTACCTTGAGAACTGTTGGCTAACATTACCAAGAACATGTGGACGAAAATCCTCCCAAGCTTTCTACCTGATAAAGGCACATATTTACGAATATGCTTAGCTATCAAAGGGACAAACAAAGTGAAGTGGTGACCCCGACCCCATCTCCCGGGGCCACCCTCCATTGCTCTGAGGTAACCACCCGAATCCCGAGCAGCTGAGACACCTGCACTTCGCCGTAGACAACTTCATTTTGTAGGTCTAGCCGAAAGACTCATAAATTCGCGGCCCACAGAGGAAACGCAGACCAAACCGATATATATAATTGCATATGTGGGCAGGGGCCCTTTCCGAGTGCAATTAAGTAATTCTCACATCGTTTATGCAAAATACGAGAATTTTCCCTGGCATTCTGGTGGAGGAACCTCTGGGGTTCTGGAGTTCTGGGGTTCCGTAGTTCTGTAGCTCTGGAGTTCTGGTGATTGCTCGCGTGCAACCTCAACACCCTTTGCTTGTAGTCAAGTGGCCCATAAATTGCTGGCCAAGTTTTCACGGTGCCCGCCCACTTTTCGTTGCGCTGCTTTGACAACGGCAATTACCTTGAACTTTTCGCCTGCCATATCGAAAAATAACGCAGGGAATATATTTATATATATGTATTTTTTTTGTTCGCCATTGCCAACGGGCTCATATATTTTGGGCCACTTTGCGATCTCCTCCCGTTTTGTCAGTTTAATTTTTGGTTTAGCTCGCGTTTCGCTTTAAATGAACCCAAATTGCTGGCCCATTAGCTTCGGGCTGCTCCATATGCATATCTGCAACCTCGGAGCAATTTCGGTATAGTAAATATTTTTTATAGGCAATCATTTGCATTTTGAATATCAATTTTGGCCATCAATTTCGGCCTTTAGTTACTGACATTTATTTCTTGGCCGCCTTATGAGACCGTAACTCTGCACTTTTTACTGTCAATTTTCGGGGGGAGAATGGGGGTTTCCATCAACAACTCAATAAATGAAAGGCCTTGTTAGCAGTACTTTTTTTCGGGGCCCTTTGATTGGTTATATTTTGGCAGCTGATCGATACCCATTGTGCATTTGTAATGAGTTTATCATGCAATGGCAGAATGTTTGCCAATAAATGGCCATCACATGTGGATTTGCAGGCACTTGATAAATGTTTTGGCTGGATATATGATTTCTTTCTTTTATTTATTGGCTTTGTTATTTGTATTTTAAGTAGTAAACAATTTAAATTAAGCTATACAGTTGACAAATAATTTACAGGAAATTAAAGGAACACAAAATAGCCGAGTAAGCCGAGTTTAGCAACTATGGGTCACTACTTTTCCCGCTCCCTTTCCCTTTCCCGGGACTTTTCCCGCTCCCGCTCCCTTTCCCGCAGATAGAGTTGCTGCTGCTGGAGGAAATGTTGCTGCTGCTGCTGGTGTTGCTGCTGCAGATGTTGCTGGTGCTGCTGCAGCAACTGATGCTGCTGCTGGGGACTCAAGGTGGCCGCCGCATCCGAAGGATTCTGCTGGAGGAACTGCTGCTGGTGCTGGGCCAACTGCTGTTGGAACTGCTCCCTCAGTCGCTGGTGCTCCTCCGCGTCCATTTCACTGCCATAGTCATCCATATCGATCACCTCGTCCTCGTCATCTTCCTCGATCTCCTCCTCATCCTCGGGATCCTCTGCATCCTCGTAGCTGTGCTGCGATCCATCGTGCTTGCCATCGTCCTCGCCATCGCCACCTCCTCCGCCTCCCGAGGAGCTGCCCTTGTTGCTCTTGGTGTCGCTCCCGTCGCCGCCCTCCTGCTGCATCCGCTTGTGCTTGGTGCGGCGGTTCTGGAACCACACTTTCACCTATTATAAGAAATTATTTAAAAAAAAATTAATTTTATTTCATTCCGATTAAGTAAATTATGAAATATCAATCATTTACAAATGATAATCCTTATATCACGACCTTTAGATCTTTCTACTGTTACCTAAACTAAAATACTACAATTTATTTAAGCACATGTAACTAAAAAACTAAAGTGGTAAATTTGTTGGTGGGTCTATAAACTTTTATATAAATTCAAAGTGTGATCGTTATCATCATTAATCATAGCGTTAATATCTTGATGCGAAAAAAAACATTTCTGAATTATTTACAGTATCCATTAAATAGCTCTTTAAATTGAATATAAATTTCATTATTTTTCTACAACATTAAAAATGTATTTATAGTAAATTTGTTATCAATTTTATTCTTAACGAAAACGTCTTGAATCCAAAAAAACATTTCTATATTATAAAATTATTAACCGAATAACCATGTAAACATAAATATCATTTTGATAATTTAGATAAAATATTAATGATTAATTTGAAAATGAGTCGACTAACTTGATATAATATGTTAACATTTTAAAGAACTTAAAAATGTATTTTATAGTAAATTTGTTATCATTAATAATTTTAACGAAAACGTCTATCCTTTATATCTTGATTCCAAAAAAAAATTTTATATTATTAAATTATCAACTGAATAACCATGTAAATATAAATATCATTTTCATTATTTAGGTAAAATAGTAATGATTTATTTGAAAAGGAATCGACTAACTTGAAATGATATGTTAACATTTTAAAGAACCACCTGACTGCCATAAGAATGGTTCATTGAATCCCCCTTTGTTTCCAACCTCAGTTTCGTATAAATATTTTCTTTAGTGCACTTACAGGAAGCAATTGAGCTTGGGGGTAGCCTTTTCGGGGGTGGGTCCTTAACCCTTCTAGTTTGCTTTTGTTTTCTCTTTTTTTGGCAAGTCGTAAATAAATTTAACGAGTCTTTTAATTCTATTTACGGCCTGCCTCCCAGCTATGCCCCCGAGGGTACGGAGTCAAGTGCTAGACGACCCCCTTTCGAGAACTTGAACCTGCACCCCTGGCCGCCCCCTCGAAGCGCTAATAACTCAGTAAGTCCCGGCACTTCCCTGGATAACGACCAGACGACATGCAATCACTTAGCCCCTAACCGAAGGGGTTGAACTGGGGCTGCTTATTGAATTTGATGCGCATTAAGGGCTGCCGGGTGGCGGGCCCATCTCACCTGGGTTTCGGTCAGGCTGAGCCCCTGGGCCAACTGCTTGCGCTCCGCCCCCACCACGTAGTGGTTCCCCTCGAAGGCGTGCTCCAGTTTGAGCAGCTGCGTCGGCGAGAAGGCGGTGCGGACGCGCTTCGGCTTGCGGAATGGCTGGAACAGGAAATCTGCAAGAGATCGGGAGGGAAAAAGTCGGGTTAGATGGGAGCTATAATGGGTGGTGCTGTGGGGTAATCTTATAACTCGTTGACTAACACTTTATTATTATAATCTTCTAAAGTAAAGATACATTTCCTAAGATAAACTTATGGTATACCATTTAAAATATATATTTTAATAGTAATCTTATAACTCGTTGACTAGCACCTTTATTAATATAATCTTCTAAAGAAAAGACACATTTTCTAAGATAAACTTATGGTATACCATTTAAAATATATATTTTAAGAAATTTAAATTTATTCTAAAATAGTTTTTATCAAGACAGAACTTTCTATCAAAAAGCTCTTTATCTCAAATATTTTGGGGTAATAATAGTAATAATTACAGACGAATTGTATTACTTTGAGATTCTGCTGTATTAGTTAATTTGCTGGGGGGTAACCTTATAACTCATTGACTAACACCTTTATTATTATAAGCTTCTAAAGTAAATACACATTTTCTAAGATAAACTTATGGTATGCCATTTAAATTATATATTTAAAGAAATTTTATAAAATGTTTATTTCTAAAATATATTTTATTATAACATAAGTTTGTATAAAATACCCCTTTAAGTTAAATATTTTGGGGTAATAATAATAATTACAGACGAATTTTAATAGCTAGAGATACTGCTATTTCATTTTTTTAACAAATAAAGGTTTCAACTAACTCTACTACTTTAAAAATAAATATCGGAAAGCAAATGATTATAGGGTTACTATGCAACGTAACAGCATTAAAAGTTATCCCATCAAAAGTTATCCAAGCCACGTTTTATTTTAGTTTAGTAATTATGTAAGTAATAAAACTTTATCGGCGATTTGTTTATCTAAGCCATTAAGTTTACCATTAAAAAAATTATTAAATATTTATTACTAAGTTAATAGGCTCTCGGGCTATTAAAGTTTCTCAATTAAGCAAATCATGTTGGCTACTAATAAAATAAATAAAAGTGAATAAATACCTTTTTTAACAGACTCTAAGAGCTAATAAAACTAGTAAATTAATTCAATGTATATAAAAAACAAATCAATATTGTTATTGGGAAAATAAATTAGTTAAGGGTAATACCTGTGAACCTGTACCACATATAATTTATTAAACTATTTATAAGTTTCATGAATATAAAGGGCTATAAAAGTACATTTATGTAGAGTCACCCAGTGAGAGGAGGACCTCGTTCCTCCCTGGAGGCCCTGCCAATTAGATGACGTTGTGCCTCAAATTGTTGATTATGAATTCCGCGAATGCCGCGAGCAAAGATGCCGCATGGTGGCCACTCACATGTTGCACACGCTCATTACAAAACAATAAACAAATTTCCAGACATGGGCCAGCGAACGGAAAGCACAAAAGGCTTCTGGTTCGTGCCGCTGTCGGCGCTGTGTGTTTTTTGCCATGTCCCAGAATCGCTGATAAGGCCAAAACAATTGGCCAGGCCAAGCTGAGCCCAGTTGGCTTTCTTTTGCCCTGGACGCCAAGCCGAACACTTTAGCGCTCCTAAAAGCCGCCAACGACGCCTCTTTGGAGGACCGAGGACAGAGGATCGAGGTCCCATTGTTCTTCCTTCCAGCCGGCACAACGTGATATTTTGACGTTTATCACGATTTCTGGAAGCCCAGATCCCCATCCCCATACCCATCCCAATCCCATCCACATCCCCACCTTCAGGCCAAGTTCACTGCCGCTTTTGCGCCTGCGAGTTAACAAATTTCAATTGAGCCACAATTTGAATATTGATATGGGGCTGGGGCTACTGTGCGAGATGCGACTGAGATTTCTGACGGTGCGGAGGAATATGCTTTGAAAAATATGAGAGGAAGACGGAAAAATAAATATAACTTAAAAAGAAAATATTAAAAGAACATTTAAATATGTAAATATTTGGCTTAAGGTTTTAAAAATGTATGGAACTTAAAACCAAATTCCATTTTTGTACATTTTTAAGGATATTTGATTTTTTGTAAAACAAAACATTAGGAGAATGATTTGTTCGATAAGTTTGCTAGCATATTGACCTATTTTGAATATTTCAAAATTTGGTTTAAGGCTTTAAAAATGTATGGAATTTATAAACAAATTCCAGTTTTGTATATTTTTAAGGATATTTAATTTTTTCTATAAAACAAAACATCAGGAGAATGATTTATTCGAGAAAGCTTGCAAGCATATTGACCTATTTTTGACTCAATATTTTTAAAATATTTAAATGCACCTAATAAAGTTTTCATTAAGTTAATGTAAGCTAATTGTAAAAATGTATTTTCAGTTAAGGAATGATAAATTTTTATAAAGACGTATACATTCTCATGCATTTAGAAAATCAAGAATAAATGACATTGCTTCCGGAAGGTAAATAATAGCTAACTAAACATCTAATAGAAAATCCAGCGGATTACCAATTTCTTGTCCTGAGATATGACTTTCTTTGGCCAACAATTCTAACCATTCTTTTGCTGGCCCAAAAACTGTAACCTTAAGATTTTAGAGCTTAACCAACTGCAATTCTGATCTCACAAAGCAAACATTCCACCTTAACCAGCCTTGTTGTGATATAATTTAGTGAGCAAGCCTAAGCTGAAGGTGTGCCAATTACAAAATCAATATTGGCACAGCAGAATCGAATCGATTTCGGCGACAGGAAGTCTGTGCAACAAACAGCAAAACAACAAAACAGAAGCTAAGCCATTGGGAAAATAAACAGCTAATAGAGAAGGGCTGGCGAAAGGGCGCGAAGCCATAAGATACAAGATGCAACCCCAGAAATGTATCTTGTTAGCGCTGCCTGGCTGGAAAAATACCACCGAACAATAAAAAGGGAATGAGAGGGTGAGGGAAATGGGAACGGGGAGTGGGCAAGGGGAACTTGTCAATTCGACACTTCATAAATGCAGCCTCGCACCATTGATGGCCATGTATCTACGCATCTGACAGATGCAACTGACTGCGACTGCCGACTGACTGCGTGCTTGGTTTTTGCTATGAACTTGACAAACGATTGCCAGGAGCTAGCATCCCGAGTGATCTAGTTTTGGTCTTTTTTTGTACTCCACGATCGCTTGACATTTGTTACATTTGACAGCTAACAATGTAGCTACAAGATACAAGATACACGACTGCCCAGCGCCTTAGAAGAGGCTGTATAATTGATAATGCCGCCGCTCACAATGGCCACTTAATTATTTTTTCTCTTCCTTTTTTTCATCTAGCTCTGCAGCAGCTCTCAATGAAGTGTGTGTATTTTTTTTTTTTTAGATTTTTTCTGTAGGTTTGTGGACACAAAGGAAACCGCCGTGCGAAAATACGCGCAATTGACAATTAATTGATGTGTCCGCTCTGCTGGCCATGTTGTTGGATTTGCAGTGGCTCACACCCTTGTCAGCTGTCATTTTTTTATGTATGGTATACGAGTATACCTCACTTTTTTAGCCCATGTTGGTAGTGCCGGGACTCGTTTCGTTTTCGTTTATCGGACTGTCCTGGCCTTTTGTTCCCCCCATTATTTATCACTTATGTGCAATTGTATTTGCTTTCTTTTTTATCGAGTTAGGGCTTAATTTTTATGCTCTCATGATTTTTTCATTAATTTATTGCATTCCTCGAGTGTCCCGCGTGCGAGGACATTGACTCGAGATCGATAATTGAAATCAAATGAAATGACAGTCGGGGATGTTGTGATGATCGATTTGACGGCAATGGCCATTTGCAGTCGGGGTGTCTGAATGCGATTTTGTGGGTTTCTGCGGGGTAATGGCTTTGATTGGGGTAGAATAAATACTTTTGATAAGGCTACCTATCGGAGAACCTTGTTGATGAGGCGAATAGCAGTTCTATACATACAATAGTTATAAAACATTTTTTGATTAGATGTGGAATGGGCTAAAAAATATTTAAGACAGTTTACCCTTAATTATTAAATGTAAATTTTGAAGCAACGGAATACAATTTCATAACTAATAACTAACTTATGCTTCACTTAAATGAATCAAAAAATTAAAACATAAAATATAGTTGATACACCAATCTTTTTAATGAGCTCGAAGTCAAAATCACGTATCAAGTAGTTGTAGTTATCAAATTAATGACTGTGAAGTATGGCCACTATACAAATAAGGTCAGGTATTAAACCAGTTCAACAATCACATATAGTAAAAGGAATTTATTTTTTCCAACCACTAATGTATTTAATTTTGTTGATTAACTTGAGGTACTTGATGGAATTTAGGCAAGTCTTTAAGTGATTTAACCCTGGAGATTTATTAATAATTTTGATAAGTAAAGAACAGTGCTTTAAGCCTCAATTTAACATTACAATAATGTTGTAAGTCTAAGTTTTTCTCACTTATTAAGGGATTGGATTTTAATATTTTTAATAATAATTCCGTAAAATATTATAATGTAACTTGTTAAAAGTAAGGTTGTATAAACGTATTACACTTTGAAGGGTCTACCAGGTTCGTAAGACAACAGAAGCCAGCTTGTCCAATTATAATGATCCGTTTTTAAGCCTTCGATAATAAGGACCTTAACCTTATAAGTGTTACCCTTTTCCTAGAACTTCATCGTCGGCATTAGAGGGCCACACCCAGAAATTGCAGCACGTGCAACCTGAATTGAGTTACTGACGCATCATCATCCTCGCTATCGCGATGATCCCCATTATCTTGTATGCCAACCCCCTCCAAAAACCGAAAAAAACACCATGTAACCCGGTATTACTCACACGAGTTACAAAGCAAACGAAGACGAAAAACATTTACAATTAATGAAATCGTTATGCGAAACATTGACATTTCACGTTCATAAATCAAGCGAAAATTACAGTCGGAGTGGAGAAAAGTGAGAAGTCGAGCGGGAAATGGGAAAAGGGAGAAAATAATGAAACGGAGTACAACATAATTAAGGCGTAACGGGGATACATGCACACTTGGGCAGGTGAAAGGCGTGTGAGTGTGCCGAAAATTATGCTTATATTTACCCAACCCAAAAACAGAAAAAACGAGAAAAACAACATGGCCTGGAAATTCAAATGGTAATTATGAGAGCAAACGAAAAAAAATGTGGTTAAAGCGTGGTAAATGACAATGTTTTTGAGATGCGCTTTGCGGTGGCTCTTCGCTTCTATCTCTCGGGTTTTTTCAGTTCTTCAGTTCCTTGCTTGGTTGCCCCAAAACCTCAATTAAAAACGCATTAACATTTCACTGGTTGCACTTTTCGTACGTTACACATACGCCGCATGGGCCCGCCGCATAAGCAACTGGCGCCGTCTGTTGGCCATTAATGGCAATTTCGAAAAAAGATATTTATATAGAAAAAACCCACACTCACACACTTGGCTGGCCATTTAGGTACGCTGCTTGACCTAACGATGTGTGTAATGTTGTTTAAACAATTTAATTAAAAAGTAATTTGTTTGGAAATAGTTATCAAAATGGGTTTGGTACCCTCTCCCTCGCACCCGATCTCTCTCTCTCTGTCTCTGTTCCTCTTTCTCTGATGATGATGAGCCCGATACACGTCTAATTAACTTGTAATAAATGTTTGCCATTTGCTTATTTAACTTTAATTATATGGAGCTGCACGGCAACAACAGCGATAACTGAATAATTGCTTGATTGAGGTTCTCTGCGCCATAATGGCGGAGTGGTTCGAATATGACTTTTAGGTGTGGTTTCTTTCTCTCCCTGGTTCACGGCACTCAGCGGCCGTTTGAAACGGCTATAATGACTAGGAAAAACTCGTTTAAGTGAAATATATTCAAAAAGTTAGTGGTGGCATTTCTCAGATAGTGTTTAAACAAAATTATATATGTTTTAACGGACTCCTGAATATGACTACTATTTTTTGCCTCCTATTAAATCTTTAATAAATATAATATTGGGGCTTAGAAAATTTTAAAATTCGAAAGTATTTAAATATGTTTTGAGCCACCATTTATCTAGCTTAAAAGTATCTCTGTCTGCTAATGGAATCGTGCACATATACAATTAATAAATATGCATAATAACTAACTTAGACTGTTCTAAATTGCTTTTGCTTTTAATATATTCCTTTATAAATCTATTAATTTTTATTGGCTATTTATGCATAAAAAAGGCATTTCTCAAATTTTTAAATTGAAAAACAACAACGAAAAAAACAGAAAGTTCAGATTTAATACCAGTTGTATTATTAAAAACACTGTATAATAGAGGCAATGTTAAAATAAATGTATAGATTCAAGGTTTTATAATAAAGGTTTATACTTAACAGTTTTATTTCTATATTAAAGAGTCTAGAATTTGGATTTGGACTTTTTAAGTTAACTAATTTCAATGTAATACTTTGGAAAGTATTCATTTAATTCCCTTTTTATTGACGCCAAATAGATACTCAATAGTGTAGAACTAATGGAACAATATTTGCTTTTCTATGACTATTTTTTTCGGTGTATTATGTATAAATATTTTTAGCTAAACGTGTAAATATTATTAAAAAACATTTTAAATTAGATACAAAAGTTAGGAACGGGTTTTCATTTTAGTTTTATATTAAAAGAAATATCCATAGAATATTTAAAACATGTTTTAAAATAAATTTAGATTGTTATGAATTAAAGACTTTATTATTGTTATGAATTTAATATTTGAAATATACTGGGAAGTGTTTTAAGAGTGACATAACTTACTGCCTGGAAAGCGTGGAAAGATGCGTCCGTGTCTACTGAGCAGCCACGGATACAGCGGATAGCTGTCGCGGATCAGATGCGGAGCACTCCCGAAGGGGTGGTGGCCGTGGGGCGGAGGATGTCCCGGATGCGGGCCGCCCGGGAAGATCCCCATTGGCATTTGGCCGGGCGGCAGATGCGGATGCGGACCATGTGGCGGTCCAGTTGGCACGGGCGGAAGTTGCTGCTGCTGTTGCTGCTGCTGCTGCTGCTGGTGATGGTGGGCCAGGGCGGCAGCCATTTGGAACTGGGCGGCGAGGAAGGGGGGCGGCGGCGGGTGGGGCGGACCCGCCATGCGCACCGCCAGGGGGTTCGGCGAGGTGCGGTTCTGGATTAAAGCTAGATTCGGCGCCGGCAAGGGCATCGGACGGATGAGGGTTGGATTGGGCGGATTGCCCGCTCCCGCTGGCGGGGGATCCCCTGATTTTGCAGGAGGATTTCCATTTGGAGGCGTTGGCGAACGGCTGACCGGCGATCTCTGTGGACTGCGCGATCTGTCCAGGGAATCCCGCCTCCGGCAGTAGATGTATCCCCTGGGCGTCCGCCGGCCACTGTTGTTGGTGTTTGTCGGCGAGGCGGGACTCTCGCTGCGCGGCGCCGGCGAGGATATCACACTGACCCTCAGGGGAGCCGATCTCGTCGAGGACTCGCCCACAATAGAGTCGATGCTGAAGGCCAGCTTGGGCTTGCTGCCCGCGGAGGCGGAAGCGCTGGCCGTGCTGGCGGAAACGGAAGTCGAGGACGCGGCCGCCGAGGAGCTGCTGCTCACGAAAGGACTCGTCGGCGCCATGGGCAGCATGTTGAACGTTTGCCGGCCGCAGGTGACCATTTGGTAGGGGTTTAGTCGATGGAACCCACAAACAAAACACTGTCCAACTTCTCAAAATCGAACTATAAGTTAAAGTAGGTTATGAGCACTCCAATAAACCTTTGTTTCCGTTTTCTAATCTGCTTGGATTTGACTGTATTTCATAATATTGTGCTTGCTACAAATGGATTTATAATATATTTTAGGTTTTCAACCACGAAATATCAGAATTTTAGAATATAACCTTATCTGAGTAAAAAAAAGTTTAACATAAAAGTTTTTAAAGGAACTAGGAAAGGAAAGGAATATCTACAATCTACCAATTCTTTAAAAAAATTAATTTCATAAAATATTTTAGGTTCATCCACGAAACTTTTTATTTAGATACAATTATAACCATATTTAAAGAAAGAAATTATAATAAAATAGGTTTTTAAAGGAACTAAAGTAGGACAGGTATAATATTAAATTTTTCAATAATCAAACTCTATTTAAAATTAAAAAAAATTGTAATCAAATTGATTAAAACTCTATAAATGGTATATTCATTATTCCTATACAGAAAAACATGAGTTTTAAATTTAAAAATCTCTTAAAAACTTGAATTTATAACCCCAAAGAGTGCAAATTTTATCCTAACCGTTTAATGATATGTGAGTTATAAACACAATTTCCGCATTATCAAAGGTAAACACAGCCAAAATAGATCAGAATCGAAAACGGAAAGAGGGGAGTATTGATCGATTTCCTATTAATTGGGATGGGATGGGGTCTATAGGAAACACGATCGGTACGTAGGTTGTTTGTTACTGGTTACTGGGTATCAGATAGGCACACACGCACTGTTTTTCAGATCAGATAGCCATAGGCCACGGCTATGCTATGCGGTTGTTGTATCTGTATCTGTATCTGCGATGCTCCAGCGGTTGGCATCCGTCGGCGTGACATTGATAAACTGGATAACTGGAGCGGCGGCAACGCGGCGATTGGAGCGTGACCGTACCGCTTCGATGGACGATTGACGGCGGCGATTGACGACGGCCGGTGGACGATGGACGATTGATGATTGACTCGGTCGCAAGGCGGCGGTTAACGGTTAACGGTTATCAGCGGTGCCCGGTAACGAAACGATTGCGATTGCGGTGGCCGCGCTGCGAGGATGATGAGCACTGTCAACGCCATTAGCATTATGGGGCTTCTAAAGGCGTCTAATTGCTGGCTCCTCTCTCGCCCTCTCTCTTTCACTCGCAGCTCTCCCCCTCTCTTTCTGTCTTTCTTTCTTTTCGGCGGGGGCGTCGGCGAATCGCTGCGTGGCTCTCACGCTGAGCGTTTTGGCTCGAGTGTCGTGTTGGAAAGGAAAAAGCCGCAAAAAGTTTGTGGGGCCAGCAATTGTGCTTCCTCTTCTTCTGCTGCTGCTTCTGCTTCTGCTTCCAGTGGGAGCCGCACAGCACAGCAGGCGTCTTTTTCGCACACTCTTTACTCTGCGCCTGCGCCAAAGCAGTGCAGCAATAGTCCAGTTGGATTTCCAAAAACCTGCTCTGCTCCAAAGTGGAGCCACCTCCTCTCTCGCTCGCTCTCGCGCTCTCTGGCCTCTTTTGTGTGAGTGTGTTACGGGGGCTTTCTCTCTCTGCATCTCTCTTTCGCTCTCTTGGCCATTTTTCGCACCAGTTTATGACAGCGAAACAAACAATTTGCGCTAAACAAAACAGCATCATTAAAGCGTTTGTGGTTTTAGTGCCAAGCGGGTTGGCCAGCTGGAAGGGGGCGGGGGTGGCGAGGGGAGGGGCACTAAAACAGTGGGCGAAACACAATATTTTGGGGGTATTGGAAAGTGAGTATTATTTGTTATTTAAATTTAGACAAACGGAAAACTGGTGTAAACTGGCTATCCAATTTGATCTAATTTAAACTTCTCATAACGAAAAGCTCAAAGTGTTTACAATTTTTTTTTAATAATATCTGTTTTTTTTTTAAATGTATCTTTTTAAGATAGAAATTGTTTTAGGTTTTATTTATTATTTATTCTAAAAATAAAGGACTCCCCTCAAAAGTTTTAAGCCCTTTAAATTTAAATTTAAGAAATATATAAAGTCTAAAACAAGATTTTTTTTATAGCTATGGTATCAGATTATATAATTTTTACATTATGATAATGAATAGATTTCTTAATATAATTAGATACTTATTATTACTATTCGAAATCCAAAAGGTTTAATTCTTTAGCTAAGGAATCGGTATAAAACTAAGAAATTTTAAAATAATATCCCCCATTACATTTTGGTAACCGTCTGTTAACTTAAATTTAGTATAATAAGCTTTTCCAATTTGGTAAACCTTTTTCCTGATTCCACTGTGCACCGACATCAACGTCATCGCTTATATAGCTTAGACGCCCCGTCGTCAGTGCTGGCTATAACCGGCACCCCCTCCTCCATCTTCTGGCCCTCCGCCCCTGCCCTTCTCCCCACCCCCTCCTCCTGGCCTTCCACCATTCTGAATTGGCTCGAATTGGCATCTGCATCATGTTGGCCAAAAGCATTTGGACATGAAAATGGGCGGTAACTTGGTTTCTACACCTTCGGCGAGCTGCAACTGCCGGCGCACACTCGCAGCGAGTATCTCACAGATACGCCGTGCTGGGGATGGGAATGTATCTGTATCTGGTCATCCGAGTGGCTGTATCTGTGGCTGGATCCCCATCCTCATCCGCTGGCTGTGAGTTGTGAAAATAAACACCTCGTTAAAGATGCAGGAGGAGGCATAAAACATGCAGCGCCAACTTCGCAGCCTTCTCATAGGTAAATACATGCGACTCGGCCCCCTGTTCCTCGGATCTCCTCCTTTTGGCCATGAATGGATGTGAATGTGGATGTGGCTGTGGCTGTTGGCCCAAAGGAGCCAGGAGAGCCGAGAGGTTGGCAAATAAATTGACGTGCGCTTGGCTGGATTTGTATGCATCTAGATAAGGCCGGTGCTTGTCGATGGGCCAGCAGTTCGGCTGCCGCAGATGCAGCCGAGTATCTATATCTATATGTGTGCCTTTGTATCTGTGAGTGTGGCACCTCTGGGTGCGGTAATTGTAATTGGTTTTTACTCTTTTTCCTCTCGATTCCGCCCCACCGCCTCACGTTTCGGGATAAATCATTTAATTAGTCAGACAATGAGCTGGGACGAGAACTTTATGGGATGCTCCATCACTGCTAAAGGTTATCGATCGCCAATCAATGATTTTCGGGGCGTATTTTTTGGCATTTACCGCGCTTGATATATGACCAGTAGGTGGGCCCAGAAAAGATAAAATGCAGCAAATGCCTGGGTTATCAGCTCACAAAACGCGAGGCAACTTTGGTAAGTGGGAATAAATTTAAGACGATATTTAAAAATGTTACTTCAGAATTTATTTGATTAAAAGTTGTGTAGTAAAGATATTATTTCATTTTAAATAATTTAAAAAACGAAATGCTTTTTTTAATATTTTCTATGTGTTTTACTGTATCATACGAAATTTTCCTTTTTTAGATATTTAATATATTTTGAAAAGAAAACCTAAAATCTAAAACAAATATGAAAAGTGTAAACGATCATTTTACTGTGATAAAAAACAATACGTTATAGGTTGAATATGTTTTGTTTTTAAATACTGTTCCTAAAGTTATTCAAAAAAAGTAATTCTTTGATGAAATCAAAAAAACTTCAGCTTCTATCCTTTTCCAGATGAATAAAGGGGTTTCCTTTTCAATTCCGCTTCAGTTTATCTGCTAATTACAGCCCAGTAACTATTATAATATTCCTGGAATAAGAGTTCTTTAGCTTCTAAGCAAACTAATTAAAGTCGCCTGAAATTAGGTTCTTCCAGTGGAAGCACCCGATCCATACTGGTATTACTCCCTGCCGGCCTTTCTCTGCATATGGGAAATGCAATCCACAAGATACTTCCATGTTCCACAGTTGCGAGCGAGATAAACCGACAGCTGTCGCTGATTGGCTGCCCGCAGTATCTACGTGGGCGAGAGCGGGACAACAGTAGGCTAGTAGCAGTAGCTGCTAACAAGGGGATGGACACTCTTTTCCGTTGGAGTGAGCGGGAGGCAGGATGACAGGAAGGAAGGGATGGGTTAAAGGAAGGGGGAGGGGTGCCGCGGCGTATAAATCCAATTCATTTAATAATTGCCAACGAGATGGAGCTCATTATCACGAGTACTTTGCACGGCTTTGCCAGTTTCCAGCGGGGGGTATTTCGCAGGAGGGGGGTTCTAGCAAGGGGGTTCTTTGTGGGCAGGGCACCTCATCTTCTTCACACAGACAGAATATATCTATACTAATACAATTACTGTTGGATTTTGAGCAGATACTTTTTAAAAGTACTTTTAACTTGTTCCGTAGAACTAGTCGACTCAAAATGTACTTAGTGTCTGGTTTTTGTGTTTTATTGGGATTATCCTAGCAGTTTATGTGAAAAATAAAAATCAGTTTTAATTTATTTAAAGCGCATAATATGAAAGTTTAAGATAAAAGGGTTGTATCTGCATAGAATATATTTTAAAACACTAAAGTCAGTTTCATGACTTCGCTTGTAAAAGTTATTTTTATTACAGTTTGTTTGACCTTAAATTGTAAAATTATATTGTTTTTGTGTTTTTGTTTTTGCATGTTTATGTATTGTATTATTTATTTTATTTTTGAGATGCTTAATAAATTTATTGTTAAGCATACAATTTTCCTCTGATTATAATTATACTTTATGATATCTTGCATTATTTTATCTGTGTAGAAAATATTTTATAACACTCCAGTCAGTTTCTAGACTTAGCCTTTAAGAGTTATTTTTATTAAAGTTAGCATAAACTTAAATTATAAAATAATATTATTTTTATGACGTTTAATGTATTGTATTGCTTATTTTATTTTTATGATGTTTAATACATTTATTGTTAGGCATACAATTTTCCTTTGATAACAAACATACTTTATGATATCTTAAATTATTCCCTGTTTATTTTTCCGCCCAAGAGTTTCGTGATACTGCTCCCCGTCTCCCTTCATACATCTGCCAGATACACAGATACAGTATCTGAGATACATGCAGTATCTGAGTATCTCAGTGCGCCCTCGTCTCGTTAGCGTTTTTATTAGACCCGCAAATGGAAGCCCACGGATGCTGATGATTCTGATATTCCGACGCCTGGGAAGTCTGATGTGCGATGATGGTGACGGCTTTTCAGAGTCAATTAAAACAGCTTCTCGTCTCCGTGGATTTCGTGATGCTCGGGGGGATGGGGGCTTTTGGGCACATAAATGGCAGCTGGGGGTTGGAGATGGATGTTTAGCGAAAGCATAATTGCCACAAGGGTTGGACGGCCAGAAGATTCCACCAACCGACCAGCGCTTCGTGTTGACACAGCTAATTGGCTTTATTTGTTTTAATAATTGAGCATTTTCGGCTGCAGCCATGGGCACTGATTTAATTAAAAATTGCCACTGCCAATCGAAAGGGTTTCCTTCGCCCAGTCGTGACACTTTGTGTTTGTCTGGCCGAAAAGGAAGCTTAAATTAAATTTTAATAACGCGGATTTGGTTGGCGTTTTTGTGTATTTGGAAATATATCAAGATAAATGAGCTTGAAATGGTGGGGGTATTAAGCAATTATAAAGATGAAAATTATAATATTTTTCTGATTAATATTTATTATTATTTTGAAGTTTTGAGTTCCCAAAAGTTAACCACTTCCTTTCGAGCTAAGCACTGGACTTAATTAAATGCCAATAAATATTTTGCAACTATTTGGAATGCTTAGTCGCAGATCAGTCGTCGTGGATCAGGAGTGATCAGAAGATCGCCAGAAGATCACGCAAATCCCCGAACTTAAACCAAGGAAAAGCCTGTGGAAATCCGCGGGATCTCTGCATCTTGGCCCAAGGATCGGCGCATTTAATCCAATTATCGATGGCTCGAAAATGCCTTGGGAAACGGCTATTTAGAAGAGAATTTGTAGGCGGGTGGCGTGGCTTAGTCCGGGTAATTCTCCCGTTCCCAGAAAGTGCGAGAGGGACAGCCAAGGTGGGTGTGACAGGGAGGGAAGATTGCCAGAGCAGTCCGTTGATTAATTAAAATTTTGATCAGCTCGCAAACGAGGCCCATTATTTAATGAGTTTTTTATGGGATGCCAGGTGTGGTTGCTTATTTACACGGAGAAAAAATGACAACAGAAGTTAAGCTTATAAGAACTCGTCAAAATTCCCTGATAAACTTAAAATTCTTTATAAATAATAAGCATTTCCAGCAACATCTAATGCACAACTACAAATTATGAATCATATTAAAGACTATATAATCTTCAACATTAGGTGCCTTTATAATGTGTAATATTTTTATAACAAATTATGTATCTATGGCAGTATTTCCCCCTGTGTAGCCAAGTGGGTGTGGCAATATATGGATATGGAATGGTGGGGATATGGATATGCCGATCGAGGCGCGACAACTGCCGCAAATTATCGCAAATTTGTGCGGTTCGTGGGATGCAAGCGAAATATTTTATTGCCTCATTATGCAAATGCGAATGGCTCTCGCCGATGAAGAGGCGATCAGCGGGTGGGGAAAAGCAGCGGAAGACGGATCAGCGGTTCATATATATATGCATGGGTATATGGCCAGGTAGATCGGCCCACAATTAGATACGCCGGCCGCCGGAAAACCGCATTGAAATTACGCCAGGACCTGCCCGAGTTCGATAATTGCGGTAATGCCGATAATCTGTTTTTGACCGCTCGACCTTCGACCCTTTCCGCCCCTTAATCCCCGCGAACCAGCCCCTAATTGTTGCCCGGCCCAAAAGGATTCGAGCGGATTCGTCCTGTTCCTGTCGCGCGCTCTAAGCAGCATCGATAATTGGATTAAATCGCTCGGGGCCAAGAAGATTTCGCGCTAGTCCAGCGCTGATCTTTGGATTTCCAACGTGGCTTTGAGGCGCACAAATTCCGAGTTAAGTTTGTGGATTTGCCGGCCTAAACACGCGCTGATCATATGTGTTCTACGGTTGCCTTGGTTCCCCGGAAAACAGCCTCGCAGGATTCGGGGATCAGAGCCCAGGATCCTGATCCCCCCGCGATCTGTTGGTCCTTTTTGCCGGCAATCCAGGGGTAGACTAACTTCTCCCTGATCCCCGAACTTACAAATCCAAAATATTTAGTTGCACTTAATGGGGGCAATCGCACCAAAACATCCGATGGATCAGAACTAAAGTATATAGATTAAATCGGTGCAATATAAACAGGTTGGTACTTAAGAAAATCTTTTAAAAGAAATATCAAAGAAAAAAAACCTATTTTGAACTTTAGATATTATAATATAAGAACAAATTTTTTAACCAGAAGTCAGAAATAGATTTTTCGAGTAAACCAAGCCAGATCATTTTTGATTTCAATATTCACAGGGCTATTTTTGGAGGCTTCATAAATTTCATTGATTTTGATTGAGGGAATATTTTTCGTAATTAATGAAATGATAAACAGATTTTTCACATTAGGCCGGGCACTTAAGAATTGCCATTAGATAAATGGCCAGCACATGTGAAAGCGGGGGAGTGTATATCACCCACTTTCCCCTAGAACCCATTACCCCTAAGACAAATCCTTAGACAAATCGCTGCTCATTAATATATTCACTCATCATCGCCCGCAAATGCACAAGTCATAATTGCAATTGCACTTTGACGGCGCTGATAGATACAAATGGCCAGCGAAATGCGCTCCCCAATATTTTCTGGATTCCAGCCCCTAGCCTCGAGTTTCCACCTCCCTGCCCGCTTTTCTTCGGGGAAACGCCTTCGAGGAGTGGAAAATGTTGCGTGAAAATTAGAAGCAGCTGTCTGAAGGCAAAGGGACACCCAAAAAAATGCGTGTCAAGGAGGGGAAAGGCGAAGAGAAAGAAAGGGAAAGTAACCGAGACCACTGCACAAAAGACATTTGTCAACACCCCCCACTTAGGGAGGAAACTCCCCCCGACATGGTGCCATTCCTAGCCAGTTCAATATTTTGACGCTTGAAGTTCAATCTTACAAAAAAGAATGTTCTTTTTGCCTGGGCATGTAAATCATAACTTGCGGCGCATGGAGTGCAGTGAGAAAAAATGTTGAGAGTGCATTTTAATGTTTCATTATTTTTAATGTATGTATGTATTGTTGAGAATATTTGTTTAAAAGAGTGTAAAGTATCAGACAATTATGTTTTGGAAACTTACTATTTTTAAAATGTATCAATAGATTAAGGAGGTCTTCTTCTTAATTATACCATTTTTAATAAGATTGGAAGTACCCATATTTAAATCATCAAACTCTCTACAAATGAATTTACCAAATAATCGAATCCTATTAAGTATAATAGTTTTTTTTTATAACAAAACAGCTTAAGCTTGTCGATAATTACTTAAAACTTGTTTTTAATAAGTACCCCTCTCTCATTTATTGAATATCAAATTGGTATCTGCTGTAAATTTCATAAAACAAGCTATCAATAAAAATTATAGGTGTTTATTTTTTTATTTTAAGGCAGTGTTGTTTTTTTTCAGTGTCCCCACATTGATGCATCTGTATCTGCATCTGCATTTGAGTGTACATCTGCCGGTTGAGAGTGTTGATAGCTGCACTTAGCCGGATTCAACTCGTTCGCGGCTAATTGGGTGCGAACGTGCGGCAATTAGTTGCACTTGGAATGGCTCACGAATGCAACAACCAACGAGCAACAACGAGCAACCAACAAATCCCAGGCCAGAGCTAAAAATCGGAGGCACGACATCGTGAGGCCGGCATCATAATCCCGTCGAGGCGCCATGCTGATCATCGATCCACCGAACATCGAACACCGATCCACTGATGCAATGATCCACCAATCTTCGATCCACGCTGATCTGGCAGCGATTATCGACACAGAAAAACGTGTAACGGCGTTGCTTTTCCCCAAAAGAAAGTGTCAGACAGTCTGTCAGTCCCTGATTTGGTTAGTCAATTGTATCTGTATCTCGGTTTTTTGTATCTCTGGATAACCAAAACTGTTAAGCTCTTTGGCGCCATCGCATTTTGGCTTTTTCCCATGATTTATTTACGCACATGTATCTCGTGGCTGTGCGTGCAACCCCCAAAAATTTAAAAGCTGAGATACAGATACAATTAATTCATTTTCGTGTCTTCGACATTTACAAAATGTTTTGCTTACTTTGTTTTGTGTTTTTTGGGGTTCGTTTGTTCGATGGGGAGAACTGCTCGATTTGTGGGTGTTTCTTGACAGTTTTCAGGGCTTGTCGCTCATTAGTCGGGCTTAACTGAGGCCAACACACAATTTATACATATAGATACATATATAAGGGGGGAAACTCACTGGCAGAAAATGAGTGTGGTTCGGGCAAGTGGTTCAGAGTGGTGGTGCTTAAATCTTTTGGGGGCGGACCAGGCAATCAAGCCGAACTGTTTTGGTTCTGGAATGATGAGGGTTTCGCTTTGGGTGGGTGTGTTAACCGTTTCAATATTAGATTGAATGGTTTTCCAGATACCATCTTACTCTTTCATAAAAATGGTAATACACTTTTAAGAGTTGAATTAGCTGTAACAAAGAAAATATGATACCATAAATATTTCTTAAATTTTAAATGTTTTTTTTTTTAATTTTAAGGATACTATAAGCGAAAAAAATAAAAATGTCAGTCAGTTTATTGTTAAAATAAATTGATCATTATCAAAAATGAATATTTTCATTAATTTCTTTAGGAATACATACCTTCACTTCCTTTTTTTAGATAAATCAGATTTTTAAATACATACCGAAAATCATTAATTGACATTTTAGGCAACTCTCTGAGTAAATAAATGACTGACCACCATCCTGAATTCCCTTTTGCATTTTGCAAAGCAACATAAATTCCTTTTGAAGTCATTTTCGAGCGATCATTGTATCCTAGATTTCCGACATCCCCGGACAGTTTCTTTGTCATGGGCCCCGGGCTGATCTTTGACTCGGGTATTTGATGTTTTCCTACCGACTTTTTGCTGCCGTGTCAATGTCACCGGCTGGTATTATTCTTTCATTAGGCTGCGAGTTGTTGCAACTGCCCGACACCAGACTCTCGAAATCGGACTGGGGATTTGCATATATGCACATATGACCCGACGTGCAGACCTCATTTCTCCTGACAGCAGAGCCGCGAGCTGTGAAAAGTATCTGGATCTCTCGGTTTGCAGCACTAGCAATGCAAATTATAGATCAGGTGCAACGGCAGTAATTGCTGCCATAATTGCAGCAAGTGGATTCGTTTGCCACATCATATACCCTCCAGTTATGAGCAGGCTAAACTGTAGCGTTTCCATGGCCACTGGTTGGGGATTGGTTTGGCCATGCAACATCTTTGATCTGCGATTTCAGAATTCAGATCGCCCATCTCTCGGGTCTCCCAGATCCCAGATACATCTCATCTGGTCCAAATTGGAGCGGCAATTGCAGTTGCAGTTGCAATCTGCATGTGTAATAGAGTCAAGCCAACTAATTTTGCGGCAATTTGTGCTTGGGAAATCCATGCGGCATGGATAAACGGTGGCAGGCATCCCGCTCTTAACCCCCCTGTGGCCCCCTGGGTGCTCCTGTGCCACATGCAGAAATTAACGAATGATGGACAGACATTCGAGACGAGTAACCTGCATGCAAATGCAAACTGGGGGGCGATCTCTCTTTCGCTCGCATCGCTCGCTCTCTTTCTTGTCATGTTATTAGCAGCAATTTAAGCAAATAATCAGTGCAACTTGCCAGTCGAAAAACAGGGGCGTCTGCGATAATGGCAAGGGGGGTTTGCTGGGATGGGGAGGGGGCGGGTCAACGCGTGACTTGCAGGCAGACACATCACAAATTGCAGACAAGTGTGGTTCTTGAAGCTGCTAGCCGAAATAAGCAGCCAAAGCTGGAGCCACATGCAAATGCCAGCGCCAGCATTAGCCAAGTGCACTGGAAAAAATATTTTGTCAAATCAATTTTCTAAGATTGAAAGGTAAAAGATTAGTGTTTAAACAAAAAACATGATATTTATGTTAAAATAGAGCTTTTTTCGGTACTTGGGCTTATTATTTTGATTATTATAATTAATTTGAAACTTCAAAAAATATAATATTTTTAAATAGGCTTCAAAAAATGTTTACTTAAAAAATGTATAAAACTAGAAGAAATTATAAAGAACATTCCATGAAATCATTTCTTAGAAAAATTTTTGTTTTATGATGCACTGTTAAGAACTAATAAACTTTTACTAATTTAATAATAGAACCCAGGGGGACATTTGGGAGTCTATCCCCCCTCCGATTTTTATTAACGAGATTAATATTAGTCAAAATAAATAAGTATACCCCTGCGACAATGAAATTAAATGTATTTATAAGAGTTTAATAAATAGAAAATACTATGCCCCCTAATGAAATTACTGCCTACGCCAATGATAGAACTCTTATATACAGATAACATTTTAATGTTATTTTGATATAATGATGATCCAAAATATAGAGATTAATATTAGTCAAAATAAATAAGTAGACCCCTGCGACAATAAAATCAAATGTATTTATAAGAGTTTAATAAAAAGAAAATAGCACCCTCCTCAAAAAATTACTGCCTACGCCACTGATAGAACCCTTATTTATAACGTTTAGATCATGATCCAAATTGCATTTTAATATTATTTTGATATTATAATGATGATCCAAAATATATTTTAAATATTTCAGAATGGTTTAAGCCGTAAGTCTTTAACTTAAACTTCAAATCTTCCCAGAAAATTTCTATCTTTTTACAAAAGGACCTAACATAACCTTATAAACTGATGTTTTCCCGAGTGTAGTTAAATTTGAAATCAGAAGAGGGTTCGGGGAGCCCGGAGATTCTAATGCTGAGTGCTGGCTTAGCTTTTTCGGTGCTGGGTAATTTGCATTCCGTTGCGGATTGCAACTGTTGTTTTGCGCCTTGCGCCTCTCACGATCTTAGGATCTGGAATCTGAAATCTGAAAATGTGCAGATCTGCGGAGAACTGCAGCTTGGCAATTTGGAACCGTTTGCTGTTACTTTGTCTGCTGGGGCTGCCGGGGAGTTTTCACAGTTGATTTACCCGCACAGCAGAGGTGGTTGAGGCTGCAGAGGCTGCAGAGGTGGTAGATCGGTAGTTTTATTTACAAAAAATTAGCACAGCTTTTGCTTGTTTACGGGCCCAATCGAAGCCCGGCTCACGGACTTAAGTGCGACCCCGCGTCCAATTTCGGCATCTGACTCCGAGGTGAGCCAGCGTTTTGGCTAATTTTCCAAATTGCTTTTATTAGGTTTCGTTTATTTGCATTTTGCGCTTTAATTTTATGCTTGATTTTCCTCTCTCTAGACTTTTAACCCTCTGCTGCCTTTGTTACGTCTTTGCGGTTTGTAATTGTGAGCGTTTATTTTTAGTAGTCTCGTTTTTTTACCAGTGCGAAAATTAGCTGCCGTCCCTTTCTGCTTGGTTAAATGTTGCAATTTTCAAGTCGTAAAAAATTTAAATTTCTGTTTAAACTGAACACAAAGGCAAGAGCTGGTGAAAAAATTGCAATAAAACGCTTTGGATATTATGCAATCCTTTTTTTGGGGGGAGGTTAGTTGGTTGGATAACCGCTGAAAGGTTTTGCTTTGATTTGCTTTGGCATTGGGCAACCTCTGAAGAGGCGTGTTTTATCTCAAATGAGATCGCTCAAAAGCAAAAATGATTTCAGCTCTGTAATTGTTTAAGGGGGATTGGAGCTGATGCTGATGACTGAGCTATCTGTGGAGTTATGCCCAAGATCTGTTTGGTTTAGGAAAGGCAGTTGACCTAATAAGTGTTATAGCCTAGGACTGATTAAAATTATAATCATAAACAAACCGTCTAATATGAAATCCAATATTCTCGTTTTTACTACCTTTTATGTCTTTGCTTCTTCCCATGAATTCTTCTGGAAGAACTACTGTCACCTTTAGTATCCCTTTATCACCATCCCCAGTTATTTGAGTTCGTTTTTATCGTTCATAAGCAATCGCCTATCTCAGTGGCTCAATCGGACAAACGCTGCCTCTACAATATTCCTCTTTCCCCCTTTATAAGCAGTGTAGGCATGTAAATCAACACATAATAACTTAATGCTTGATGCTGATGCAGTGATTGTGACTAGTTGACTGCACTGTGGAAAACCAAAGGAATATTAATAGAAAGTTTATTTGATTAAATTGGTTTTTGAATTTAGAATAACGACAACTCAAAGTTTACCTCTCTATGTTAATAGAAACTAATACAAATGGCATAATATGTTAATACAATAAATTGATTGTAAGTATCAAAACATTTATAGTATTTAATTTGTATATAGTGAAGGATATACATATTTTCGTTTTTTGAGATCTATTCTGGTTATTATTTCGTTTCTAGGTTTTTATGTGTATTATTTTCCCTGTGTAATCCTATCCCAGTCCAAAGTAAAATCATCAACTTCCAACCAGAACTGAGGGCCAAAGTCAAACTCAAACTCAAACTTGAAGCGCGTGCGCTGTGACTTAATTGCTGATTACAAATTAGCGATAACAGTTGAGGATAAATACGAGTCTAAGGAGGAGAAACATGAAGCTGGGGGACTGGTACTGGGGACTACGAAGAGCCCTTGGCAGTTAATTAAGACATTAACTACTGCTCAGTCTGCCAAACGATTTTCCGGCAATCGAAAGCCGAGATCAGGGGCGAAGAAAAGCCCATCCAAAATGGAAGCCCGACCCAAATCGCCGACATCCGCCCACCTTGGCCAAATTGGAGGTGCTGGCCGCTTATCAGCGCCCACGTGTCGCTTTCCGGCCATTAAAGCCCGGCACTTGAACTTTGGGCTTGTGCCGCAATTACACCTTCCTCTCCTCAATCATAATTGTCACTCCGGAGTTATCGATTACCTTTCGGGCCTATCCGCCCGTCCATCGACATTCGGCGGAAGTTCGGCTGTCACTTTCGATCCGTAATTATGATCGTCGCCATATTCGAAGCGCTCATAAAGTAATTGTCCCCCCAAAAAAAATCAGGGAGGTGTTTTCTATTGTAAACAACTCGTAATTATAAATTCATTGCGTGACATATGAAATATTTTAATTATTTCCAATTTCAGGCGAGACAATTGCTGACTGGATTCTTGGAGAATTTGTGGGATTCGTGACTGCAATCAGGTAGAGAAAACTCGAGATCGATTCTTTATAATGAGAATGGGTGAATAACATAATTGATGGGGTAGGGTGGGGTTTTCAGGAAAGTAAAGAAGAGAACTGCAATATATTGATTACACTTCGAAGTATCTCATTCCAATTTAAACATGGTTTTTAATATAAATATACTTTTTGAATTCATAAAATACTTCTAAGATAGTAAAACCGGGTGCTAATGAATATTTATGATGGCTATACCCCTCAAATTTCCTATCTTTCTTTAAGAGCCCTGATCATTTCACTACCAAGAAAAAACTTGCCTTGAAAACAAAACAATCCAATCACTTGACAACCTTAAAATCGTGATATCTCAATTCCCATAAAATGTGGCCTACACACACTTTAAGCCCCAAAAGCCATATGGCTGAGCTGAAATCACAGTAGTAAGCCGAGTTCCCTCGATCAGAACGGCCATAAAAATCAAACAGCTAAACTCATTGGTAATTCGATATTTTCGCTGGATTTCGCCAACGGACAACCAAAAACGATTTGCCGAAAAAGTCCAATCAAACCGGCGAAGGTCGATAAAATTTGCAATAAAATAAATTGCCGCCAATAACTGCGAAAAGGAAAAAAAAAACTTAGACACCTACAATGTTGGCACGAGGAATTCCCAGACTCAGTTTTGAACTACAAAATAGAGGTGTAAGGCAATTTTCATTTTAGCGCCGCACATAAAACATTTTTTATGGCTTTAAAATCGGCGCGGAGTAAAAGTTACACTTTCGCAATAGAAAGCCGGCCAGCGGTTTGAACTTCTTCTCCTCTGGGGAGTGCTCGAAGCCCAAGTGCTAATGCTGTTCGCCAGTGGGTCATAAACCAGAAAAACGCACACTTTGTACCAGTCGCAACCCCTCGACAAATGATGCGCCCAGTTACAGTTACAGATCCACCCGAAACGGGGTCAAAATTTATGGCCAAAAGTGCAATATGTCTCCGGGAGGCGGGACGTCCACCCAATGAAACTGTCAGGCCATCGTATTTTAAAAACAAATGCGACGAAAGTAAATAAAAACTGGACCGTCTTGGATTTCGCACACGCAAAAGGTCAGAAAAGTGTTGGGGGGGGGGGGTTTCTTTGGATGGATGGGGGGTTCCGGCCAACTGACATCTGTACATGACTTTGGTGGTGTTCAAAAGTCCAGCTGTGTGGGCAACACATCTCGGACTCTCCGTCTTTTACATTACCTCAATTCGACAGCCATGGCGGCCCCTTGGGCAACTTTAATTGGATCGCTCGGAACCCAAGACCCCAAGACTTCCCGATCCCAACTTCCCCACATCTCAAGATCCCGGGACTGCCGCGCTGCCATTAACCCGCTGCAATTGCAAATTTACGAGCCGGGCGTCAATTAAGTATCGAATTACAACTTGTTTAATGTCAATCTGTCTCGCCCGGTGCCTGTTACAGTGAGCTGTCCAACTATCTGTCCCCCTGTCCGAGTTTCAGTATTTTTCCCCTCCTTAACCCATTGACGGACAGCACCTTGAAAAGCCTACATTATTGAAACTTTGAAAATAAGAGAGTTAAAGCCCTAAATATAAGCAAATTATGAATTTACCAATATTTTCTGTATATAACTGGCGTGGTAAAAAGTTTCCATATCAAATATTCCATAAACCAAATAAAACAAAAGTTGTCTCTTCATAAAATATTTTGTGAAATAAATCTAACTTACTAGGATGGTACAAATACGAAGTCAATGAGTGAAATATTAAAAAAAAATTACCTATTAAAAAATATTTTTAAAAATCCCTTATGTATATGCCTTAACCAATGGGTTAAGAGCAACCCTCTCTCGAGATACTGTCTTTCCGCCACCGATAGGGATCTCATTGGAGCTGTCAGAATTCGCATAATTATCGCACAAATTAGCTTGTCAGTTGGGCAAAGTGATCAACATGGCGGCAGGGAAGCGTCACCTAGTCTGCTCCACTCCACCGCAACCCGATCCCCCTTCCTCACACAAAACACCCACCCATCCTCTGACCCCAGCTTAACCCCCACCTACCTGCCCAAGTTAACCCATTAATATGCCACACCAGATCCAATCCAAAAGCGTGGGCTGCTGACAGTCGACTATGCGAGTTTTGACAGCCCGTTGGCTACCATATAATATCGACATCGGCGGGTGAAAAACTTATTAACTGCATACATTAACATTCAATTTGAAGCGGCCATTGCTGCCCCTCGGTGACATTTGGCTGTGGATTCATGGGCATAAATCAAAACCATCGAATGAACCTCTCGGTTCGTTTGTGAATTGACAATTGAGACAACACCAGGTGGGTTGGGCCAGGGGCTGCCCCTCGGCATTTCTGTTGTCACGTTTGGGCTGTTAACGTGTTTCGGTGACCGATCGATGGGTCCCCGGGATGGGGGTACTTCTGGTACTGGTACTGGTACACCTATCGTGGAGCTGGAGGGGAGAGAAGAGGGCTATCTGAGGGATCTGGGGGGACTTGAACGCATGATGCCAGTCGATTGACACTCGCACTTGTACAATTTTAATTAAACGCCACTGGTATTGATACTTTATCTCCGCCCATTCCATTCAGTATGTATAAGCATGCACTGAGGGAAAAGTGATGTAGTTGCAAAGTTGCAAGGAAAGAAGACATTTATAGCACCTTACATGGAAACTGTGTTTCTATGATCCTAACGTTAATCCGATTTTTGACCTCAGGTTAAACTAAAAGTTAGTTCTAGACATAAATGTTCATTGATATTTGATATTGATATTTATGTAATACTAAAATCAAATTTTAATAAGTTTTAAACCCTTTGGATCGTTTTCTCATTTTAATGTTAAAACAGAAGTAAGTTTTCAGAAGGAAACTTTAATATCTTAATATATTGAAGCTTACTTTTAGGTATATTATGAACATTAGATAAATATACTTGTTTTGAGATTATATAAGTTGGTAAGGAGAAATAATTGGTAATAATATTATCATTACAAATTTGTAATAAATCACATTAAAGTTTAACTAATTCTAAATAAAAAAAAATATAATTTATTATATTTTGTATTATGTTACATTATTTTTATTATATTATATTATATTATATTATTTTATTATTATTTTCACAACATATTTCTTGTGTAATTTCCCACACTCACCTAGTTTATTTTTTCAGTTCAAATTTTTTGTGTAAATTCTTACGTTCACCTATTTGTTTCTTTCAGTGATCCTAGCTTCCCATTAACAGTCAACGAACCCCACCCACCCACATCTTTGTCTCTGTTGAACACATTTTTCCCCTGTTGCATTGACTTTCGATTCTAGGAAACTTTTTAAGCCGCAATTTATGCTCGTTTAAGGCGATAAATATAACAGAGCCCAAGTGATTGAAGCTGATTGCATTCCAGCGGACCGTTGACTGACCGCACCCCCTTTCCCCTTACCACTTTTCTTGCCCCTCCGCCCATGGTCATGAGTCACTAGCCATGAGCAGCTGCAGCGGCCGTAATTGAATGCGTGTCAATTGAATGGCGTCGCTCGAAACTCGCAACTCGCGCCCATATTCGAAACTCATATCGGAATCGGAATCGAAGTCGGCGGCCATAAATAAACGCTAAAAAGCAAGCAGCCGCAATTAATAACGCTGCAGATTTGCAAAATGGCCGCCAGTTGCAACTTAACGAGATGAAAGAAAAAGGGAAAATCAACAAAAAAAAATCAAAAGTTAAAAAAAATACTCCAAATATTAAGAAATATTTTTAAAGTATTTAAAATACAATTAAACATTTTTTTTTTTCATTTTCATATAGAAATTATCTTTTTAAAGGCTACTTTTCTTTAATAAAAATTCCTTTAAAAATACTTTCAAGTATCTTTTTCCAGTTTTGACTACAGACCGAATCGAGAACAGACCCATCCATTGATTTATGCATCCCGTTGGCCATCGAAACTCGAGTTCAAAATACCAAATCGCATTTCGCATTTATTAACACTCTGTGCATTATGGAAAACGCAAAGGGGGCGTTGGGGAGGGAAAACTTGATTGATGTGCTGCAATTAAAAGCGCATTTTCCTTAAGTCTCCAAGGTGATGGAAAACGTGGAGAGTGAGGTGGAGAGTTCAGAGGGTACTTGTTTCCATTAAATAGATTTTTAATTGGGTGCTAAAGGAATGTAAGAGTGATTAATAATATTCTTGAAGTTCTTAGAACCTGAACTTTTGGCACACAATTTTAGCAATAAAAGATGGATTTTTAAGATTTTTTTCTATTAATAATATTGCAGTGAATTTATAATTATTCATCGCTGATTATAGAAAGCTGTCCATCTTTAGAGAGTGACGAATTGTTTTAACCACTTGCCAAACTTGAAGAGGAGAGCATTCCGCACACCTTGAGCCCATTTCTTCAACTTTCCACAACTTACTCACCACCGACTTACTCACCTGTCCCCTCGACATAGCGAATTTCAATTAAAGCCACAAGAAGCTGACTTCGCGGTAATCCCTTGGACAATCATAAAGCATAAAAAACCTAAAAACTGATTAACATCTGGCGTGGCTTGGTCAACGAAATGCGAACCATTAAAAATTCGCACTACAAAGAGCCGCATCCGCATCTTCGCGTCCACAGCCACATCCTAAAGGTACATTTCCATGGTCAGCAAGGTGTGAGCCGCGATGAGTTTCAATTCCATTCGGGCAGCTAATTAGCCGCCATATGTCCAGGGAGGGCAGGGGAAAGTTATTCAGCGGAAATGCTATGACAAAGTGGCTGCCTGCCTCTTCTTTTTTTTAAGTTTTATATTATTTCGGGGGCTGCATTTTGGCCCTGGCGATGCTTATCCCGCAGATGAAATATTCGTGCAGACGTCGCGCTGGTAAACGCTTGTCAACTTTGCTTTGATTGCGCTGCTAACGGGGGGAAAATTAATTTTTATTGCAGCCCACAGGGCGTATCAGCGATGTGGACTTCCTCCGACATCTCTTAGATTTCACTTGTCAGATTCCCCAGCGACGCAGCTGAGGTATGGCTTCCGTTAGTGCGAGGGGCTACTGTGGAACCGGGCTACCGTGGTGCACCACCATCTGAGGTGCGAAAAGAAAGAAACCCACAGAAAAGTAAGGAAAACAACAGGCGAGGCCGCATTCAAATGCAGCCAGCTTAATTAGCCAAAACGTTGCATGTGTTTTGCACTTCGGTTGCCGGCAAAATCTTTACCAAATTGCCACAAACTGCCCAGCTACTCTGGCATTTTGCCTCCATGATGAAGACGGTGGACAGGTGGAAGTGCTGATGGTGATGGTGATGGCGATGCTGATGACGGTGTTGACATGCGAGGCCGGGAGTTCAAGCCCAGGTGTCAATGAGCTGTTCGCTTCGCGCAATTAGCCAAGACTTTACACAGGTCAAGGTGGGTAAAAAACACTTTAACAGACCATAAAACTAATTTTTACAACTTTTTAAGATTTCAATTTGGCTCAAAAAAAGAGATTTTCAAGTTTACAACACCTTAAAATTTTCAATCAGGTTTTATTTTATACACAACAATACTTTTGAATTTTATATTAAAATCTAAGACTTGTTTGAAAATAGATAAAAAGGTTTTTTATAAATATAAAATTTTTTCTTGTTTAACTTACTCATTTTTGAAAACCCTTTAGATCGAGTAAGTTTCATAACTTAACATCAATTCCAACCACAAAAAGTTCAATAATAATAAGATAAAAATGTTATTTAATACTTAAACAGATTTTTTTCAACAAACTCTAATTTAAAACCCCTTTCAGCCCCTCAATTTAACATCTCTTGCAACCACAAAATGTTCAACAATTTATTACCACCTTTCACAGAAAAAGCAACAGGAATTAATTTCCATTAAATCAAATTAGAAGCTTCACAAGGGCTCGGCACTTTTCTCATGCTTATAGCTCTCAAAACCCAAAGTCCCTGCCCATTATAAACCCAAAACAAATGCTCCAAATCATTTACCTAAAAAGGGAGCCGGAAAATGTTCTCAGTTAATAAAATGCAATTGAGTAATTGCCTTTCACATTTCATCAAAACGCATCGAATACGAAAAACGCATCTTGCATTTTATGGCACTTTCAACGCGTGGAGATCGAAGCCCTGCATATTCTCCCATATAAATCACAATGGAAAACCTCAGGTCGGCGCAATAAAAATTGTAATTAATTGCGGCTTGCGATGGAAATGAAAAACACACAGCCAACAAATAAATATATATTTTTTGGGGGTTAGGCAGCCACAAAGTGGAGCGTTCGTGCCTAAAAATAAACTAAAATTAATCATGCAGCGAACGGTCGAAGAGTTTTCCCACCGTTTTATTTTGAAAAGAGGGGAATATATATTTTATAATGGCATGCAGATGACCTCCCAAACGAAACGCAGCGATTACAAAACAAACCGACTAACGCTGAAGTTTACCAACTAAAAAGCTAACTAGCCGCCAATTATGCCAAAGTGTTTTGCCTGGCTTATCTGTCCTCCGATTTCCGCGGAATTTAAGAGCCTTTGATGCCGGCCGCCCCTCACAAAACGAAAAATTATGAAAAAACAATTAAAATTATGTGCTGACCTTAATGAGTTGATTAAAAACCCCAACATAGCGATGACTTTGTGTGACTCTCTGAATCTGATCACTTATCATCTGAGTCACTTACAAGCTGCGGCCATTATGCGGTGCCCTGTAACGTGTACACCCCCTAAAGTGGACCACACACACGGCTCGGATACTTGACGTGCGTCTGGCCATTTGTCGCAAATGTCAACGACATGACGCCGGAGGCGGACCACCGTGGAAGAGGCCACTTAGACCGGCCTATAAACACGTCTATCGGATGCTATCACCGACCTCAAACCTCGAACCTCGAACTAACCCAAAAAACATAATACTCCGAGTCGAGTTACTCATATTTCTGGAATGCCAGAAGGAGGTGGATGGAAAGCCACAAATGCCAAGCTGGCAAAACTATTAAAAAATAACTGCGACGCGTCGTAATTCGCTCGAAACTGTGATAAGTCACTGGACAGTCGGGGCGATCCTCGCCAGAGTTCAGTAAAAAAAACCCTCATCAAGCAACGAGTTCATCATCTTTTTGACAGCCAAACTAATTGACGAGACGCGCATGCGCCGTGGCCATAACAAGATATATGGCCCAGATGACAACCCATCGGCATGGGCATCGTTATATATCGGATTCTTCGTCTTCGGCATCACCATCAGCATCCCCATCCAATCTGGACTTTCGTATAATTATGAGCTTAGCGCCGGGCACGGATCACCTTAATTAGCTCTATGCTCCATGCAGAGCGGTAAAAAAAATCAGGGGTTGTATCGGTTTCAGCAGAAATATCAATCAAAATGTGAAATTGAAACGATTGGGCAAATGATTGGCTCACTGAGCGACCAACTGTCAGTCATCCATGAGTTCGAGTGGCGTGACGAACAATGCGGCTTTGATTCCAGCTCGGAATCGAATCCGATTCCACTGCGACTTTGCTTCGAAAACAAAACTCGGGCTGCAAAAGTGTCAGAGAAATCAAATCAATTTTAATTAGGCACTCGGACTCGAGACTCGTGTGTGGGGTCTGAAACCCTCTCATTCGGTCTGGCATGGATGGCATGGTACACCATGATCTGAACTCTCCGGCGGAGTCTGCCTGGCAAGTGGCAGCTGATTAAAAACACAAACTGCCCGCTGGCTATGCTTAAATCGCTTTAAACACATGACTAGCTCCGCTCTCTAATGTACACTGCCAGAAAAGAACCAGTTATGAAAAAAAAGAACAGTGTACTAAACTAATAGTATTAACTTAATATTTTTACTTACTTTGAAACCATTATGTTATCATTGGTAACCAATAGCTAAAATACAATCTTGACGTATTTTATAAAAGTAATACTTTTTTAACATATTAATAATTTCAGCCACAGTCACTCTATTAAAATAGTAAAAAATTGAAGTTACAAAGACTTTAAGATGTAGAAAAAATATTTGTTTCTTGTTAAATATATTTATAAGATTAGATATATAAATCAATTTTATTTTATTTGTTTTGTTTTAAAAACTTTTATCAAAACAACCATTCATCCAATTGGATGACAAGTTTTATAGTTGTTTGGCATACACAACCAAGATCCAGTATCCCCTGTCCTTATTATTTAGTTTTAAAAATATATGCTGTTACATTAAAATGTCTTACGTGTTTTCAAAAAATAAAAACAAATACATTTCATTATTACTTGGGGAAGATTGATATATATATAAAGGGTAACCACAAATCTCGCCTCACTGATCCGATCTAGAGCTTCGTAATCTCTCCAAAAGTTTCCCGGAGTGCATAAAAATACCCGAACGTGCATTGACACCCATTGCATGCAATCGAGTGACATCGAATTGATTCGAATTGCCCCGAACTGAATGCCCCGGAATTGTTCGATTTTATGCGGAGGCATTTTGATTGTTTCAGTTTGTAGACAGTGCGGCACGGGCCGCGTCTTTTGTCGGCCAATTAGCTTTAATAAAAAGTATTTCAATAAATAATGTTGACAGTGCCGAAGACATCATAATCATGGAGGGCATTTGCATTGATAAGGCTGTGGGGATCGGTTAGTTCTAAGGGACCGCCGTGGAAAGTAGCACAAATCTAATTACACGGACAAGTGGCACAACAAAAAAATAGTTTGAAAATTATGAAAAGAAACCAACATAAAGAAGCCGCTGAGAAGAAAGAAAGCCGCCTGCACATGCTGGGCAAATTAGATAATGGCATGCGCAGAATGTCCGTAACGAAGCTACTGTTCACTTTCGAAAACAGCCGGGAAACAGGAGCACTTCGGGATTACGAAATGGTATAAGGGTATATGTACATAGGTTCAAGTGGACCTGCAGGATCCCTGAAAAGTCAGCGACTTGCGGGTGTTCCAATTTTCCCACAGCTAAGCCCCGGATAATGCCACATGTGAGTGTGTTCGTGTATTCGAAAAGTCCCTGTGCGTGTGCAATGATTTTTCCCAAAACAATTGCGGATCAGGAATCACGGACTCACTTGTGTGTGATCCCCGTCCGGTCAATGGGCATTAAATTGGCTTAAATTAAGTCAAGTATGTGAGGCCATCAGGCTGAGACCTCCCTATATTCCATTTTCCATGGTTCTCCCTTCACTCATCTAATAATGGACGCATATGAGTTGTATTATCCTTATTTTTCCCTGCCTGTTTGGCGTTATTCTTTCGGCGAAACAATGACCCAGTAGCTCTGGTACTTCAAAGGGGCTCTCAAGTCGCTCACTTCGATTCTTGTCATATTGTTGACTTTTTGTTTCGTAATCCTAATAAATTTAAATGACGTGCAATGTGTACACGAAGGTCTCCTCACACGAATCCGTTGAAAAGGGTACTTGAACAGGGGCGTCAAATGCAAGAGGGGTCATTATAATGAAGGAGGTTGGTCTCGCCAGAGTATCGTCTAAGATTTTTAGTCCGTGAATACAAATATTTGAAAAAACTCGCAGTACCTTTAAAGTTAACTTAATATTATAGTTATGATATGATACTATACTACAATATTTATTAAAAATCTAAGCTTTATAAAAATTAGAGTATAAACTTTACGAAGTCTTAGGCTCTTAATATCGCAGCGTCTATTAACAGAAATCTCGAAACCCCCTTACTCTAACATTTTACTCCACCTCTGCCTTAATTCCCAGTTGAAGGCAAACAACTAATTGTAGACTTTTTAGGTAAATTCCACCCCTTTCCCGAGAGTTCTCGTTACGCAGCCAGACCGAAGAGAATAGTGTGAACCCATTAAAATTTAAATACAAAAACAATTATCAGGGAATTTTTATAATTAAATTCATAGGAACATAATGCAGACGAATAACTGGAACTCGCCCAAGATCAACGCATCAAGGCCGACATATTTTAATTATAACTTTAATAAGCCCAACTCAACACGCACTCGACGGCAAGAAGAAGAGCAGGGGACCCGGAGCAACCCTGGTTTTGGGAAATCTTGCACCCTTCCACTTCTACCCCATGCACTTCATTATTTCCCACTTTGTATTTAAATCCGTTTTGATCCTCTTGTATGTTTGTGGCTTAACTTTTTGGCTCTTTCCGCTTCTGCAACGTCGAGAAGAATAGAAACTGAAAAATCTCCCGAAGAACACCCGCACGTTGCGGGGTTCCAGGTTTCGGACCTCTTCTGACTTTTGTAACAAGATCAACATGTTGAGATCAGCAATCTGGCCAGAATCGCCGAACCAGTAGCAGGAATCAGCTGGCATTGTCTTTTCTGGGTTCCGAGTTCCTTGGGATTGATTCCTTCGTTGATCCCGCTACCGTTTGTCGGCTTGTTTAGGCCCCGAAGTTCATATATGTTCCATTATCGCATTGTTGGATCAGTTAAGATTCGCTGATCTGATGGATCGCACGACAGCCCACTGAAGTCATGTAGGTAGTTCTGGATTCTTTCCCGGGTTCCATTTGCACACCATTATGTTGCAATGTTTGCAGTTGTTTGGGATTAGCTTGCGCAAGGGATCTAGTTAAAGAACGGGATTCAGTATACTTTTCTAGAAATTGGAGAACTAAATAATACAATTTTTAAGAAATCAAAATAAACTTGCATTACTTTTACAATATAAAACTGAATCGAATCATCTAAGACAGATAAATAATTAATCTGATATAGGGGATAGATCGCCCGACTCGGAATAAAAAGTATTATTCCCAATTTTTGATTTCTACTCAACCCATTTTTTTTATATCCCCCTCCCAAATCTGTTATTATTTCCAAAAAGATTCTTCTGTTATATAAGGTTCAAAGTAAAGTTGTACTCCTTTTTCCCAATACATAATCCTCTTTCAATTATACATTTGAAAATATAAAAAATAATTAAATGTACTTAAGCGTTTTTTCAGCTTTGTGTCTGTTTGTCTTCCCAGCTTTGCTTCCCCGGAATCTTTTTTTTTATCTTCTCCGAACCCCTTTCAGAAGTCCATTAAAAACTAACCCCGTAAGAACCACTATTTTCCTTTATTTCGCGATGCACTTGAATGCTGTGCGTGCACTTAATCAACACACAAATCCTTTTAATTTAACACGCGCGCGTTTGCATCCGCGCCTGCCATAATCCTTTCAGTCTGTCGGCCATTTTGCCAAGGGGGTTACTGAGAGATATAGGGTATACATATATATGGTGTGTGGTTGGGGGGTTGAAGCACCCCTTAAGTGCCGGCAGACGCTCGCGGGACAAACACAAAGTGGCGGCATTATTTGTCGCAATCAAATGCTGATGATGTGCCTTGATTATGCGCAGCAAATGCCTGTGAAAAATGGCATAGACGACGGCAAACAATGAGGCCAGAAATCGGGGTGGTTTCCCGTTTTTACCATTTCCCATTTTGCCAGGGGTTGGGGTCTCGAAAACGTGCCAGGCGACATTGTCGCAGCATGAAGGCGAATATTATTTAAATGGCGTATAATAATGGCAGACTCCGGCTGCAGGACAGAGCATCCCGTAATGATGCGAAAGTCCGTGGAGCGGGAAAAAGGGAACTTTGGCAGGCGCTATGCTATATGGTGTAATAATCGCAGTTGCCCCGCCGACAGCTGGCAGTCCAATCAGGATGCGCCACCCAGCCGCAGCTTATTATGGCAGCCCATCTAGGACGACAGCGCAATCAGCCGGCGCTTATGGCAATTCATTTGTTTAACGACCAACGCTCGGGGCCCAGACTTTTCCCTATCTGGGCTGCCGGGGAAAAAGGGGCCCGGGAAAATGGCGACACAACCTCATCACAATTAGGGGTTGTCGGGAGGGGGATGGCCTCAAACTTAATTTAGAACTTCACAGACTATAAGTACTTTATTTTTTAAAATCTGTTCTGATGGTTCCCAAAACTTCTAAGGAAACTGTAAGTAAATTTAGATGATGGTTAAGGAAATTTTACTATGGATGATTTAAAGATCATTAAAAAAATATTCTCCCCGGATTTTTAAAAGCTTGGAATTAAGCTCTTATAGAATATTTTTCAAAATATATGTCTGATATTCAGGCAGATTTTTTTTATTAAGTGTATCCGAAGCTTTTTCAAGGTTAATACCACGTAAAGTTAACCATATTATAATTTTCATTAGTTCAAATTACAAATAATAGTTTAAATTTTTGGAAAACTATAATGACTGACGTTAAAAATGTTCAGACCCTAAAATTTTTAAGAAGTTAATATATACCCTACATCAGGTTTATCTGATTTATACCCGAAAAATCGTAGGAACAGCACTTATATTAGTTCTAATAGATTTATCTCAAAATTCCTTGTACAATTCCCTTATATACTTATAATTAAAGTGTGTCTAAATATAGATGCGCAATAAATAGAAAACATTCTGGATGTCAGATAACTTCTAGGCGGTATCTTCTTAGAGTCACAGTCAATTAATTTATTTTAATTTATGGCACATATCCGCAAAATTAAGTTACCCCTCGCAACGCACTTCGTTCAAAGCACAACTCACAAATCAACCCTCCATATCTTTCCTTTCTCTAGCTAATTTCGCTTTTATTAGGTTTGGCAATTTGTAGCCGGGTTCGTTTTTCGGAGGGCAGGCAGCCAGGGATGCTGAATGGATGGATGCTATTTGGAGGAAGGAAATCTGGGATATACATTTTATTTTTACATTTGACGTTTGCCCAACTGCCAGAGGAAGAATCGCGAACGAAATGAGGCGCAATTTACAGAGCTCGTTGCGTGTAAATTGAGTCATCTGCCAGGGCACCCCGCCAAGTCCTTGGCTCGAAAACCATCCAACCCCTCCTCATAGCAACCCCTGCCAATTGCCATTCCCATTTCCACTTTAGGTTTTTTGGCTTTTTTTTTGTTTGGCAGCGACATTTTCAAGTAACATGCACAAATTTATTTCATTTGTTGTTCCCAAACCTCCCTTTCCACAGCCCATTCCCTACTTTCAGCCAGTCATTCGAGCATGTCCGCATATCCCTATATCCCATATATCCCATATTCCCTTCACCATTCCGCGTTTTGAAAATTTACATTTTTATGAAATTTTCGTTTTTTGTTTTTCATGCATTTTTACAAATTTATACATTTGTTGGAATTTTTTATTGGCTGTCATCATTAGTTTCGATATGGCCAGGGGTTGGGGATTATATCTGGGAAGGGGACTGAACTCAAGGAATGGGGCAGTCGACAAGTGTGGGCGTGTAATTTATAAAGTGTTTGCCAGGGGGAAAATTTCGGGGGAGTATATTTATGTATATTTCGGTTGGGTAGTGTGGAAAGGGGAAAGATCTGCGATAAGGACGAGAAGAGTAATTGGTTTGGCCATCAAGTTGATAGGGGAGGCATATGTGTGATATGGATGGTGAGGTGTGGAATACCAAGAGGGCGGTACTCGCTGAAGGCTGCTTAAAGGTCTCTTGGGGTTACTCAAGCGGTTATAAGATGATCTTGGGGATTTTGAATTTGTTTAGCTGGTGCTTAACATGAATTCCAACTTGGGAATTTACTTAGCAGTGGAATAGTTAACAATAAATATAAGTATGTGTCTCAGAAGAATTTAATCGCTATTTAGAAAATTGCAATTAGTTTAACTAAGTAGTATTCATTTATAAATAATATTACCACTATCAAAATAAAGTAAGATGATTTAATCATTGTAATTATAGAACCCTGTATTCTTGTATTCGTCAATCTTTTACCTGTATTTTGGATTAGGACTATCTTGAGGTCTACATAATATACAAGTTAAGATATAGTTCTCCACGTTTTCTCCGCTATCTATACCAACTCCAACTAAATCTAAGGACCTTACTGTACAGAGGTCCTCATATCGCTCCGATCTAATCATAAATCCTGCTCGACCGTCCGGATCTGAGCGAAACGATAATGACACACGAACAAAAGTGCCTGTCAGCCAAAATATTACCAAAACGAAAGTGTCAACCAGCCAGGTCAAAGGAGGAGTGCCATCGGGAGCAGGGGAGCCTGGTGTACCGGTGAAAAGTCATAAACATTACGTTGATTTTATTTCGGCAACTACTATATTTTTTATACCCGCTGAGTCAAAGGATTGTCTGTCCTTCTGCCGGCCACGCTCGAATGCCCGTTACGGAAAGTGTCATAAAAATGCCTTGAATCTGGGATGGTTTTCCACTATTTTCCACTGTTTTGCACACACGTACTAAGCGGAGGTGATGCAGAGTGAAAAATGTTTTGGGAAAGTCTTATAATATTTAAATTTAAAAATTTGTTGAAAAATATATGATTTATAATTTGCTTAATGGAATATTTCAATAATTTTCTAACAACAACATTTGTGAACATTTAATTTAAATAATATATTTTTTATAGTAACGAAATTTTAATGAAAAGTGAATATTCTCTGAATACTTTGAGACTTTAAATTACTATAATATATGAACACTTTTTCTCAGTGCCTAGTTTGGGAGATGGAAAGGTTCGAAGAGGGATTCAGACATTTTTATGACATTTTCCCTGACTACTGTTTATTCGCTTTCTCCACGCTGCCCGCCCTTTTCCACATTTCTCGAGCACTTTTCCGACGTTTTAAACATTTCTTTTTGCCGCTGGCACTTGGCCTTTGTCAGATTTTCCCTGCGCTGTATCATGCCGTTTGTGTAATTTTTATGATTGTCAAGGATTAGATATAAATGTTTTATGATGTTGGCCCGCTACCGAAGTTGTGGACCAGAAATTGTGTTTTAATATGATTTTACGGCTTTGTGGTAACTCGAAATATTCCCAACTTGATTGGCTCCGACGTGTCGTGCCTGAAATTCCAAATTATCCGATCCTTCGCTCTGGTGCACCCTTTTTGGGGATTTAGGCTCCTCTAGGAATTTTCCTGGAAAACGGCAGGCTCATCACAGTCCAGTTGTTTGATGTTCTTAGGGCTGACACGCCCCCCTGCCCCCGAAAAACGGCTGTCAGTCGGCTACCAATTCGAATTTTCCCTACAAACAAACGCGTGAAAATGCAGCCACAAAAGTCCATGTCGATCCATCATAATTTCTAGGGTCGCGTGGATTTACAGCGCTCAAATTATGGTCAGATCGTTTTGGGGGAAAATATGAAAATAACGAGGAACTGTGAAATCGATCGATGGTATTCTGGGAACCGCAGTTAGCGATGGCGCTTGTCCTTCAATCGAGTTGCCAGAAATTAATTACATTTAAACGCTTGGCTCCCCCAGAGAGATTTCCCGTGTTTGTGCCAAAAAAAAAAGTGGGAGAAAACCCGAGAAAATGGGTCTGGAAACACACTCAATTCAAATGAATCCAAAACGCACACTCTAAACGCCAACTCATCATCATTAAAGTCAATTTTTCTCGTCTTCTGTTGTCTTGTTTTGTTGCTACTCAACAATTTCTGGCCATCGAATTGAACAAAGGAAAATTTGCCACGTTTTTCATTGTTTTCCCAGCGAGAAAAAACAACGAAAATACAAAAAGTGAAACTGCTGTTTTTTCTCTCTCCAATTTTCAGCTGAACTGGGATCGGGGAATTGGATTGTAGACTATGTGGATTTTGGATGGAGGGAGGTTCGAACTTCGGATAGGTGAAATTGCATCACGCTGTGCCTCGGTTTCTGTGGAATTGTTTGCAGGCTGGAAATTGTTGATTTTGACACCTTTCGGGCTGCTGCATTGTGTTCCTCTTTATTTCCATCTAATAAATGCATTTGTGCCCTTTTTGTTTTCCCCCGGGGCCAATGTTGCATTTTTTATGGTTTTCGTTTCGTTTTGCGAACCCAGGCAGGGGGTCAACTGCCGAATCCTCCGTTTGGTCACTTGGCCACTTGACTGCCGCTGGTCCTGCGGCATCGGGATATCTTTATTCGCTCATTAGCAGCACGATTGTACTGGCTGCAGGTCCTCGAAGTCCTGGAGCTCCTGTGGCGAGGTCCTCGCCTCGGTGGGCATGTGAAATTACCAAAAATACAAGGTAAATTGGGTTTTTCGCCAAGTCAATTATGATAAGTTCGTCGAAATGTTAGGTGTACACTTACGAGGAATCTTGTAATTAAACTTGGTTAATTTGAATTCATGGTATTTTGATCACACCTGGAATCCTTGATAATATTATTAAACCATTTTTATGTCCATCGACTTATTCAAATAAAACACTTTAAAACTTTTTTTTGAAAAAAACCCATAGTATCAAACATGGAAAATTCCCTTAATTATTTCTAAAACTCTTCCAACTTTCACAAAGTCAAAACTAAAGCTCAAATGCCGAAAATACAAATCGAAATTAGCTACACACACGTTTTGCACATTAGACCGCAAATCAAACCGACTCAGCAAAAAATCGGTGAACTTTCGATAGCATTTCGCCTTGTAATCAAAATCCATTAGTCAACATAATTACGCTTTAATGGACTCGAAAGTTGTTTATGCCTCGCGTCGAATCGAATCGAAACGAAAGCGATGTGTAAATACGCGTGGCTTAATTAGCGGCCATAAAAATTTGATAGATTTTAATCTAACACACAAGTTGTGGCTGCGATTTCTAGCCCATAAATCTCCGAGGTCTGGCGACGATTTTGAAGGCCCCATATGATAACGGAGTGTGAACTTAGCACTACCAAATATTATTTGTTTCGCCGCCAAATGTGTTTAGAAAATTTGATAGGAAAAATGCTGGCTGAGGGAATGAAGTGAGACTTTTAGCACGTCTCGACCATTGATGAACATGCTCTGATTTAGATTTGGAATTGCGATTCGGACACTACATAAATTATGCAAACTTTGTCGTGTGCCAAAAAACAAGTAACGCTCGAAAATTAACATCTAAATCGTAGCGAAAAATAACCCGGTAGCATACATATGTCATAAAACTGTCCCGATCGAAATTCAGGGATGATTGATTGGAACAGCACAATTGAATTGCATCCCTGGTGTGGAATTGCTAATGGGAATTGGATTGTATATCTTAGAAATTTACAAATTAAGAATTGCTGCTGTCTAAAACATCAGAACATTTGTAATTCTAAAATAGAAATACAAAAATAAAAAAATTATAAAGGAAAAGAACAAACCACACGAAAAGTATTTTAAAAAATCTTAAGTATATATTTGAGAAATTAGCTCTATTAAAGGGATTCCTGCCAAAAACCAACCTCTTGTTAAAAAACTTTCTACAAATCTTTATAAACTATACATTTGCACAACGACAATCCCCAACTAAATCCCCCGAACAAGGGAAATATTTAAAAGGATATCCCTGTAAGCCTCGAAAACCCTTCCGAAGTTCCTGTAAATTTGGCCAGAGTCCGCAAACAGAGACATTTCGCCACACCTGGCATTAGATTTCCATTTAGCGCTCGTTCCGGCCCAGAAATGCAACCGCAAAAACAAAAAAACTATGAATGGCAGTTTAAGCCAAATTACACAAAGGCCAAGAGCAACAACAACTGGTGGTTGAATGCGAACGGAAGCCATATGCAGAAAAGTCGGGGTAAGAGCAGAGCATTACGTTGGACCCGCCCCTTTGGAAAAGCAGCCATTTCACTCACTCACAGAGAGATATACCATATCGCTGGGGTAGATAAAATCCACAAAGTAGGGATGAACAAGATGGCTATAGGGCAGCAAGTATACTGCCTCCCGTTCTGGCCCGATAAACTGGTTTGGCCTGCTCGATAGAGAGAGAGGGCGACTTCTCAATTCTCGATTCCCAACAACTCTCATCGGCATTCGAGCAGCGCACACTTGGTGGTGTCGTAGCGCTCTCCGGATTTATTCAGACATCGAACGTCGTCGAGAGCACACGTCTATATTCCTCGTCTTCCGACCGAAACGAGCGCGTCGATCGCCATAGAGTAAAAGTTCCCGAAACCCAAAAACATCGAGTGCGTGTGTGATTTATACAGTAGAAATATATACAGAAGCGTTTCCAATGCGTCGCTTAGAGTGAGAAATATTATAAAATACCAAGAGTTAATCAAGAGAACACAAGGACTTCCCTGAGGATTACGAAACAAAGTGTTTTAACTCCCCATAAAATCCCGACAACCGCCAACATAGCCGAACTAACCGCCGTATTTATGACTAAGATGATTCCGCCGGTTCCCACCGCCGCCGCAGCCGTCATGATGCCCACGCCCAAGCAGAAGATCGGTTTCAGCATCGAGTCCATTGTGGGCAATGATGTCAGCACTGCCGGCGGCAATTCCACACCGGAGCTGTCCGGCCCCCAAAGTCCGCCGCCCGGCGAGAGAAATGGTCCGGGTTCACCGCCCCAGACGCCGCCTGCTACCTTGACCCTCATACCCGGCTCACCTCCTCACCACCTGATGGCTCCTCCTGCCCACGGACTGCCCTATCCGCATCCACACGCCCAGCAGCAGCAGCAGCAGCACTTGCAGCCAGCTCATCCGCATCCGCATCTCTCGCCCGCCCAGCAGCATGTGCTGCACCAGCACCTCCTCATGCAACAACAGCAACACCAACAGCAGCAGCAGCAGCAGCAACATCCCAAGAACCACCAGGACATCCAGGAGCTGCTCCAGCGACTGCACCACAATGCCGCCATGGCCAGCGGATTGAGTCCGCTGCAGACGCGCCTCTCCCCGGACTCGGAGCAGCCCCAACATCCCGTCTCCCTGAAGAGAGAGCGATCACCTGCCCCACCTGCCCACGAGCAGGCGGAGAATCCCGCCCAGCGCATCCAGCCACCTCATACGCCACCCAAATCCGTGAGCCCGCAATCCTCGCAGCCCTCTTCGTCGCCCACGCTGCTCATCAGTAGTCCGCATGCCACGCCCCCTCAGCAGCAGCAGCAACAACAGCCCCCTAACTACCCAAAGCCCGCCATGATGCATCCCGGAGCGGGAGCAGGACCCATGATGATGCCGGGCATGCCACCGGCTGGACTTGTGCGACCCTTTCCCATGGGACCCGGAGGGCCCCCGATGCCGCAGGGACAACCCGGAATGCCGGACATCAAGGCGCTGCCGCCCTACATCAATGCCCCGCCGGAACTGCCGCCCCAGCACAATCCTCACCTCATCGCCGCCGCCCAGTTCCAGATGGCCGCCGCTTTGCAGGCGGGTCATGTCCTGGGTCCCGCTGCCGCCGCCGCTGCTGCCGCAGGTCTGCCGCCACACGCCGCCCAGTTTATGCCCAATCCGGGCATGGCCAGGGATAGCTACCAGCTGTACCCCTGGCTGCTCAGCCGCCACGGAAGGATCTTCCCCCACCGATTCCCAGGAAGTAAGTATCTTTAGAATAAGATATACCCTAGTAGCATCTATGAAAAAAGAAAGTTCTTGAGATCTAAAAGGGTTATAAACCTATTAATCGAATTTTGTAACCCACTTATGACTATGAGGATAGGGTATCTTAACATGTTAAAACACTTTTTAACTTGTTTATATCTTGGTATTACTGCATCATAAATGATATATCACATTTGGTGATAGGGTTTACTCTGAACAAAGGATCTCTTGCTTTAAAAACTTTGTTTTGATTGTTCCTTTTGTTAATGGACTAAGCAATCCATTATATAGTCTGTAAAAATTCCATATTATAAACCGATGACTAACCGAAACCCTTTCTTCTCTGCTCTTCTTCAAGGTTTCCTGGTGCCCCCGTTCCGCAAACCCAAGCGCATCCGCACCGCCTTCTCGCCATCGCAGCTCCTCAAGCTGGAGCACGCCTTCGAGAGCAACCAGTACGTGGTGGGGGCTGAACGCAAGGCCCTGGCCCAGACCCTCAATCTCTCCGAGACGCAGGTGAAGGTGTGGTTCCAGAACCGGCGCACCAAGCACAAGCGGATGCAGCAGGAGGACGAGAAGGGCGGCGGCGAGGGATCGCAGCGTAATATGCACAACGGCAGCGGCGACGAGGACGACGACGAACTGATCGACATGGAGATGGACGAATGCCCCAGCGACGAGGAGCACGACCTGGACGCCAGTCACTAGAGTTAGAATCCGGGAGATAATCCTCCCGCGGCGGTCCGTGAGTTCCTTATCCTGGCAGATAGAGTCCAGCAGTTCCAGTTTTCGGGGTTCCCAGTCGAATTCCAGCGGAAGTAACATAGTTTGTTTTGTTGTGATATATTCTTAGAGCGTTCTTAAGGCGTTAGGCTAACTGTACTGTACATAGGAAAGTATTAGGAACCCCTCTCCACATACATTATCACCCTCTCTCAAGATCCGTGCCAAATCCTTGCGAAGAACCGAGGTTGAGTAGAGCTCAAAGAAAGCAAGTTGTTTCCTCTCTTTCCAAAAATATCTGAACAAAAACGAAAATCTTAAAAAAGAACTCTAGGCTAGACACCAACTATAACTGTACAAATTTAATGGTTTAAGCGTGTAAATATTCATGACAAGCATTACTTTTAATTAGTGAATTCCTCCTGAGCAAATCGTACTATCTATTGTATAATTCTTGTGTATTGTATGACGATCTAGCATTTATTTATGTTTAGTCTTAAGCACGAACCTCTAGAGTCGCTCAACTGCAGCTGGATATTATTTAAAGCCCATTATTATAAAGCCCTAGTTGCTAGTAACTACTTCCTAAGCCAATACAACACTGTAAGAAATACACAAAAATATTATCATATAAAATATAAAATATTCATTATGAAAAGAAATCTAAAAAAAAATGTGAGTTGGATTTAATTTGGGAACTGGGTTGGGATTATCTTTTTTTCAGCAAATTCTAAAGTAACAAAAAGAAGTATGTTTCATTGTTTTTTTAAAATCTAGTAATGATGAGATTAATATTTTATTACTCAATTATACAGTTTTATAATAACATTTTGATAAAATATTTTTTTTGACAAGAAGTAAATCTTCCAATCATTGGTATGCTATGCATGTCAGGTTGAACATTTTTTATTTAAGCTTTTTAGTTTGAATTTCCTTAAACAAAACTTTTTATCGTGTTTTTATTTCAGCATCTCCACCCCCTTTTAATTGAGTTCGTCCCACTGTGTGACAGAGTTAAAAATTATGCGCCGTCAATTAATTAACGTGTGACATTTAACATTGTTGTTGCTGTTTCTGTCCACTCGAATGGTGACAGGTGCGGCGGAGAAGGGGTTCGAAGGGGGGCTGAAAAAAACAGAGAGGGATAGCTTAAGGAGTCGGCTATAAAATGCATTTAGCGATCGTTATTTCTTATAGATTTCATAAGCATTTTAATTGCACAATTTAAAATGCAAATCGTGTTTTATTGTAGAATTTAATTGAGCGCAGTTCGTGCGAGATCAAAGGGGCGGGGGTGGTGGTTTTAAGGGGGGGTTTGGTGGGTCGACAGTAGGAGGGGCTGAGACAGCAAGGAGCTCCATTTGAAAACTGGTTAATGAACCACTCGAGGTGTGCTAATGATTTAAAAGCCCAATTTATGATCATTGGACCACAAATTTATGCGACAATTTCGAAAAGAGGCTTATCGTTATCGGCAGATCGGCAATCAGCCATCGGCTATCAGCTATCGGCTATCGAATGGGGCCTAATGAATATGCAGTGGCTAATTGCAATGGGCAAACTGCAAACTCGATTGGCCCGGTTGATATGGCTAATTAGCGGACATAACGAGTCTAATTACTAGCTGTTAACAGCACTAAATTGTGGCACTCTGTCAAAGGTCCCTCTAAATAAAATCAGGGGGATATTGCAATCGCAAAGTTTACAATTGCAAAACTAATAAATCAGAGTGGGCAAATTATATGTTCCATCGGTGATTGGAATCGCTGGCTTAGCCATATAAACCCCCGGCTAATGGCGAGTCTTGTTTGCTTAGCGGGCACGCACATTTGATGGAAACTTCGAGATTCCAGATTTTAGATTCCAGTTCGGAGATACATTTGCCCATCGAGGGGCAACTGTAATTAATAATGGGGCTGGGGCACGCCCCTTGCATATTGGATTCGGGGGCTACGGCTTATCGCCCGGCCTGCTTTTCAATATCACTCTTCAAATGTTTCTGTAGAACAAAAACACGAAAAAAAAACACTGACGAAGGGTCTGAAAACGAAATCGGAATGAAATCCCTTGCTGATAATTCTCGGAAATTAAAACACAATTTGGTAAGTTGTTGCTGTTGATGATGTTATACATATATCAGACATACATATGTTTGTACAACTTGTTTTGCCTCGTGGCTGACTGACTGAGTTTTTTTTTTCTTTATTTTCGAATGCCTCAAAAGGTTTGTTATGCGGCGCGCCCCAAAAAAAGAGATATAGAAATAATAATAACGCCGCATTCACTTTATGGCCAGCACCACGCACAACTTGCTGCCCATTGTTATTGTTATATATCCCATAAAGTTTATTAAGTAATCCAATTTGGTTAAGTTAGCTGTGTCTCGTCTCGCAGTTATTTCGGCCTTTAATTGAGTTTGGGTTTCTCTGGGCAGCAGCCCCCCCACTCCATTGCTCATTATTGTCGGCTGAATTTCACCGATCGCTGATCGATCGCCGGCATAATGCAAATTGTCAAGCCAAGTTTTGAGGCCCCCAGCCCCTTAATGGCCATCCTCGAGAGATCGGAGATCGCAGGGTTCAAGATCGGGACGTGCCATATCTCGGTGTTCTGTTTAATGTGTGTTTCCTGGAAGATTAATACGGCGAAATTAAGGAAAATAAATAAATGTCAGCGCTGTACAAGATCGTTATCGCATTTAACAATAATTACCCTGATATGGGATATGCTAACTAATCTGTTAAGCCCGCTCATTCCGGCCCAGGATCGTTCGACGATGCGCTGTTGGCCATCTCCATCGCCATTCGGGCCAACAGGTTTCTGGGCCCGAAACGACTGTTTAGTGCTTTCCGTTGTCGTTGGAGACGTCAGACCTCATCGAAGGTGTCGCCGGCCGCTTGTTGTGTTAAATTAAGTAATTAATTTTAAAGTCCATGTTCCCTCCGTTTGCCTAACGAAAGACTTAGGCGACGAACTTCTTCTTGGCCGCCGCCACGCTTGTTAACCCCACTTCCGTCATCGTCGTTTTGGATCTCAAAACAGATTCCTATCAGCCGACTTCAATTGCTTGTAATTTACCAGCGCTTGTTCTCATTCCACAAGCACTTCCTGCGGTTCAAACTAGATTGGCATCACTTTTCCAGGCCCTCGACATTTTTGTTTGTCGTAATAATAATAAGTAAGCGTTTTAGTTGAATGATCCGACGGTGGGCGTCTCCAGCTCTTTAGCCCATACAGCCCATATATGCACTCCAGATCCGCTGTGTCATTGCCAACTGCTTGACTTGTCGACCAGGGTAAGCAGAGTAAACATTTGACTCGACTTTAGGTCCTCAAGTGCTTAATTAAGGGCCGCAACAACGACTCGTTTTGGCTTTTATTTACTTAACAATTTTGCTGCGGCCAGCGACCAATATTTTGATGTTTTCTAATTGCCTCAATTATGCTAGGCTCTCCGGGTGTTTGGATTGTTGGATTGTTGGACTGCTAGATCGCCGGCCTCATCACGAATCTCTGGCGCCAGACGCCGTCTCTTTCATATGCAAAGTGCTGCGGCTATCAAATATCGAATGCTTTAATTTGGTATATCAAAGAGAGACATTATGCTGCTGTCCATACCCCTCCCCCGGCTCGTAAAAGCGTCAAATTTCTCAATTCTCAATTCTCGGCTGCCCATTACCAATTCCCGATTTCGTGGCCAACTCCGCGGGGCGTCCTAATTGTTGATATGCATCTCGGTTTCTCCGTCAGTTATTGGGTCTGTCGAGAGACTCTTAATATTATTTGGTGAGTTTTATGTTTTATTTCGAATTAGCCACATAAATATGCACTCTTTATGACAACCTGATGTTTGTTGTTACTGTTTTATGCTCGCTGAGCTGGAGCGCCCACGCTGCGTATGATTGTTGGCTTTTCACTGGTTGAGCACTGTGGTTCAAGGTAATCGAAAAAGGCGTAAAAAGTTGCAATCCAATTTTTATATATTTGTTTTTTTTTATCTATAAACACTTTCCTGAAATAACTTAATATTATTATAGCATCTAAGCAAATTAAAACAAGGAAGAACGCTATAGTTGAGTACCTCGACTATCAGATACCCGTTACTCAAAGGGAAATGGAGATATGCAAGCAGCAAAGCGAAATTAAAATGCGCCACCTACCGGCGGTAGACAGATTTAAGCGTTATGGGCGTTAGAGTGGGCGTGGCAAATTTTTTTTTGGATCAATCGATAGGTATTGACGACACCAATACATTTCAGTTAAAATTTTTTATCTAGCATGCAAATTGTGGGCGTCACAGGTTTTCGCGGTTTGTGGGCGTTTAAGTGGGCGTGGCAAACTTTTTTTTAGGTCAATCGATAGGTATTGATGAGAACAATACATTTCAGTTAAAATTTTCTATCTAGCATCAAAAGGTGTAGGAGTTACAGTTTTGGGCGGTTTGTGGGCGTTAGAGTGGGCGTGGCAGTCTACTGAAACAAACTTGCGCTGCGTAAGAAGCTCAGGAATCTGTACGCCAAATCTCAATAGCCTAGCTCTCATAGTTTCCGAGATCTCAGCGTTCATCCGGACGGACAGACAGACGGACAGACGGACAGACGGACAGACGGTCAGACGGACAGACGGACAGACGGACAGACGGACAGACGGACAGACGGACATGGCTAGATCGACTCGGCTAGTGATCCTGATCAAGAATATATATACTTTATGGGGTCGGAAACGCTTCCTTCTGCCTGTTACATACTTTCCGACGAATCTAGTATACCCTTTTACTCTACGAGTAACGGGTATAAATATATATTCTTTATAAAATCCTTTTTAATTGGTTCTTAAGTATATACAACATTTTCTTTTAGGTAAATATTGATAGACTTTGTAAAAAAAATATTTTGTTCTTATATCTATTTTCTTTTCTCCATATTTTCGAATGCCTGACCCACTGTGCAACCATTGGCTCTCGGAATAAATGCCATTCCATACTGCCCGTAGTGCAATGCATTATTCAAACGCTGGAGAAAATCCCGCCTTGGACATTTAGCTGGTTAAACAATCAATTAGTGACGACCGCAACTGAATCGCTGATGCCGTTATTGAATTATACTCGGGGCGAAGCTATCAGAGGGCCTATATATACATATATGTGTAGGACCCATTGCCCTGCTCCTCCCCAAAATATAACCCCGCCCTGACAGGCCGACAAATGCTCGGATTGCGTGCCAGCCTCGAGTTGGTCAAGGTAATTATGGGTTTGCCATTTGGGGCCTGCATATGGGTTCTACTTCTACACTTTGTGGCTCAATGTAAGGTGCTCGTATGCAGTATAGTACTATACTATACTATAGTTTATCGAAGTGCTCGGTGGTCCGGGCCGATGAGGCGTCATCTAATATATTGCAATTACACGAGGCAATTAGTCAATTTGCCAGACTCGAACACGAAACGCTTTTCGTATAATTAAAAGCCAATTAGAATATTTATTATGAAAATTGCTCAACAAATGTGCATAATTGAAGCGATGTGAATTCGTTTAAATTACAGGCCGCTCGACCGATTTCCATCTAGTTGGCAGCCATGAGAACCTCCCAATGCGGAATCAACTTCACTGTCCAGTTGGTGGTTTTCTATAATTGAATCGGGTACTTCCTGTGAAACAATTACGAGCACGGGAGGCTTATTACAGGTTTAGTTTGGATGATGAAGTGCACTAATCTAATTAGCCGTTTTTTTAGGTAAACAAAAACATTAACACGCCTCGAATATAATTGTGGGTAGGGGGGTATTACCTAATGTTACAGCATATATGAGCAGTCCCCCAGCTTTTCCTGTTTTCTTCAGGTAATATCCACCCTGTGCTAAAGAGACTTTTATTTGTAAACAGGTGATTCGTCACACAGTTTGCTACCGGCAGTGAATATCCACACCCACACTCTGCGTCCCATCTATTCACACTTTAACCCCAAGTTAAAGTCAGGCCTGTCGAATGTCCAAATATTAATGAATTAGCATTTGTCACACACACGCAAACGGACGATGAAAATATTGAAAAATTATGCAGCCAAGGCAATCAAACAATTAAATATAAATTTGTGGTATTCACGCCCAAAACGAACCCAGAGAAGAAAAAAAAGTCGAAATCGAACAAAACAAATGAGTGCGTCCCTGATGTTGATGACGATGTTGATGTCCGATGGCATTCCTTTCGAGCTGCTGTTGCGGCTGAAAATTCAAATTCGTTGGAAAATAATATTGTCAGCATAATGCTCGTAGATTATCGTAGATGGTGAGCACACCCAAAACGATTCCCAATACAGTTTTGACAGCGTATTTCGTAATAAAGAGGGAAATTCATTGAAATCGAAGTCAACGAAGGCAACGGCAAGTGCATTTCAATTAGCATTAGGCCCTCTCGGGGTTCCCGGGTTCCATTACCATTTCTAATTAATCAGACGCAGTGGGCGAGAGAATGCTGCTTTATTTTGACATTTCCACGGATATTAGAATAACATCGTTTTAAAATCAAATTAAAACATTAGACAGGGCCCACCCCTGACCAACAGGATTGTCTGGGGTTCGATTGGGTTCCTTTTTTCGGGGTTCCCAACCACTTGGCTTCTATTTATCACCGTTACGGCAACTGCTGTTTTTGTTTTGCCTGGCGTAATTTAGATAACAGGTACAGGCAACATAGGGTCCTTATTGACAAGTGGCATTTTCCGGGAAACGCTCTGGGCAGCACAAAACGCAGCGGAGAAGAAAAACCTCATTCGATTGCCCTGGACATTTCAACAGGGGTCGCACAACTGGTCAGCCAAGTGTTGGCCGATCCTTTTGGCCTCTCTTTTTTTTTGTTCCTGGCCAGCCTAAAACAGTTGTCAAGAATCCCTTGTTGCGATGTCAATGAAGATAATGCCAGGCGATTTAACCTGCTGTGCGTGGGCGTTTGTATCGCTGCATCTCGACTTCTTTTAGTGTTTGCTCTTTTTAATTGGAAATTAAACAAATGCCCGGGGTCGAGACTTATTGTTTGGCCTACGGTTTTGCGTGATTTTGGCCCGGACGGGGGGCACTTGAGTAGAGCAATTGTTGTGGTCCCTGGACCGATTGTTCGGTTGATTTCTTTTACGAGCAGAAAACCGTTAGCTCATAAAGATAGCCATTGTTGTGGGCTAGTGATTCGTCCTTTTTACGGTGGGAACAATGAGAATCAGCCAGAAAAATCAATCTAATTACCAAGAAATGTTTGGGATAATGATGCTGAATAGATAGCAATATTTACTTGCCAAAGTATATAATTATAGAAATCTTGCGGAGGGAAAAACACATAAAAATTTAACAAACTAAGAAAAAGAATATACAAAATTTAAAGATCTCCTCTTGCTCACAAAAATCTAAGAAATTATCGACTGATCAATATTGTTATTATATTAAATATACTTTATAAAATATCTTTCTTTTTATAAACCTATCTTTAATTAAATAAGGGTCCATAAAATGGTAATCAAGCTAACGATATAAAATATATATACCTAAATCTCTTAAATTTGTAAATCCAACCTAAGGAAGCACCTGAAAATACACAACTTTAGCTCCATTTTTAGAGATACTATATCTTTTTTAAACCCCCCGCTGCATAATCGGGCCATAAACATTTCATATTCGTTTGTTTCAGTCTGCGAGCAGCAAGTTCGTTGCCTAAGTCTTTTGTTTTAGTTCCCCTCGCATTCCCTTTTTCCGAGTCGATTGTTGTAAACAGTCTGCCAAAACACCGCATTTATGCCACAGCCCGGGGCTTCCGTTGAAACGTTAGTCGGACCCTGAATCTGAATAATAATAACTCCCCGCCCCGCTGAGCGGAGGACTCGAAAGGATTGCCGGACTAAACGAAGCTTTGCAGGCATCGCACAAATCGGGAACAATGGAGAGAGAGCCTCAAATGACATACAGCATCGGTGGCTGGAATTTTTGAAGAAAATCTAATCATCTGTTGGCACGCCCACCAACCACCGACCATCGACCACCGATCTTCTTGGCCCAAAGGCGAGCTGGAAAACAAGCAAACGTATTAATTAAATGTGCGCAACGCCTCCCAGTTTCCAAGCTACATAGTTCCTCCCCTGCCATCCTGCCATTCCATTCCCAACTCATTGTGTCAGTTGGGATGGGTTTCTTTTGCGAGGACGAACGAAACCCTTTAACGGCATCCCGCTGGCCTGGAGATGCAATGGTCCAAGTTCGCTGTAAAATCATGATTATTGCCATTATGGGCTTATTAAATATGAATTGTGAGGCCCCGAAATCCAGTCGTACACCTCGTCCTGACTTGTGACAAAAGGCATAAGTCAATGCGGCATGCAAATGAAAAAAAGAGGGCGTTTCAGCAAACCGATCCCGAGGAGTCGAGCCGAGTCGGGGATTAAGTTGCGCTGACATTCATTCAGGTCGGAACCCCGAAGGAAACCAGGAGGATCGATGATCTCTAACAGGATTTGACAGAAGTTAAGCCACAAGTGCCTGCAGCTAGAATCTAATCCAGCCAGAGGGGAAATCGAGGAAAAGGGAGCTGGGAAAATCCCAGTGACTCTCTCGGCTCAGGTAAATCGCTGGCAGCAATTTCCAAAATAAATAAACACAATTTTGAGCCAATTATGCCGAAGGTCGGAGCTCTAGAATGACATTTGAAACGCTCGCTTGTCAGCGGTTAAATTTAAACTAAATATTTATTTTGTTTATGCACCCAAAAAACAGAGATTCATTGGAATCTTTCCCCTTCCACCCGCTTTCTTTGTAGGAAAATACAAACTTATCGGCCGGAAGATCGAAGAAGACCCATGCTTATATGCTGGCCAGGCCAGACTTTAATGGCCAATTTACCAACTAAATAAAAGTAAAACGTAACAAAATCTCTTGGCCCAGAGATGCGCGCCATTAATTCCAAATATATTACCGAAAGTAATTTGATATTTTCACTCGCGCGCCAACTACACAAAAACTGGAATGTAATAAAATTAATTTAAATTCTTCTCCCCACAAAGCCCACGGCGAATGAGTAAGCGCCTCCATCTTGAGCTCGAGGTCCCATAAAGCGGGCCTGCGAGAGCCACAAATATCTGTCGTTTATTTAAATTTAGCTATCAAAAATGTTTACGATCCACATAACTGACTAAATCACCATAAACACCCTGTTCCGTGTTTGGAGTCGCATCGAGATTCGGCCCTCACCTCTCACCTGGAAACATTTCTGGACCCCCTCATCTTGCCTCATGAGGCAACATGCGGCGCTTGGATAGACAAACTCTTTGGGGGCATCTGCAGCCTCGACTTCGGCCCCATCATGATCATGATTGTATCCGAGGCCGGGCTTACCTTACCCTAGGTGGTAAGTTGTGGCAACAAGTGTCTGCCTGCCACACCAGCCTCCCCCTGCCTCACAAATCCAGACTCCTGGACCATCTTTGGCACTTTAGCGTGTTGAATGCGCTCATTTATGTGAAATATGATACCCGCCATAATATGCAAAAAAGGAAATAAGAGTGGAGAAAAAGGAAAACATTTTAATCAATTAATTATCCAAACGAGCCGGTCAGAAGGTGTTCGTGTCCGTGTGGTGCATGTAAATAATTTTAAAAGTTGCTTATGTGAAATGTGGCACTTAAATAACGCAGCGGGTGCGATTTGGCATGGCCTCTATAAGGAGGCGGGGAGTTTAACGGGGAAAGTGAGGCAAAAGGAAGAGATATGACCACAAGGGATATCATTTCCCAGAAGCATATTAAATCAGCTTTCAGCTATAAGAATTATTTATTATACTTAAATCATTAAACAATATTAAAGAGATTTTATTTGTACAGGTTATATACAAAAATCCAATAAAGCAAGTAAATTTATATATTAAAATCATTAAAAGAATTATGGAATACTTGAGAGTATACAATTTCATGGTCTCAAATTAATTTCACTGTTTGATCTGTTAAAAAAGTTGATTATTTGAAAACTGCCTTATGATGTGGATACATCCACTGGTATTATAAAAAGTTCAAAGTTCTTAAATCTGAAATTGAACAATTGAACACCTATACTTTGTCGTTCCCAAGCCATAATCCTCTAATATTGTATTCCTTTGGGTTCGAAACTTTTGATAAATGCTATTCAATTAGGCTGCCTTGTCGAAAGAACGCTAATCGCATTTTATTGATTTTAAAACGCTTGCCAATCTCATTCCGAGCAGATTTACCCCAAATTCCTTAACCCTTTTTATGGCTGCCTTTTCTTCTCAGATCTGGCTGTCTATACCCTCTTCCACTGACGTTTTTATGTGTGCTCTTCTTAATTTATTAATGAGCCCCCTGAGCTTAAGACCCCGAAGTTTAGGTTTTCGAATTCGCTTTTTGGGATCTTTTGTCTCGGCCTGGGATGCCTAATTAAGTTTTAACAAAATCTTATAATTTTCGCCGTGCATAACTTAGCCCGTTGAAGGGGCCATTTGATTGCTTTCATAAAATGTATTATTTATTTACTTTTAATTGGCTTCATTTGATGATTTTAATGATGCGCAAATATCGGCAGCAACAATTTTTATTCACGCTAATAATATTCATTGTCCGTTGGAGCCAGGTAGAAACGGGTTTCTCGAAACGGGGGGAGCTAATGATATCACACCCAAAATATCGTATAAGATGGAAAGTGAAACCCATTTCGACTTCTCTCACCTTCACCTGATGCACTGCGGGCAGTGCTCAGTGAAAAAAAAAACACGCAACAGGAGATCGCATGAGTCGAGTTACCCCTTGCCACTCCCCCTTCTAAGCGCCCCCTGCGGCGAGAGATGATGCCTCAATCGCTGGACGGTCTTTACAATCTCATCGGAAATCACTTAGATCCCCATAAATAAACCTCGCATACGTGGCATGACTTGCCTCCAAAGCCAGGGAATATAAAAAGAGAATCTTACCCCGCCAGACAGCATTAATTACGCCTTACTTAAATTCTAATACCCTGCAACTACAAAAATTAAGTTGTTGCCTCTAACAGTGACGCGAATTATCGTGCTGGGCCGAGGAATCTCCCTAGGAATCGGAATCGGAATGGGTATGGGAATCTCGGGCTGATTCCCAACCAGTTGGTCACAGTGGGGCTCCCTAGACGACCAAAAAATGCCAATTCATCGGGGAGACTGGGACGCCCAGACGCCCCCGCACTCCAAACTCCAGTCTGGTATTAACGGGCATTACAATAAATATGAAATTAATATTAATTTCAATTAATGTCAAATATTAATGTCCACAAAAGCGTCGAACATCATTTGTTGGCTGTCATTTCTTCGAGTTGTTCGTTGTTGGGTTTTTTTTCAGTTTGTTGTTTGGTTGTTGTGCTGTGGGTCCCTTTATAATGCCTGGCGATTTGATTAGCTCGATAGTGTCACAAGAGTCGGCATGATTTATGAGCTCGCTGCTCTGAACAAATGTGGTGAATCAGTCGCCGTGCTGAATGAATTTTTAATTTCTTTTTAAATCGGTTATTTTTTTTTGCCCGGATCACATCAGATAAGTGGTCACTCATTAGGCCCTATAACGGTCCTGTGAAAGACGCACATATTTCGACTTTCCCACCAGCGCTTTGTCTGTTTGCAAATTAGCAACATTTTCGATATTGGCCAGCTCTTTCGAGGGGAGAAGATCGATTGCTTAATTAAGCCGCGATTTGACAATGTCAAGTGTCCGGCCTCAGCAAGGGGGCGATCTCTCAAGAGCACACTGCGAAAAATAACACTCATCTATAAAGAATTTTCCCAATAAATATTGATTATTTTTTGAAGGTATCAAATCACCTTATAATAAATGTCAAAATATTCTGTTAAAAAAATGAATACAGATATATTATATTTAGTTTGATTCAGGAACCATAAATATTTCAACAAAAATTTTGTGAAACAAAACTCATCTCTTAAAAATGTTATTTAATAATAATATTTTTAGGAATTTGACTGTCAAAAAATATTTCTCTGTGCAGCTACAAAGACAAGTTTACCAATAGCCCAACCAATCCCCCGAATCCGAATTCCCTCCTCTAACATGCAAATGAGGCGTTGGCGTTATCGATCGCAACATGTGTAGAAACGTATTTTGTATTTTGTTTTTATTACTGTCGATAAGTCGTTATAAATTGGGTTAGAGGTGCGTTCCGATCACAATGTCGATGTCTTATCCATCCGTCTATCTCTTTTGCACTGTCCCACCAGCGGACTCGCCCTCTCTCTGTCTTGGCATACTTAATACGCTTTAAAGGTCTTAAATGATTGTCAAGAGATTTGCATAATTTGGTGGGGTTTGTTTGGCTTGTATATGGCCAAATCAAGATATATACCCGCAGAGTTCAGTTCCTATGTTGGAACATTTTAGAAACATGCGTCAACATAATTTTAACGCCAAGCAACTTAGCATAATCGATCTTATCGTCCCCTGATATATATTACGCTATGTAATTTATGTTGCTCTGTCCCTGGTTTGGGCCTTAAATCAGCCATTAGAGGAGCCCGTAACCCCGTTCTCTGTTGGTCTTAGAAGGAAGTCATAAACCAATGTGGTTCAGCGCCTGGCCCCTCTTTTTTCAGGCCCTTTTCTCTGGCCCTGAATGGCGCTGCTCTCGTGCCTGCTTAATATGTTGGGCATGTGGCTATATTTAAACAGAATCTCGTGCGTACGTGATGTGCTGTGCTCTTAAATGAAAACGACGTGTTTATCGCGTTATTGAAGGCAGAGGTGTAGCCCACGGGGGTTACGAAACCGGTGGTTATAGATAGACAATTTTTTTAGATCCATCTTCTTAATGTGCTTCTTATAAAAAAGGTGAGATCTTGAGTAAAGGACTTAGTAATACTTAAATTTTATATTAACTAATTATTGCTGGCATACAATCCTCAAATACTTATTGGCGGAAAAGGGCAATACATCATAATATTTTGATTGAGGTTTTTTTTTGACTTATATAAATGGAATATTATGATGACCATATTTTGAAATCCTAATATTCCCAAAACATTGTGATTCCTTTATACATAAGAAAAAAATAGCCAAATAAGGAATAAATGAAGTAAGTTTTTTTTTAAGGTACCCGGGAATGTTTCTTAGCTTTAGAAGACCCCTTTTTCGCCGCCCCTGACCATCAGCTAGCATCTTCCGATGAAAGTAGTTTTCCTTACAACCTGTAATTGCCTTAATTCACACTTTTCTTTATGCCGATTTTCGTTTTTGTCTTTACAGGGAAATGTCGATTACAATCAATGCTTGGTCTCTTATTTTTGTAGGCTGTGCAGAACGCTTCTTAATGAACTTGTTTTCAGTTGACATTCCCGTTCCCCAGCTCCTAACCCATTTGGATTCATTCATGGCGAGATACTTCGAGTGCAACTGCAGCATCCCCTGATTGATATAGATAAGCAGCATCCTGTTTCCTCGCGATCACTGATCACTGATCACTGTGCCTGGCATATTAATGAGGCCAGAAAAAGAAAGCAATTAGCAGGGCGGAAATACCATTCAAGCCCGTAGCCAAGGGACAATTGGAACTCGGATTGAGGCGCCCACATCTCACTCCATCATTTCTTTTTTTTCCTGGTCTCAAGATCTGTCAAGCTGAAAGCGCGAATTAGTGTTGATTAAATTATGTTAATTTTGAACCATCTACACCTCTTCTTCTTGTGGGCATTGTGCTTATTGGATTGGGTTTTTGTGCGTTTTGTTATTTTTAGCTCGCCAACTGTCAGATTTCATTTGTAAGACACTAAAAACGTTTTGCTCTTGCAGCCTCAAACAGACAAGAGATCACACAAGCATGTATATGGGTAGATGTAGGGATGTACTCTATATGAGGTGGGTATATATATGTAATATTCGGGGTATGGGAGTATATATATATATTTAGTCAAAGGACGAAAAAATATAAACATTTTTTATGTTATATATATAATGGTATATGGAACCATCCTTCAAAAAGTACCTTTTAAATAGATTCTATTATTAAAATAGATCTCAAGTAAGCTTTTTAATGTCTTTTTGGTATACCATTTATAGTACCAACCATTCTTAAGTGTGTTTTACTATTAAAAACTGGCTTGTTAGACCCGGAAGAGTATACCACTTTCGTTCTTCCCCTTTAAAGATGGTCAGTATTTTTTATGATTTTTCGCTAGGCCCGCATCGTGTTGCAAACAGCTTGTCCTTGTCCGAACTGTCCACACAAAGCGCGACAACAGCCGCGAGACAAAGAGCAAAAAATGTTGTACGCAAGTCCATTTAAAATGCATTTACATTAACATTATGATGAGGACGGGCCTTGAGAGTGCCGGATCGGATCGGATCGGTGGGCATGGGCATGGGCATGGACTTGGGATCCCTCTGTGTGGCCAGAATAAAGTCCAGAGCAGAGCAGAGCAAAGCGGACCGGGGCCAAACAATTACAATTGTATCCCTTCGATTCCGATCGATCGCTGCGATAGCTTTGATGTCGTATTTGGTGTGTTTTTAGTGCAAGATTTGGCGCTTTTTTGTTCACTTTTGCGCTGGCCGCTTTGTTTTTTTGTTGCTGGACCTCTGGATTCGAGCCCGAGCCAAAGGTACGGGCGATACTTTGTAGAAATTATTGTTAACAACAGAAACGACAGCCACGGCCTCAGCCAAAGAGTTGTGCGCAGAGTGAAAATATTTACGAGCCAATCAGGCATTTAAGTATCACATTACAACGTGTTCAATGTTCGATGAGTTGTCAACTCATGTTTGTATCTGTGACCCCCTTCGGCCCTCGGGGCGTATGTGAAATGTAGTTTTGTAGCTTTTAAATGCATTTTGTTTGTCTGACTGGCCCAATAAAGCAACCAAGGTTCTTATTTAGATCGGTTTACATGGACACGGACACGCTTTTTGGCCGGGGTACTGGAGCCCATCTCCATTGGAATTTAATAAGCGTGTTTCGCTAATTTCCCGCTTGTCGTGTTAGGCGACATTGAACTTGAAATGTCAGGCAAAAGCAGGATTCCCAGTCGCCGATTTTAATTTGCTTTTTTGTTTCGAGTCGTACCATCTAATTTAGCATCATGTTGGCTGTCAATTTGTGGGCAACATTTTGTGTTAATTTCAGCGAAATCCATTTCAAAGTGCGCCGCCTGGTCAGCAAGTGTCGCCGTCCCAAATCGTCGCGCGATTTCTCGTATATTTTGCGGCAAGTGAGCAGCCATAACTCATACGCCGCGTTGGCTGCCCACGACTGCGAATCGTTTGGCTAAAGCCAAAGTGTCGAGCGACTTTGATTGTCAGTAAGACTTGAGGTTCTGACGGGCAGGCTAACAAATGGCAAATAAATTTTAACAAAAGGCATCTCTTTGGGCAGCAATAGCTGGAACAGTGACAAAAAATGGGAGGAATATCATCCAAAAAATCATAATAAATAAATATAAAGGTCTTGATTTTAAAAGACTTAATCGAAAATATACTTCCAATATTTCCAAATATTATGTAAAATTTAATTATTGATAATTTAAATTTAATTCTTGAAAATCGTTTTAAAATTTTGTCATCATACTTAGTATGTTAACTTGTAACCGCATGGATTTATTTAAATAGATTTAATTATTTAATAGTAGTAGGATGAAAGTTTATAACTAGGTTGGTCATGAGAATTTACCACTAAAAACAAATACTGTTCCCTAACTTATTTGAAATTTTATGTGCTCTTTTGCCCTAAATATTTCCTATAGCTTCTATTACCCATCTTACTTTATACAATCTGTGCTGATATTTTTTAAAAATCTCTGTCCCACTGTCCAACTAATTTAGGAGAGAAGCTACAAAAGCCAGAGCAAACACTTTCACGAAATTGGCCAATTAAATTAACAATAAGCCCGGCTTCCCTTTTCCCGCATCCCTGGCCAACACCTACGCTTCTAAAACCCCATCCAATTCCCAACCTCCTCATCACCATGCTCATCCCCATCACATGTGGACCCAACTAAAGTGCCCGGGCCCACAATTTATATTTAGCCAGCCCACGTTGGATCAGAACAGGAAGCCTGGCCGAGAAACACACTGGCAAGTCGACGATGGAGACGATGAGAGCGGTGCGATAAGGAGCAAACTCGAGGGCGTTTGAGACCCTGGCTATAAAGCCATCATATACAGCCAGACGATCTGAGCCGAAACTCCGTCCCGGCAGCCCCGATATCTGTACTTAGTCAAAACAATAAACGTGGAAGGTGGAACCTATTGCGAACGTAAATTAAGTCATTAAAAAATGCTAAGTTACGGAGGAGTCTCGGGTGGTGAGGGGACCTTCGGCGAAATCGAGGCGGAGACTTTGTCGCCCAAGTGGTATACAAAGTCTTCGCCCTCCCCTCGCCACCAATGGGGTTAAGTAAGTCATTAAATTTGTCGCTAGACACGACCATGTTGGCCACAATGGCGACAATCCCCGCCGGCTGATGGCGGAACTGGATAATAAAATTAAGCAGACGGTGAGGCAGCTCTTATAGCCAGTAGTGGTGGCAGCTCAGCTCCTCCATTGAGGAAGGAAGTGACAATTGGCCCGGCCAATGAAGACATTCCCCCCTTTTTCTCACATTTTGCAGTGGTATCCACTTACCCGAGTGGGTGCTGATATATGGCCCACGGAATCTGGCAAAAGTCTGCGATGTTTATGGCCAGAAGACATAAAATTAAGACCTTCGCGTTGGCTCTCTCCAAAGTTGGGCAAAACGCATAAAAGCGCTAATTGAATAAGCAACCCAATGGATCGTGAATCATTATTAGACATTTATGAATGGCTAATGCTCAAGTCGTATTTGTACGCGAGTAGGAAGTCAACCCGGATCGTAATCCAATATGGTGCAGTGCCAATAAACTATAGTAGCCTGCAATAAATCCCACTTATCAGGAGATATATCTCTCACTAGCTTTTCGAGTTCCCACAGATTTCTTTGATCACTCTGAGCACCGCTTCTCATTAATCGATCACCAAATTAATTATGTTAAAACTTAAGCTTAATTGCAAGCACCACCTTATCATCGAAGCCACATCTTAAAGTCCGAGGTCTGGCGAAATTTAACTAATGTTAAATTTAATAAAATTAGTTAAACTCTCTGCAGGTCGTTTATACATTTGAATTTCTAAACTTGTGGCTCATCTGCTTGGGTGTGCTTTACTGTATCTCAGTTTCAATATCTGAAAGTTATAATTTTGAACGCACCAGAGATTTATCTCAACCGACTTATCTAAGCAAAACGCTTGATTATACAAGATGGTTTTGGTAGGGGGGCATAAGAAAAAACGCCCGCGCTGAGACCTCAAAGTATCGCATTCAGATTGGGTCCGAGATTCGAGTTTTATGTACGACATGACGATTGTTTATGAAACATTTGGCTTAATAAAGTAATCATGGCATGTTTTACGATCACCTCAGCTCAAAAACCCCTCCCACAAAAACCCCGGGCCACTTTCTATGCAAAACGAGTTGGCAATACGTTCGGCAAAGTGCGAAGCCCATTAATGCCCCGCTGTTTCTCAAAATATCTCTTCGGGGATTAATGAGCTTTAATTTGCATTTAGCCCGAGTCGCAGACTCAGTTCGCCGAGTGTTCCGAGACTCTGAGAACAAAAACTTCTAGACACCGTACATATATACAAGACAAGATTATGGCCAAGCGTGCACAAATTGACATTTATTTATATTTGAATGGCGTTTAGCATTCGCGGGGCTCTATAAGTCGCTATTTTATGGCTCTGCGTGGGCTTTCAGTGTGCCAGCTTAGAGCAGCAAATACACAAAAAAACTAATCATATTTAATATTTAATTATTTCAGTCGATCGCACAATGGACACTTCCGGCAAAGGTCAAAATATGAATAATATGCGAGTTGAATTTATGCCGAAAAACTCCGCTGTTTGACATGCAAATGTTGTGTTTTATGGCCAATTTGGCATTAATTACAATAACTCAAGAGGCCCGATCGAAAGTTCAGCACTCAGATGCAAATTGGTCTGAACTTTTGGGGCCTTCACAAGACGGATAATACCGTTCAGACTAACCGTTTAAAACATTTAATTCATCCGTACTTTCCAAAAGAATCCGACGGATTTTTGTGGATTAGTGATGGCCAAAAGTCGATAGTATGAATGGGACGTTTGGAGTTCATTATAGTGAATTCTAGAGTAGTCTGTAAAAAAAATGTAGTCTTTAGTAATATATCACCGAAATATTTTGTATGCGACTAAATAATATTTATAAATATAATATACTTCAAATATTCAACAACCTAAAATAAACTGAGAAGTTTTCATTCCATAACGACTAATTATATAATAAGCATTTGCTTGCTTTATTTTCTAAATATTCAGACTTCTGTTTATTAATAACCGACATTATTCCCCCTCTTACATTAACCTATCACTTACTATCGATCGTTTGCCACCTCTGCTTTCTATCTGGAACTCAATTTATACACATCTTGGCACCTTTGCTCTCCCAGTGGATTATCGGCAGAGTGTTTCCCTGGCTAAATAACAAATTCGCCCATCAAATGCCACAAAGACTCTATCAGTGGCACGCAGTCCGCACAAAAAAGGCAGCAGATTGAACCAAATTTCATGGTCCAGTCAGCCACTGAGCCACTCAGCCACCGGCTTATTGTCACCTCCAGCCTTAACTCGATTCCAAACTCTCCATTGCCAACTTCAACTCCAATTCCGATCCCGATGCCGATCCCGATGCCATTTCCATCTCCATCCTCCATTGTGGCCAATGGACCCGTGGGCCGTCTTGGCCCGAAAGGTGCTAAATAAGTTGCTCGCGGAACCACACTCGTCTCCCTCGTGTCGTCGTGGGCCAATCTAAATATCTTAATCTGGGGGACTGCCTGAAAATTGGCTGCCCGATTCGGTTCGGTTTTGGTATGGGTTTGGGTTTGGTTTTTGGTTTTGGGCCCGGGGACTCCAGTTTTTGGGACACGTTTGTTAGTGCGTAAGCTTTTTGATAGAATTGAACGATTAGAAGTCCATAAAGCGACAAAAACATGACAACTTACGCGGCGGCTTTGCAATACAAGGCGTTGCCAATGCAAAGGATTAATGATGCCACAGCTTCCTCATCCCCAGTCGTTGTATGGTTGTATCTGCGATGTCGTTGTCGCTGAATATCAAGTCTGGCAGTCGCTCAGCGGCAACTCCAAAACTTCCCGCTCCAAGGCCCCCCTCATCATCATCCCAACTCGATCTGGAACTCGGATTCAGCTCCAGTCCCAGCTCGTTAGTCGTTTTTGGTCAAACGAGATTGCTGCGACAAAAACTGAAAAAGGGTGGAGAGCAAAATAAAACAATCTTTGTATAAGTTTCGTATCTGAGGGCGCAGCACTTCGTAATGGAGATGACAGAGTGAGGCTACTAACTAGGAATACTTTGAAATGTGAAAAACTATTACAATGGACATTTCATTTTTTTAAAATCACATTGTTTAGCCTGCAAGTTTTTATTTAAATTGAGCCATGAGCTGGCTTGTCAAATTATACCATATTAAAACTTAAACTTACTTAAGCAGGTGTTCCTTAGACGTACATTATTATTGAGCCACTCCTTCGCTTTTTAAAGAAAACCCTCAATTTAAAAATTTGTTACACATATAGAGGGTAAATTCTAATTACTCTTTCCTAAAATTATCGAGTTTTATTAAAGTGGGATATTATTAATTTTATTCCATTTAAAAAGATAGGGTAAATTTAAATTTGAATTTTTTTAAAGTATTGAATACAATTTTTCATTTAAAGACGGCAAAGAAGTACTTTAACTTGAATCTTGATTCCCTTATAATTTTTTCCTTATAAAACTATAATTAGTTAAAGCTGTTTTTGAATAAAAAATTATATCAAATAGTTTGTACCAGTCAATTTTACTATTTTATAAAGTTTTTAATTAAATCTTTTTCGTGATCTTAAAAAATAAATTCCTACGTGCCTCACGGTGTCATCTTCAGCTGGAAAAGCCAACAAGAAGAGGTACAAATAATCGCCATGATCGTCATCTTGGTGGCTGTTGTTGCTGTTGTCGCATTTCTTGGCGGATTAAGGCGGTCGGGCCAGACCCAGCGACGACTCCAGATCGTCCACAGAGTGTCACCAGAGTGTGGTGCCCCTCGTCCCCATCCTCCAGCCTCCTTTAACTGGATCTCCGAAGGTGCATTGTCCCCGCAACCCGGGGACCAAAGACCACAGACCAGAGACCATCCATTGTGCGAAAGACGGCCCATTTAAAATGTGCGCAAATAGTTGCGCATGCGCGCAGTTAATCTGAGGCCGATTCTCCAGGCGGAGACTGACGCCCAGGTTTTCTGAACCTCGGGCTGCGTCAGACTGTCTGGCCTGGCTGAAATCGAGGCTAAGACTTTGCTTGTTATCCCAACCAGTCGGCCTGGCACTTTGGAGTGATAGTGATGGAAAGTGACGCGTTCATGTTTTGTGTCATTTCGCAGCCATTTGATGTATTGTGACAAACATTCTTGGCCCGGCCCCTCGTTTCAACCGTCTCATGGTAGGAAGTTGAGTTCTCATTGGGTTCTGTGTAGAGAACCGAAGCGGTCGAGTTGTAAAGAGTTCGCTGTGGGATGTTTACGAGCTTACTAAGTTGGTAGTAGCAATTCGATTGTGATTAGCTGGGATAAAGACTGAGAAATTGTGGGAGACAACAAAATTATTTATACAATTGTTTTATAAGAAAATAACCTCTTGGAAAATAATAATATTATTATTAATATCTTTATTTTATATAGGAAAGTCAAATATTATTTATTTATAGCCTTAACCATGTCTTACATGTCCTCCTAAATCCACTACCTGCCCAAGAAACCCTCCCATCTCAATACCCTGACCATACACTATTCAAATCACAAAACAAATTGATTTCAGTTTAATAAATTTACATACATAACACTCGAATTGAGTTTCCAATTAATTTATTTCATGTCAACCTCACATCCGTCCCAAACCAATTGCAAAATGGCCAAGCTGCAAAGGACGGCCGAAAAAGGACCAGCAAATGGAAGCCAAAATATTTGGGAAACAAGTTTGAGGGGTCTATAAAACCCCAAAACCAATAACAATATCAGTAACAATATACACAACAATAAACGAACGAAAACCAATTTACAATTTTATTATATTTTCGCACACGTATCGAGGAGGCGAAAGGGCAGGATCCAGAATCAGGATCCTATCGACAAAATGGCTGAGTGCGAGAGGGATGTAATCAGAGCGAGATGGGACGATGAGTGAGCAAGAAAACCAATAAAAATCGAAATTGTCGGATGCGAAACGGCGCGGAATTGAATGGGAATCAATTTGCTTGCGAATCATTGAACAAATTGAAAAGGACATACCAGCATACATGTGTATATCCACAGGATAATGCTCACACACTCTGCCACACCCTGTGAAAAAAGGGAACGGAATGGGGCAGAGTGCTGAAATTGCTTGCAAAACAAATAAACAACAAGGATGGGGAATGTGAGCGCATCCTGGCAGCCGGAATTGAGGCAAAAGTGTTATTGATCCTTAACCAGGAAGCTGGGAGATGCAGGGAGCTCCATGCAAAAAAGGCACGTTATGTGGCCGGGATAAAGGTCCTGTTCGGGTCTCTTCCCATCTCCCCATCTCTGCCCATCTACCCGTCTCTGTCTGCGTGGCCCCACTGCGATTATGTTTGCGCAGCCATCTTGATTGGCAATGTTATAAAATAAATACACTACGAGGGCGGTGGGCGTTGGCGGTGGGCGGGGCACTTTCCGGAAACTCGTGTAACTCTGCAAAATTTGGCGTGGTTGAGTGGGTGGATGAGTGGGTGTGCTCTCGGATTAGTGTGCATTGCCAGCAGCAATTGCTGCGGGATTTAGTCGCACATCAAAAACACAGTGGTGTAAGTTGAGATTTAAAGGAAATTTTTGGGAACATATTATGACCGCATTTGATACAAATTTGGTAGCCCCAGTCTTTGTTAAAATTCATATAAAATAATTTTTTTATCATTAAAACCTAATATACCTGACAGCAATTTAAAAATTTCCTTAAATATCACCACTGTTTAAATCTAACCTAAATACAAATTAATGTAAATTTTTTTGTTTCAAAACAATAATTAAACCTTTAAATGACTTTTATGCTTTTAAAATATTTAACTAGGGTACAACATTTACTAATACTATTATAACTACGTGTCACACATACATCACAACATTATATATTCACAGGCAGCTGAAGGCCTTAGCTGTTAGAGTTCTTAATTTAGTTAGCCTATAGTTTTAACTTTAAGCTAGCTTTATATAAATAAATAAATAAATGTTCACAGTAAATAAAATTTCTATGCACGTTCTCTGCCACCACACAAACAGTGTACAACATCCGTAGTTACAAACACATCGACTAACTGACCCGGGACAAGGTAAAATATAAATGTAAATATAAAATATTTTTATTTAATTTTCAGTTAACTTTAATATTACAAAATTAAATTTCAAAGATTTGTGAATTTTTTGTTTTTGAATTACAAACTTGAATTATTTTTCAGCGGATAAAAGACTTGTTAAATAAAATAACACGACTAATAGGCAAAGTAGTTCCTGCCACAAGTCCATTTAATTTTGCCCCACTGTGCTTATAATGGCTGAGGGTTTCCCTGGCTGCTGGTGGCTTATTGGTTTTCAGTGCCATGCCGGCGGAAGGATAATGTCAACGGCTGACTGTTTGCCAAATTGAGCAGCGCAAAGTGCGAGGGGAGGCTGGCTAACAGGATTCGTATTCGGAATCGGATTGGGGGATTGGGAGTTGGAAGTTGTGAGTTGGGAGTGGTTGGACCACGAGGACGATGAGGATGATGAGGACGGAGGCGAAGTCCTGGGGGTTGAGTGGATGCGGCTGCCGAGCGATGATGACAAAGGCAATAATAATTTCACAAAATCGTTTGTCATTTACGCATGGCAAACGGTTTTGAAAGTAAACAGCCGGGTCGTCATGGGTCGCCGACATTCCACGAGATGGGATGGGTGGATCCAGGGCAGTCTAAGCTTTATGGCGGGAAAGTGGCTGTGGCACCCCAAGGATATTTATGGCATATAGATATTGTTCATTTCGCTGTTGGCAGGCAATTTTGTGACTAATGTTTGTTTAGCTGTCGTTGGGCATTTGCGGCACTTTTGGGAGTTGGGCGGTGAGATAATTGAAGGGTTGGTAAGGCTAAGTTTTTGGGGGTTAAGTTCGAGATGAGGTGTTACATCAGAGGATGCACTAAGAAAAAAAAATGTATTATAAATAATTTAAAATAATTTAGTAAACCTACTATAATAAATTATATTTTTTTATAGAAGAGAAGAAAAGGTAACCTATACTCAACATTTAAGATAGACTAATTAAGGTATCATTGCGTTAATCATTTCCCAGTGGCTCTGCGAAGTTCTATATAAAAAAGAAAATATCTTTCGAATAAAATCCCATCCCCAGTAAGAACATTTCTCTTACCCCAAATAAACTCTTGCTTTGTGCTAATTTTAGCGCGATTTCGACAGCGGCCCCACCCATTTGGGTAATTTTATACGGTCTACCGAAGCCGTTGAAGCATAATTATGATGATTTATGGAAACCACACGAGTGCCGCGACTCGAAACAATGCCAGCCGAATGCCAGCGCCCACGCCCAAAAGCGTTTAGTTAAATGCTATATGAAAATATTATTATATTGATTTATGTGGCAGATCTGCACAATAGAGCGCCTCAGAGGAGAAGCCTTCGGAATTAATTTCCTGTCATTAGGCGGGGTATTGTGATCGCCAAACTGCAGATCGGATTTCCAATAAGACAAAAAAAAAACCCAAATATCGAAGTTACACGAAATGCGGACCAAGGCAAATCCAAATCACAGTTCGAACAAAAAAGATCGCAGAGCAATAAAATTGAGTTTTATAACAATTTTAGTTAATTTCGGTTTATATGGCCCATCATTAACAAAATTGGTTCCGCCAAGTTGACAGCTTGGAAACGCGTTTCAAAATCCACAAAAAACAAAATGTGTCCAAAAACGAACTTCATTACTCTATAGCTCTCACCCTGGTGTTTCCATTGTTCTGCTACGAGTTTTATATTGGAAATGTTTATTGTTTTTCCCCCTCAAAGTTATGTAAATTAGATGACCACGACAAATATCATAAAAGTTGGGCGAATTCCAAGCCAGCGGCAACGAGGCGTATGCTTAATGTGCCATTAAAATCAATGACTTGACATGAGAAAATGCCATTGTCGAGGCCCCCGAGATCTGCCACTCTACATACTTGACTATTTTACGAGCTCTGGACCAATTTGGTTTATCACTTCATGGATTTCTGGGTGGTCCACGGGCCTCAAGTGCCTCCTGGTGAAGCAAGTAGCTCGAAAACACATGTAACCATCTAGATTCCGGATTCTCAGATCCCGAATCCCACACCCCATTCCATTCGCAGTCGCTGCCCTTATGTAATTATGCATCCTTTGTCATGCCAATCAAAGCGAGATGGAAATGGTAATACGACACAAGTGGCACGCAGCCTGTGTGTCCTTCGAGCCCTTGAAGGGATATTTAAATTTTATGCCCAATTAAAAATACAATTTCAAGGTTCATAAATACGAATATCGATAGCGTTCCAAATTAGGATTGCTTAGGGTTTTACTTTTACGACTGCGCTGGTAATAAGGAAACACAGGCATTACTGATGGGTTCAAGTACTTCTTATGGATTACACAACGGAATTGAGATGTAGCATAAAGCAATTTGTTCTTTTAACTGTTTGAGAGAAAACAATTATAATAGTCTTAAGTGGTAGAGATTCAATAAATTATACTTTAATAAACATATCATTAAATTGTAAAATTATTCAGTTAAAATATGTTATTTGTAGAAAATGTTATATATTTATGCCAATTTAAAAAGTGATTTTTACAATTAAATTAAACTAAATAAAGTGTTATTTGCGTAATTATTAATAATTATAAGAATATATAGAGAGCTGACTTAAAATGAGTTTGTTTTTGGAAACGTAAAGGTATTTCCCCTCGTTAAGCAAAATTACCCATTTTAAATGTTTTCATCTCGTGATTTTTGCCCTGCTAACAATTCATTAGTTAACCGCTCCGACTAGCAGGAAAAACAATTCAATTTTGTTCCATTATCAGCTGAAATAGGTATATATTTAAAGGCCCTCAATTAAGATGGTATATGAAATCTGCTGCCGCATACTTGCAAATGGGTATATAAGGTATATAAGATCTGGTATATGGGGCTTACCTGCTGCTGTCTCTTTCCTTCCATTGCGCAGTCTCCGAATCTGAGAGTAAACCGATTATCTGAGCTTCCAGTCCGTGGGCTTAGATACAAATACGAGTAATACGGGTAACTCGCAATCCACAGGCCCCAGTGGGCGTCGCCAATCTAGATATCTGAGTATCTGAACATTCGGGGGCACTGGAAGGAAGCTGTTCATCTGTTATATTATGCAAGCGTTTAGATAATTGTGTCGCAACCGCTCCGAGAAACAACAAAAAGTGTCTGCCTTTAATTTATGTGAGGCAAGTGCTCGCTTTGGCACTCATTTAATAATTGCACGAGGCCTGGAGGTCTCATTACGAAGGACGATTCAGCAACCCACCATCCTCGTCTACAGTTCCCATTAACTGAGTGGGTAATTAACCAAAATCACAGTGCAAAAGTGCGACAAAACGGGAAGGTTTCAACATATTTAATTTTATGTTTATAAAGAGAGAGGTAAATAAGGAAGAAATAAGGTTTAAATTCAAGAAATTCATAAGTACTAATATTTTTTATTAATTACAAACTTTTGTTTCTGTAAGTAAATGTATATTTATATCGAAGTAGAATGAAACTAATACTTTTAAATTTTGTATGGCATTAAATTGATATAAATATCTTTAACTTTTTATTACAAATTAAATTCTTTTAAATATAAAAAGTATTAATATATAAATATTTAAATGATGTCAAAAAAAGATTTTTGGGTTTTCGCAAGATATGAAACGCTTTAAGGTACACATATTTCGAAAAATATTTATTTGTAATTTCAGGTTAATCTACCCTGAACCCAGTCTTAAAAGAGATTTCAAACTCTGGTTGAATGTAAAGTCGGAAGCAGTACAATCCAACCAGGCAGAAAAATAAAGAAAAAATCGGTGCGACTTAAGCGCCTGATAAACGACTTCAAAACATACAAAACGTTCGATTTAACTCGGAGAGTTAATAATATTATCGGCTTAAGACATTGTCGCCGATCCGCTTCGTTGTCCGCCAATCGATTTATTAAAATGTCAGAAACTAGTTTGCTTCCACTTCCACCGACCGAGTTGTCCCGGTCTGTTGGCGTGATATATATTTTGATTTTAATGCGTTATAATTTCGCTATAAATCACACGGTCGGCTTATGACGAGCCGCCGCGAACGCAACCTGCTTCTGGGACTTCGAATTGGTTTTCGGTTTTTTCGGGTTCGTATTATTATACATCCCTACCCCGACAAGTCTGCCCATTTCTAACACTTTAATTAAGCAGTCGAAATTTATGGGCCCGATGGCCAGTCCACTTCAATTCGAATGCAGATTCCCTGGTCCCAACAGTAGCCTATTATTTGGTTTGGGGGAAATGTCGCCCAAATAGTTAAGCTCCGATAATGGCTTTTTAAAGAATTTCCTCTGAGGTATCTGGCTTACGGCAGTCGTCGTGTGGGGTGCTTTTATGGTATCGAAGAGTTGAAGATTGTAAAATCTCCGTGCCGAACCACCCAGCTAGCAAACGGTTTTTTAAACGCACAAATTCCAGAAGCAATTTACATAAGTCACGATAGCCTTTCTTCTCTTTATGAAACCATATCACAGGCTAATAAGGCTTGTATATTTTGGTATTATTAAATGTTATTGATCGGATGATATGAAGTATTGGGAAAGTGGAGGTCTATTTATTAAGGCTTTCATTTGGCCATTTGTTCGTGTCACGCTTGGTGGCTTTATTTGGAAAGTTCGGTTTTTATGAGCTCACTTTAAATATATTGTTGACCATAATTCAAACCTATGTCTTAAGATATTTTCTTTAAGTACCTAAGTATATAATAAAAAATAGAAAAATATTTTTTTTAATATTTTAAGAGGTTTTGTATAAAAAATATTCATATAATGTAAGTACCTTGCTTGAACTAGTTAAAGGTCATTCCCTAAAATGTTCAAGGACTTTTGCTTGTTGACTTGCAGTTAATCATATTTCCATTGTTCAAAATAAAATGCATTACTAATAAATATTCCTGAATCATAAATCCCAAAGCGGAAAATGCCGAACCCTTTCAGAAGCACTTCAGAGCCTTTTCGCAGGTCTCATATCATATCCCCTGCCCTAGACAAACTGCAACCCCTCTTTCGCAGCCATTAACTGCCTTTGTGCGTATTGTCAGTAAGTCAGTTAGTTGGCCATTGAGGCCATCAGTGCCTCAGTGGACGAGACCATCACCATCCGATCCATATCCGTCCGATCCATCCGATCCGTCAACCCCGTTACGCCGTTTGTCGCCGTTAATTAGAAACTATTCAAAGTCTACTTAAGTGCGCACTTCCTGTGCTCTGCGTTCCGTGGAAACGCTCTACATTCGCCGAGTGCGTGTGAGTTGAGGCGTAACTCCATGGCACAAACTATATATATATATATATATATTTTTATATACACCCCTCGGATACTGCGTGTATATCTTGCGGGCAATAGTAATTGCGGCGCTGCCTCGAAACTAACGAGACAATTTGAAAATAATTGCCTGATACGGCGGCCATTAAGCGGAGTCTGCTCATTGGCTGGTAATTTCTAAAGCGTTCTCAATTGTTCGGGGTTCGCTGAACTTTTATCTGTCAACGTTTGTGCCAAGTGCCCCAGAGTCCCCCCTTTTCAAGACCCTCGTGGTGTGCGGTCCAGGGTCTAAGTTCTAGACCCAGAAATGGCTGCGGTTTCCTTCGCTTAATACTCGAAATGCTCCGCTAATTGCGGACATTGTTTCAAGTGATTTGTTTGTTTTCGGCTGGCAGCGGAGTTGTTGATTGGCTTTTTAGATTTAATTAGGGGAATATATACATGCATGCACAGAGAGAAAATTATAGAGATGAAGATACTAGAAAGTATATCATAAAATTAATATTATTTTAATTTTTTTTAATTTTTAAACATTTCAACTAGTACCTTAATATCATAAAATATATATTTTGTAGTCCTAAATTCCTATTTTATGTATTTTAGAGATATTTAGGAATATCATGAAATATATTTTGTAGTCCTAAATTCCTGTTATATATCAGAGATAGTACGGAATGTTATTATTTTAGTATTACTTAAATATATTACTTTTTTTTTTTAAAGTAGAAAATAGTATAAGAAATCACCTGCTGCATATCTAAGTTTTATTTCTGATTTCAATTTTCTCAGATAGATAGCATTATTTTATAGTATTTTCTCTCCGTGCTAGCAAAGATTTCTCAGATTTAACCTTCCCTATCCGATCAAGTTTCCAACGAGATTTATTTACTCAACTCAATCAAATGCTGCGACTAACTTCGCCCGGGCTTAATTAATTAAAGTCAATCTCGATTTGTGGCCAATTAGTCTTGGGTTTCGTTTTGGCCGTTTTTTCAATGCCGCCGGCGGTTTTGGCTTTATGTGGATCAGGTTAATTAGCCGGTTCGAACTGTAATTAACTCTAAAAATAAACAATCAATTTGATGGGCATTTCATTTTTGAGACGGCGATTCAGCGCGGTAATTGCTTAATTTGGCTAAGCGAGCTGGCCGAGTTGGTAACATAAGTCATGCAATAGGCGAATAAATCATTCGATTAGGGAGCATCGCCTCGGTCTCACAATTCCCATCCTCATCCTCAGGAACTGTCTGAGTACCATGTTCACATTTCACCCCAATTACCTTATCGCCGGCGACCCATTTAATTTATAATGTTTAACATCAACCCCCAGAACGAGTGTGTTTGTACTTGCGGTTCTGTCGATGTTTCTGTTTCTGGTTTGGGTTCCCCTGTTCCCACTTCTCGAGCATATATACATATACCTCATCCCATAGCCCATCCATATCCACCACCGAGATTAACGGTTGAAGTCAGCGCCTCACTTGAAGTCCGACCCGGGCAATTTTTCGGTTGGCATTAAGTGTTCCCCAGGGTGAGATAGATTTCGAGCCAAACAACCCATCGACTTTACATCATTTTCATGGTCGTTTTTCCATTTTGCCGCTGCGGTTGAAGGGAGACGGAGCGATTCGAGCAGCGGCACTCTTCACTCTGTCAAATATTAAATTACGCTTGTTAAATTGTCTTGTTAGAATCAACTGCATAGAATCGGCGCAATTTATCATATTTTAATGGGCTCCACTCGAAGAATCGGGGCCGAGAATTGCTGCTTATCGGGCAGATATTGGTTAGGAGGAGTTTGTGTTTTTTTCTCGGAGGAGGGGTCTTGATAATAGTGCTGCCTCCGCCCCTGAACCGATGAGCAATGAGTTGTTGATTTCATTTGTAATGGACTTTTATTTCACTCGCCTAATGCCGGCTATATAATTTTCGACTTTGCCTCACCTAATAATTGAGCAATTGAGCTGGAACACGAAAAGCGCCTTAACTTTTGAACTTGGAGTTCGATCGGAGAGTTCCGCAGGATATCAGCGCATGCTTATTATCACATTATGTGCTCATAAATATTCCTAGTCGGGCTCCAGTCCCAGGCCTTCATTATGGGGAAATATATTTATCGGGCTGTGTACATTGGCCGATGGACAGCCCAATTCTGAGCCAAAGTCGGGGAACCGAAGAACCCGAACCCAAAGCCGAGTTATTGCACTTTTTATTGCAGAAGGATGGGGAGTTTCGGCTCAAATTTAAGCAAATTGTTGGGGTGGCGAGAAGCCAAGATGAATGACTGGGTGGGTGAGAGAATGGATCAGTGGGCATGACCGCAAATTGGCGGAGAGATGGGTTTATTGCTGGGTCACGGGTACTGTGAATAAATAGAGAGATCAGCGGATAGATTCGTTTATAATTCGGTGAAGGTGCTGTGCTCATAATTTAGGTAGAATTTATTTTCTCTGCTCTTTTATCCGTAATTATAGTATGTTTTAAATTTAAGTCAGGCAGTATAACTGTTTTCATATCCTCAAAATATCCACTTAACCAGTCAAATTATTGTCCATCAAGATGTCCGCACCCTGAGCACAAAAACTGTACAATAAAGGCCCTAAAAATATAAATACCCACCGATATATACCGGTGATATCACGCAAAGCCTTCGAGTCTTTGCATATTGAATAAGTTTCTCAGGCCAAACTTTTTTTAGCCGTTTATTAACGACAAATTATAATTAATTGCATCGCTCACGTGATGGAGATCGAGCAGCCTGCAGATACATTTCAGCAGGCCCAATTTATTTTTGGGCTGCAGGTGTGAATAGGCCACGCCAAAAGGTCCAATTCAGGCCCTCAAGTCAGCAAAAAAAATTAAAAGAAAGAAATTTGCGCACAAATATCTGGAAATCCAAAGTGCAATATGCCCAGACATGCAAAGCGGAATGGGATTGGGGAATCAAGAGAAGCTGTAGCTGTACATACACGGGACAAAATATTTCCTTAGCTTTGATCAAAGAGTTCAACCAAAAATAACTTTAAGGGAAAAATAAAACTGCTATTGGCACTTTTAAAAAGTCATACTACTATGTAAAAAATTCATCTTTTTCGGTTTATTTTACAATAGTTTTCGGGATCTTGAAAACTTATGATGATTTTTAAAATATTGTATTATATTTCCGTAAATGCCATACGATTATATACTAATCATATAATAATATGCCATACGATTATATACTAATCATATAATAATATGTAATTTACTACTCAATGCTAAAGAACAAAAGAATATATGATATAACACCTATAGTATAGTATATATATAGTATACTCTTAAAAAAATCCTAAGTATTTTACTTTAATGTTTATTATAACTATACTATCTTTACATAAAATATTTTGCAAATTATCTTAACTGATTAAGGATATTTCTCTGGGTGCAAATGTATCTGCAGCTGAATGGATGTGGATGACGTGCCAGGCACAGCAGGACTTTTCTCAATTCGGGGCTCGCAGTTGAAGGCAAATGCTGCACAAAATTATTAACACGATTTAAAACACTTTTATGGCATCGCCCGCTGTGAATGAAGTTGTTATGCATTTTATCGCGAGATTTCGCTGAATTTCCAGCCGATAGCCGAGGGATTTCAAGGGGATTTGGGGGAGTGCAAACCAGTTGAGCTGGCCAAATGAAATTAACGCTTCGGCCGGCAGTTTTAGCAGCACTTACTTAGCCATACCTTTTTTTACCATTATTTTCTGTCCGCTTGCCAAGGCGTGCAAATCAATTTCTGGAAACAATGTTGTTCGCTTCTGCAGTAAATCCCTTTTATATTTTAAATTGTTTTCTATTGGCTTGTTATGACTGAGTGCATTTGACGCTTTAAATTCCGTAGAACAATCCGGGGAACAACCCCCGAAAATTGACAATGCCGAACCAATTGAATTTGGAAATTTCGATTTAATTGTCCTTGTGTTTTCGCTGCATTGTCTACGATTCTTCTGCCTTATTGAGCATTTATTGTTTGGCTGTTGACTTGGCACAAAATGTGCTAAACCGCCAATCCTATATATATATGTTTTTTTCCGGGGAATCACACAATGGAGGGTCCTCCTCCTTTAGATTCGAAAATCAAAGCGGCAAGAACAGATCCTTCGGTGGCAATTGTAAGACAATAATTGGACGAAGGACTGGCTGCCAAAGCACGCGTGAATATTTGTTATAAATTTGTCAACCATCGCCCAGCTGCCATCTCCTTGACTCCTTGAAGATCCCAAACACGGATTGTGCGGCGACACCTCCGAGTCATTGCAATTCCATTAATTAAGGCCAGTCCTCGTCCGGCTGTTTTATTGGCCCGACTTTCGGGATATCTCAATCTCCACGCCCGCGTCCCGCAGTCCTTTATTTCAGGATCCCGATCCTTTGTCCTCCTAAGTGGACATCGTTTATTGCACGCTTTGTCTGCCGGCCTTTTCAAAATTAGTTGCGCTATTCAGTTTGGCCTCCTTGGGATCGGATCGCATCGCATCGGATCGTCATCGGGCTGTAAATTACCCCAGTATATGGTATAAATGGAGTTTCCCCTGCATTTGCTGATTGCACCCACACGATCCTTTGTATCTGCATATTGCATTTCGCATTTGGCACATGTCCCCTCTTTTAGCAGCTGTTGCTGTTACCAATTCCGATCCCTCCGCGTTGGTAGCGAAATTATGTTAAATGACTTAATTTATAATGTTTTGTTGGGCTGCCAAAAATGGAGGGTAGCGTGCAATGCGTTCGCAATAAATACGGAATTCCATTGCGGAGTGTAAATGTCAAACTAGGGGTTGGGGGGGCACCGCGATAAGGAGTACGGGGTGTGAGTACGCATTACTCATAAAGGTGTAGGAACATGCTAATTCCGTATGTAAATGCATGAATTACAGTCAGCAGTTCGACGTGGACTTACATATATGGTGGTGGGTAACATACATCTTAGTGAAAGTAAAAAGTTTTTTAACGATGTGCGGGATTATGAAATATAATAGCTCACACTTTCGATGATTTTAACATTTTTAGCCCCAAAAGATACAGATAAAAAAGGGATACTGTAAATTTGTTTTACTTATTTGATTATTAGATGTCTATAAATAAAGTATTAGTTATTTATTTATTGTAATACAACTTTTTACATTCAATATAAAGAATATGTAGTTTCATAAAGTATCTTTAAAAGAGATTATCTCCCTTGAATTTGTTTGGCTTTAAATAAAATCCGCTTTTCCTTTCCGATTATCATTAAAACTCAGCCAACTTTCATTTATAACAAAGTCGATAATTTAATAGTATTCGTGCTGGCGTTGGAAAAGCACCTGCCTGTTGCCGAGCCAATGATCAGTGATTGCCCCACCTCAAATATCCTCCCCTTTGGTACTCTTTCCAAGAACCTCCTTCCATGCTCCCCTTTTATAAGCCCTCTTTTTAAGCGATCCACGCAGTCTACAAAGTTGTCAGGCCATTAAGCTGATTGAGTTGAAATTCGGAGCTCATTTCCCATTACAAGTTGATCAGTTTTCTGTGGGCAGGGACGGGGTGGAAAGGGGGGTCTAAGGAATGCCAGGGGGGGAGAATCGATCCCTTTTAATTTAACGGCTTGTTTGCTTTCACACAATCATTGGGGGCAGAGTGAGCGGGAAAGGAAGACTGCTCCACTTTCTTGGGCACAACCACCTGCTTACCCCCTTTAGCCCCTTTTCCCTCCGCCCATGGCGAGTCCTTGGGCTTGCACCATTTCCCGTTCGCAATTTTCACTCGATGCCCGGCTGATTATTATATTGTACGCGTATGTTCCGCCATTATGGAGTTATTATGATCAATAAGACAACTTAAATGCTGCAATTAAGTCGGACCAGCGATTCCCTCCCCTCTTAACCCCCCTAACCCACCCCTGTTTCAACTTGTCTTCTTCTTTTTCGACTTCGGGTTGTTCATTTTCTGGTCTCGCGATCGCGGCCCAAATTTGAGACTTCGCAGCGCCAATGGCAACGTTAACTTATATATGTATTTTTTATGTACAGACAAGGGGAAAATATTAGGAGTATAAATATAAATAAATATAAATAAATAAAAGATGAAAAAGAATTATTTAACTTGTGACTTAGAAGCCTCTGCTTTAAATCCTAAAAGGATTAATTTGCAAATTATGATCTTTTTAAAAATGTAGTATATATACATATAATATGTGTAATCTTAATTTTCCTAAGTTAACAAAAATCAAATAATTGCAAAAGGATGTTTTAAGTTGATATAAAATACTACAAATAATAATTTGAAATAACTAAATAAATGTTAACCATATGAACTATTCACTTTAGAGCAGGGACCAAAAATTATTATTATTTTAGACTTTTTACTGTGAACTAGACTTTCTTATGTCAAAAAATTGTTGTTTTTTTTGATTACCGTTCTTAAGTGTTTTTTTTTTATTAAATTAAATATATATTTTTAAATTGATAACAATTACAAACTTCCATAGATTTTTTGGTCAGCTACGCACTATTTAATGGTTCAACTATTATTTTGACCGCAACTGTCCGTTAGTTGTCTTCTCTTATTTTTCTCGAGCTGCGCGTAATTGGCGCTTAATTCTCCTGCGGGATCATTTAATTTTACGAGCCCGGCCAATTGATTATAATGGACGCCATCAGACTTTTACAACATGCTAAATGCACGCGTAAACATCGCGATCGTCGAGGGGCAAAGGAAGAAGGCCTCTCGAGGATCGGATCTTCAGATCGAATCGGTCTCCGTCAATCAGTGGATACCCAGATACCCAGATACCCAGATGCAGAGATGCCGAGATGCAGATGCCGAGGATCGATCGCGGTCCATGGAACGAGCGGTGTTTGTGTTGAGTGGCCATCGCCATTAGGCAAATTCAACGATCGATTGCCGCTCCACTGCACCACTTCCCCACCTCGCCAGTGCACCACTGCACCACCGAGCCCACGAACCACCGAGAGGATCGCGGATGCTCCAGTCCGGCCAATTTGAGTTTTATCGACGGCAGCAATTTGCAGTTACTTGTGAACTACCTGAGAAGCCGTTGCAGATCGCAGATCCCAAAGTCCAGACACGCATCCGTATTAATAACCACAAAAAATAACGATCGATTGCGGTTATTAGAGGCAATTTGGCCAGCAACATTTTCTCCGCTCCGCAGTGGGTTCTTGTTTTTTGTTCTGGTCTTAAATCTGTTTTTCTGTTTTTGATAAATCGCTCCAAATTTATTGGTTGATTAAAAGTTATTGCACTAGCGCCTAAGTGGTTAATGATACCCATACGAATATCCACAGACTGCACACAAACATTTGCTCTAGCCAGAAATGAATTTGATTTTAATTGACAAACGCGTCAAGCAAGTTGCAAACAAATTGGCCAGCTCGATCGGTGCAACAACTTCATCATGGCCGGCTGATCGATCAGGTTGCTACAGTACTATATGATATGGGCGGAGACCGGGGCTCCATTAGCCAGGCAACGATCTCAAGCTGCGCTCCTAGCCGACAGCTGCATCGTTTAAACCATCCTCCTGCTCCCGGGACATGTCTTAATGACACATAAATGATCGTCGTGCGACGAACAGGGTTTTGCCCTGGTACATGGGCAAAAATACAGTGCCATTTCGCCCGGTGACTGCCATTGTCCTGGCTGGCTGACCAGTGTGTCCTGGGGTGTCAAAAACAGGCAACCTTTTGACATATACATAATGTACCCCCCGACAATAGCCAGTCGTTTATTAGGCAAACAATGCCCAGAAACGGGTCTGAAGTGCCACTCTCTTGACGGCTCTTTGTGCGACAGCTGAGCCAGGATCGCAGGATCGAAGGACAATGCCAGGATGCGGGGATCGCAACGTGCCGCCGGCTATTTACATATGGTTTAGACAAAAGTGTGAAATTCCTTCGGGCTTCAGTTGTCCTTTTTGAGGTCTTGAGTGTGCCTCAATTCAACTAAGATGTTTGTCGAATAATTGACTCACTATTATTGAGACTTGAAGTGGGATCTTAGGGAAAATGGTTTAGGGATTTACTTTTTTACAATTACTTTTTCACACTTACAAGATATTGATTGATAAAGCATTTAAATTTTTTAAAAATATCTCTCATTGGATTTTTGAGAAAGGAAAACCCTTGGTATTAATTATAAACAAGTTTCTAATAATTCCGAATACCATTTTCCATTTTAGGAACCATTTTTTTCAGATTCTTAATATAAGCTAAAAAAAAAAGGAAGACCACGAGTATATCTACCTGACTAAGTCCGAATTCCACTTTCTCTTTCCGGACCCTTAGCAAACCAACCAACACAATCGATAAATGGTTAATAATTGCTGAAGCTAGACAATCTTGTAATCAATATTAGCTTGAAGTATTTGATACAATTTTCCCATATTTCAACAGTGTTTTTCGCAAACGTTTAAAGTTCACCTGAAACTCGGACTGGCTTACTGCCGAATGTGTGAAATATGAGTGAGACTAACAGGAAATACAATGTACCATTAAGTATATGGGGGCCTGAAATGATCGATCGGCCAGCTCCGTTATGTATTTGCATACCGGACATTAAGCCCGGCAAATTACCAGCCTCGTGTGCTGGCAATTTGCGATCGTGTCGGTAATTGCCGAGTAGCTGAGACTCAAACTGAAACCGAAACTAAAACTGAAGCTGAAATCAAAGCTTTCCCTTTACGGGGCGGCCATAAAAACTTATTGACAGGCCAGGGACAATTACCAAATTGTAAACGCTGACCAGGCCCTCGAGCGAGCACGCCGGAGATCCAGAAATCCAGGGAACAAGGTGCACCGGAGTCTCATTAAACCGCACTTAACGAGCTTCGATTTATGGGCGACAAAGTGGAGCCCCGATAAAAGGGCGGCCAGTGAGGGTAAAAATCTGGGCTAATGAAAGCGTTAATGTAACGTGGCCAGCACCGAAAGGATCCTCTTACCCATGGTAATGATGATGCGGAATGATGTGGCCATGGATCTGTTGACCATCTCCATGGAGTTCCTGCACCTCGTATTTGTTTTAAGTCACTTGGCCAAATGCCAGGCATTATTCATAGGTTTGTTTGTCCCTGGGAGCAGGCGTGTTTTACAGAACGTGAGTACAGGGTAAAAAATTATATGGTTCACAAGCCCATTAGCTTTTTTATTGAATAAAACATTAGTTTTATTATCTCAACAAGTAACAATTACTTTTAAGATAATGGAAGTATAATAACGGTTTAAAACAAGTAATAAATAATATTGCTTTGTTTAATTTATGACCAATAATTAGTTTTAAGTGACTATTTTTAATCAGAGTAAAAATGATGTAATACTAATATTGTAGAGCGACTTTATACCTATTATGTTGTAGTGCGTTTCAAGGTTGAAAACATATTCATTAAAAATAAACCCATTCTTAAAGCTAAAATTTACACCATTGACGTTTTAAATTATTAATGTTGGAAATCCTAAGTTATGCAAAAGATCGAACCACATACAAAATGTGAAATTTCATCATTGGAAATACAACTTTAAACTGTTATAAATATTAAAATAAAAAATAAAATAAATACATAAATATAGTAGTAATAATAAAAAAGGTAATAGTTTTCTTCCGATGTATCCTTTGTATTTAGAAGCTTTATTAAACAGATGAAAAAATACTGTCGTACTTTGATAAACGCCTCTTTCCTGAGTTTTCTAGGGTTTTTCTTTTGTTTCCTTTTAAGCCTGAAAACATTTTAATACAAGTGAACGTTTTCTCCATGAAAAAATACTTAAAAAACTTTTTTTAGAATTACAAAAATTTGTTTAATATCTGGGGTATTGTTTTTTTTCGTGTACCTGTGTATCCGCCTCCGTGTGCCACGTAAGTCATCCTGGAGCTGGGCCAAGATTTCCGCTCGTTGCGTGGCCAGGAATTTGAATTTGAACGCCAGACATTTGGGCGTTGCACGGTTGTAAATTCATTTGTTAAACGATGCGCTCATAAAATTTGCGCCCTTTTTTACGGCCCTAAGAAGAGCTGCGGACTGAGACTCAGGGCCAAGAACTGAAGGCTGAAGGAAGTTGGCAACAGAAAGAGGTTCGGGCCAACAGGACAACAGAAGGCGTGGCTGACTTCCATCTCTGGCAGATCTGGCAGCAGTGCCATTCTGGCTAAAACCCCCTTCGCCCCCCGCTTTTCCCCCTCAGGCAGATAAAAAGTTCAACAGCAGCGCGATTTATTTGCCCGTCTTCTGCGCAGACACGGCGCCAGCTGAGCAACATTTTTTCTTCCTTTTTTTCGGCTGGCCAGGAGTTTAGGCCCGGCTAAAATTCTACTGTAATTATATGTCTCAAACACACACGGGAATTGTGCGAGAAGAAATTTCAGCTAATTTGCCAACATTTAAATATACAAAAGAGGGAACCAACTCGTCCAGCTGCCCCTTAGAGCGTGTTAATTCGACATGTTTTCCGCCAGCGGACCAGGGACATCGGGACCCATTTAGGCCGAGTATTTGCACTGCCGCAAATCGAGCAGGCTTGCGAAATTCATGTGGATTTCATGGAATAAAAACTCGCGTAAAAAACGTAAAATTGCAACACCTCGAGGGCAGATACAGATGCTGGGGTCCAGATACGAGGATACAGCGAGAATCAGGGCCCAGAAACAGAACAGAACAGAAACGGAACCCAGAGTCCAGAATCGAGAACCGAGAACCCCAGGCTTAGCCAAGTCCATAAGTCAGTGGGCCCCCCGTCCTTTGGCCCTCGTAATAATTGCGTATCTGGCAGATGCAATTTATCCGTGAATTTGTTTTTAATTTTCAACACATTCGCTAATTTGATTTTTAACTTCGTTTCGAGCACTGCCTCGGTCTCAATCACAGACAGCCAGGGCCAAATTGCTGCACCTAATCGTGAGTATGAGGATGGTCTGGGCTTCGGGATGGGGGCCCCTGGATAGGATGGGTCCAACACCCGCTTTCATTTATAATTTTGTGCAACTCACTTTGGCCCAGAGCTCTGAACTGAAGAGCACTGCAAATAAATGTGAGAGGTATAGAAAAATATGATTTAATATGTGCTTGAAAAATATTTGTATTAATCAGGGATGCTCACTGATATAAATAATAATCGTATTTAAAAAGAAAATAAACACTTTTCAATAACCTTTTTTTTTAGGATCCCAGCAATACTGGAAAATCCTTTGGTACAAAAATTTGAGTATCTAATGTAATATAGTGGTACTTTCCGATAATTCAGAAATATCATATATCATATATACTTCATATTTATTGTAGCGGTACTATTATACCATATACCATAATATCCAAACATAATACCTTTTTTATTCTCCTGATGTCGGTAAGTGTAATCCCTTTAATTGCTATCACAATTTAAAAACCAATATCTGAATAATGATCGATGATTTTTTCGCTGTGCAAGTCTGTTCCCAAGTACGAAGTGTTTTTCATCCGCCTCTCCCTGGGCTTTTTGTATCTTTTTTAGCTGCACGGGGCGCTGCTTGTTAGTCGCGTAATTTATGTTCCACCAGATACTCGTTGGCGTTGCTGGGACCATCTTGCCCCTCCGAGGACTTGGCAGGGATCCCATCCCCATCCCGATCCGCTGCTCCTACTCCTCCTCCTGCTCCTGCTTCTCGTGGTGTCTCCGCTTGTCTCTGCTTATTTTCTTATCCGTTGTTATCCGCAGTTGTTTGCGCAGGCGCAACTCAAGGGCCATGGGCAAAAAATGGAACGAAATAAAACTACAAATCGATTTTCAACGCAATGCGTTCGATGGCCTTATCCTGGGCTCTTTAGCTCCTTGGCTCCTTGGCAGCAAATGCACGGTGAGCGTGAAGGGATTAGGGTCTATTAGTGGTTAAGGCCAAATTGTCCAAGTCGTTTGGTTAACAGATGAATTAGAGCCATCTTTTTCAAAGGACTTTTAAAAATTCCTTATTGAATATTTTAAAACATTTGTTTTCCATTTTACAATTTAAAATAAAATGTAAGTAAATGGGATTGTTTTCAATAATGCCAAAGAATAAAACTGAAAATGTAATATGTTTTTGTTTAAATTGTATCACCTAATATATTTAATTTTAAGTATATACAACTATAACAATTACAAAAATAATTATTATAATAATAATAATATAATTACAATTTAAAAAGCTATATCTGTAACATTCCCATAAATGGTGTATTAAAGTACCAATTTCCTTAAATAACACTTAACAATCACCGACTTCTGAGAAATGGAAATGTGATATCCAACTTTTCCAGAATCATGGGATAATGGTGACCCATTAAGCTTCGCCTCCTCTCGGTGACCTCGTCAAAATGCCAGCTTACTCTTTCCCCGCCGACCATCTCCATCTCCCTCCGGTTTTTTTCCGCCAAATCGCCCTGGCTCGATTGCCAATGACTTTTACCCGGCTACCACTGCCAGCCACTATAATCCACACCTTGGCTTTATGGCCAATAATTTTGCAGGCAACAAGAACATGAACCGGAAACATAACAAATCATAAATTAAACCCTCGTTAAGCGAACTTATTGCCATTGCTGGCCGACGGAGAGGTCTCGCCCATGCGCCATAACTGGCCAACTGAGGAGAGGGTCTCAGAAAAGAAAACCCCTCCCCGAATATCTTGGACTTCGTCGGGAGTATCTTGGCAAGGAGTACGAATTCTGCACTGTTCTGCTTTTCTCCGCTCCGGTCCGGAGTAATTTGCTTCATCTTTATGCCTTTCAGTGCGTGGCTGTGAGTTTTATTTTATGTTACTACTTGTTTAAATTATATTGCGCTATTAAGCGAATTTAATGAAAACGCTGCAAGGCCCCATGAAAAAGAGAGGCAGTTATAGGGTTTTGGGTTGTTTTTTGTTGTTTGGTCTCCGTTCTCGTTAGGTGTAAAATAAGGCCCAGCAAATCGAACGTGTTGAGGCTGCTGATGATGATGATGATGATGATCATGGGTGTGGGGATCTCGCAGAGACTGGCCAATTGTTTCGGCCGGATCGAGGAGAGCAAAAACGCGATAAAGATAAAAATCCCGGGGACAATCAGTGGACATGCCGCACAAATTGCGCTTAATCCATTGGCATTTCATTATTAAGCAATTTCGCAGCAAACAGCAGAAAAACCGAAAATCCGCTCAACGCTCGGGGCAATTTAAATTTTTATGCAATTTGTACAAAAATGCTGTTATTCTTGCACAAAAGTAGCATAATTATTTCCGAGAAACGGTCGCAGGCAGAAAAGACGATGAACCGAAAAAAAAGCGCGCTTGTCAACCAAAATCATTGCAGACGACACATTATCCTCACGGCAAAACGATGCTAATCCATCACGGACCCTCAGGCTCAAGCCTCGGGGTTTCTTTAGCCAAAGTCCGGCCTAAAGTTTGACTTACACTGAGAAGAATTGGGTATAAAAACAAAATCTAAGTTCAAAATAAATTTTCAATTTTAAGTATAAGCTGAATATTGTATAAAAATTAATTTTGAAAAGTAACTAAATTTTAAAATTACACTTTTTAAATTCTATCATCAATTCTACCTTTAAAATTTCAAGATCTCTTTTTTAGAATGTGGGCAAACCAAATTCAGTTCTCTTTTTATGGTAGAATGCTTTTTTGTTTAAATTGTATGATAATAACCTATATCCTCTAAAAATCTATGTTTTAAGGACTGGTATTTTAACAAGCAAAAGAAAATAAATTTTTTATAAAACTCTAGTTTTAAAATTTGTTTCTTAGGAAAGTAAGTCCTTAAATCTAGATCCTAATTTAAGGTGTCCTTTTTTCCCCCAGTGCACGACCAGCAGACGAAATGTCACTTAAGCATGTGAATGGCAGGGGAGAATCGAGAGATTCGCGGACGGATTCCTTTCGCTGGGCTAACCAAGTGCGATCAGGGATCAGAGATCGGTTATGAGATCAGAACAAAAGGGGTCCTCTCACTGTAAACGAGGCCGTTGAGCAAACACAAGCCCCAGAGCCAAATCACGACGCACAGTCTGGCAAGACGATTGTGGTCGATCGGTGAATTATGCGCGACATCATTTTAAATCGTTGTAGCAACGTCAAAGCTAAACACCGATCAGGTCAGATCCGAGATCCGAGGCAAAAAGAAGGCTTTAAGCAAAAAATAAGTCAGTCAGAATCGGAGGCAGACTGGGATCGTATCCCGATCCCCAACAAGAGATCCCTTGTCCATTGTCTTTGGGTAGCAGCCGCCCTAATTGATGCAGCACGGCCATAAATTTTGATCGGCCAACGATCCCCAGCCAGCTCCCCTTGCAGCTGAAGAAGGTCCAGAGATTGCCATGAATACATCAACAGGAGAACTCTTTTATTTCCGTCAAATCTACAAAGTCTGTCTGAAAATCGGATTCCAAAACTTCTTCAGGTTCCTCCGATTCTTCAGATCCTGAATGTTCCACATTAAGGCAGGCAAACGAAAGGGAGTACTCCACTTCGCGATGCTCATCGGGATTGTAGTACATCCCAAGGAAACCCTCTACAAGCTCACGCTTGGCCACCTCAACGGGATCATCCACGAAGAGAATAGTTTGCTTCAGATAGGTGCGAGGTTTCTTAGGATTCGTGGAGAACAAACGCCTATATTGGCCCATGGGTTGGGAGAATCCTATGTCCGAGTAAAGAACCACAGCTCCCAGAGAACTGTCCTTTAGACCCCTCAGCTTGAAGGGGAGTCTAAAGTTCTCATCACTTATAACGGCAGTGCAGAGATCGATGGTCTTCAAGAGGAACTTCTCAGTGACCTGCTGATCCTTGGTCACATAATCCTCTATCAGACGTACGGGTTCCTCGACCATATAACTCCGACCGGGATAATCCGTCTGTGGAAGGATATTCATCTCGATGGTGTCTCGTTGATGCTGTGCTACTCCACAGATAAAAAGCTGAGCCACATTGGGAATAATGTGACCACCTTTTACAAGCCATTTTTCTCTAGCATAGATCACCTCCTTGAAAAGGGAGTCAACGAACACTGAGTGTCTGTAACAAAAATATTCCTAAGCATATACATTACAGATATATTTAATATTGATTACGTATGCTTTTCGAATTCTGTTAGTTTAAATAAAGAAGAGAAATTGATAAAAATGTTTAACCACCTACCCTATCCACTCTGACACGATGACATCCACTTTCTTCAGACCACAAGGCAAAAGTATCCTATTAATATCGCCCTCGACGAACTCGAAGATATCCTCCTTATCGCTTTCGGAAATAACTTTTTTGACAAAGTCAGCACTTTCCTTATTGCCCACAGCTATGACCTTAACAGCACCCACCTCCACGCTCATTAGGCTAAGTAGTCCACTGCGACAACCCACATCCATAACAATCTGTAATCAGTCTTAAGAAATTAATGGATTTGTATACATAATTAGAATTTATACCTTATCCTTGAAGAGCACATCATATCGCTTAAACACCCATTCGTATGCCCTCGAAGATACAACATCATTTAGCATTCCATCCGCCATGTCCCTCAGAATATCCTTCTCCAGATCCATCTGGGGTATACATGTAGGATATATTATGTATTTTTAGTTACGAATAAGCTGTTTTAAATGTCACACTTTGATAAACTTTGATTGGTTACTATGTATATTCACTGAAAGTTATTCACAGTACGAATTAAAGTAAAGTACAAAAGTCAGATATTGAAAAGTAGAGATTATAGGTATCTTAAATTAAAGAACTTTAATTACAAAAATAAAGTACTACTAAGAGCATATTACTTTTAAAGAGTTATTGTCTTTATGTGTAGCACTTCCTTCTAAGACCCTCACCACCAACCCTAACCACAGTCAAATAGGACAACAAGTAATCCTGGTATAACATTTCTTGCTCCAATCAGGCCACATAAATTCCGAATAGATTATCGCCCGGCATTTCTCAGGGTTCCCAGGCGTTATCGCTGGGCGGGCGACAACAATTAGTTATGAGCCAATTGTGGGTTCGGACCTTCTTATCAGCGGGAGCAGCGTCAGGATACACTCCCTACGAAATCTGGGGGAACAGGGTTAAGCTGTCTAACGAGTCTCTAATTTATAGGTGACTTGGTGCGCAGTGTCCCGCTCCGTTGACAAATGCCAGCAATTTGATACCCGAACAACATGAACGAGGAGTTAAAATGGTATGGGGGTATGGGTCTTTGAGAGTGGGTATGGGGGATACAAATTGAAACGTTTGCTGGGCCTACGCTGCCGAGGATCGGCTCAGATCGGATCCATCTGGGTGCTGTTTTTGTCTGGGACTTTGTTAATGCGCCCAGCGGGATGCTCACCTGATCACCGGCGGGGGATGCGAACAAGTGTTGACCGAAAATCAAAGATCGCTGGCTCATTTGTGGCGCTTTTGTGCGCGCGCTAGATACCCAATATTTTATAATCATGTCCAATAATGGTGAGCATATTAATTTCATGGGCGCATAAAGCAACTTTATGGCCTTTTAAGAACTGCCATTAACAATGCCACTCTATGAACAAACACAAAACGAGCTGACAAGAGATTTTGGGCAACCTCTCGTGAGATGGGAGATGGGAGATCGTAGAACGGAGACCTCGAAAACGAGACAATGCAAATGGCTAAAATAGTAAATAGAGTTATAAACGCATAAAAGGCGTTCATTGTGGGCTCACGGCGTTGGCTTTCACAAATTTATACGACGGGTCATCAATTAATTAGAGGCGGAGAGACACATTTTCACATTCCCTCTGGCTTTGAAATTAATTTGTTAGGAAAGTCGTTAACATTTCGGCTGTCCACTTTCTAAGTCCAGCCGCGGATTGATAGCCCACGAAAAACCAAAAAAAAAAACTCTGGCACTTGAAGGCCCTCGATTAACGACCCATTTTATGACAGTTATCAATACGGTCTAGAGTTACTTTTTATAATCCAAGTCTATCGCCCGCGATTCCCGTCGAGCTGAAGCTCTTGAAGCTCTCCACCCGCGTTCTATCGCCACGGAAGCTAATGTTGAGGTCAAAGTTCATGGAGCGCCCGTCCAGGCTGCTGGGCATCATGGCCAGAACGCCGCGCACCCGATCGTTGGGCTTCACAAAGAGTGGTTCGTCCAGGTGGAAGAGGGTCTGCTCCCAGTGGGTCCACGGAGAACGCGGCGAGGTGGACAGGATCACGGAATTTCCCGCTTTTCCCACCGGAAAGCCCACATTGAAGTACAGAACCAACATGTTGATAACTCCAGCACGCTGCACATTTAGCATAAAGTTCGAGCGAAAGACCACGGGTTGATTACGATCATAACCCAGATTGGTGGAGTGTATAAAACACTCATCGGTGAGCAACTGCTGAATGGCCACACAATCCACCAGGGGCTCTCGGGAGAACTGCTTTTTCACGCAGCTCATATCGATGCCCTCGACATTTTGCCAGAAGTTGAGAGTGGCCAGTCTATGCGGATCTTGCGCTCCGGTTATCCAGAGGTTTCCCACGTTGGGCAGGATTAGGCCACCACGGGAAAGCCACTTGTCCCGGGCAAATAGCACGGAGTTCAGCATGGCCTCCATATAAAGAGAGTTGCTAAAAATATTTGAAAACATTGATATAAATTAAAGTAACAGACCAGTTTCTCGAGTGCCGGTTAATAATTCTAGGTCAGATAACGTCTCTGTTAAAGGAATTTGGATTTCTGGAGCGTCAATGGCTTAGGAACTCAAAATCCCTGTCAAGTATTTGTCAAATCGATAAAGTGACATACGCTATAGTTTCGCACTCGGATAAGTTACAGACGTCGACCGATTTATCTGGTGGTTAGTTTTTCGGACAGATATAAAGCTCTAACTTTAACGGTCACTCGAAAAAACGGCGCTTAGAGCTATATAGATCTTACCCCATCCACTCTGAGACTATGACATCCACCTGCTGAATGCCCTCGGGCAGTTCCACCTGCTCCACCTTTCCTTTGACCACCCTCACCACGTCTTCCTTCTGGTTATCCCTCATAATCTCCTTGGCTACATCCGCTATATCCGTACATTCGATGGCTATAACCTTTTTGGCTCCGGCTTCGGCAGCGAAGAGGGAGAGTATACCCGTGCCACAGCCCACATCCAGGACGGTCTTGCCCTGGAAGAGGTCACGATTCTGGAGGATGGCATCGTGATAGGCCTGGGTGCGTACCGAGTCCCTCAACATTTCCATATGGATCTCCAGTCGAGAGTAGGACTGAAAATATTCGGTTTCCAGGTCTTCCAGACTCTGCATCGTTTGATTCGACGGAACAAAATCATAAAAAGACATGATAAAAATTTACAAATTTCAAAAACAAAATTTCAATGTTTCTGGTTGTGAAATTCAGAATGTGAATGTTATAGGACTAGCTGTTGTGAGCCAACTGAAAAGTGACGGAGAACAAAGGAAACAACAGGCGATCGAAAATACATGGCTATCATGTGATTTGAACTACAAAATAACTATGCCAACAATGTTATGGTCTATAAAAATTAGTTTATTGAACAGTTTTAAGGCAAATTAAAAATGCGGAAATATCTTAACGATCTGAAATTCCAAAATAAATCTATAAAACTGGGGAATAACCACCTTAACTTCGCGAACAATACTACGTCATTCTATCGCCATCATTAGCATCTGAATGGCCCAAGCCAGATAAATCAAATTTTGCATTTAATGGACCCATTAAAAACGCCAAAAAATCGCCCCACTCAAAAGTCCGTGAAAGAAATATGCCGCCAACACCTTAACACCAGGCCATAACTCGCTTAATCCGCCCAGCCCCGAATTTATTTTTATGGCCAAATTTAATGATTTCCCCCAATTCATTGCTCCACCATCAAGCACTTTCACTGCCAGCCGAAAAATAAAAATAAAATTCAAGCAAATTGTGCCCAACGGTAAAAGCAAATTGCTTAAATTAAGAGACGGATGAAATGCCCGTCATAATTTTTCAAGTGTCATAAAAATATGTCCATAGGCAGACACAACTATTAAATTGGCTCATTAATCAATTTAGTCACAGAGCAACAATAAAAAGGAGCACACACATTCGAGCATAATAAACTATAATTTTTAATGTTGCTAAATTTTATGCTAATTTGCCATTTCTGGCGTTCCATAATTAGGCCCACACCCCAGACGGGGGGTCGTTTTCGATCTCCGATTGCGTTTGGGACCGGCCAACAATCGCAGCCATTTGTTTGGGACAGCTTTAAAAACCTATAAAACTTTTGGCACAAATCAATTAAAAAACGACGTAAGTCTCGATTAGTGCGCTGGTGCGATGTCTCCCCAACGAGAATGCCACCCACTGAGGCGATTAAAATGCGACGATGCTTTGCATACTGAATGCGGCGATGATGATGATGATGTCTTCTAACATTCCAACTTGGAGCCCATTTGTCGCGTATTACCAAATGTTCGACATGGCCAAATTATGCGCGGTGTGGGAGGCAGAAAGCCCTCCACTATTTTCGATTTTCACCTGCTGACCCACAAGCAAAAAGCCATAAAAATCTGAATTTTATGACATTACCACAATCTGAATTTTTTAATCCACGGGGGATTTTTACATGCATATTTGAGGTTATTTTCGGGTATTTAAGAGGTATTTAAGAAATCTGAATTATTTATTTTAAAGATAATTTAAAGTAACTTAATTATTTTTAATGATTCTTAAATGTTATTTTTATTTATTTTTATATTCTTTATATCTTATATTTTTATTTTTTCATAGCACAAAAATGAATTAAATCAAGTCTGAGCATAATTTTCTAACTGACAGCAAGTCAAATTGTAACCGCAGTTCTAGGACACTCATTGGGGTGGCTGAAAATGACTGGGGAGGGTCGATTGTAATCAACCACTTCATCAAAAACAAATAATAACATGTGCTCACTGAATGCCCGACAAGGGTCCTTAAAAATATCTGAAAACAGGGGTTGATTGGCCTATCATAATCGTTTTAATAGAGAGTGAACACTAGTCAAACAAAAGGCTATGGTTTCAATGATGGTATTCATTGAAATGGATGGCAGAACTCCATAGAACTGAAACCCTGAACCCCTGTTTTGTTGCCCAGTGTAACTCTCATTGGATCAATCAGTCATCGATTAACCAACGAAACCAATCCCCCAACTCATCCCAATTTTATTCCAGAATCCCATCGACTTTCGGGTGTTAACGATGAGGCAATTTGATTTTAACGGAGCTGCCAGTATCAAAGTCCCCTCCCCTCTTCACACCCTTCTCTTTCATATAACTCTGCAGAAAAAAATGAATTGCTGGTTGTGCAAAAGTTTGATTGATGCACTTGGTTTGGCAAAGGAATAAATAAAATTCTGACACTTGGGAATTTTAATTAGAATGCCTTTGTTTCGGACCTCGAACTGCGGACCACGCCAAACTGGCTGGCTGATGAAGTCGTTTCGATAAAATGCAAAAATTTTGCACCACCCCGCGCCATTTCCTTCAGCTCTCCACCATTACATTTCCCTTATGTGTATTGCCTTTCCTTTATTTTTTTTTGAAAAACGATAGTGCTGACGGGTTTTCTAAACGAACGAATCTATTTCTGAGACTTTGGTAATATTACTTTAAGAAAAAATTGTCCTCAAACTAGGTCTAAGAGGTCTTAACATTTAGGAAGAGTATTTAGAAAAACTTCTCTAAAACTTGAAAGAAAGTTTAATTTTACATTTTTTATAAATATTTCATAGAAGAGAATAATTTCTTTAACACTTACATTATATATTAGAATACGAATACGGTTGTATGTTGTATATAGTTTACGAAAAATTTTCTTTGAAAGTATACTATCGTTATTATTTAAAAAAAAAAGTAAGATATTGTTTGAAATATTTTATTTTTTTTGAATAAAGTTTCACAACACACCAAAAAAATATTGTTATTCATTTTCCCATTTTTTTAAATATTTTACCTATATGAATAAAGCCACATATAAGCCAAAAGCTAAGCCGCCAACACCGATATGCGAATTGTTTGCCAATTAGCGCCCCCTGGCAGCCCGTGGACTCACGATTTCTGAGCGGCTGATAAATTAGCGAAATTTTAATTTGATTTCCTTCGCAAATTTCCGCCGAACTGGGAACGAACTGGGTAGCTGGATTGCTATATGGCTACATGGCTGGGTGTCGGAGTGTCTGGCCAAGTGGACACAGAAGCAGCGGCTGCAAATAAACTAAGTGAATTTATGGCCCCAGGGCAGGAGCGAGCACACGTGTGCGACATGCCCACACATTGACACCTACCAATAACCAACTATCAACTACCAGCCATCGACCATCCAATAACCGACTAAACCACACTCCAATAGGGCTGCAGGTCCCTTGGCGCGTTTTGGATCAGATCGACTTGACTCGGACTCGGTTTGGTTGGGTTTTTTGTTTATGCTGGGCAGGCACAAACGAGCTGACAATGCCCCATGTCAGGGCGACGGTACGTGCGGCCAAACAAATTACAGGGAAATTGCGTCACCTGCAGGAATTTCCACTCAGCATTGTCAAATGCCATCAGAAATCGTTGGACATGTTGTAACATTAATTTGACATTTTACGGCCCAGGACTGGGATCGTCGGCGATGAGGTATGGGCGGGCCGAGGAGTACTTATCCATATGCATATCGGTCGGAGGACTCCTTAACAATCTGGCCCCAGACCGCAGAACAACACAGGACAAGAATTAACCCTTGGTAGACAGCTGTCGGGCGGGCCAAGGATGCTGGAGCCATCAAGGGATCTTGCAGCAGCATCTCCAGAACACTCGGAAAAATATTAAATTCTTTAAAGTTAAACAACAGTAGAACAGTCCCGATTAATATTCACTACTACAATTATCAATAATGAAAAATACATAAGGTTCTAAAGAATTCGCGGCTTAGGTTTGTTCAAAACGTATAGCTAACTGTGCTGCCTATGTATTTAAATATAATGCTCTAGAGATAAATATGATAATGTACCTCTTATAAAGAAGATCCTTACTACTTCCATTATTTTCCTGAGTGCATCTCCAGCTTCGGATGCAGCTCCTGGCGTTTCGCTCGGCCAGCTGCTGCAATCTGTTGGAGCAGTGCAACAGCATTTCTGGCATTAAAACAAATTGATGCGGTCGGGAAATCTTATTGCCGGCTTAGTGAATCTGATTTGCGGTCATCGGTCGTCCTCTTGTTAACCCAGATACAGATTCCCGTACTTGGTTTTACAGATGCCAGGCGGCTGCGATTAATTTGCTGCGGTGGCGATAATTTGTTAATCGAAGCATCCTCATCGCAACTTGTACTCCCGACCTCCTCCTCCAGTTGCCGCATTGTCCAATTAAATCTGCCGAAAGTAGGGTGGGAATCTTGGTTGTTGACTCTGCTGCCCGGCTTGTTGGTTTAACGGCCGGCGTTCTTTTACGACGGCATTTAGCTAAACTATCCAGCGAACGCCCCTGGGGAAACTCATCCCGGGGGTGGCTGGGTCGATGGCTGATTTCCCCATGCTGATGGTGCAGCATTTAATGCGGAAACGTGCCCCAAGTCGAGCTTCGATTAGCGACCGGCCTGGATGATGTGTGGAGGTCAGCAGTGGAGGATCACGCAGCGGCCATTATGGCCAAAGGCACGCCCACGCCTCCTTAATGGCCCGCCAATTCCAGAAATCCATTTTGGTTAAGTCAAATCTTGCTGTGTCCTAAAAAGCGAGTGCTTAAATTTCCATTGCATCGTTTCTACTCCTTCAATTGCAACGACTTTAACTCATAACTCAGGTTTATGTTTATGAAGAAGTTTAATTTTGAAAAACCAAAATGTAGTATTCTAAAACATTTTTAGATATAGTTTTATTCGAATTTGAGATATTTTCGTTCTTTTCATAATATTTAAAGATGAAGCTATGACTAACATAGAACGAAAATGTAATTGAGAAGAAGTAAGCAATGGTTCATTTCTATTTAATACCATTAATTTAGGTGATTTTTCAGGAGCTTAATAAGTTTGTCAACGCTTGTGAAATCTAAAGGTCCTAAATTTGTTAATCATTGTTAAGTTTTGTTTGTAGATTTTATGTAACATTTGGTCTCCTATTTTATGGCTTTAAGTTTCAATATACTTCGAAAGAAATTATTCCTTAACAAGATATTACGATTTTGTTGGTCCTAATCTATATGTTGAGTAACTAATACAAGAAAGTTCGACATAATATGAACATGTATAAATTCTAAGAACATTTGAATAGTTATCTAGTCTAAGCAATGACGAAAAAGAGAAACATAATAGAGCTGCGTTTATAACATTTCATATTCTAAACAAAAATCACCTTTTCATAGTTTGGCGGAAGCTGTTCCATGAATTATTTAGCATCGGCGACGGCAGGTTAAGTTTAATGGCTGATCCATGAAATACATCCCCTCCAGTTTCTGCTTCTCTGAGTCCTGATCCTCTTCTTTACGAGCCTGCTCCTCGTAATCCTCCAACATTTCCATTAGTTCCTGCACGTCCTTGTCGACTAACTCTTTTGAAGCCTTCTCCTGTGCCTTTAAGTCCATTTCGTCAGAAGCCAAACCATCCAGCTGAGGCATTAGGTTCTGTTTTAAAGACGCCGGGTCTACCAACTGATCTTTGGAGGTGTCTCCCTCTTCATTGTGGGTCCCCGACCAGTCCTTCGGGTCCAACCCTTCCAAAATTAATTTAAGATCCTTTGGAGTTGTGACCTTCGCATCACGATCTTTAATCTTATCTGATTTTAAAGGAGTAATCTGAGCCATTAAGTAATACTCTTCGACGTTGTCCACCTCCAGTGGATCCTTTGAGTTCAGCTCCACGGAGACCTGCTTCTCAGGTTGGTTCTTTGAGTCCAGCTCGTGTGAACCACATCCTTCCAGCGGATCTGTAGAGATATCCTTAGATGAGTCGTCCTCTATCAACAGGTTCATCCACTCCTCCTCTTTGGCATCCTGTTCTTTCTGCTTCTGCTGGTTGGCGGAAACATCGACCACCGTGTAGTCCATTTTCAGATCCTCGGCATTGACACAATGGCCCTCGTTTACAGCCATCTGCTGGTAGTAGCCGTAATCCATCTCCGGATTGGCGAATGCCTGGCGGGCGTGGATCATGGCGCCCCGAAAATTGGGATTGCAGGCGTAACCCTTGGATCGGAACACGCCCAGGCGACGCTGGTTTCTCTCGAAGTCGAAGATCTGGTTGCGCGGCACCTTGGCATGGTTGCAGGTGCCATAGAAGTACACGTTGTACGCCGTGGAACCGACGCGGCTCAGGATGCGGGCTGGCCAGGCTCGATACCCACGCACCTTAGCGAACACAAAGTCGCCGATCGTGAAAAGCGGCTTCCTTGCACGATGACGTCCCATCTTTCGCTCTCTATTTGTCTTATTTTCGAGGAAAAATCCAATTTTATGAGCGTTGTTTTTCAAAGTTTGTTGGCAGCAAGAAGAAGAGACACGATCGTTTTCTTGGAATCTGGATGGCGTTGCCAGATCGTCAAATGGTTGTGCGCTAAAAGTTTTGCTAGTGTTGAATAACGCCGAATTTCCACGGGTGACAGTATATTTACGGTCTTAAACCACACACCTTATCGATAAACGGTATAAAGTTTGGTTTAAATTTTGAATGCTTTAAAAACATGCATTTTTAAACAATAAACAATTTTCATAATACATATAGCAGAAATTTAACTTATCAGAAACAAGAAAATTAAAAAAAACAATTCGTTAAAGCTAGCAAAGCAAGTAAAATATTTAAAAAGTTTTGTGGAAAACGCTGTTGAAAGAAATACAAATTAATATTTTTGAAAATGCATAGGATTTTTAAATTTTAAGAAAAATCCAGTTTTAATATTCCAAACTCCACAAAAACAACTCAAGCTATGGTTAATGCTCGAATACATTCAGGCAAACCACCAGTTCGAATAGCAAACGAATTTAGGTCATTTGAGTGGGCGGGCAATGTTTCTTTAATGAGCAAACAGCATTTGCATTAATGGTCATTTGCGTAGAAATTTGCACAACACGCTACCTGCAATGGGCTTCTTTTATTTTTATTTTATTCCCCGCCTCTGTGCGTGTGCAGTTCTGTTTTAAATTTTCGCTCACGTTCGTCGTATTATGCGCAAATTGGCTTTTTAAATTGTCGACTTGTTTAAGCTAAACGCAGCTACACTTTATGGCCATGTTCCGTGCTGCATTTAAAGCCATGCGAAATTCTACTAAGCCCTCCGCCCTCCATTCGCTTAACTCAATTATAATAATTTTAATTAAGCACAAGCATGGTCTATAAAAATGGCAAAATTGCGTTATTTACCAGGTGTAATTACAACAATATTTATATGCAAATGAGCTCGTCACTTGGCGGCAATATGGCGTTAACGATGGGAAATAAAATAGATCCAAGTTAAGGAAAAATTGAAGTTTTCTTTGGTCAACCATTTTTATTTTGAGGGTATTTCGTCGACCTCGGCCGACTGTCAGTGCTCAGAATTCAATTGGAAAATGCAATTTACGATCCGGCCACGAGACCCACAACACTAATACCCGGCAGCCCGTTCCTTTTCCCCACCCCGAATTTTCCTGCATTTTCCTGCACATTAAGACAACCGAAGGCTGAAGGCGGCACGGGGGCATAAGCTACGCATGTAATTTGTAAGTAATTTTTTCAACTATCATCGGACCAGACAAACGACAGCCACAACGTCGACGTCCACGCATTTTTTACACTCTGAAAAGTGGCCTCAAAAACTGGATATTAATGCATGAGTACAATATTTTAATGAAACCTCAAAGAAAAATATTTATGTAAATATACTGCATCTACAAAAAATAAAAATAAATAAAAAATTGACGAAAAGAAGTCATGAATCCATTATTTTAGAAATATTGTTCTTGAAATCAAGACGAAAATGCTCTTGATTTTGTTTTCCAAGTCAAAAGTAGTCCCGCAAAACGGGGGCACTTCATCTCTAATTAGAGAATTTAACATTGAACCGATTTTTCAGAACTAAAGAAGGGTTTCAGAACTTATTGTAAAATTTGTTTCAATTAAAATAGGATTTTTCCCTGTGCAATCCCGAAATGCATTACGCTTACGTTTACTCAGGGAAGGAGGAAGCCAGGCCAACGGGCACAAGCCAGAGCGTTAAGTTGGAAAAATTAAGTAACGAAAGCAGTGAATAGGATTGGGAATAGGAATGGGCACGAGAATGGGATAGGGAATGGCAATGGCCATGGCAACGACAGGCAGGCATAAATTATGAATCATTTGGACGCTTCCTTATGACACCAAAAGCCAGAAGAAGCCACCAAGGCAAGTCTTTCAGTTGGAAAGAGTGGCAGCTTTTTTTTAAGAGGAGCGCCGAGTACCGAGTGATTAACCCACGACGACTATGGCGACTAACAAGTATTTATGCTACCATCTGCGAATCAGTTTGTACCACTTTATTGGCTTAATTGACTTGAATCGGTTTGCATCGGCGAATTGGCCAGATTGTTTACCTTATGTTTAGCCAAATGCTAATTGAAATGTCTGCATTGTGGCAGCGATTTCCCACTGCAATCGAGCGATTCGATGGGTGTGTCCCTCTCTAAATGGCAACTGGGGACATGCAATCAAAACTGGGGAAATCGGGCAATGCCATCAGGTTCGGCTCATCAACAGGTTTCGTGGAGGAAAGGCAATGGGGCTAATGAATGGCTCCGATGGCTAATTGTGCTCCACAAGAACGAGTTAAACGGGAACATGGGAGGCAATCAAAATCAGTTAAGCGATAACCAGATGAAACCTAACTAGGAAATAAAGTCACACCTTGATTTTGATGAGTGTGGAGAGAAGGAAAACTCATAATCGATATTGGTAGGAATGTTTTTAATTTTTATTTAAATGATTTGAAGATCAATTTTAAAATAAATAAAATTAAATAACGTTATTATAGAATTTACCTATATTTATTATAATGCGTTTGTAGAAAAGTATAACACTTTAAATATATAATTAATAATTTTATTTTGTAATGTGATTAAAGAAAATAATTGTAGTTTTCCCAGGGCTCAAGTACACCTCATTAAAAAAAAAATACAGAAAATATAATAAATACAATATTCACAGCCATTTATCGGGGTAATTAAGTATATATTTTATAATCCAAGCATGGTTTTCTTATTGGGAAAACTCCACCTTTCAACTGCCTTGCCAGGCACCGCTGAACAAAAGACTTAAGACACGAACTCGACCACCCGATGCCCATTTCCTGCAACACTCGCACATCGATTGTTTGCATACGTAATTCGCCAAGAGTCCGAGTCAATTAAGTGGCTCTCTAATTAAGTGATTAAAACGCACGCACAAACACCAGGGAACACAACTGTGGAAAATTGTGAAAATATGCAAGTTCATAAAACAAAGCCGCACGCCTCAGCAGCTGGCTCTCCAGTCCACACCCGCAATTTGATAAAAAAAAAAAGAAGAAAATTAAAAACAGGGGGGCTTTTGCAGTTTTTCCAGGAACAAACACGCTTTTGCATTTTAATGCGGCACAAATGAGGCGGCGAGGCGAACCAGGCCATATGGATAATGGTGAATGTGAATGTGAGTTGTGAATGCGGCGGATTGGGGTGTGAGTCGAGTGGATACACGCACACACACCGGCTTGTTTCTAGCTAATAAATGTTTTTTTAATGAATAAATCACTCAGCGATAAACATCTGCTTAATAACGTTCATTTAAAGAAGCGAAAACAAAACACACAACCAACAAAGCCGCGCCGAAGAAAGCCAAACTGAGCGGAAAACAAAACACAAAGCCGGCCAGGTTCCAGCACCAATGAGTTGGCGTTGATTTCAGACATTTAACTCTTTGAGCCCAATAGAGAAATTTTGAATGATTGCGCCTAGCAACGCAATCTTTCCCCCAAAGAAAGAGAAATGCCATCAATAGGATCACCTTTACTACACCTATGACTTATTGCCAAACTGTCGGTCCAGCAAAAAAAAGCCCCTGTCAATGTTTCACAAGTTTGATCAAATTAATTGAGAAATGTAAAAGCTGTGAAAAAATAATTTATAAATCCATAATGCAATATGTAAAATATTTTGTAGGAAGTTTTAAAAATTGATATTAAGTCGGTTACCCACTGGTTATTTAGGGTTCCTTTAAAACAATTCAAATTTCTTTATAAATCTTGGGGTAGTGACCCACAAAATGCATAAAAATCCATATCTAAAAAATTTTCAATTTAACAAGAAAATATATAATTGTTTTAATATCCAGTCTAATACGTTCAAAAAAAAAACTTTTACAAGGCTTAAAAAAATTAATTGTTTGAATGATATGTGTTAAGTACATTTTATACTATACCAATTTCTGTTGGGTTTCAAAAAGTTTGTTTTTTTTTAAATATATGATACAAAAAGTTATGTTTTTTGATTGAGTTGTTTTTTAGGTAATTATTTAAGGTAGTGTGGTGTTTAATTTTATTTTAATTACTCCTTTGAAAGGTTTTTTTTCAAAACAAGTTTTGAACGTAGCTTTACTATTTACTATTATTTTTCCCGCTGCTGTGCACACCCATGGCCTTGTCTGCTGGCTGTCTGCAAGTGCCACAGAATTTATTTCGTACGTCTTCTTCATGTCCATGTCCAGTTCAAGTTGATGGCGAGCACAGCTGACATATGCGAATAGCTCCGCTCCGATATGAAAATTAATAATTCCCTGGTAGTTTTCGTATGCGGGGCACACGTTTAGAGACCAGACGGACTTGCTACCTGGGAAACGTGTTCTCGTCGAGTTGTCCACTGGGGCAATCATCAATGTCAATTAAATGTTAAAATGTTGGAGGCCATTCCCTGGAGTTCGAGCAGGATGCGGATGACCCAGGAAAATACCACGATGAGCCCGTCGCCGCCCCAAATTCATTACTGCGCCCGCCCACTCGACTCGGGTGAATCCCTATACCAATTCCGATTCCAGACCTTCTCCCACTCCCACTCCCGCCCCGCGGGACATAAATCTACGCCTCCAAATCTACATATTAACGCCAGAGAAGGGGCCACTCAATGCCAACGGACAGCGCCAACGATCACTTACTTTATGATCACTTGAAAACCAATCAAGCACAATAAATAATCGCTCTGCAGCAGGGACAAGCTGCGATATTGAAAATCGCGCACCCAGATGGGCAGCCAAACTGCAGGACTGCGACTCGTACACATTAAATTATATTCACACTTTGGCCCCCAGAAAATGAAATGGTTTTAAATACGGAGGAAAGCCAAACAAGACGGAGATCGCATTGGAGATCAGCAAACAGCCGCAGACAGAGCGGAGTACACGGCGAGAAAAGGGGTTGTCTTTTGATATTATATGGGAAATGAAAACCATATCATATCACATCAAGTCCCTTCCTTTAATATAGACTTTTAACTATATAAACATATTGTTGGAGCTCTAAAACCAATATTTAAAATTTAAAAATCAAGGGTAATTTGAAAAAAGTGTTAAATAGTTTTCACTTAATAACTATAATTATAAAATATAACTTGTTATTAAAGAGAGTTTTTAAGATAACCAATTTGTTAAAATTCTTATAAAATTTACGCCTTTGGAAAGATGTTCTAAAGTTTTCAATTTTAGTTTTATTAAAGCACATTTAAGATGTTCACTATGAAATATTTATACATATCTTACAATGTATAACAAGTTCTCGTTAATCTTACCATAATGATGATAATCAGTTGTATTTGTACCTAATTAAATATAGTATTTCTTATACCTTTTATGATTGAATATTTTTATAAACATATAATTTGTTTGCAGTGCAGAAGGCAGGATGCGTTATGGCCAGACAGCTGGACACTTGGACATGGAAAGAGGTGGGACCTCGGTTGGAGAAGAGTCTTGGTCATAAGACCGGGGCCCGGAACGATCTCTGCCTGGACCAGGGTCCGTTTCTGTTTCTTTTGCTGTTCCTGCCCCATGCCTCCGACTGTGGCTCGCTTATCATCATAACAATAATGTTAAAGTGGCAAAATGGCAAACTATGCGCAAAATGCATAAAATTTATAGCCCACTGGCCCAGGCAATGGCCAAACAGATTTGTATTTGTTATTGTATCTGTATCTGTATTATTGGCCCATGTTTTTTTTTTTCATTTGTGAATTTCACGCTTCCGCTCTTGTATGGATCGCTGGTCAAAAGTTGGGCCCAAAACGAACACGATCACAATGGGACACATGCGGTGGCAGGAGCCGTTTCTGTTGTGCTGGCCAATGGATCAGTGGATCGGCTTCTGTGGGGGATAAGGGTATCTTCAGGTGGGGATCCAAATTCATGGGTTTTTCAGTGAAATGTCACCTACAATTTCAGTGACTAAAGAGTTTTGTAATGTACTTATTAAAATGTATTATATGATGCAGATGCATTTCAGTTTTACACATATTACAAATAAATACATTTTAAAATAAATTTAATTGTATAATAATTGCAATTTCAAACTACTGGAATTAAAAATAATAGTTCATTAAAAAAAAAACATCGTTTATAAAACCTACATTTATTAAAAAATCTCAAATAATTGACATCATAACAAGTCAAAATATAAAAAATGTATATAGCCTTTTAAAATATTGTACTCTATTTACAAGAGCTTTTCAGCCTTGACTTTGAGCATTTAAATTTCTCCTAAAATTAGTTTAACTTGTCCAATTTCCCTCGTCCAACCGCTTCCACCATAACTTCTATAATGGCTTTCCGAAGACTAATGCCAGTTCAATAGCTCTCGCATAGATCCATATTTAGCCGCGGGATATGGTGTATAATTGGTCATCTAAGAGCCACTCCCTTCGCATGCTTGGCGAAATGTAAACAATTAACTGGCAAATGCAAATATGAATGAAATTTTTCCCCACAAGCCAATTACTCAAGGCCCGAATCGGTGGAAAGCGACGAGGAAGTGAGCTGCCAATGAGTGTAAAAAGCCAAACACCTTCAAGCGCATAAATTAAACCGCATGGACAGGTCGGAAAAACCGGGGGAAATTGGGACGGGAAAGAGGGGAGAGTATTTTCGGATGCAATCCAGTTTTTTGCTGCAGGCTGGCAAATCGAAGATGGCCAAAAGAAGAAGAGCTGGGCTAGAAGCTAGAATATTGCGGATGAGTGGGCGCTGGCAATTGAGCCAATTGAAAGCCCACAACACGTATACGCCCCGTTGCACTTGACTGGCCATAACGATGGCTTAATAATGTTGATGTTTTCTTTTATTTCAATACCCACACTCCCCCCTATTAAATCGCCTAAACCGCTAGACTAACTAATGAAGCGCACACGCATAACTTAAGACCTACCATTCGACATTTGTTGGGCTTGTTGTGGCATTTCGTATTAATAAAACATCCAAAATAATCAAGCCAACGACGGACAAAAGAGCCAACTAATTTTTGGAAGCGTCCAAAACCCGTTTTTAACACCTCAGGGGTGGAGCCACGCGATTGGTGGAGGGAGGGACCGATCTTACCACAGCCATCACTGAAATCAAGTCACCATAAAATGTAAATATTCTCGTGTTTCGAGAGCGTCGAACATTTCGCTTTGGCAATTAATTAAAGACTCATTAAGAATTTGTTCAACTCGGGCGATTAATTAAAAGGCAGTTAAATGTGAAAGGGGCGAAAACAAAGCAGCCGGTGATTTAAGCAATTTAACTAATGTCCGTCAAAAGACTTAGGACACAAACCTGCCATGAAAATAATGGAAATTATTAACATTTGCATTCATAGAATTTACATTTCGTCTCTAAAAAAATAGAAAAATATTTAACCAAAAATTCTACAAACATTTAATTATAATAGTATTGTAAATAAATAATAAAAATATTAATCTGCATACTTTTATGGAATGCCTTAATACAAAACGCATAAAATTAATAGAAATATGTTGCATTTGATTTTATTTCATTTACATATAGTCTCTGTAAAAATATTAAAAACATGAACCCACACAGGAAAAGTTTTTTAATAATAATTATCCGCCTACTTTTAAATAATTTTATTAATAACTTATCTTCACAGTAGTGTATTTTAAGGTTGGCAAAATTTTTGTATTAATATCACAGCTTTTTTGCTTGATTGTGCATTAAGTCTTTTGTACACATATTCTTTTTAAACAATATACATTTTTTTTTTTTGGAAAATGTACCGCCAAACTTGAAATTGGGATGTACCGGACTCTTGAAAAAAATGGGGGATGACAAATGCCTCGTTGGAGCTGTTGATAAATGCCCACAGGTTCGGGGGCTGTTTGAAAAATCGTTTGGCCAAAGATCATGCAACGGGCAAATTGAAACGTCACCAGTCGCAGGCGGCCAAGATTGTTATTGTTGGCCGACTGGTGCTGTTTCTCCATGAATATTAACACATTAAAATGGTAAACGTGGTTGAGTGAAAAATTAACCCAAAGCAGCCGAAATGTGGCTGCGGCTGCAGCGTAAATTATGCAAAGTCATCAAGACCTTATCCAAACATCAATGGCCTGGGAAAAAATTAGCATAAGCCAAGCGTTTCAGCGGAATGAAGAGGAGCTCCTGCCCGAGGGCCAACTGGCGGAAGGGAGGACTCACACACTCTAAAAAAATTTGGATTACATTTCTTAAATTCCTTCGAAATTGTAGAACTTCCTTTTACTAAAAATGTTCTTATATATTTGTTTATTTTTTTTATATCACGAGTAATAATATTTTTAACTGACCTTTTACTTATATACCTAAATACAAGTCAATATAAACATGAATTCAATACAAAATCTTAAATGTTAAAAAAAAATAAATACTTTGAAACATTTTTCAGAATATATTTGAAAACTGTTCGAATTATTTGTTTTGTTTTTTCTGTGACATATAACATTATCTATCTATAAGTATAAAAATAACACCGTTTTTCCTAGACAAACAGTAGGAAATAGTCTTTCTACAAAATTTATTTTTAATATTTATATTATTTGGTGTTTTGCTCTCATTCTATTAAGACAAAATTGCTGAATAAATCCAAAATCAAACTCGTTATATTCTATATTTTTAAATATGTTTAATTTTATAGTCATTTTTTTAAATTTAATTTTAGTAACTATTTTTTTCGTGTGCAGGAAGCTCGAGTTAAGGAACAGGGAATGGCCCAAGCATGGCAGGAATGCCGCATTGATGCAGTCACTTTGATAGCGCGACATTAGCAGCAATTTATATGCAAATGCAGCAGCGCAGGGCAGAGAAAAGGAGAATGGGATGCAACGGCGACTACCACAAACTGATTGATGGTCTCATTTCAAAAGATGCCAAAGTGCGTAAGCCAAAATACATGGGATACATCCTGCGATGCAGGGAGATTGGGTGGAGAGCGGGAGTGGGCCATGTTGGGAGCATCATTAATGCGAATCATTAGCGGTGCCCGTTGATAAGATCGGGTGCAAATTATGCAGCAGTCGCAGCAGGAACAAAGCCCTAAAAAATGCATGGACTCCCCCCTTCTGGCCATGATTCATGGCTGTTGCCAAGAGATCCTCAAGGGGCGGTGAGTGCGTAATTTTTAATTGCCAATTAACGTTGCTCCAATAAAGATGTGAAAGCTGCTCGAAAAACTAGAACTTGAAAACCTTCGGCTGTAATTAGAAGGAGGTCCTCAATTAACCTCATCATTTTTGGGCCCGGTTTCATTAGTGATCTGAAAGTATCATAATAAGGTAGAACATTACTGTGATGTTGGTGTACACCCCAAATGGTTTTAATATTTTGTATGATTTATTAAGGCCATTAATAGGGAATATTTATTTATTATGCTGAGAGATACTTTTACCTTAGAAAATTACTACTTGGTAAAAGCTTAAAATTTAGCTGTATATCATCTTATATACTAAGTGTTTTAATGTGTTATTTTACTTTTATCTATTTATTCTTTTATATGAGCTAACTTATAATTAGAGCGCTCGTCTGCGTTCGAACTTTCTTAATTTTAATGGTATTTCACTTTTGAATTTCGCGCGCCATTTAGTATTTATATTTTTCAGTATTTGGTATTCAGTAGAGTGTGACCAGTTGGCGGTAGTTTCAAAATGTTCTGTGGCTTAAGGAAGGAGTACTGGTATTCAAGGCATAAAACCGCCACTACCCTACTAAACCAGAAGCCCCAAAAATTCACAGCTGTCCCTTACGTTTTTTGACACTTACGTTTCGTTACGTGCTGACGACAGCCCAAAAATTGCGCATACGCCTAGTGTTTACCAATTACCACAGGAAAAGCCATAAAAGTGTGGAAATGGAACCCAAATAGGCCACAGAAGCCACCAGGGTCAGGATGAGTGCGGAGGAACAAGCAAATCTGCTGCGCGTGCTGATCAACTGTGCGGAGAAGGCGGCCAACATCGCCAGGACATGTCGCTCCAACGAGGAACTTCTGGGACTGCTGGTGCAGGAGAAGAGCGGATCGGAGGCCAACGAGCGGTTCGAGCATGACTTTAAGACCCTGGCCGATGTCCTCATCCAGGAGACAATCAAGCACGAGGTGGGGGCGCTTTTTCCTGCCATGCAGGAGGCAATCCTGGGCGAGGAATCGCCCAACTTCACCAATAAACTGGGCGAAAGTGTCACGATTGCAGTGGGATCCAGTGAGGAGGACACCGCCTCCTGTCTCCAGGCTGTCCTCAGTGGGCACGAAGGCGCCGCTAGTGCCCTGGCCAAAGAGGTGCACCAAGAGGTCAACTTCAGCAGCGAAAAGCTTGGCGAGATTCCCCAACTGCCTGAGGAACTGGACTACGCCAATTTGGGCATATGGATCGATCCCATTGGTAGGCTTTTACTAGAACTGTTTTTACGGGATATATGCACATATATAGACCAATTTAATCTCATATCAGGTGGGATTCCAGAAACATTATAGGCTAGCGTTATATTTCTAAGAACTATACGCGTACTGTTCAGAACTATATTTGTTTATGGCAATGCTTGTTTGTTTATTCCTATTTTTCTGTATAGATACATATGTATGTATGTACCTCATTTCACTATTAATCATAACACAGCGGAACACACAAAATAAAAATAATAATACTAAGAAACTAGATTAGAATATTAGATTTGAGATAGATAGTACGAAGGCCGTCATCCTTTTTAATCAATGTATAAGAAACAATCTTTAAACAAGGGAGAACGCTATAGTCGAGTACCTCGACTATCAGATACCCGTTACTCAGCTAAATGGAGATATGCAAGCAGCAAAGCGAGATTAAAATGCGCCACCTACCGGCGGTATACAGATTTAAGCGTTATGGGCGTTAGAGTGGGCGTGGCAAATTTTTGTTTGGATCAATCGATAGGTATTGACGAGGCCAATACATTTCAGTTAAAATTTTTTATCTAGCATAAAAATTGTGGGCGTCACAGGGTTTTGCGGTTTGTGGGCGTTAAAGTGGGGGTGGCAAACTTTTTTTTGGGTCAATCGATAGGTATTGATGAGAACATTACATTTCAGTTAAAATTTTCTATCTAGCATCAAAACTGTAGGAGCCACAGTTTTGGGCGGTTTGTGGGCGTTAGAGTGGGCGTGGCAGTCTACTGAAACAAACTTGCGCTGCGTAGGAAGCTCAGGAATCTGCACGCCAAATCTCAATAGCCTAGCTCCCATAGTTTCCGAGATCTCAGCGTTCATCCGGACAGACGGACAGACAGACAGACGGACATGGCTAGATCGACTCGGCTAGTGATCCTGATCAAGAATATATATACTTTATGGGGTCGGAAACGCTTCCTTCTGCCTGTTACATACTTTCCGACGAATCTAGTATACCCTTTTACTCTACGAGTAACGGGTATAACTACTATACGTACATACATATGTTGTTTATAATTTGTTTTTTTGACTGATCCAAAACTAAAACTCCGTTTATATTTTGTCCCCCATTTAGATGCCACTGCCGAGTACATTTCGGGCGACACCATGTTCACCGACTTCCCCGGCATTACCTCCACTGGCCTGGACTGCGTCACCGTGCTGATTGGCGTCTACGAGCGGGACACCGGAGTGCCGGTAATTGGAGTGGTGGCCCAGCCCTTTGGAGACAAGTTGGAGGAGAACGTGTACAGCTCCTCGATGTTCTGGGGCGTGTGCCTTCCCACGTTACAGGCCCACAACTGCGATTTCGAGGCGCGCGACGAGAACCGTCGTTTGGGAATCTTCTCCAGCTCCGAGCAGTCCGACATCCTTCAGCGCTTCCTCGATCTGGGCTACGAGTTTGCCTTCTCTGCTGGTGCGGGCCACAAGGCTTTAAAGGTGATCACCCACGAAGTGGATGTGTATCTGCTCAGCAAGGGATCGACCTTCAAGTGGGACACTTGTGCTCCTCAGGCCATTCTAAGAGCCCTCGGCGGAGATGTCCTGGATTACACAGCCAGTGTGGCGGAGCAAAAGGCCGTTTCATTAAAGTACCTGATGGAGGACTCTGAAACCGACCCTGATTGGAAGCGAAACGCAGGTGGTATCATCTCTGTGCGCAATGTCAATGTTGTGGAGGAGCTGCTAGCCAAACTGTGCGAGCAATGAATATTGTTGTTATTGATGTGTTGTAATCTCATTATTGCTGTTGTAATTGACTTGGTGTAGAATGACTAAGAGTGAGTCGAATTGTAGAGAATAGAAACTTCGGTACAAAAACTATTCCATGAAAATTTATATGTAATTGAAATTGTTTCGTATAGAAAAATATATGGCTTTATTAAAAAAATTGATTTCCAGTGAACCCAACATGTGTTTTACTAACGACGAAAACCATCTCTTCGATTTTGTTATCAACTGTATTTAATTTGAATTTTATTGAGAAAGAAAAGTTTTTCCGCTATTCAATTCTTATGCGAGTTTGGTAGTGGTCAATAGGGAATAGTCCAATTATATTTTTCATAATACGATTTCTAAGCTTAAGCTCCTACAATTCGACTCAATCTTATGAGCTTAAGTTTACAGAATAGTAAAAAAATTATAATTGTGAAAATGTGAATGGCATAAGAATGTATTAAATGATCGCCTGAGACCCTGAAGAAAATGTCTTAAAGGAAACTTTTACAAAGAAAACGAATGATAATCAATATCCTGTTCGAAAATACACTTTTGGTAAACACTTAATACTATAAAACATAAGGAATGCGATCCATGTTGTCAGTAACTTGAAGTCGAAACTCGCGTTCAACTAGGCAGTTGGTGTTTTTAGTATGGTCTGCAGATTGGGAATCGTGATGAGACGCGTGTCGGGCTCTGGACCATCCTTAACTTCACATTGGACACCACTCTGGTGGACGAGGAAATGTTGCAAGGCGGCAAAATTCTTCGACTTGTCGAAGCCTGAAATTATAAGATTAATAAGAAGGCTGCATGGCAAATTAAATGTGATTGTATACCATCTATATAGCACTTTGTGGCATAGATGCCCTTCAGCAGATCCTCCGAAATCGGCTTAAGATTTTTCACATCCACATATTCAAAGTTGCCAAAATCACAGTAAAAAATCTTTGCTTTGTTCTCCTTAACTTCCTGGCAAACTCCGCGATACCAGTTTTTGTCTTCGCTGAAGAGCGCCAAGCAAATCTCGCCAACGCTACAAAAAGTAAGGACGTAAAAATATTGTCGAAAAAGCACCATATGTAAACATTTAAGAGATCCTTACTTCGGCACATAACCCGGAACAACGTTGTGATCGCACGCTCCTTGTTTCGTTACCAAATTGAGAAGATTTTGGAAATCCTCGGCCTCCTTTCCGTGCTTAAAGAAGCAGGCGGTGATGTAACCAGTTTGTGTCAAGTCACCAGCGTTTAGGACGATAATGCTGACCTTGTTGCCCACGGGAACCAGATTCTTGGGCATAGCATTGAAAAAGAAGCGTTCGAAAGACTTTTGGCTGCCCCCATTTGTCGATTCCTCCCGCCTAACAGGAAGAGGAGACTCCGGAGGGGAGAGCGGCAGCGGAGGCAGATCTCTAGCAGCCTCCAGTAGAACTGGTGCCGGTTTCTTGCGTTTCTCCGGCATAGCAACCGGCGATGTTGCCGGAGTTAGAAGTGCCTTTGGCGGAGCAGCATTTTCCTGCACGGGCGTGAACATCAGTGGCAGCATTCGAGTCACCAAAGAGGGCTGATCGCCGGAACTGGAGAGCAGGTCCACAGTCGAGGTACCCTCATCTACCATCTCCAGTTTAAGCATTTCCTCCTGGGCACACAGCTTGTGCAACATCTGGATAGCCGCATTGTTTGCTGGCACGGCTGCATCCGGAATATTGCTTACGGTCTTTAACTGAACGCGCATCAGGCATACGGGAAGATTCTCCAGGAAGCGGCAGGACTTGCGCATCGAAGTCAATTCCACATTTTTGGTGGCACCCGTATCAACGTTCTTTACATTATAGATCCCGTCGTCAGTGCTCAATACCTGCAATGAGGAAAGGGTTACTTATACAATCCAAATAGAAAAGATTCACTATCTACTGACCTCGCCCCGGAAGTGTCCAAGTGTCTTTGAGGCAACCAGTACGATGCAGCCAACTGATATCTCGCTGGACTCCTGGATGGGAGTGCACTTCGACTCCAGACGCTTGAAGATCGAAGCATACTGCTTGGTATTCGAAGAGCTTATGTACAGCTCCTTGTAACTAACGACATGGGTGATGAATACGGTATCATTTTTGTCGATGGGTTCGCGCCAGAACTTGTGGCCTAGGTCAGAAATCTGACCGAGGAACGTGCTCAGCCGGGCCATGCAAAGCTGCTCGCCCTTGGCCAGCAAGGCAGCGTTGGCGGCGCGTAACTTTTCCTTGGGTGGCGGATTATCCAACTTGAACTTGACCGTTAGATCTGAGCCATCAGTCTCAAGCTCTTTCGGAACCGAGTCCTTTAGCTGAGCGGCAAACACTCGGATGGGCAGACCGAGTAGCTCGCTGGGAATGCGACTCAGCTCGGTGGTGACCGAAACTCGTCCCTCATCCATTTCGTAAACCAAGAATGTGGGCGTGGGCTTCACGATGTGATCCAATAGGAAGGCGCGTCGATAGCCGTCCTTGGTGCGGGCGGCCACGAAGAAGGTGCATTTCTCTTCGGGAAAGGGTCCCGTGAACGGTTGTCCCGGCTTTCCGGCCAGGCTGGCATTCAAGTCCGTGTTTACGTGGTCCATCACGTTGATCTGGAGAAGAGCCACCTGCGGCTCGTTGTTTGTTGCGCTTTTCTCAAAGACCCGGATTACTTTAACCTCCGGGTTCAGCTGCAGCATCTCCATGGGCAGATTGAGCGGTATGGTCATCTTGGGCTTCATGTGGACGTGGTAAACGCCGGTGTGGGTTTTGGTTCCCAGCAATCGAAGAGTCAAGTTTTTATTGACCTGAACCCCAGTGTTTGTGGGCAATTTCACCCGGAAAGCAAAGGCCTTGAACTCGGCCATCTTGGGCACAACGGAATAGATATCCCGGAAGTGTGTGCCCACCACCAGGCCATAGTCAATCAAGCGTACATCGGCCTCTTCCTTTTCATCGCTGACAGTCAGGACCTGACCGCGGTGAACCTTATTGTCCACATTGATGGCCACCAGGGTGTCCTCCTTCACATTTTGCATGCGGATTAGCTTCTGGTTCTGCATGCAGCGCTGCATGTTGTCCGTCAAACGCTCCATACTCTCCACATTGGCCACGTGCACCACCCAGATGGGTCCATCCGATTCCATGAAGGTCACGCGGCACTCGAAGAACTCCTCGCCTTTTGGCAGCAGGTGATCGCGCCAATTTTCCGAGAGTTCCGGCTCCGTTGGGATGACAGGAGTGGGCAGATCCACAATGGGCATCGGTGATGGAGTTGGTTTTGGAGTAGGAACTGGCGTTTTGGTCGGAGCTTTAGCCAGCGAAACATTAGAGACAGCGGTCTCTAAACTCTTGATGGGATTCGGTGGCTGCTGAAGAGGCCTGTAGGCAACCAAGGGCCTGGAAAATATTATAAAACATAACAAAATTAAAAATCATAATTTAAGTCGAAATTATTTACTAATTTTTACTGGAATATTTTTTTAGATATCAGATAAGTTTACCACATTTGAATTCAAACTACATACGTAAGTAGCTTTACCATGTTAAAATAGATTTTAAGCTCAAAATTTCGATCATGCATTCTTTTAGTTTAACATATGGACAAGAAAAGGGCGTCAAAACATTTTCTGGAATATTCCCGAGCTCGTTTCTACTCATAATTATGATTTTTCTTACCACTAATATCGACAGAAATTATCTTTGAAATAATAATTGGATTGGTTTTACTTCATTATAACAATTTGCTAAGTATTTCCCTAAATCTCCAAACTTTTGTAAGTAACAAATTATTGTAAGGATACGTAAGGATTGTTGGTAAAGATATAGAGTTCAGATCATTGCAAACTATTTCCACTCTGTCCCATTTTTCTGACCGCGCCTGTAGAAACAGCCATATAAAAGGGATTATCGATAGAAAAGGTTTTTTTTTACCAGAATCTGTAAATGAGGAATAAAATTCAGAGTTTTTCCCCGTAGTCCCATTCTTTCATAGCATTAATTCACTATTCATTATTTCATTAATTTACTCACGGCATGATGATGCAAACGTGCTTGTGCCTCTGCCAATCCAACCTTTGGCATCCTTCCTTGCAATACGGTTCTCCACACCTTTGGCACATCAAACTCGATGGGTTTCCACAGACTACGCACGACATTTCCTCCATTTTCCGGAATTTTTAATCACAAGTTTTATCGAAAAGTTTGGAAAGAATTAAAACGCACTTCGCAAGAACTTATGAATGAACGGTTAACCGAAAAAGAGGATAGCGAAAATGGCGGAATAACGGAACTTTTTCCCAGAAACGCCTAGTGGTAAAACTATGCGAGAATTAACGATTTTCACGCACTTAGAAAGTTATTCACTTTAACTACTGTGTTTCTCTCGATCGGAAGTATTTTTCAAACGAGCCTGCGTTGTACTTTTGTTATTTATTTATTTGAATTTCAAGCTTCGGGAAACACGCGCTTTACCACAGCTAGGGATGTGAAAAAAATATATATATCGTGATATTTTTTACCTGATATATCGCTGTTATCGCTATTTTAGCCAGAAACGTAAGTGTCAGCAAATGTAAGAGCCACGTAAGTACCACTAAAAGAGGGAGATAGCACCAACGTAAGAGTAAGAACACCGGAAACACTGATATTTAGCTTTTGTCAGTGACTATACATTCGATTTATTGTATAACGATGGCTTATTACGTTGTAGCACTGAAAATTAAATTTGTATGCAGACTAAGTTTATTTCTTATTTTAAAGAATTAGGTCGTAATCGTAAATAACTATACTACAATATTAAGTCAGATTTTTATTAAATTTTGGCTACAGATTTGGCTAGTAAATATTTCCTTTGTATTGCAAAGCTGGTAGCTTGTAGCCCATTTTTATCTCCTATGAGTTACAAATCTTCTATTCATCGGCAATACATAATATTTTAATTATTATATATTAAATTATTTCAAGTTATTGGAGATATTTTTAAGCTATAAATGTAGCTAGTTTTCCGAAGCCAGAACTGGTCACACCGATACTATGTTATCGATAATTCCCGCCTCTTCTGGGCATTGAGTGATTTTCGCAAATTATTTGTTTACCAATTGAATATTTTGAAATTAGGACCGCCGAGCGAATTGGCTAGCAAGATGAGTGCCAGCAACAAAGGCGGCTATAAGACGCCGCGGAAGCAGAACCTCAAATCGATCGAAAACTTAACCAACTCCGAGGAATCCGAAGATCTGGACACAGCAATGGTGGAGGAGTCGCAGACCAAGGTCACCAGACGCCGCTCCACCCGCCGTCCAAGTCCCACCAAGAAGTACCAGGCCTACAAGGAGGAAACCCATGGAAAAGAGCAGGAGGAGCGCGTAGTGGTGAATTATGTGGAGATGTCGGATGAGCATAGCAATGAGCCGGAGGATGAGGAAGAAGACGATGAAAGTGTTGAGGAATCGGAGAATGCAGCCCGCCCCACTTCCAAGGATCTCAATCTCATCCAATCCGAGTACAATGTGGCAGGCACTAGCATGTTTGGATTCAATACGCCCAAGAAACGCGATGCCATGGCCCTAGCCGCCTTAAATGCCACGCCCCGCACGCCTAAGACTCCAAAAACTCCACGATTGGGAGTCAAAACTCCCGACACCAAGCGCAAGAAGTCCACGGATCAGCCAAAGACACCAGCCCATGTGCGCAGCCGTGTCAAGAATCGTGGGTAGTCGTTTTATGGGTCTTATTGCACAATTTATTGTATTACTGAAAGATTTTGTTCTTTTTCTTGAATTTTTTCATAGAATTTCTGTAGTGTTCCTATTAGGAATCCTTCAGAATTGTATCCCTTTCCTAACAGTTATAACTAAAGAACTATTCATGAATTTTTTAAAAAAGGTTTAAAAATTTGGTTAATATTTATCTTTAAACTCCTTTAAAATCAACCAATATACTTAAGTAACTTTGTGCAAATGCGACTTATTTTAACATATATCAATTACTTTAACAACCATTTTACCTTTTCAGATATTGCCAAAATAGTGGCAGACTCGGATGAGGATTTCTCCGCGGACGAGAGCGACTTCCGGCCCAGTGATGAGGACTCCTCCGCCAGCAGCAGTAGCAGCGATGGTGGTCATTCCTCGGACAACGATGCCGCCGACGATGAGCCCAAAACGCCCTGCAAGGCGCGGCGAGTCATTGTGGTGCCCGTTCTGCCCAAAACACCATCGGCAGCTCGTCTCCGTCAATCGGCGAGGGCCAAGAAATCGAATGAGTTTGTGCCCGAGAGCGATGGCTACTTCCAATCGCATGCCAGCAGCAAGATTCTCACTTCGGATCACACTTTGGATCGCTTGAAGAATCCCCGCCTGGCCGCCGATCGTGTGTTCAGTTTGCTGTCCGAAATTAAGCTATCCACGGAGCACGAGGGATCAATCAATGCCATAATGGAAGAGTATCGTTCATACTTTCCCAAGTGGATGTGCATCCTGAACGAGGGCTTCAATATACTGCTGTATGGATTGGGCTCCAAGCGGCAGTTGTTGCAGTCATTCCACCGGGAGGTGTTGGAGAAACAAACTGTGCTGGTGGTGAATGGCTTTTTTCCAAGCCTGACACTCAAGGATGTGCTGGACAGCATCACAAGCGAGATTTTGGATGCGGGCGTTAGTCCTGCCAATCCGCATGAAGCGGTGGACATGATTGAGGAAGAGTTCGCCCTCATTCCGGAGACACAATTGTTCCTAATTGTCCACAATTTGGATGGAGCTATGTTGCGCAACGTGAAGGCACAGGCGATTCTATCGCGTCTGTCGCGGGTGCCAAATATTCATCTGCTGGCCTCCATCGACCACATTAATACTCCACTGCGTGAGTGTTCCTAAAAAGTTACAATATTGTTTGTAATTAACTATTCCCATTTTGCAGTTTGGGACCAAGGAAAACTGAGCAGCTTCAACTTCTCGTGGTGGGATTGCACAACCATGCTGCCATATACAAATGAAACTGCCTTCGAGAACTCCCTGCTGGTGCAGAATTCCGGCGAATTGGCCCTCTCCTCGATGCGCAGTGTGTTCTCCTCGCTGACGACCAACTCGCGTGGCATCTACATGCTGATTGTCAAGTACCAACTTAAGAATAAGGGCAATGCCACGTACCAGGGCATGCCATTTAGGGATCTATACTCCAGTTGCCGCGAAGCCTTCTTGGTCAGCTCCGATCTTGCGCTGCGTGCCCAGCTCACCGAGTTCCTCGATCACAAACTGGTCAAGTCGAAGCGAAGCGTTGATGGCTCCGAACAGCTAACCATTCCCATAGATGGTGGACTGCTGCAACAGTTCCTCGAGGAGCAGGAGAAGAAATAAGCCAGCCACGTAATTTTAGAACATATTAATTTATTATCTAATATTGTTAAATACAATTACAATTTCGCTTTTAAAAATGTCGTGTTGCTGTCACTTGTATTGCCCATTAGTGCAGAGTTTCATTTCGTTCTTTGTTTGTCAATTTCTACACATTTAGATTGGCATGCATAAAAGTTGTCGGTTTACTAGATACACATTTTAGATGGCTAGTTTTGTCTTCCCCAAACTGATTTCGCTCCTATTGCGAGCAGAGCAACCCAAAACTTAACACTCCAAGTGCTCCTCTATTTCGGGGATGACCGCGATTAGACTCAATTAGGATTAGAAGAGGCAAAATAAATATAGCTAAGCAGGCCGAAATTATACAGCTCCCTGACGGTCATCCCGTGCTCCCACTTCCATCCATTCAAAGGCTAATATCGGTTACCTATTACTATACAGACACGCACATACACAGATTAAAGCATTGGACTTGTAACTAGGTAATTGTGCACTCGAAACAAAATGTAATTGCTGCGACTAAGGCTAGTTTATTTACACTTTCTTGATAGCAAATCACATGCGAAGTCAATCGGAAGTACACATACAATGGAAATCGTTCGTAGTTTGCTCCTATCAATGTTATTCTACGTTATTGCAAAAAGTTCTACCCTTTCCTGAATACCTGAATTGTACACACCAAGTTTACGATCTGCATTTTCGCATATAAAAATGTAATCTCGTCTGCGCCGTATTTCATTTATTTAATAGTTAGATAAATTGTTATCACGTTTACTTTACTCGTACTTTTAACCTTCGTTTGTGGGAAAAGTCGAAATGTTCTGAATCAATCAGAAGAGAAACCACCCATGAGAATCTCCCCTTTACAAAATGAATCGATGCATCAGTGGTTTTGGTTTTTTTTTTCAGTTTTTATCTGCTTACTATACACAAATTGCTACTGTTTGCTTTTATTTCGACAATGTTTTGTTTGTTTTCATAGTTTTGTACAACAAATTAATTACATTTTGCGCTTAAACAAAGAGAAACACGTTTCTGATTTTAAATACTTAAGAAAAAAAAAGAGAAACTAAAAATTAACGTTACAGGAAAAGAAGTGAATTCAGCGAAGAATGTTGAAATATAGAATATAGAAGACCCAGTAGTAAATAATAAATTTATACATTTTCCTCAATTTCGAAAGGGAGGGCGTGGATTTTGGTGGGTGGGTGCAATTAAACCTTGAATGCTTTAAAAATTGTTCCGAGTTTACATATACACAATATATAAATCAACTTCATTATCATATCCGTATCATTACTCATTTACTCGTTACTCATTAGTCATACTCATCGAATATACATCACAATCAAAGTGTACGCTTTGTAATTATACGCAGTAATCGGTAATCATAATCGTTATAATTATAATAATAATAATAGTTACGCTTTCTCAGTGAATTTCTTTATTTCTTGTTGTATTTACGCCTTCGACTTGTTTTCTTTTACGCTTTACTTTACTTTAAATTTAATTATTTTATTTTAATTTTCCGTTTTTTTTTTTATGCTCTTTTTTTGTTTGTATTATTAATTGTTTTTTGTTTTTGTTTTTCTTCTTTAATTGCTGCTTTTGTTTCAAGTTGTGTTTTTGTTGTGGACTTAAGATTAAAATTAATTCATAGTTATTACTCGTAAACATATTAATCATAGATAATATTAAATCAACAAATAAAATACATTTAAAATCAAGTTTTATTAAAGTGAATTAAATTACTTGAAATCGAAACAATAAACGGTACTGCATTTCTGCCATTATCTTTCTGCTGCTGATGTAATTTATTGTGTTTTTTGTAGTATTGCCGTATGCTTTCTTGAGGTTGACCGCCAATCGATCGATCAAATAATTCGCATGCCTGCTGCATCCGATGAAGTTCTCATTTGTATTGCAGTTGTTGAATCGATTGTTGGTGCTGGTTTCTTGTTCTAATTGTTGTTGATGCTGTTGTTGTTGCTGTTGTTGGTTGTTGATTGTTGTTGGTGTAAGATTTGCTGCTGTTGTTGTAGTTATTATTATTATTGTTGCTGTGGTTGTTGCATTGTTGTTTCAGCTCATTTTCACGCGTTTCCTTGGTGGTCCAATTGGTGGGATTTGTTGTGTTGCGAGCGCACGAAATGCCTCCGCTATCAAATGTGAATGTGTTGTGATCATATTTTGCCATCCGGAGGTTTCCATCACATCGGTGGCATGACTGTAAATGAGTTTAAGCCGTTGGTTACTTATTTGGTTGGATTTAAGTTGCAGTATTAATAACTTACGTATTTATGAAATCTATCGTTTGTGCTTTCAATTGATCCGCACTGTGGAGATCAGCTAATATTAGTGTTTCGGCTGCTGTTTCTACAGAGAGATTGACGCACAGCGCCTCCTCGCACATCACTTTCAGCTTTTCGAGTGCATACTGCAAATATAATCGATATATATTATTAATAACTTTGATAAATTTTGATTCTATGTGGCAGACTTACCTTATCAGCAGCCGCTAGGAGATCATCAGCCATTTTTTCTAGATTGGGCGCCTTGCCCGTGTATATGAATCGCAGCATTTCTTTAAGAACCTCATGATCCACATCGGTTATGGCGACACGATTCAGCTTACGCTCCTCCATCTCATGCTCAAACATGGCCGCAAAGACATCGCTGCGCGCTGTAAATAAAATAGTTTATAAAAATTAATAAAATTGTATTTAAGGGATATATAATATATATTTTAAAAAAATCCAAAATATCTTCAAAGTTTAATAAAATGGTTAACCAAGAAAATATATTATGTAAATCTACTTCCAAGCAATTCAAAAATGCAGTAATCATCTTTAAGTTTAATTAAATGGTTTAATCAATAACATTTCATGTTTAAATATTTTTTCAATAAGAAATTCTAATACACAATGGTTACATTTAAAAAAAAATTGATAATGAAGTTAATTTAAAAGTTCAATCGATTGGTTACAACCAAACTAATTTTTAAGGTATTTTGTATACTTTTTGTTTACAGATCTTTGTAAAAAAAAATAGTTTAAACGGCTAAGTACTCATGGTAATTGACGGAACTTGTTTTGGTAATGGATTTATGGTCTGGTGAGTATTTTTCAAGGTGTTGTTTATGTTTCCTTACCTGCCAGTATGGCCTTGTGCGCCTGGAACTCTCGACCGCCCACGGAGAGCGTGACGTCGCTGAACTTCTCGTTGTCAAAGAGATTGCCAAGATCCTCGGACAGCTTGCACTCGGGCACTTTGAACTGCACGATGTTGGATTGTCCGGAGATGTTCACGCTGTCCGCCACGACGCTGACCTCGCAGAAGATGGTCAGCTTGTCCTCCGGCAGCAGCCCGTTGGCCTCGTCCAGCAGGAAGTCGCGGCGGATGAACTTCTTGAAGCCCCAATCTTTGCCCTGCACAAAACGGTAAGCTCTGTGGGGAAAATTTATTATAATATTAGAAAACATAAATCTTTTTGAGTTTTTTTTCCAAAGCACACATACCTTTGGGATTCCATGGCTTTGGTTTCCTCACGCTTGGCATTCAATATGGAAAATTTGAACTTGGCTCTGACTTCTGATTTATTACACGAAACTAACAGTAAATATAATGAAAGGTAATCCTTGCTCTCTTCATCGAGACCCTTGGGGTTAACCCGTAAACACCTGTATAACAGATAAACAGATCTTTAGTAATCTCTTTATTATTATGTTTAATTTAATTACTCACCATTTCAGTTTGTCATTAGCACCGGCTGAGAATGTGGACGATTTGAGTACTTCACCCATCTCCTCCCGACAAAAACTAAAGTTATTTATGGTCCACATATAACTAAATTTAACCACTTTGACCTAGGGGAGAAAAGAGAGAGATAGGGTTAATTGAATCCCTTGTAAATCGTGTAACAAAGTATTCCGATTTCCTCCACCTGAGCCACTCAACACACACCTGTACCTGTTCATACACAGCGGAAATGCATTTTTACCGGCTTTACAACAAAATGGATTCAGTTTACAATATTTGTGAAATCCGATAGGTTCGGTTTGGTTCGGCGGCTTGGCTCAGATGGTTTGCAAATCCATAGGAATGCCAAAAACCCATACGGTTATACGCATAGGGATGTGGAAATTTAATCCGTTCGGGGGATTGGAATTGGGATTGGGATTTACCTGCGTATAACACCAGTTCTCGGCGACTGGCGTATTAACTTCCGGCAAGGGCGGCGAGGGTACACGGCTGACCGCCATCGTGCTACTGGATGCGTGCAGGTTCGAGGTGACTCTAGCTGTTTGGCTTGCCTGACATTCGTTCACCGGCAATCTGCAATGATATCAAGGGGAAATAGTCGGGATTAGTTGGGAATATTTGGGGGAAATACATTTTATATAGATTAAAATGAGACACAAGTTATAAAGATCTTATTATGGGTACAGGAAATATTAAAAGAAAAAAAATTTTTTATTTTTCTTATAAGTGTCTTTATAGATATGATATAAATTATAATATATTATGTTGAACTGTAGAAAATTGTTTACTTTTCTTTTTACTGATATGTATATTGTACATATTTTTGTTGGTAGACCTATTCCACTGAAAATATTTATATTTTTTTTTATTAATATATTTTAGATCATTTTGTAGGTAGAACTTCTTATAACTCTTACAGTTTCATATACTGCTTATCAAAAACCATTATAGAAAAGTATAGATCGTCGTATTATAATTTTTAGTTCAAAATAATTATAGAAAAGTTTTAGAAACTGGGGTCACCTTGGCTCTTGTATGAGATCCATGATGCTGCGCTCGAATTCAACTTTGACGAAATTGCTGTCGGAATTCGAGTGCCTGGCCAAAAGATTGAGCAGCTTCAACAGCAGCGAGTTCTCCAGCTTGCCGCCCGTTGAGAAACACACACAAAATCACACAGAAGGGTACTCAAACACGATTTACAAATTGGTTCTTAATTTATTTTAGAGTTATTTGCTAGTAAAAACGAGGGACGAGACACAAACGCATGGACAAGACGAAACGAAATGCGCCAAAAAGTGCAGCGTTCATAATGGCTGAAGATATAGTTCGAATTATTCCGTTATTCCGCACAGAAGACACCGATTAACAGAGAACGAGAGATTTAATCCAGATAAAGATAGAGCTTTCGAAGCTTTCAAAAATGCCTTGAGAGATTATCAAGAGCAGCAGTATCAAAAAAAGAAAACGTTAACGTTTAAATATATATCACAAGGAAAACACAACCGTTGCGCAGGAGCAGCAAAGGAAAACTGACTGGCGGGACCTGGAAAATCTCGGCAGGCAGGAGGATTTAGGAACGCTGCAGATGACAACAAACAATGGACCAGGAAAATGTTGGCCAGGAGTGGAAAATTGACAAACAATGGGTCAGCCGTTGAGGGTGAAGGTGAACGTGAGCCGCTCGCTCACCTTATAAAGGTGCAAAATGGATGGAAGAGCGGTGCGGGGGGAGGATGGGCAGGAGCAGAAGGATCTGACACACAAAAGCAACAATAACAGTCCTTTTCATGCGTGTTTTCAGTCGCGCAGATGCAGATGGAAGACGGCAAATGGCAGAGGAAGCTGTCTTCTTACACGCAGAGAAAAATATAAGTTGTACTACCTAAAATTTGTAATAATAATGAGGGTATTTTCAAGATTATGGCATTTTTTATACAATTTTCTATGTAAGATTAATGGATTTTTTAATTATAATCATTGAAAATGTAGAAATATATCGTAATAATAATATGATGGTACTTTTTCAAAGATTTTTCTATTGTTTTTGCTTAAGAAATTATCATATATAACAACAGTCCCCTTTATAAAGATTTGTATCTTAATTTGTGATAGTATTATATTAGGTGTTTTGAATATCCTGTTCCCAATGACATGATATATTACATTTTGTAAATATGATAGGGTATCCACCAAATCATTTCCACATTTTTTGAACATCCGACGATAAATAATATAACACAGGAATCCGTTTCTTAAAGATTTGTATTTTAAGTTATGTATGTAAGTCACAAACAAAGTAATTTTTATCCTGTTTCTAATGATATTAGTTTCAATAATAGAGGTTTTACTTTTGGTAAATATAAAAGGGTATCCATCAAACGATTTCTAAATTTTAAGAACATTATTTAGTAACATCCATCGATTTCTGAATAATAATAATATTCCCTTTTATAAAGATGTGTATCTTAATTTTTTGTAAGTAATATATTAAATGTTTTAAATATCCTGTTCCTAATGATATTAGTTTCAATAATAGAGGTTTTACTTTCTGTAAATATGATAGGGTATCTACCAAGTGATTTCCAAATCTTAAGGACATCAATTAGCAAAATCCATTGATTTCCGATTTTTTTCCCGTGCACAGCCAAGCGTTGAAAAAGTCGGAAAATCTGTGCAAGGCTGCGCCACACGAGCGATTTACAGCTCAGCTCAGCTCGACAAGGTTGAGATTTTCAAGGTACTGCCCGTTTTCTGCGGCTGCTGGCGATTTGATGGCCATCATCAAATCCAGCTGAAGGACCTTCAATGGGCCTCGTGTGCGTGTGCGAGTGTACGAGTGTGTAACTGTGCTGGAAATGAGTGTGAGCCATCAAAAAAAAAAAGGTTGACGCAGCTCGTCAAGGTGAACAAACCGTAGACCGCGATTTTAGCACTCGGTAAAGCCGCTTTACTCAATTTTTAGTGAGTGTGCCTTAATGTTAATGACATTGATTTGGCATTGGGCCTCAGGCTCCCTTCCCCCGCCATCGCCATCCAAGTATACCTATCCATACACCAAGGGCCCAGAGCCAAAATTTTTTTTTGTTTGCTTATGACATTGAAAATCATTTGTTTGGCGCCACAAGGCGAATGACAAAATCACACAAGTTGGGGCAAAAGAAGGTTAAGCTTGGGAACGAAAAGCAGTCAGAACTTCATAATCGAATAAAGGCAGCCAAAGGTGGAAGCTATGAGTCATCAGAAACAGTTTCCCAACTATCCAAACAGAAATGATATATGAAGGAAAATATCTTTGTAATTCCAGATGGTAGTTTATTGATTGGAGATTGTAATAAAAGTCAAGTAACTTTTCCTGACTTTATGTGGTAATGGTAATTTAAGATGGTAATTTGTTTAAAAAGTATATACCATTTTCTTTATTAAGGTTTACACCAAAACAGTTTATAAACACAGACCACCCTCTCTAAAATAGTATTAACAATAGTCATAACTCTGTTTAAGGGTTCCATGTAAATAAATTCAAATTGTTTGGCCAACACACACAGTTCGTTGTAGATCCCATCTCTTCCCAACCTTTTCCTCCAGTCATTCCATTAGTTTTGCTTACTTAGCCAGCAGAAACCATTAGTTCTGCTGCAGAATATACCCACATACCATGTGAGTGGTCTAAAGGATCCGAGGGCCCAGCGATCTGAACAAATATCCGCCAGCTGGGATGCGACGAATGCAGTTGGTCATGGATCAAGGGAACCGGAGAAGAATTTCGACACAGAGATAGGTAGAATTCTACTCCCCGGGGGTTCCACCTCCATTTGTGTGGGCTCTTCGATCAAAAAGAACGTGAGTTTATGACAAATGAAGGGAGAGCACGCGTTAAAGAAATTTAATAAATCGTTTTAGCCAAGAAAAACTGGTTTACTTTGGACTTGATGGGCAGCTGCTCATTGGGAAAAAAATGAAAGACTATGGCTTTTCACCAAAAGAAACGAAAAAAAAGGAAAGAGTTATATAATTTGCAAGCGACTCGCTTTGGCGCTTTCCACACTTCCGGCAACTTTTCATTAGCATTTAAATGAAATTTGATAAAGGCACCAACAACAAAAGGCAATAATAAACGAAACGAACAGCGACTGAAAATGGTGAAATTTTTTCATTTTTTTACAACAAATTATCGCATGGCTTTTCACTTGGCGTTTTCACCAACAACAAAAGCAGCAACAAAGGCTCCTTTCACTCGCCGCCTAAACAACAACAAATGAGTTGAGTTGAGTGAAAAAAAAAACGCTTTTCAGTTGTCGCCGTTGTTTTCGAGCCAAAAGGAAACGCTTTTCTTTGCTTTTCTTTTGGTTTTTACATAAATGCGGCGCCGCCGTCGCAAAAACACAGATGCAAAGATACATTTTTTTTTGTTTCATCTTTCAGTCGCCGGCGAGGGAATGAAGAAGAAGAAGAAGCCACGGCGGCGGCAGCAATTTAATTTAAATAATGTGAACTTTCATGCCAATGAAAATGATTTCAAAAGAGAAACTCAACGCAGTCCAACTCCCAAAACAAACTCGACAACTTCACTTCCGCTACAAATGCAACGGAGACTACAACACGGGCAACTTCGGAAAAGCAACACGAGCAACATCTTAAACAACGAAAAACAACAATGATGACACCCACCCAACCCACAAAAAAGAGTTAGGCACACGAAAAAAATTAGGGGGGTTAAGGGTTAAGAGGGAGGTAACTATCTATAATGAAGGATCATAATGCTGATCACTTTTAAGGCTTTAAAAAAGTACCTTAACTTACAAAAATTGGAAATATTTATGTTTTTAATTAAAAACATTTTGAATTAAGGGTAAAAATAATAAGAAATCTATTTTTATATACAGATAGAAGTTTGGATATTAAAACTAATACTCATACATTTACGGTTTCGAAGGGAAACCATCATATATCATATCATCACATCATATATCATATCATGATATCACCATATCATATCATATCATCTTATTAGTCAAATCATATTTCATATTTAGCATATCATAAGTAGTAATATAATAAATATTTAGACACCCTATGTAAAATCAATACAAGTATTCTACAGTATTACATATACTAACTAGAGTTATAATTAAAAATATTAATAAATACAAATACAAGGATCCGAATGAAAACCATTAAGCCATATATCATGTTTAACAAATCATAAATATAATAGATACATAAACACCCCTTGTAAAATTGATACAAATTCTCTACAACTGGTATAACTTACTCCAACTCTATAACTAACAAAGCTAATCCCCAATTTTTAGAGTGTGCTAACCACTCACGACAACTCGAAAATCTTTCTCCAATCTCCCCGTGGAGTGTCAACAGTTTGACGCATATTAATTTTAAAAACTCCCACGCTCAACATTTCTTTCGGTTTCTTCGCTTTGGCTGGGTTTGTTTTCGTTTTGGTTTGGTTTGGTTTTGGGTTTTGTTATTTTTTTTCTCTGGTGGGGTTTCGTTTTGGGTCTTTCACTCAAGAGTCGGTCGTCGGTCGGCGGATTCGATGCGTCGTCCATTTGCCTTTGGAGTTACTTTTTAGTTGGTATTTCTGCGGAGGGAGAGAAAGCTCAGGCCCCCAGCTTGGCGTCTCGCTCTGTCTCGCTCTACCGCTGTTGCCCTCGCACTCGCACTCGCAGTCTGCAGTTTTGCCTGCAGTTTTTCGTGAAAGTCGATTCGCAGTAGTCGCTGTTGTTGTAGTTGTTGTTATATAAAGCGTACGAAATCATGTAAGTAGAGTGAAATTTGCCTGCTGTATTTCTTTTCTTCGCTGCCTTGTTTGGCCAATGCGATTGTTTTTCGCACTAATGAAAACAATTGAAAGTTGTGGAAAATTATGTTTCCATAATTATACCCTTAAATGATTCGAGTTTTCCAATGCATTGTTTACAGTCAACCAATTAATGGATCAATAAACTTTGTTATAAGAGGGGAAAATTAAGGATTATGATTTCTAAGCCTTAAGAATACTATGATATGGTTTTGGGGTTTGTATTTCATAGACGATATGATCTCATTTCGAGAAATCTTCACCGAAAAACCATGTCACAATAAAATTGGCGTCCCATTTTCCACGCATAACTTTAATGTTGTTAATTTTTACATAACTGCTGTTGCTTGCTTTTCGGATTTTAAATGCTAATCAACGTGTGTCACACTTTGTGTGGCCAAAAAACTAGGCCGTCACAAGCCAAAAGCAATTTGCTACATTTGTTTGTCACTTTTTTTTAGGTTTGTTTGGGGATTGCAGCATAAATGAAAGTTTGTGCTTGTGTTAATCACGAATAATAGTGAGGGGAAAACATATTTCGATTACGTAAAAAAAAGCGACGGGAAGCATTGGAAATGAGGTGTAACTATTTGGGTGACGGGCACTGTGCATAAAATTAGCATAGGGAAATCTAGCCAAAGAAAATTTAAAGGAGAATCTTAAACAGATATAAAAAAGTTTTCTTAAAAAAACAAAAAGAACACAGATATATTTGGTGGTATATATTTCAATTTTTCAAAGAATGCTAAAATAATATTGAGTTGTTTATCTGTATTTAATATAAAAAACCTATCTTTGATTTAAGATTCGAAATGCTTTTACAATGCAATGAATTATCAGTGATAGATAGTTTTTATCACTATAAACACAATGATTAACTTAAGATTTGAAATAATTTTATAAATAAATGAAATATCATTGTTATAGATATTTTTTATCAACTATAAACCCATTTATTAACTATTTTTATCAAAATATTGTTATTGAAAATCCAAGTATTAAAAGGTTCCAATAGCATATCATTTTTTTTAGTGCGCAGGCGCGTGGGCGAGTTTCACCCGAAGCGAAAAGTACGAAAAGCTAAAGCCGAATCCCGAAGCTCGAAACGAGAGCAAGTTTGCTGACAGCGGAACGAGACTTTATGTAATCGTAAAAACTTGTTTAATGACGTAGCTCCAAGTCGAGCTCAAAATATCTCTCTCTCTTAACTACGCTCTTAACTTCTCTTAGCCGAAAGCACGTTGTGGTTTTAGCGCGTGGCTTAAACATACATACAAACATACATACATACGAATATATCACTTTTTACCAGCTGCTTTTGTTGGATAATAAATTTTCACAAGCAAACAAGTTTTGCGGGCAGAGCAGAAATGAAATCAATAAATTAATAATAAACCACATGTTGTGTGCCCAATTTTCATTGAAACGTTTTGGGCCAAACTTTTTAGCTTGTTTGCATTTTGCCGCTTTTACCTCTTTCTCTGCACTTTCTAAACAAATTGTGAGCGAGAGAGAAGAAATTGGCTTTCATGCGTTTTCACATTTTGTTTTTGTCGTGCTTTCTTTTTTCTTTCTTTTTTTGTTGTTTTTGTTTTTGTGGCGTTTTGTTGGGATTTCTACTACTTTTTCTTTAGGCGCAAGCGTCGTGATCTTGTTGGCTTAAAAGATCTTCTTTTTTATTGGCTTAGAAATTCTTGCCTGATTTCTTCGAGAGATCTGTATCTGTTCTAAATAAAATGTGGGTTGAGTGAAAGACTGGGGCGAGATTTTCGGTTTACGATTATTGGGTGAAATGTGCTAAACGAAGTGAAAACTCTGGGACGAGAGTTCAATTATACAAATTTGTATATGTTTTTAGTTGAACAGCAGCCAGGTTAATGAATATAATTTCACTATTTTTGAAAGTTTAACATTTTAAATAATTTAAAAAACACAAAGTGGGGAGACAACAAAATTGGAAAGTTGCAATGCTACACAACATGATCTGTTAATAATTGCTGGAAGTCAGGCTTTTTGGGAAAAGGAATTGGCTAGTTAAACGGAAGCCCGAATTGCATAATGTTGCAGCAACATGTTGCGGGGCTATATAGCATAGCAACATGACCAGTAAAAATAAAAATCGAGCCCTTTCACAGCGAAAATCAGTCAAGCAAACTTCCCGTGTCTTCCCATTCGAGCAGATAAAACACAAAAACCGCATAGCGAGACCAAAGGGAAGGCCTCCAGACCCTGTTTTCGAAACGCAGGAAGGGGTTTTGGTTTTTGGGGTTACAATCTGGTGCGGAAACGCCTGATGGAGCCAAATTTGAAGTTGATATGCACTTTTTTGAGCACTATTAAGGCTTAAGAATCAATTTTTTTGATGGTAATATGGTAGTTTAAGATGATTTTATGTTAAAAACTTCATCTTTTTATTTTAAAGTAGGACTATACTGAAATTTCCAGAACTACTGAGGTTAGTGAGCACTTTTTCCTGATAATAAATTCCTTGAAAAAAACTAATTATTTTCAGAATTATGAATACATGTTTCTTCTATACACATATGTTTCTTTTAAGTAAGGGTGCCCACGTCATTCGAAAGCCAGCTGATAAAGAGCAGTCCGCAATCAACGGCCCATGACTCAGATTTGCCAGTCGGCGGCGTCTGGGACAAAGAAAATTTTTTGTTCGAAACACTCCGTAGATTATCGGGCAATTTGCAGCAAGGCCAAAGAAAATGAGCAACAAGTGCATGAAATTCAGAACGCAGCCCTAGTGAAAAGTGAATAAGAATAGGGTAAGAAAAAAAACAACATAATAATAATAACAATTACTGGCACATGGTCAAAAGCATTAAGAAAGAAACCAAGCACGAGCCATGGTCTCGATTCTGCAGCTCTCTTCTTCAATGACAAAGCAGCAGTTGTTGTAGATGTTGCTGCTGTACTGTTGCTGTTGCTGCTGTGCTGTTGCTGCTGTGCTGTTGCTGCTGTGCTGTTGCTGCTGCAGCTGTTTGCTGACCCCAGATGACAAAGGTTGGCACGCAAGTCGCCCACGCCCATTAATTAACCGAAAATTGAGAGCCACTCAAACAAAAAACAAGAAAAAAAGATTAAATACAGTAGACAGAGAGAAAACCCCATCCCTCCATCAGCATTTTGTGTTTACCAAATTGTTATATTTTCTGTTCATCTTTTTGAGGTTAGGCGAACGCCTTTTGGGGTCACCGTGTGAAAGCAGCCACAAGAACGAAAAGGAGAGCATGTCGGTGCGAAAGAGAAAGCCTACACTCGCCGCGAAAGAGACGGCAAGAGATATAGCTGGCTATTAAGGGTGGCTGATATATACTGAGGGAACTTAATTACTTAAGTTCTGTTTATTCGCCCCGGGGAAAAGTTACGACATTTTCCAGTTCTCGATGGGGCGGCAACGTGTAGTAGTATAGTATAGTATAGTATAACGGATGGTTCAGGGTGATCAATAGAATTAGTAAGCAAATCATCAAGTTTCCACACTAAAGAAACCAATTACTTACGCAAGTAAGGTCATCTGAAAAAACCATCTAGGTTACCCCGAGGTTGCTTGCTAAAACCGAAACGAATCGAAACTACAAGTCATCAAAATTAAATATATACTATATAATATATATATATATATATATGCATATATGTATGTATATACCGCTCACACCATCGTCAAAACTTTTACAAAACAAACTGTTGTTTGTTCGGCGGTTCTGTTTGTTGTGGCCGTAACTCAAGGATGTGACAATGGTTACTCGAAATGCGGCCCAGAACGCAAGTAGTTCAGGGTGCAAAAGGTCCTGGGAATTAAACTGGGTCATCAGCACACTCTGGGCCACACATCTCAAGTGGATTTCGGTTTCCAATTGGAGGGCTAACGATTGTTGACACGGCTTATTGTGGGCCAGTTTGCTATACCGACCAATTACTTGTTGCTAAGCTGGGGCAATTGGAGGGCTCAGTCAGGGGTTATTGAAAAGGTTCTTATAGAGTGAACCTTGAAGAACTCTATAGCTTTATATATTAAGTTATTATAAAAGCATTTGGTGGTTTTCATAAGATTTTAGGTCGTTTCAGAGTGTTTTTTTTTTGTTTCTCAACCAATCAGATAATGCTTTAAAGTTCAACTTTTGTCATTTACTGATCGGCAGACATTCAAGACCACCTACTTATCATACAAATTGTATGGTCTATACCATAGCTACTGCTATTTAAAGTAGGTGTAAATGGCTCATATGCACAAATGCCAATGGTTGACATTTAAGTGGCCATAATATTTATGTAAATTTATCTAAGACCTATTCTGTTTTCTTATAATTACTATCTAAAGGGTCGTTTATAAGCCAATTGGTGTGGTATATTTACCTTTTATCACAGAAATTTGCGGCGGCGTTACAAAATTCCTTAGAATTGGGGCATTTAACTAATAATACTAGGCACAGAGGAGATTGTTGTGGTTGCTGTTGATTGTTGTTGCTGCTGTTGCTGTTGCTGTGGTGTTGATGATGGCTGCTGCTGTTGTTGCTGTGGTGATGGTGTTGCTGCTGCTGCTGCTGTGCAGGATGGGCGCAATTATAGTGTTGCTGTTGTACCGACGATTGCTGATAGGAGGATGACGAGGAGGATGATGACGATGTGGATGCGGAGGAGGAGGAGGATGCACTGAGGGGATGGTGATGTTGCTGCTGGTTCAGATGCCGCCTGATGGACTGATTGATGCGATTCGTTATGGAGTTGGTCAGCGCCGAGTGATGGCTATGCAGATGGTGTGATGAAGAGGAGGATGATGAGGCGGCCACTGAGGCGGAGGAGGATGATGAGGAGGAGGAGGCGGCTCCGAACAGGCGGCTGGCAATGATGCTGTTGCTGTGGTGATTGCTGCTGTTGCTGCTGCTGCTACTGTTGCCGCCGTTGTAGTGCGTATTGCCCGCACAGGCGCTGCTGCAGTTGTTGGAGGAAATCGCACTGGACGAGGGCGAGGAGGGGGCGGACCGGGTTAGTATGTGTTGCAAGTTGCTGCTGCCGAATGCCGCCTGCAATATGTTGCTGGGTGTTGCCAAATGCTGCGCCAGTGTTGCCGAGCCACTTCTACTGGTTGCTGCCGCTGCAGTTGCTCCACTTTCGTAATTCAGGTGACCCAAATGCTGTTGCAAAACTGAAGGCGCAGCTTGCTGTGCTGTTGCTGTTGCTGCTGGCGTGTGTGGGTGGTGTTGCTGCTGCTGCTGCTGCTGTTGCAGCGACGATCTGCGCAATAATACTGGTGGCGTCGATATCAATTGCTGCAGGCGACTGCAGTTGCCGCTGCTGCTGCTGCTGGGTGCTGCTGCTCCTGTGGCAATTGTTGCTGCTGTCGCAGATGTTGCTGCTACAGATGTTGCCGTTGCCGTTGCAGTTGCAGTTGCAATTTCAGGCCCATTCTGCGGCTCTCCGTTCTCGCAGCAACAATTATCGCTGGTAGCAGGTTGCTGCTGCTGCTGCTGTTGCTGCTGCTCTAAATTCTCATTTTCATAGATTTCATGCACACTTCGCTTTTTCTTGATTTTCACATAGGGCTCAAACATTTTACAATTTTTATTGCAAACACTTCGATAGCACACTCACAAACAAACACAACTTTTTGTATTTCGTTTTCTATTTGTTATAAAATATACAGATTCTCTGGGTTTGTAAAAAATTGCTCAACTTTTTGGGGGGGTGCTTATAAATTTTTCATTTGCACAAATCTCTTTGTTGCCACATGCCGTTTGCTTGGTATTTTAGTTGCCTTACGATTTGTATAATTTTCGAGTGTGTGCTCGATTTTTTGTTTCGAGTAGTATTTGATTGGATTTTTTGTGTTGAATTTTTTCTTTTTTTTATGTTATATTTGGTAGGCGACACACGAAGCGAGAGAGAAGGCGAATTGTATCGAATCGAAATCGAAATCGCAGTCGAATCGAGCGAACGAACCGCTCCGCTTGAAAGTCGCGTCGAAAATGAGTCGAAATGAGCTGAAATTTGAAAATACAGAAATTTCCGCCGACTGCGACGCTGACTGCGCTTGCGACGCCTGCTGCGCTGCCCGTTTCACTTCCCACTTCGTTTCATTTCGTTTCGTTTCGCATTGTTTCTCTCTCTGCGTTTCACCATGTAACACACACGCACACCTACACTTTCGCTTGGCTTTGTGTGAGGTCGATGAGCACATATGGAAACGAACGGGAAAGCCCCGGGGAGGGGGTCGATGGGGAGGTACCCTTTATGACATTTAAATTTACTATTAAGGTTAGGACTTTTAGATTATTATACAGGATCAAAGTCCCTAGATCTGTATTCAATTTTTGTAATAGATCTAGGAACTTTGATCCTTTATAATAATCCCATATAATAAGCTTTTTCTGAAGGTTAATAATGACCCTTACAAGTAGAACGTATAGTTAGACAAATGGTATAGTGAAATAAGAACAATGTATTGGTCTTTAGTGTTTTATGAAACAATGTTTATACCATTTTACACGTGTTTGATGCCACTTACATATATCTCATTTCTCATAGAATACTTAACGAAATTGATTCCTAAGACAGTGACTACTAAAAGCTAAGGAACTAATGATACACAACGTGCTGAAATTGTCTTTCTGTGATTTTTTTCATATGGATCCCAGAATTTTTTGTATTAATATACTCTACTTTTACCAAAACTCAACTTCCAATGACACCTTAAATTTATAGGACACCTCATTCTATTCTACAAATACTGGGTATCACAAAAGGAAGCAACCGTGTGAGAGAGAGAGAGGGGGAGAGCTAGAGAGAGCGAGAGAACACAGCGACACTGAAAATCGAGCGCAAGTGCAAAGAGCGAGAGAGGGCGAGAGCAAGTCAGAGAGAGTGAGAGGGAGACGGCGTTGAGGGCCAGCTGATAAATGGTTGCGCGTGTGTGGCGCACATTGCGTATACGCGTTTTCAAGTGTGGGTGCGCGTGTGGTCGCAGGACGGAGGTTACTTTTGCCGGCGGTCCTTGGCGTGGCGATAAACGGTAATCACTTGGTCACAGAGGCGGTCCGATCCGGTGAGCCCCCTCCCCTGTGACCACCTAGCCTTCTGCCGCGTCCTTCAAGGGCTTCCTATTTACACACATAGGTACAGACATATGTACATTCCCATACGCACCAGGGCTATCGAAAATGCGGGGCTATGGGAAAGACATCAAGGATTATAGGTACCAATATCTGAATAGCCTCCATTTCCATACACTTAAACAAATTTGTGTAGAAACCTTTGTTTTTTGTCCTTGAAAAGCTTGAAGAAAAATTTGGTTCTACACAAACTGCTCATAATGAACGACCTTCTAGATAAACCATTTCTAAATTGAATCCAAATAAAATGTATGAAATTTGTAAAGCTAACAGTTCTGAGAATCAGTTCCTAAAAGTTACATAATGTAAAATATGATAATCTGTTTATCTAACCCAGATATAGATCTTTAAAAAATCTTTTATTATTTTTTAAGCTACTTATTTCTTAAAAACTTTTAGCACATATACATAATAATACAGCAAGTTATTGAGAAACTAAAGCAACGAAGTCCTCTTTTTTTTGAGTGCAACAGGCAGTTGTTCCTTCAGGAACAGTTGACATTGGAACGCCCTATCGACGCACATCGCCGGGGAACGTAAGCTGTCGTCCTTTGTCAGCAAATGTTTTTTCCCCATTTTTTGGGCGGCGGTGGCACATGGTGCTTGTACTCGGCCTGTTTGTGTGTATCCAAATGGGGCGTTGTCGTTGTCGGTGGCATTAGCCATCCAACCACGAGTATATAGGAACCAGCAACACATGTCGCTGGCAGTCGCCCATCATCACAAAACTCTGGCGGGGCCACCCAGCTGCTGATTTTTCTTTCAGCCGGCGTTTCCCCGCCTCACTCCGCCACTACTCCAAATCCACTTCATCCACTTCCCACTCCTTTTCACTCCGATCCATGGCAGGCCGCAGCAGTTTTCCACTTGCAACAATTGCATGTGCAACAGCAACAACTTACTGGGTGCACAGAGAAGAATTCCCCAAGATTGGTACACAATTTGAAATTTTTATAAATGTTTCGAGTATTCGAAGAAGAAATGTATAGTATGAAATTATTCAACAATTTAAGATTTTCTAGAAACACTAAGTTTCTTATTATCATAAATTCTATATTGAATTGTTTTTCGAAAATTTCTATAGATTTAGGGTTCCTTTTAAGAAAAATATCAAATTTTGTGTGTGTGTACCAGGCAGGTTATCGATGTGTGTGTGTGCTGACCGCTGTCGTACACTGTACATGTTGCGGTAGGGATAGAGAAGAGTTTTTCCCTATGCGAGTTTAATGGGAGACTGTCTGCTATAGAAGCTTCTATGATATAAAGATGATTAACAAACAACACTTTAGAATCTGAGTATTATTTTGAAACCATATACTTTAAATCATATTAAATATTCCAGCTTGATCGTTAGAGAACAATTAAGACATAAGTAGAATTTTTGTCAGTGCACGTGGGCCAGTGCAACTACACTTCACATGCCATCACTCGGCACATTCGTCTCATTTATGGCGTGCAAATTAGCATAGGGCCAAAAGGTCTTCGTGTGTGTCCTTTAGGGCCACGGTGGCCACACACACAATACCTAAAACCCAAGACCCAAGACCAAAGACCATATCCCGTGTCCGGATCGCATCAGTTTCAGCTTCTGTCCGCCTCGCAAATCATGTGTGTGTGTGGCTTGGTAAGTGGTAAGTGAGTGCTTGCCTGCTCATTAGTTAGATGGTCTCGTAGGCATCTCGTCGTAGGCAGTTCAGTTCCTCTGACATTGCCAGAATGTGTGAAAATTGGACAGTAATGCGGCCCTCCTTGTTGTTGTTGCTGGTGTTTGGTACATAAGACCATCACCCTTTGAAGTTGCGACGCTGGAGGTGTTGAAAGTAGCAACTACGATTTGTGGGCGGGGGTCGGCAGCTTGTGAAATTGGTTGGGTAATTGAGTTATGGCCCAAAATTTCAACTAGTTTGGACAGCAATACAATTATGCTTAAAAGTGTCACTGCAGACTTTTTAGAGGTTAAAATGAACAGAGAAATGATTTAGCTAATTTCAATTTATGATGAAATTCTCCGAAAAATAATATAAAATAAAAAATTCAAGTTCTAGTTCTCATCAGGCAATAAAATCTAGGAAATTACCATCAAAGGTTTCCAAAGGTTCACGGACTATTCAATAAATCAAGCGAAATTCCAAGGCGATCTCTCATAAAAAAAATACATTCAAAGGTCTTTTTCATATTTCACTATATGTGTGCTTGCTCGATCATCACGATCAATTTCAAAGTTATCACCGCCCACTCGGCTAATTATGCCACAGTGTCTATATAAGGGGGATATGTCTGTTATGTTAATATTTGATGCCGAATTGCTCATCTTTGCTCAATCAAAGGCCGGCGGAGACGGACGTTCAGCGACCTTTGGGCATTTTTATTTTCGATCCGCCAACTGGAGGCGTTCGGTTCAACTTCCTTTCCATTTTTGCGGAAACATTAAACAATCTCAACTGGTTCACCTTTCCACTTAGTCATTGAATCTTCAATGAGTCTCAATTTCATTGGGACTTTCACATTGCCCAGCTGACCCCTGCTGCTCTTTTCCCTCGCCTATTTATCCTCTCTCTCTATCTTTATCATCAATCGATTTTCAATGGATTTTGTGTTGTTTTAGGAATAGAAATTTCGCCTAATGCTTTCCAATGTGTATGTTGTGTGTGTTTGGCTGCCTCTGTGTGTAGTATATGGCGATATTGCAAAATGCTCATGCACATGATTTACTTGACACTAATTTCCATAAATAAAACAAAAGTTTAATAACATCGCCCCTGCCGCTTCAATGGGTCGCTGACAATAACCCAATTTTCAATCAAGGCGGGCGCTGTCGTTACCCAGGCACAGTGGTTTTCATATTTAAAGGGGTTTGCAAAAATACTCTCAAAAAGTTTGAGTTAATGCAAATGTCAGAATTTTAGGTATGACTTTTTTAAATTGAAATTTTGATTTCTAGTCTTATTTTTAGAGAAAACCCCCATCCTTAAGTATATAATCAAAAAACCTTTAGGTATTTTACCGATATTGCAGTGTGACCATACAATCAAATATAATATACATTGAAATTAGGTTATTTTTACACAGTGTGACCATGCACTCCAAAAGGAGTCTAAAAAAGACAGCAACATTTAAGAGATAATTCTAAAATGGATTCAAGATTGTGGACTTTGGTAATCCCATAAGCTGTCTAACTTTTAATGCAGTCGTATAAAAAACATAAAAGTACCCATCTAAAACACTGCTTTGATTGTTTATGGACGATTACTCATTTATGGCCGCACTTTGAGCACGGTGCAACATTGTAATCACCTCAGATGACAAAACTGAAATCGAAGCAATCAAATCTGGAGGCTGCTCTCTGGGCCGATTATTGCGTGGGTCGTTTTTGGTGCGTTGACGAAAGTGTTAATTGATTCGATTGCCCTCGAAGTGAAGTGAGGTGGTTTTAGGGAAGCCCAGAAAGCGTTCGGCTGCACCGATTTAAGCCAGCGATTAGCGTGTTACGAGATGGCTGAATCGAGTTGCATCCGTTAGATGCGAGAAATGTAGTTGTAAAGCTGGCGCGAAGAGATATTGAGATACGGCATCCGAATGGGGGGGAAAAAAAACAACGCTGCCGTGGGATATAACTTCCGTACTCGTGCCGCGGGTGAAACTTTTCGGAGAGCGAGAGAAAGCGACTGCAGGGAAAGAGACGGGACGAGAGCGACTTTTCGTAATCACTTTGCAGCAATTGGCGTTTTGGTTCGGTTTCGGTTTTGTCGGTTTGAACACAACGAGAAATTTACATTTCACATTTTCACAATCTTTTTATTTTTTCTTTTTTTTTCTCCTCCTTTCTTCCCCCCTGCGCTGCTCATGTAACAAATGAGTGATTGGAGCAGCTTTCCGCATTTCACACACTCACAGAGGAGCACCGGCGATCATAGAAATCTGCGCTTTGTCGTCATCATTGACATCGTCTTGGCCTGGCTTTTTCGGATTTGCTGCCTTTTCCTCCGCCTTGTTGCTTTCTTTTCGTCGACGGCTCTGGGAGTTAATTGTTTGGGTAAAATCTGTTAAGGGGCCAATTTTGTAAGTGAGATTAATAGGAACGTGGGATGTGGTTGGCCTAAGGCGATTTTCTGGGATTAACCTGGGATGATTTATTAAGCCTATACAAAATCGCAATCTTAAGTTAAGCTAAAATATATTTATTTACTCAATTTAAAATATTATAGCTTTATAAAGCCTAACATGATTTATTTCCTAGTTTTTAATTTTGGTTTTTGGGAAAAACATCTTAGGACTGTTCAATGGACAGTGTTCATAGTACTTACCATAAAATCTAGAGAAACTATCCTTCGACGAACTAATATACTACATTTTCTTTCATCTTTTACTCTAGTAATACCGATTATACACTGATTTAACTTCATTTATAGCCCACTTTATACAAGTACCATAAGGAAATACCTACTTGCTTCAGTTAAAGGAGTGATTAGAGGATATTACATCCAACTTATACTATTATTTGGATTTGTTTGGATTAATGATTGCAGCACTTATTCACAATTTCCTTTGGATAAGTCCTCACTAATTGAGTTCGTTTTATGTCCCAACTCAAAGAAACTCGGAGATTGGTCGAAATCTGTGTGATTTGATCGCTTTCGGTTGATTGCTCCGATGTTTTGTAACAGAGATCAGCTTTTTTCCGGCCCATTCCCTGTCACGCGCCTATCGAAATCTAGTCCAGTGATAAATCATAAAATGATTTACAATTCGGGTACGCTCCGTTTCGATTTGTATTTGCGTTTGTCTCTCATTTTTTTTTCGTAACCCAAAACCAAACCCATTTTGGCCCGGCTTTTATTGGCGGCTAATGGGCAGGGGAAAGAAAAGTGTTGCCAGGCAGTGAGTTTCACTTGGCCTTGGGTCGAATTTTTATTGCCTTTGTGGTTTGGATTATACAATAATTCCGAGATGTCGAAAAGAAGTATTATACAGGTAGTAAGCCAAATGCTGATTGCATTTCCTGTGGTCCAAATGGGATTCTCGGGAAGCTAAGACAAATTGGCCATGTCACAACGTCGTAAAATGTGCAAAAAGTCTTTTAGCATACACAATTTGTCCAGACTCGGGATCATCGCACAATGTATTCGTCAAAAAAAAAATTAAAAAAAAAAAAACAGAGAAGATGAAAAATAAACAAAGTCGAAGGTAATCCAAACTGGAGACAAAGCGATCATTCAAAGCGAGGCGAAGAACACCCAGGATGGGATTTTGTCAGATCTTATCTGGGGCCTCAAACGAAAATGTCAAAACATCCCATCCCATTCCATTGGGTAATTGTGTGGAAGGTAAATTATGAAACTGTCGTTTCGGTCGGGTTCGATCTTGGCCTGGCTAAAAATGGCATCCGGGCTGTATAATATATAAGGCTGCATACTTATATATATCCCGCTGCTAACCGCAAGAATGGCAAAATGGGCAGAAGTCGTACAAGTGGCTGGAGGAATGGTTCTAAAGATGTGCATCCCACGGCGTTTGTTTACGCTCATTAAACGTGAAAAGGTGCCACCCGAATAGGCAAACTGGCCGGGACCTCCGGCCGCGAAACCTTAGCACCTGTAGCTGTAGACCAAGACGAGTCTGCAGAAGAATCTGCCCTGCTCTTTTCTGCGTGTGTGGTCTCTTCGAAGAACAAACAACCGACCAACAACCACCCCTTTCTCGTTCTCGTCACCATTCTCCATTCTTGGCCGCAAACAATTCTCTAACAATTACGCCTCAATGGCATATAATTCAATCTTCTGCTGCCTTTGCTCTTTTGTCTGATGGATGTGTGATGGATAGCTCCCAAAGAGGAGGGCGGAATGCAAAGAACACACACACACCACACATTGTCTTAATACCTTATAGCCAGGTGTGGATTGTGTATCTGTATCTGGCCATCTGAATCCGTATCCGTGTATCAGCGGCTAGGCTAATTTGAAGTGCGTGCATCGTGGACTTCGTGTGTGGCCCGAGGACCTGGGATCAGTGAAGAACAGGGAAACTGGGACCACAGTGAATACCCATTCAGTGGGAAATCAATTAAGTGAGCAAGGAAATCTGAAAGGATGTTCTTTGTGTTCAAGGAAGAAAACGTTTTGTGTTTGACTTGAAATCTTCAAGAACAAATAATATGTTTTAACAATTAATCGACTATTAAAATGTACAAATATTATCTGTAAGAAGAGTACCAATTAATATTTTTAGTTTTACACATTTAATATCATTTAATGACAAAACCATATACCATTTTTCCCAACCCTTATCAGTTGCATAATTATATTTTATAACTTCTTAGTCTAAACCTATCCATCATCTACTGTAGCCATCGTGCATTGAATTCAAATGCCGACTTCAGAGAGCCTTATAAAATGAAAAAAAAAAATCCGCCAAGAATTCCTTACCAACTCTTATAAAATTTTCGTGTTTTTTGCCTCTTTTTTTCTCGTTTTTAATAATTTAAATAAAAAATGCCACCAAAGTGGTTTCGGGTTATAGCTGGGCAAACATGGCTTATAGTGAAGTGCGAGTATGTGTATACGTTAAGCGCAGACGCAGAGCCTAAACACACTCGTATGGCATATACCATATAGCGTATAGCGATATAAAATACAGGGGAGACGAACAAAGTAAACATGTGAGGCGGCCTCAGTTTTTGACTCTCGAGGAACGAGAACGTCGACGGCTGACGATTCTTGCCACACACGATCATCGAGCGGCGTTGGTGGGCTCTCAAACCCTCGAAACCCGGGGCCTGGAACCACAGACGTCGCGCTCGGACGGTTCCACAGATCCCAGAACCCAGGGAACTCAGAACCCTGACCAGATACAGTGTTGTCGGCTAAAGATTACAGGAAGCAGGCAAGACAAGCATTTAAATTAGCTAATTACAGACAAGATTAATTTCGGTTTTTTTTTGTTATAAATGTATATGATTAATTTTTAAGGGGATATGATTAATACAGGATTAGGATTTATTATTATAATCAAGTATCATCCATTTAGCATCGAGTTTGAACTAATTAAATAATACCATTATACCTAAAATGTTAGATCATATGAAGGTAGGATTATTATTAAGCACATATTAACCTTTAGGTACGGAGACTTGTAATTAATAATTGTTCATAATCAAGTAGCATCCATTTAGCATAGAGTTCGTATTAATGAAATCAGTCCATTATATTTAGTTATGATTTTTTATAAAAATTCAGATCATTGCAAGGTAGGATTACTCATAGACATTAGATATTAGATTTTAAGAAGTATTATTATAATCAAGTATCATCCTTTTAGCAAAGAGTTTGTATTAATGATCAGTTTATCAGAACTAGATTTGATTTCTTATAAAATTTCTGATCACTGTAAGGTAGGATTAATTTGTATCATGTTATGATACCCTATCTTAATCTTGAAAACTCTCCACATTTGACTGGAAACGAGCCAAAATATCATAGCTGGCCAAAACCCAGAGAGGCCAAAGAGCCAGGCCAGTTGAGGCGGCCAAGAACAAACCTTTAAACTAAAGGCAAAACAAAGCCAACAAGTAGAATCGTTTTGTTTGTCGCAATGACCCCTCCCGTTTTTGTTTGTCTTTTTATGGATTTTATGGCCGTTGCTATTCCGCTTTAATTGTTTTCCCTGGCCCTCAGAACAGTCGTTCCCGTAATCCAAACAGATCAAGTCCAAGGCTTCCTTCGGTTCCCTTTTTATATTGTTACTGTGCCAGTGCTGCCAGCCATTAAATCCCCTCAGCCTGAAGAAGCTGACCTTTGACACTCGTCTGCGGTTCGCTTGTTTGCCGGGGCGTCGATTAAGGCGGCGGGTAATTAATTTTCCTTTTTTTATTATCATTCTTATTATGGGGCATTTAGCTTGTAATTAGTGTGTAAAATTAGCCACAGGTTGTTGGGTTGTTTGTTTGCTTCTTGGGTGGCTTTTTGTGTAGCCTGAGGAGCTTGGTTAAGTGAATTCGAGATGCTATCAATTTCGTTGGCGACTTCTTGGTAATAAGGCTTGTACTTTGTTTGCTTTCGCTGGAAAGGAGTCTCGGAGACTGAGAAGTTTGTTTATGGGCACTGCTTGAAAGGCTAGAGTTTGTTTAAAAGGTTTCCAATTCAAAGTGAAAACAATGTCTAGCCCATAGAAATTCCCAATAATTTATAAACAAATTTATAGAAAGACAACACCTTATCAACTCAAGGCTGTCTTGGAAGTAATCAGAAATTTTAGTTAATAAACCAACTGATTAGAAATTTCCTTGAAGTAATTAAAAGTCGATTTTGGCAAACTGATAGTAATGATACCAATGACAAATGGTATTCTCAAGGGAAATGTTTTCAAGGAAAGAAATGAATAAAAGATGACGAATCACAAAGATGAGGCCAGTGAGATTTTTATTAAGAAAACGATGGTATTTAAATATAAAATTTGATAAGTCTCAGTTCCGAAATCATCGATCTTCACAAATCCTTCTTCCCACCATCACAAAACTTTCAAATCAGCTGTTGATCAAATAAAACCAGACCAACGAAAAAAAAGCAAACTGTGAAAAAGAAACGCCAAAAAGCAATCGCCATCGTCAAGGCCCAGTTAAGAGAGTTAACATTACAATGGATGGTACAAAAAAAAAATCCAAAAATTAAATACAATTTGGGCGTCTGCGTCTGGCGCCCCAAAATGAAGACAAATTGTAAATAAACGTAAATTTTCGAAACGAAAGAGTGAAAACTGTGTGCGGACAAACATTTAGCAGCGGGTTACATAAAGAAAAGGTAAGAAAAGGTTTGGAGAGCCGGCCAGATAGATGGACATTAAAATAAAGTCTGGCAGAAGAGGAGCAAAAATAAAAAATAACACAAAATGAGGGTTACGCACAATATGCCAAGTTCGGCTTCTGTTTTTGTTGTTGCATGTGTAATTAAGCGAAATTAGGACAATCGCCCCTAAAAAAAAATAAAAAAGAAAAAGAGATGCAAGTTACAATTTTTGTGAGTGTGGAGCCAAGAAAAAGAAAGCCGCGGAAAAAAGAGTCGAAAAATGCTCGGTCTTCTGGGAGAGTCGTCTTCGGTTATTTGGAGTCTTCGGATTTCAGAGTCTTCGGCTTCGATCAAACTAAGCCAAGTTTTGTTTTTGTGGCTCATTCGTGTTTGCCGCTTATTACGTTTGTTGCTGCTTTTTTATTATTTTTTTTATTTTTGCTTTTTCTGCCGCTGTCGTGCCCCCTTTTTTGGGGCCATATGGCGACGTCGACTGCGACTGCGACGCCGGCGACGAGGCTTGCACAAAAAACGCGTCGCGCTTGTTATGTAATAGGTAACGAACGGCGTCGCTACGTTTTGTCATTTTGCCGTTTTTTTTTGGATACCCAATACAGTGGGTAGTATTATTTACGGTCCAAGTTGGCCATAAATAGAAGGAAATTTAATTAATTTATGTCCCAGGAACTCGTTTCTATTTTTCATATAATATTAAAGTGTTTTTCAGCATTTTTCATGGCAGTTTCTCAAATATCTAAGAAAATATTTAATGGCCCCCAAAGGGGAATATAATAATTGTGCATTAAAAAATCTGTTATTCTCTAGGAAAAATACCTTTCAAAAAATATTTACACGTTTTAAAGTAATATAAAAAAAACATTTTTAAGGGTACAAGTTTTTTGTTTCAGTATTATATTATTAGTATTTTTACGTTAGTATTTTTAAGGTACTTCTAAAATATACAACATTAAAAAAGTACTATTAATAAATGGCTAGTGTAACTCTATTTTTTATCAACATGACGTTTTTAAACTATTATCATATTTGTGACAAATACCTTTCAAAAAATATATTAAAAGTTTAAAGCAAACATTTTTAAGGGTAAAAGTTTTTTGTTTCAATATTTATTAAAAAAGTTCTTAAATTTATTAGTATTTTTTAGGTACTTCTAGTTTATATAACATTAAAAAAATACTATTTTCAAATGGCTAGTGTAAAAATGATTTTTAAAGAATAATCATATTGTGATTTGGAACTTTAAATGCTTCAATCCAATTTAAAATTTCTTGAGCAAGAGTATTCCCCACTTCGGTCTATCCCAAGCTATCTTTTACTTCTTGTTTATTATTTGTTGCTGTTGGTTTATCGTATATTTTGGTTTCAATTTTTTTGAAGTTACCAAAAAACTGAGCTGGCCAAAAAAGCGAATGCAACTGCAGCTGCAACTGCAACTTCCAGCGGCAACCTCAACTAACTGTGGGCGACTCTCGCGCATTGAAAGATAAAATTGTCCATTTTTTTGTTGTCTTCAGTTTTATTTTTGGCCTCTCTTTTTTTTGGGCTGTGCTTATTTTATAATTTGCTGCGCTTTTTACAGCTCAAGCCATGAAAAAGAGGTGAAACTAATTTTTGGTTTTTGGTGTGGAAATCCCTCGCAGTGTTTATGTAATGCGGGTATCTTTTCTTTTTATTTGTTTGTTTTATTTTGTGGGCGCTGCTGTGAAATGTCACTGCTAGAATGAGGAAGAGAAGAGTGCAGCATGTGTGTGCAAGTGAGAGGGAAGGAGCTAAGGGGAGTTAAGGGGATAGCTCCACAATTAATTCGATTGCACAACAATCGCACAAACTAAAAGACAATTGAAATTAGAAAGGCCTCTGAGCCGAGCGAACTTAATGTTTGCGGTATTTGAGAAAAAAAAATAAAAACAAAAAGAGACCTACAACAAAGGTTGAGCATCGTTTGCTGTGAAAGGTGAAAGGTGTAGATAATCGGGCAGCAGAGAAAAGAGAGTTTTTCGAAGTCGTCGTGTGTGATAGCGGGTGAGATTTGGGTATACAACACACAAATCGCGGGTGGCTTCGATATGTTTCGTTTCCCTCTGTGTCTTTTCGGTTTTAAATATATAAATTTTAGGGTCTTTCTCTTGGTTTTGTGGTTTTTTTTTCGTTGTTGGTTGGGTGTTACGAATTCGAGTGAAATCGCAGCTCGAAGATGCGGGGGAAAAGTGCATGAATTTGTTTTTTAGGCCACCGATAGTTCCGGCATTTCGGCGCCCTGCCCTCGAGGGAAGTGGGGTCAAAACTTTCGGGCCATCGAGAAATTGATTGGCACAACGAATGGAAATTCAATTTGTAATGGACCAGTGAGAGCGGGTCAGCGGGTGGCGTTAATGGTTAGCGTTAACGGTTAAGATAAAGCTGAGCTGCGGATAAATCTCTGTTAGCCAATTGTTATACATAAGCGGTGAAAACTATTAAGAGGGTGTGAATGGAGGGGCATTTGCATAAATTGCATAATTAAAGTGAGCCACTAAGAGTGTTTTTTTTACACCTTGTACACGGAAGTGTTATACAAATATAACAGTTGGACAAGGAAGTTGGATTTTAGAAAATTATTTACCGGGTTAAGTGATATTTAAGATTTAAAGTTGCATAACAATTTTGTACTAGAAAAATATTTACCGGGTTAAGTAATATTTAAGGTTGTATAACAATTTGTATAAAAATTCTGTTATACTGTTATACATATGCAAACAATCATTAATGTTTAAAACCTCTGCTTCTTTTTTATTAGCCACATAATAAATGTATAAAAAATCTACACAGCTGTCACAAAACCTGTGTGTTATACAACTCTTATACGCGCTACTTGCGCCTGATGACCTATCAAATGACATCGATCGAAAGTAATCCAATTCGAAAGGTGAAAACTCTATTAAAATTATTTTTCCTGGCCCTCACAAATATGCATCTCAAAATAACATTTACTATAACACAAATCAAATGGTGAACAATAGTTCAGAGACACGAATGTTCGTGTCAAAATGTCATGGACCCTTCAACCATTCTCTCCCACACTTGGCACCCACTTTTGGTTAACCCACGCCCCCTAATAACCACTCACTCCTAAGATAAAAAATGTAGTGTATAAAAACCAAACTGCCCGCATTGTTACAAGACCCTCCGGGAACTTTTTGTTTGGCCAGCACATAAATTTCCCTGGCTGAACTTTCAAAACCCAAATGAAATTGTTGTTCAAATGAACAGCGACGATTTGCATTCAACTTTTCTTCGGACTGGCCATTGTTTTTGCATAATTTCCCTGGGAGGAAAGGCAAACAAACAAAAAAATAAAATCAGTTCACCTTCCACGACCAGCGATCTGCGATCGTTTTGAGAAAGAAAGTCATTAAGTGAATGGAAGAGACCGAATTAGAGAAGAAGCTGCCGCAGAGCAGCAGTCACAAATTAGCGTTCAAATTAAGTGATTATTATTATTAGCCGCAGATACATTTTCAAAAATGTATCTCAATTTATTGTGTGTGCTTTCTGTTAGCGGCTTATTCAAATGAAAGTTTAAGGGGAGTATGGGAGTAGTGTAAAATCGGCGCCCACATCGATCTCGGTGTGATACTTTCTAAATGTGCGACCGCGTTGCACAATTTTTCTTCTCCTTTTCAGCTCTCGATTTTTCGGCGGGGTAATTGCAACTGCAACTAATGTGAAATTCAATTTGCTGCCCCAGAAACAACAACAGATACACTGGAAAAATCTATAGTATTACAAAAAAGGTTTTTACTATTACAAAATGTGGTCCAAAATGATACAGAAGAATATAATACATACGCGGATTTGCGGCGAAGATATAAGGGATATACCCCCCCCCCCACACTCGGGTTAAAAAGTATATGTAATATGTATTTTATTGCAAATATTCAGATTTCTACTCAAGAAATTGTTCTTATATTATCAAATATTTTAGATAGTATGTGGTTTTCTTTTTGTAGACTTCCATGTTTTTTCTTAGATACTAAGTTTTTTTAGTATTTCTAAAGTGATGATCCATTTACCCTCCATATAGGACCAATTTCGTTGCGAAAACCTTGCCAATTTGTGACCAATTTGGGTGATATTTCTTTCGGTGTTCAGAAATATAACTTTCCAAGTTGCAAAATTTCATTAGTATGTGTTCCAAAAAGCTTTATATATATTATATATATATATTATTAATTCAGATATTACACATTTTTTAAATAATTTGGTTAAGAGGTGGTTTTCTTTTTCTAAAAACAAATGAGTTTCTATGTTAGTTACTAAGTTTTTTTGGTATTTCAAAAGAGATGATCCATTTACCCTCCATATAGGACCAATTTTGTTGCGAAAACCTTGCCAATTTGTGACCAATTTCGGTGATATTTCTTTCGGTGTTCAGAAATAAAACTTTCCAAGTTGCAAAATTTCATTAGTATGTGTTCCAAAAAGCTTTATATATATTATATATATATATTATTAATTCAGATATTACACATTTTTTAAATAATTTGGTTAAGAGGTGGTTTTCTTTTTCTAAAAACAAAAGAGTTTCTATGTTAGTTACTAAGTTTTTTTGGTATTTCAAAAGTGATGATCCATTTACGCTCCATATAGGACCAATGTCGTTGCGAAAACCTTGCCAATTTGTGACCAATTTCGGTGATATTTCTTTCGGTGTTCAGAAATAAAACTTTCCAAGTTGCAAAATTTTCAAAACGGACGACAAACAAAATTTGTTTAACTTTCCACAGTCGCAGCAGCGGCGGCAAAGTTGGGTTATGTCATAACAGAGGTGAGGTAAGTCGGCAGCAGGGGGCTGAGGGGGCGGGAGAGGTGCGATTTCCCTCAAGTGAAACTGTAAGCTGCGGTTATACATTTTTTTTCATCAGTAAATTTTTTTTTTTTTTTTTTGGAAAGCCGCAAAAAGGTAAAGTAAAAAAATGAAGTTGCACAGCCGCCAAAGTTGAAGAAAAAGAGCGCTGGACTATCCGTAGGCCTCGCTTTTTTAATGCGTGGGGACAACCAACAAAAACTACAATAACTACAAAAACAACAACAACAATAGCAAAAGCAAAAGCAAAAACAACAATGAAACGAAAACGAAAGTGTGCGCATCCGCAATTAAAATTGTAAACGCGAGAGTTTACAAAAGTGGTAGAAGCGAGGAGGAAACGACACAAAAATAAAATGGTTGGGTTTTCTGAAAAAAAAAAAATATGCCACCAAAATGCGGTCACTCGTCTGTCAAATTAGAGGCAAAAGTTTTCGAGTGAAAATTTTGACCCAATTTCGGTGGGTTTCGGCCGAAATGCGATTACCTAATGCCGCAGGAGAAGAAGCAACTCAGTCGCGCCCTTGTATTTTATTCGTATCTTTTCTAGGTAAACCTCAAGGCTTAAGCCTTTTTAATTACCATAAAAACATACAAAAATTCGCCACACTGAATATTGCATATTGATGGAAAAATGTAAATATTTAGGCTCGATAATTTGAGATGTTAAAAATACATAAGTGAGGAAATAAAAATGCATATTTTTATGACCTTTATTCTTATACATCTCATATTTCGGGCTTGATTAATATGATAAAATATATCTTAACTGGATTATTACTTTAAGGATAAGCACTTTTCATCTTAAGCATTAATTTTACACCCTTTCCCCTATCACAGATCGAAATAACTCTAGATATTTGGGGCACTCATCGATCGACGCAACTGGTTTGCTTATCGCTCGTTTTTCGGACATTTTTTAGAGTCGTTATAAATGAATAATTGCGCCTGGGCCTATAAAATGGGTCACCCGAGACGAGATCGGATCGGATCGATTCGAATCGATCGAGTTTCCCTTTTGTCTCGCAATGCAGCGTAATCGATTTAAATAAATTATAATTACTCACGCCGAATGGAGAACGTGTGTGTTTTAACTTAAGTGTATCCTTGACTTAAAAAGACCTGGATTTTTAAGTATAAATGCGAGGCCTTTTAGGGAACCCAATTACATACCTGAAACGATAAAAAAGGAGATATAATCCGATTAATATTGATAAAATTTGAAGATAACTTTTGGGATAATAACCATTTATAACTCCCAAAAATATATGATCCCTTTAAAGTCGGAACTTTGTCACTTTACGCCATTCAGGACCCAAAGATTTATGATCTAGGCATTCAAGAACATCTTTGAGAAGCCCATAAAAATTAATTGAGATAATAAATGTCTTAAGAGACCCTCAATGATTCATAACCCAAATCGTATTCTCAGAATCTCCGCTCAAAGACATTAAAAAACTTTAGACCAAGAATCACCGAAAATCCTCAACAAAGTAAGGAATCCATCAATAATCGCTCGCCGAACCGAATCAAAATGAAACGAACGTTTTGATGGGGCAATATATCGTTAAAAAAAAATATGAAATCATTTTGTGACGATGATGATGACGACAAAATGCCAAAGTGAAATTAGCCCAAAGTTGAAATCCATTTAGAAATCTACATGAACTCAAATGTGTGTAAAAAGGTAAGGTAAAAAGGTACAAAAAAAAGAGATACATTCGAGTTGTGATATTAATCCCGCCATAAATCAATGGCAACAGTCCAGCCAGACATCACACAACACACGTCAAAGTTGACAGGGTCCCCTCGCTATAGAGAAAGAGATATAGATACAGCGATATAGGGAAAGGGGAGCAGGGTTGTTTGTCATTTGGGCCTAGGCGTTGGCCCATAGCTGTCCAGTTGTCGTCTATCTTCGTCTCGGGCCTTTGGCTTTTGTCATGTGCGACTTTTAGGGCATCAGGCCCGGTTATGGCTTCCATCTGATCGCCCGATGAGACCCTCTCTCACAGACACACCAGCATTTTCACCGACTTTGGTTAGCCCAAAAACCATCGAAAGTTAAGTTTACTTTGACCATATTGAGGGCCTCATCGCGGCTTAGGCCTATTCGTGTTACTTGGTCCATGGCTTGTTAGACCCTCAGCTTGTTAAGGCCTATTTAAAACAATACTGTGAGATAAGGTGCCAAAAAGGGGGGGTTAAACTTGTTAGATGATTCCCAGAAGATTATCTCTTGATCTAAATTTTTTTTAATCTTTAATAGAGTTAAATACACATTAAAAAACGTTTTTTAAATTAAATAAAAAAGTAGGTACCTAAAAAGAAACCTTATTTTTTAAATAATTGGCATTTCTTAATTAATAAATATATTTTAAATCTTATAAAAATCTATGGAGTTGCAGGGAACCTTTTTATAAAAACATTAATTATCAATAAACAGAGCTCTACAAAATTTTTAGAAAACTAAAAACCAAAAAATTTTTTTTAGTTGCATATTCTATTTTGTACAGTATCTTTCAAAGTCCAAGTGTGTATATTATGTAGCTATTTTTTCTAAATTTCACTTGATTTTAGTTCTTTTGTTTATACATCTTCAGTTCCCAAAAGAGCATCTACAAATACGTTAATCTCTTGGTTTATTTTCCCACTTTAGCGGCTCGCTTCAAGCATCCAAATAATTCGGGTTGAAACAATAAATAGTCACGCATAATCTCCAAATGGAGGACGCACTGGGCCCAGTTGAAGGCGAAAAGCCCATGTGCCGCTGCTGCTTCTGCTTGGCAAAATGGGAAACTGACGGAATGAGAGACTGACTAACTGGCTAACTGACAAACTGGCCAACTGACGGCAGTTTCACGGCCAGAGACCGGACCCAGACCCCGTTCATATAGGCATAGTTTGGATCGCACAGTGAAAAGCAGCAGCAGCCAGCGATGTTGTATAGTGGCTGTTTGAGTTATTCACACAAATTTCACGCCAATGGAAACAACAACAACAACAGCAACACACTTAGTGCCGGCGATCCGTTGAATGGCCTTTGGAAATGAATTCTGCTTGGCAACAATTGCAAAAGCCATGGCTAAAAACAATTTCAACCGCAGCGAAACATTAGAGCAACGCAGCCGATGGCGGAGAGAAAATCAGTTTGGAAACAACTGTGACGAAAAACTTGGGAAAACTGTATTGACGGGCGAAATTGGTCACAGATTTGCTGAATGGTCACTAATTGGCATTAAAATTTAATCAACGAGAGCATACAAAATGGAGCAATTAAGTAATGGTTCAGAAAACATCTGCTTTTCTAGTTAATAATATTTTTTTGGTAAAAAATACCAATAGTTTGTAGTATCTAGTACATGCGCGGATCCACGGGGCGGATATAGGGGATAGATAGTATTGTAATATGTATTTTATTCAAAATTTTTTATTTCTACTTAACAAATTTTTTTTATATTCCAAACCAAATTCTGGATCCGCCACATATCTAGTATATAACTATACCAAATAATACTTTTAAGTAAAAAAATTTTCTCTAATATATAAATTACTTTCCCAGCTTCCTGATGTTGCTTTCAAGCCTCATTTCCAAACCATTACCAACTTGGAGTGACAGGAGAGGGGCACAAACTATTATTAACTTGGAGTTTGACGCTGGCGACTTTCACGCGCGACTTTAAACGCTGGCAAAACGCATCGCTGCACAAATTTGCATTTGCTTCAAACACACTCAAACACATGCGAATAATATGAAGGCAACCGAAAATGGAAAGCAGCGGCGAAAACTGCAACAACAACAACAACAACTGACAACTGTCATAAACATAACTCGGGCTCAATTGTTGGTGTTGTTGTTGTGTCTTGGTTTGGTGATATCGCCTGAGCATATCACCGCATAACGATTTCCCAACCCCCAAAATACACGGGGAAAAAAGTGTAGTCATAATGTAATAATGATCACAATCATAACAACGTGATAGATCTAAACCAGATAAATTCGATATCAATTTGAAAATAAAACTAACACTCAGCTTTATAAAGCATTGCAACACAACCGGAAGATTAGTGTATTTGAGATCTTAAAGTGGGTTCAAAAAAGGATAAGATATACCAATAATTACCAAAAATTTCAAACAATTTAGGTTGTCATTTTGTTAAATTCAAAATGGGTTTTAGATTAAATATTATTTTTATTCAATGCATTTTAAGGACGTTTTAAAATAGAAGTGATCGGGGTTGTTCCATAAATCTCTAAAGCTTTAAAATCACCCGAACCATGCCTCATAAATATGATCGGAAGATTAGTATATTTGATACCTTAAAGTGGGCTCAAAAAATCCTTGAATTCCAAACAAATTAGGTTGGCGTTTTGTAAATTTTAAACATTGAAAAATATTATATTTATTCAATCCATTTTTAAATCCTTTTAAAATCGAAGTGATCGGGGTTGTTCCATAAATCACTAGAGCTTTAAATAACACCCTAAACGACGCCTCAAAATATGCTTTTGTAAAAAGAAAGTGGTCTTTCTAAATATACGTATATAGATTTAGACCCTGTAGGGTTATTTGCAAAGAACCAGAAACCGAAAACGTAGTATAGATAACAGTTCCCAAATCAGGTCTAGAAATACGTAATTTTTTTCGGTGTACTGCAATATACCATTCACTTGGCTTTTGTCTCCTTTTCTTTCTCCATCTCTCCCTTCCCTATCAGCAACTTTGCATTTTGTTGCTTTTGTTCCGCTGCACAGAAAAAAAACAAAAACGTATGGTGCCTTCTCTATCTGCAACTTTGTCTTTAATGATTTCTCCTTCGAACAAATTTCTTGTTACCTTACTACACCTTGGCTCTCTTTCTCTCGCTTTTTGCCTGCTTTCAATTTTTTATGTAATAGTTTATGAGCTGAAACAATACGCCGCTGGCTGCCTATCAGCCTGACGCTTTCTTTGTACCCAAAAACTTCCCCGAAGAAACGCAAAAAGGGGGAATGGGAAAAAGTATCTCGTAGATACCAAGCATCCACATGTGTGCATTGTTGTTGGCATTTTCCTAAGAGGATTTGCAAGGTAATGGCAAGAGCTTTTCCGACATTAAATTGAATGTGTGCGCAGGGTTCTCGCCAAAGGAGGCGAACAATGGGAAATTGGGTTCGGTAATATAAGAAGGATCAATATTAAAATTCAATTTTCATGTAAGTAATTCTTATATTCATAAAATTTTTATAGTTTTTCACATAGATGTTAATAAGAACATTTTTATTAAATTAAAAAAATGAAACTATTTCATTAATTTCCGGAGAAATAGGTTTGTTTGATTTGTTTCAATTTGTTAGAATTTTTTAATTTGCAAAAATCTTTTTCCTGCATTAAACAATTTTTGTTATTGTGTCAGCTCAACGTTCCTTTCACCCAGGCGATTCCAGAAAACTACAAAAGACCTTAGGGCTCAGAATCAATATTGATTTGGTTTTTCTCTACCAGCAGCACAAGGAAAAAGTTTCCAAAATAAAAATGGCACAGTTTCCCTGACCAAACAACGCGTTTATAGGAAGATGTTACTTTTATTTTCGCCACATTTTCCTCCACTTTTCTCCTGTGCATTTGTGTGTGTGTGTGTGTGTGTCTGAGCTAGGTGAAATTTTTGTGGAGCATCCATTTGGCTTATGGGAAAGTTGCATTTGAATTGGCCAAAAGTGGCCGTGAGGCAGAGAATGTGATCGTAATTGATGAGCAGCAGAGAAGAGGAGAGGGAAAACAGGTCGTTAAATGGTAGTCAGAACAAGGAACACACAATACGAGGCAATTTCCCATCGTAACAGTTTCCTTTCGTAGCTATTTTATTAACCTGAACATCTTTGGTCAGGTAAGATTATAGAAAACTATAAGAAATTTGCACTTTAAAAAATTTAATTTTTAATTTATCATTTAAGACCTATTGGTCTGCAAATTCCTAATGTTTTATATACATTTTTCTGAGTAAACATAATCCAAACATCCCCATCATTACAATTCAATTATAGATTTAATCTAAACCCCCAAGTCAAAATAAAAATCAATCAATCAATCATTTACTAAGCTGCTCAATCAATTTTCTGCAGCCCATCGGCCAAGTCCGTTGAATTAGGTGTCGTATCCCCTTTAGCCAAATCGCATACCTGGCCCTAATCTCCATTTTGGCCATACAAAATCGCTTGCAACACTCAACACACATACATATTAGTTCGGGTTTTCGGTTGAGTAGGCAGCAAAAAGCACAAACTTTCATATAAGTAGGCGGCGGTGGGCGTGGTCGATGGGCTTAGTTAAGCCAGTTGAACTACTGTAAAAACGATGGCGCCAAGTCAAAGTCGTAAACTTGAACATGACTGCCAAAAGGTATTAATACTCTTCGTGGAAGCATTTGAACATAATGGGGGGTTTTAAAATAAGTATGTTGTTAATGGATAACCAATGGTACATTAAATTGGTTTCGTCCTTGTTTTCAAGCATTCATATAAAACTAAGCAGGTTTACGTTTAAATTAACTTGTATCTAATAGATAAATCAGTTTATGTTGTTTTTATGTTGATATGTGGATCATAATAAACCATTTTATATATATATATATACTTTTAAATATTACATGATGTTATAATTGTTTTTCAATTTGAGTAAGGGTATCTAAACTTCTGTAAATAATTATGAATGATTCGGGTTTACCAAGTATTTAGTACCTGCAGCATATGTTAACATAGGTTTTTCATTTAGCCCGTTTTATTTTCTTGCAGACTTTTTAAGTAGGTTTATTTTGTGAGTTTGGGGTCTCGTTTGTCTCACGTAGCGCAAAATGTGTGCATTTTAATGATCCAAATTATGGTTACTTTATGGCGTTATTAATAACATTTTGATTGCATCACGTACGCACGCACTGTGGAGTTGCGAAGCGCTTCCTCAGGTTTAGCCTCTAGACCTAAGCAAGAGACCCAAAACGTGAAGTCACACTGAGAAAAATTCTGAATTTGAATAAGAAATATTATACCAATTAATTTTAAGAGATAGATTTAGGTTTTCTTCATAAAAATAACATTTTTTTGGTATCATTTTAAACAAAAGTATACTTGTTACTTAATTGATAAAATGGTTATATTTTAAGGGATAGCATCTAGATTTCTGCATAAAAAGGACATTATTTGTAAGATCATTTTAAACAAAAGGATACTAGTTACTTAAAAGATATAATGGTTCATATGTTGTCTGTGTAACTCTTTTTATTTGGTTCGTATCCTATTGAATTATAAATGAGTTATATTTTATTTCTTCTTATAATTTCTTTGACTTATTTCAGTTCAAAAACATGTAAATTTAATGGAAACTGCCCAAAAAGTAAATTCAATTTTTAAGAAATATCAAAGATCACTTAATTTTTATTGGCTCTAAATTGCAGAAGCATGAGAACTATTTTGTAAATCCATCCCAAAATTTGTTTCTGTGCAGTCCAAGAGTCCAAGACCAAGACCAAGACCCAGACCAAATCCGATCCGATCCCGGGCTCTTTGGTTGTCAACACTCTTCTTGGAGCTCCGCTCACGTTTCGCATTGCCGGCCACGTAAATGGAAATGGCATGGAAGTGGGTGCAAGGTGTGTGTATGCCAGTGTCCGCCGGGGGAAATCGGGTGTTGTGTAGTGTCGGAATCCTCCTTGGATTTTGGCTTGGCCCTTCCACTCGAAGGGCATCCCAAAATATCGAAAAAGAAGTGAAAAAATAAGTCTCGTTTGCAGCTGTAGAAATCGTGCTGAGCTGCAGCCTTGGCTTCCATGTATTTATGTATTTCTTTTCCCGGTGTCTTATCAATGCTTCATTTTTAGCTTTCGAGTGCCGTTTTCAGTTAATTTTCCGTTTCTGTTATTGAATTTTTACAACTGCCCGAAGTGGGTCAAAGATACAGATACACAGACTACGGACTACGGACGGTGAGGCTTCAAAAACCACTGGGGCTGCCGACATCGTCACATAATAAAGAGAGCGGCGGCGGCGGCTTCGGTAATTTAACGTTCATTAATGTCTGGCATAATTTTCGGTACTTCTTCTTTTGCGTGCTGCACCGTCTTCATGATGAGGAATGTTTAAGCCAAAAGGTGCCCTCAACAGCGTATAAACCATGGCGACGGCAGCTGCCAAAAGTGGATCGAGTTTTGGGATTGGTGTTGGGGATATTCAGGCGAAAGGGTTGAAGGTTTCCTTAATTATATTTCACAAATTTGGGGGCTATTCCAAAACTATTATAATTTTATTGCTTTCAGTCTAAAGTCCTTGGGGGACTCATCAATAGGGCAATGATCGGGCTTCGAAGTATTGGAAATACATTTATTTTTTATCAGATAATATTAGTCCTTCTGATATTCAGTTTAATTTTATTTCGATCTTAAAAGTTATTTTGAAAGTAATAGTTATTTTCTGACTGTTATATGTAAAATTATTAGTTATTTTATAACTTAACTGTTGCGGTCCCTCAAAAAATATATATTTTTGCTGTATCTATTTGAAGAATGTTGCTTTTCTGAATACTTAAAAAAAGATATTAAGTATTGGACAAGTTTTCTTGTTATTTATAAGAAAACCCAATAGAAAGTGATAAAAACCAACCTTAAAAACATTTTAAATATGGATATTTAAAAAAATTGATTCCCCCTTTAATTTAAATTTGACAAACCAAAAAATCTTCGCTTTACGATTATTCTAATCCCAGAAGGGTCTTCAATTTGCATTTACATTGGCTGGGCTGCCAAGACAAAGCCGGAACCGGCATTTCTGACGTCATTGGCAAACAACCGGCTAAAAACAAAAGAGCACAAAACATAAAAGTAACCAGGGAAAATCCGACTAGAACCTAAGCGATGGGAACGGGTTAAGGGAGAACAAGTTGGGCAAGACAAGTACGGAATATAACTCTGACTACCAGTTGCCCATCAGTTAAGGGAACTAAGTTGAACCGAGTGCGATGGGAAATACAATACATATACTACATAGATGTGATACATAGGGTGGGGAGGAATCCGAATCGGAATCCGAGGAAGTCACATGGCTCGGCACGGGGCACAACAAAACCTTAGCAAAAACGTGCAAAAAGATATACTCTATGTGGTATAGAAGATGGAGGGGTACGGCGGAGGGTCGTAGCAATCATTCTCAGAGTCGCTCGCTGGCAACCTTGGAAGTTATTTTCAAGGTGTGCACACGCTTCAAACGGAAGACGTGGAGGTAACTCGGCGCTGACAACAAAACCAAACTAGAAGTTGTTTAAATAAAAAGACATATATATATATATATATAAAGTGAAATAACAAGAAGGGGCAGAATCGGCCCATAGCATAGCATAATTTATGGCCAGACACGAGCTGAATTTTGTGAGGGACAAAGGGAGAGATCCGTCCCATCTGTACATGCAAAAATTCTCTCAAGATACTTTGTACTTTTAGCAGGAGTTGATAAAACTTTTACACGATATCCCAAAGAGGTGTCAGCCAACCGAGCATTAGACTATTATTTGTTGTTCATAAATATTGACAGCAATCTCTCGATTCGCATGTGTTATTTGTTATACCCTGAACGAAAAACATTTGAGATTTATGGCTTGGTTTGTTTCGCAATATAATGAAATATTCGCAAATAGTAGTAAAAGTCTATCTTTAAATGTTATCAGGGGTTTGTTTTCTAAGTGCTTTTTTTTGTTGTCAATATTTAGGATACACACACAGAGAAAACTGTCTAAGAGCATTGTTCTTGAATTGAGAACATTGTTCTAGAATTGAGAACATTCGTTCTTAAAAACCGTGAAAGTACATTTTGGTATTAAGTTATATGAAGTTTATTTAATAGCTTTTTGATAAGTATACAGTAAGGACTGAATTAATAATTAATTTGTACAAACAATGTACTTAAATACCGCCATTTCAAATTGATTCGAGCAAAATAAAAACATTTTCAACTTAATAATGTCGTTCTATTTTTAAGAACATTTTAAACTCAGATGAGAACGTCAGAATTTTCTCTGTGCTGCTAAGGCCTAGAGAGTATTATTTTCTATATTCATTTTAGCTTCGTTTTTATAAACATAAAAATATATTTATTTATTCCAATATCTATCAATACTGAATAGTTTTAGGGGGTATTTTTCTTTCGGTTCTGCCTTTTTCCCCTTTCCTATTTTCTTCAAACGGTTTTTATTTTATTTTGGTGAGTAGTACATTAGTTTGCTTATTTTGTGTTCTTCGCTGGCTCTTTGGTTATTTGCTTCTTTTCGCAGTTTTTTCCCCCCAGTTTTTTTTTATTGTTTTAACGAACTCAGGTTGTTTTGACCATGAACCCATAGTAAGTTTCAAATGGCTCACGCTTTTATTTCATTTCATTATTTTTCCCTCTGTTTGGGGCAATGTTTGCTATAGAATGAGTTTCGGGGCTGTGGCTCCTCTCTTCGTGTATTAAAACCGAGTGGGTTCGTTCGCTCATTTTTTGCGATGTTTATTTAAATGGGCGGACTATTTGAACTTATTTGACTCCGTTTTCACTCAGTCTTCTTTCCCAAATTCCCACTTACTCCAAAATGTATTCTTGGGCTTATAAATTTGTCATAATTTCGTTGGTTAGACGGCATAATTAACAAGCTCTCCGGCTATTGACCGAGCCAACATTTCGTGACTGTATCTGTATAGTCGAGTATCTGTATCCGAGTATCTGTATCTGCATATCTCTGTGTCGGCTGTGCGTGTATTTGCTTAGTAATTATAGACCTTAGAAGTCGAATATATAGGTGTCTGACTTGTCCGGGGCATTAAACGAGGCATCGAGTCGGATTTCTCAAGGTTTAGGGCGTTTGTATTCAAAAAATGGCCCCGAGGCTTGGTAGAGCCGTCTTTTATCTTTCTTTTTTTTAACTGCAAGCCAAAATACAATAAAGAAAAAGATTGCCTCTGATGGCCATTAATTTTAAATAAGTTCGGAATTGCCGGACGAAAAGAAAGGGACCAGAAGTTTTTTGCGGGGGATTTTAAGTTGTCAATATTTGCATAATTTGTATGTTAAAGTTCGAATTAGGGAGTTGATTACAAAGACTGTTACAGTTTACCATGTTTTAATATTTTTTAGAGGTTCCTACAGTTGTTTGTTTGCTTATACTTATTTTTAGTAGGTCTAACCGCGATTATCTTGTGTCGTAAATATTCATTTCCCATAACTCGGATACCCCTTTTTCTTTCCCATGATTTAACCAACTTTAAGCCTTTTATATAAACACCCATCAGTCATAGATCAAATCATCTGCTTAACCCCATTTACTTACGACGACGCGGGTAAAGTCAATTGTCAACATAAATGTCATCGGATGATAAACATACCTGGAACGACAAGAGTTAAAGGTTTACAACCGATTAATAAAGGTTCATATAGGGGGAGGGGGAAAATCGCGACATGTAAGGGAATATTAAACAACATAAATAACATATTGTACAATGAGACTCAACAGTTTTGCAGCCTTTGCTTGATAAAGATCGCATTGTGCATTGTTTTGTTTTGCTTTTTTTTGTTTTGTATCTTTTTTTTTGTACATAAAAGGGAGAAGATCCCCGGATGACATGCAGCACCATAACCACCGTGAAGTCAATTGAAGTTGCTCACACACAATGGCAACTGCGAAGGAAGCGAAATTAAATAAAAGCGCAGACATCGACGACGGCTGTAAAAAGCAGATCAACATAAAATGAAAATAAATCAAAAAACGTGGCGTTTTTCTTATAATATTTCTGTTTTTTTTTTATTTGCATAAAAGCAACGGGAACAGCAAAGACATCCAACAAGCAAAAAAAAGATACAAGAAGTCAGTTGCTTGGTCCGCTGGCTGCTGGTGCCGAATGAAACTTTTCACCATTTTGCATAACAATTTGTATCTTTCAGCGGAGCGCGTTAAAGTCATACGGCAAAAAAACGGAGTCAAGGGTCCAACTTTTACTCGTTGCTCAACATTAAATTTTTGCGAGAGGACAGACGGAGAAAAACCATAAAAAGGGATTGGGATGGGGCAGGAAGGGGGATGGGGGTCTCTTTCTCAAGAAAGGGGCAACCCTGAGTTTGCAAAAGCCCCTCTGAACTTCCTCCTATTTGGAAACATCCAAAGGATGACTGTATGCCCCTCAGTTCCATCGGTTTGGCAAGCCTGCCAAAAGAGCCGAGATACTGAGATACAAAGATACATCCACGTAGACGGTGCGTTGCGCAACTTTAGGAAAGTTTAAAGTTCAAATGAAAGCAAAGCGGAACTAGAGGTGGGATTTAACCAATTTAATATGTAACGGATGTGTTATGAATTCAGCTTCAAATAATTAATCTTTGCGGAAATGGACAAGCTTAAATTTAAATTTCAAATGTACCTTAAAATAAACACGAAGTAAACTTACTTATTTTAATTTCGATGATGATGAACGAAGCCATAGGGAACAAAACTTATTTATATCTAAATTAAGAGTTAAGAAAAGGAATTAAGTTACTTTTCCTCTAAAACATCTTAATAATATTAATATTATCTGTTCCTTGAAAGTTCTAGTCTTTGGAAAAAATAAAAATAAATAATTCAAAACCTTTTTTAACCCATAATATAGTTCTAAGAACAGTTCCAAATATATTTGTTATAACCATGATCCACACTGTACATGCTAAATAATGTGTGGAAAAGGCGTAACTCTCCGGAATTAACTCAAACTGTCGACAGACCCGCAAAACGAAAGCATTTGGTGAAAGGGGGAAAACACTGGAGGACAGGGACATAAAGTGGGTGGATAAAGAGTACCAAAAAAAAGGGGTTCGGTTCCGACAGAAGGAGATCCCCGGTTGCTGGCACTCGAGTTTCAATTTAAATGCAACTGACATTAAATTTACTACTTTGCCACACTACACGCCACAGATACAACTACTGTGGGAGATGTGTCTGCCAGAAGAAAGAGACGCCACAACAGCTGCAGAAAGAGAGGGCAGCTCAAATAGAGGGAGCCGGAGAACAGGATTTGTGTTTGCCGGTGGTTCTGCTGGTTCCACTTCCCTTCTCTTTCTCACCAATACACAACAACAAATAAGAATCCCTATCTAAAGTATTTTCTGAAGTCTTGGATAAAATACTTTAAGAAATGATCCTAACTATCATCAATATTTAACAATCGTGGAACCCAATTTTTGAAAAACGTTTTTTTAAGAAGATTATTTTAAATATGGACTGTTTTTTTATTTTTTTAAATGTAATTTTCAGTTTGTAAATATTTTGAAATTTATTTTACCTATTCTGAGCGTAACAATTAATCAAAAGATTTTTTCTCAGTGCATTCAGGCGTTCGCTCCGCAAGTTTTGCAACTAAAGTTGAGACTTTGGGTGCGGTAAATTGGGAGCAGGGAGGGTTGTGAGGTGGTGTGCCTGCACAGACATTGTTGCTGTGTGTCTGTAAAATAAATTTAATGAACTAGCGCAACCATAAAGCTTAACTTATCAAGAATGCCAAACTGCAGGGGAAAGACTCCAACCGAAGTCGAAAACGAAACGTATCGACGTAAAAACGCAGAAAAGAGGGCAAAACTTTAACATATTGCACAGTGGCAGTTGCAATTTATCGATGGGCTTTAATTGGTAATGCTCAGGCTTTGTTTTGTAAAGCCATAAGATACATCAAATTGAAAACTAGAAAATAATGTCAACTAAGAGTTTTTACAGGATAGAGACCAAATTTTACTAACTTTCCCTATAAAGAAAAAACTTTACAAACTTTAAAAGTCAATACAAGTTTTGTTGAATTTTCCGCAACTAAATATTTTAGTATAAAGCTTTTTAAGATAATGATACATTCCCATTCTTTGACCATTAAAAGCAACACAATCTAGTCAATACCATTTGCATAATTCCTTTCTCTTTCTCGAAGCCATAAAATTGTTGAGCCCATTTTCCAAATTTGAATATATTTTACGGTCTTTTTATATAGTTTTAAAGCCACTGTTCGACTTTCGGCAATACAAACACACATAAATGCAAACAACCGACACTTTATGGTTAAACTCATTTGACTTGTTGTCCAATTGTGCAATAAACTAACAACGACAAATAATTGTAGAAAATGCAAATTTTTTAGGCAAAAGCACAATACAAAAAGAATACAAAAATGTGTTTGAATTCAAAGAAGTCTAGAAAAACGAACGCAATATTTTGCGTGAGTCAGGATAAGTTCAGTGAACTAAACTGTGGAGTATGCTTTAAAGAATAAATTTAAAATTGCACTTTTTTTACATTTAAAAAATAAGATACAAAATATGTGCAACTTCCTTTTCATTTTTCAAACATTTGTATATAAGCTAAATCTTTCTTGAAAATATTTTAGTTTCATATGTCTTGTCTTTGGCCCTTCTATATTTCTAGGAGGAAAAGTCTGGCCAGACCAGACGCCTTGAATCGTTAATCCATTCATTGGCGAGTGGGTGTCAGTTTCCAGTCAGTTTGAACTTTTCAAATGGAATTTTAAACAAATGAAATCAGTGGCACACTGCAACAGCCACAAAAGATAAAGATAAAGACAAGAGTCTCTGGGACTCTTAATTTGAGTCTCAGTCTGAGTCTGAGGCAATTGAGATGAGAATTGGTTGACAAGACAGCGGTAACAGCAAAAACAACAGAGGAGAAACACAACTGTCATTTGTTATTGTCTTTGTCCGTCACTTTGTTAGTCTGCTGCACACTTCACTCCACTCTAGATTGCAGTTTTTATAGCTGGCAATGCACTGGGAGAAATATAAGGCAAAGACATTAAAGAAATTAAAGGAACCATTATAAAATACCATTAACTTTTATATCTGGTTTTGTTAGCAGTGTATTAAATAGGTTAATAGAATAATCTGTATGCCGATGACTATTTAGTATTAATTCAATTACATGCTAACTTCCGCATTTATGTACTAATATATTAAGCCAAGGTTAATGTAAGGATCAGAGAACGGTCACACTTCGATTCAACAAAGAAAAGCGAACGCACGTGAAAATCGAAGCCAATAAAAAAAGACCTATAAAAGTGAATAGAAAACTTTATTTTATTTTAGCCTATATTTTTGTATTAAAGAAAAATTAAATATTATTTTTATATTGCCCTTTTTAATTCTTAAATATTTTTCGCGGGTGTTAAAATATTTTTTGAAAGGTAAAATACAATTTTTTGATCTTTAAAACTAAAGTTATGAACTTTAACATCATATACATATTTTTTTAAATTCTTCAAAATATTTTGTAATATTTTTCATAGTGATTTCCAACAACTCCCCAGGCTGGCAGCACCCACATTAGTTGACTCAATAGTTTTGAAGCAGATTTCGTTGCCGTTGGACTTTATGATTTCCATTCATTTAGCGGCAAACAGGAAGAGAAAGTAATGCATTGCAGTGGCTTCAACTTGGTCTCAGTCTCTGAATTCGACTGTGACTTCGGCTTGGAGACTCCGGGGCGCTCTCACTTCATAAATTTACCAGGCAAGGTGTCAAGTCAATGCCAAAGAGCCCGAGAGCTGAGGACGCAGCTGAATCCGATTCCGAATCCGAATCGGAATTCGAAGCTGAAGTTGGAGTTTCGGTTTGGTTTTGGGTTTGGGTTTTGGGCTTGGGTCTGAGTTTTCAGTTTTGAGTTGAGGCTTCGCCAGTTGCTGGCCGCCAAGTGAATGACAGTTGCCACCTTGAAAACGGCTGCCGTTGGTTTTTGTTATTTTCATTTTTTATTTTTATAGCTGCTGCTGTTATCGAGGCTGCTGCTGCTGCTGTTTTCTGCTGTTGCTGCTGCGGCAGCTGTCGTCGAACCAGCGTCAAGCTTTCATTTAACCAAAGTCAGAGGGAGAAAGAGCCAGGCGGTACACAGCAAAACATATTCACAACTTCATGTTATCTTACGAAAATTGCAAACAAATAAATCTAGAACTATTAATTCTAAACTTCGAGATAAGGAAATCATAGGAATTTTAAAAATTCTAATAGCATTTTAAAGTTTAACGACGGGAGAAAGAGAGAGAAACATATTAACAACTTCAAATTAGAACTATAACTTGTAATTCTAGACTTTCAAGATAAGAAAATCATTAGAATTTAAAAAACTATAAAAGCATTTTATATGTTAACGACAGCTTCATAAAAAATAAAAATAGTTTGAAATAGTTATCGATATAATATAGAATAGATCGCCTTCTTTAAATGTGTTTAACAAGTAGAATTTATTTTCGGTAACGTGTCGTATACGTAATATAAAATATTAAAATGGAAAAGATCAAAAAAAAGATCAACTTATAAATAGCTCACAAAATTTAAGTATATTAAAAATAGATTCATTATTATTTATGGAAAACATTTTAAGCTTGTCTAAACATTGTTAATTTGAGTAGTTGGTATTTTTAAAGTAACAGAGATATACAAATCTATACAATCAAATATTAAAAATATTTAAAATAGTTTTAGTTCTTATTTTCCACTTTAACATCGGTAATAAAAACTTCGTGGCACGTTGTCATCCCAAAAATGACTCACACACCCAGTAGTTTATGATGTTTCTTTTTGTTTTGGCTCCGCTGCTTTGCCCTCGCCATGTGTGTGTTTGAAAGCAAATTTCATTTCATTTCTTCATTTGATTTCATTTCGCCGGCTGCCACACCAGGCCATCAACTCCCCCCCTTAACAGATACTTTCCTTTACTTTCATTTGAGTGAAAGATACTCGAAGACGCGGCTCCCACTCTTTCTTTTTGTGGCTCTCTGCGAGATGGAAAGAGTGCTCTTTGCGCCGCTGGACGTTTTCATTTTTCAGTGAAAAGGACCAATTTCAATTTCACATCGGCTCGCTTTCAAATATATATATCCACGAGATGCTGTGTAGTTAATTATATGTGCATGGCTATCTGGCAGCTGCATTTGCCGCTTGCCGCTCATTTGTAAAAGTATCTTATAGATAAACAGGAAGTAAAGTGAGTTCCATTGGCCGTGGATGCCGCCGCTTTTTGCGCTGTATTTCATTTTAGTTTTCCTTAACACAAAAATTAACTTTTACCTGCAATACGGTTTTATTTTCACTGTGCAGATTAGCGAAGTTTTTCAAATTGCATTTTCCAATGGGTTTTTCGCCTATTCACAGGTGGGCGTTTTGGCCGAAAAGCGCTGGGAGAAAGGCTACATTTAATAGCTTCATTGTGAGTTGAGTGAGTTGAATGAGGAAAAGTTGGCAAATTAAATGGCACGTTTGTATACAAAATTTATTGCAATTTCGAATTTAATAAGCAGGTGATTTTAATGTGGCTGCTTATGCAGTATTTAACATCATAACATGTTATAAATGGTTTTGGTTTGGGGAACAGGTGTGTAATTCCGTTTTTCAGGATATGAAATTCAAAGAAAAATAAAATACAAATTTTAAAAAAATAATCAGTATGTATTAAGTAATTTTCTTGACTCTTTTGTCTTGAAGAACAGCAATTTCCTTTGTACCACTACATTTTCCCACAAACTCATTCAATATTTCTGCTTTTCACCTGAGCTCGCATAATCAGCTTCATCTGCCGCTTACAAGCTAAGTAAATACTTTCTAACAACTATCAAATTTCACAGGCCGGCAAAGTGTTAAATTCTCGACAAGCGATGCAGGCGAAGCGATAGGCGCGGTGGTTAACAAGAATTCCCCATCTCGCTCTATAAGGTGAAAGCGCCAGAGATTAGATGGCATAATTTTCACGCTTTTCCGCTAAAATAAAAAAGGGGGAAAAAAGAAGTGCGCTTCCCTTCAGACCCGCAGCAACTGAAAACTGAGAACTGATTTATTATACAAATTAAAAAAGCGACCACAAAGAGGCAGGGAAAACCTTTAGTAATTAGTGAGAACTTTGCGCCGTGTCATGCAAATGAGGGGAGAGATGGCCGGGCAGAAGGGACGATAGAAAATGATGAACACGAGATCAAAATGGATAGATAAATATGCTAGAGAAGCGGAGCCCAAGAGATATAATGGAAGCGATTAGCAACAATAAAAAACAGTTGATGTGCCGGGCAGGCCCGTACTCCGATTGTACATATTAAAAAGCCAGAGAGCTGGAAGCGGCCATACAAGTTGAGACGACATTAAGTAGCTACAAGATACACACTCCAAACCGCAGCTCTGCTCTTGAGATACTTTTGGACACGAAGCGGAAACACACTCACACCGCCTCAAAAGAATCGAGGGACGATCAACGAGAAGCGGACAGCGGACAAACGGCAGTGCTGGCAACTGAAGAATAAAATAACTAGCTAAACCAAATTTAGTTAAAGATATAGAAAAAATATCATGGTCTTTCGAAAAAGATCCATTTTTATATAAAAGACAGATCTATTGAGACGGCACATATTATTGTAATACTTAACCTTATCTGATACTGTAAAGTATAATCCAGGTAAATTCTTTTTTTCTTAAAAAAAATCTATTCAAATCCCTAAAATGGTTTACTTTCTTTGCCTTCAAATGTAATAAACATTTTAAACAAATTCTATAAAAATACCTTTCTTGTCCTTAAATATTTTTAAAATCCTTATCCTAATGTTTTATGATAGTAACTTATAAAAACGGCAGTTAAGGTACTGGGGCTCGAACCACGGAAGTCTACAGCTAAAAAATAGCCAATTCGGCACCTCTGATATATGGACAAATGGACAGAAGCAGAAGGCACGCCTTTGAGCGACTTAACTCTTTGGCTACATCATAAATTTTTAATGTGAAGATGTGCAGAGAGATGCAGCCACAAAAAGACAGAAGACAGGCGACAGCGTAGCACCAGCGACAACAACAACAAATGGAGACCAGCAGTCGGGATCGCGTATCTTAAAGATACAAATTACAAGCGGTAGACATTGAGATTGAGGCCCCGGCAGCAACAAGAGCAATAAATAAACATCGCCGATATACGGAGGTAGCATGAAAATGATTAAAAGAGCTAAAGACCATGTCTCCGCGGCGTTTCATTCCGCCCCGTTTCAGGGCCAACCGCCAACCGGTGGAACGCAGCGGCAAACGGAACGAGCAATTTATGCAAATGTCGAGGAAGCTGAAACGTGCGAAAGGAAACATACATATAACGCTCGGGGAATCGCTTAATGCATCCCAAAGTCGGGGGAGCCAAGGGTCTCGGTCTCTGTTTCTGTTTCTGTCAGTCTCTGGGGCCTGTCATAATTTTTGTCACGCACATTGCCATTCGAAGGCTTCTCTCTTCGCTGTCGGCTCTTCTGTCACAGAAGACGACTCTTCTGCCGTGTGTGTCTTCAGCTTCTTCATTTTCTACAGCTGCTTAGCTTCTTTGTTTCTCTTTGTTGCTTTGAATGCCGCCTGCCACTTGAATTCAATTTGTTAAGCGTTTAAGCGTGCCGGAACGAAACGAACTGGAATGGAACACCCTCGCGAGGCTACAGTGGAACGAAACTTTAGGTTATGTTGTATACTGTGCGTGTGGCGGCAACCAAGAAAAATAAGTATTCAATTTAAAAACATATAAACTTGGATTTTTACAACTAGGACTGTTTATTTTTTCTTCTTTTAAGGAATGCGAATGTAAATGTTTCAAAAAACATGGTAAGCTATTATATTTTTCGAGAATTACATTTTGTTTACAAGTTTAAAGGGCCCCTAAACCACTGTTCGATCGGACGGCGTCAGTTTTCACCGAGGCACTCATAAATCGCTTGTGCCATGCTCGGGCTGCTTATGTTGTTACCGCTGACTCTTGTAGGGCTCTCGTGGGCCGGCTGCCTCGTAAGTATCTTTCGGATTTATGCATTGTTTATGTTGAAATCCCAGCGTGGTTATGTCTGGTGCGGCCTGTCTGTCCGGCGTCCATTGATTTCAATTATAACCCAGTTTCATTAATGCAGTTTACTTTAACCCCTCTACACCACGCACTGTATGTATATACCTATATATTATATATAGTGCTCTCTTTTCGGGCTTTTTGCTCACTTTCTGAGGTTGGCTTGGCTTGGCTCGCGGTCCGCAATCTCATTGTCAGATAATTATCACTGGGGCGGGTGTGCGTGTGTGTACTTTTGGAAACCCTGACCTGAAACGATATTATTTCTGTTTACTTTTGCTTAGCCTCTGTGTGGACTCTAATGTGCGTTTGTTTCGCGAGCTATTTGCGGCACATTTTCAGTCCAACTTCCCTAGTTCAAATCTTCTGTAAATCAAATACCATTGAAAAAACATCTATGCAAAGTTAGTATTTATTTTTTAAATTACATACCACTCAGAAAAGTCTTTTACAATATCCTCTACCTATTTGATCCATTCCCCTTACCCAACCCACTTTTTATGGGATTTTCTAACGGATATTGATTGTGGAACATGGAAAATCTACCAACGACATACATGGAAAATCGCTCTGCTATCGAAATCGATATTTGAACAAAGGCAATTACAGATAATGGGTGGTATGGTGGGGGCTTTATCGTTGTTGTGGTCTCTCGCATATAATTACCATTAAATGCACGTGGCGCACTCACAAAACCAATATGAGAGTCTCTCGATATGACACACCCATGCTGGCTTCGTATCCTGTAGAAATCCTGCGAGTGTCTCCTTTTAATAATATTTTTTTGTACCGCTGTTGTTGGAATTTATATATTTTCTGTATTTCTCCCTTTGTGTTCGGAGCATCGACCATGAAAAGTCCAATGATAAACGAGCCCCGACCAACAATAACAACAACAACCAGCTCGACGAAAATTGTAGTTGATGACCTCAGATAGACACTTTCAAGGATACGACAAAAACGACGTCAGAGAAGGTTGTTGTTGGTGCCGCTCGCATTAACCAAGCAAAGGTTAAAGGTACCAACAACAACAAAAAAACCATCAAAATTACTACCACTGCGACGGGTATTACAAGGTTAGAACGTTGCTCGACTCTCAGTTCAGTTCAGTTCGGCTGAGTTCAGTTTGCCTGGGTTTCACTTTGGGTCTGGGCTCGATGTAGTTGGCTGTTCCCATCGCCTGGTGGCCAATGAAATGAAATATCCACAGCCAACCCGAGACAGTCCAAGGGAATAAGCGGATTAAAAAATGAAACAGATGACAAAGGAGGTGGTTTTTAACTGGGGAAGATCAAATACCCTTTTAACAAGATGGTTCCAAAAGGTGTTCTAAAAATACTTCCCTCTATCAGAACTTATTGTTTAAAATGTCATATTTTATCTTAAGTAATTGATATTACTCGGAAAATATTTTTAAATATCTTGATAACATAACATACAAAATTCAGGATATTTTTCAGTTACATACTTTATTTAATACTAAATTACGAACGATATGAATTCATACAATATTTGTTATTAATGGAAAATATATCCTATACTAAAGTTGAAGCATTTTATTGAAACTTCCTTCAAATTGTATTTATTTTTTGGTATTTTAAAAGTATCTCAGTACTTGGTAAACTGCGAACTCTATAGGACATATGCCCTTCATACACTGAGGGCAAAAAGTATTGCACCGCGTAAATTACACAAAGTGAGACTGAGAGGCAAGAGAAAAAAAGGGAGAGGGATAGAAAGACATTGGCTAGCAACAGGCGATGGGCAACAAAAAAAGAGCGAAATACTAGTAATGAAATAGAAGCGCAACTGTGGGCAGGGCTGTACTTAGCAGGGGGCAAAGGGAATCCCACCAGGGGTATGATTGTATTAATCAAAGGAGGAGGAATCAGCCATATATATGTATAAACATTCAGACAGAGAGATGAGGAAGGAAAACCATCTGGTGCGATTCAAGCGAATCAAATAATTGTAGTTTGCAAATGGAAATTATAAAGAAGCCAAACAAGACAAAGTGGGAGGTAAAGGGGCGGAACGAAGAAGGAAACAACATCATTTGGGCGTTTCAACATCTAAAGATTGATATACTCTAAGGAAAACATGAAAAATCAACAACAAGATATTATTATCAATCGTTTCTCTTTTGCTAAACCAGAATTTATGGTTTCATGTAGCACTATTAAAGTGTTTATGAGCTAAACTTCCTTGAGATATGCACGATTTAAAGCTATCAATGCTATTATTTAGAATTGCACACATTAGTCTGCAATTAGAACATGGTTCATTGTATTGCATTGATCATAAAAATCTATTAAATCTGTACAGAACCATGTAATTTAAAATCTACTAGAAAGATTTAAGTTCCTAAGCGTCAGCACATATTTCCCCAATGCACTTAGATGTGTAACAGAATTTCGAAATTTAATTCGATACCCCAATGGACTGCAATATAAATCTTTTAAATCAGTTTTATTTCAAAATTCCAGTACAAACGTTACGATAACATTTAGTTTTATGATATTACAACTCGTAACTCAGCACATTTCTTGCCATTACCCAATCGCTTTGTTTTCCTTACTTATCAAACGATTTCCATAGCCGAGAGTAATTACATTTCCCAAGTGCTCAATAGGCTCATAGATCGTTTTTGTATATTTTCCCCTGCCAACCACCCACAATTGTTTATTGGGAATGCCATAATTAAAATACTATCGCCGCTTCGTAAGATGAATGTTGTGTATGCTACGCAAATACTATATACATATACAACCACTTCTAGCAGGCCCGAAAGTGGAGACAAAAAAAATAAATATATATCAGAGCAGCAGAAACAGAGACGGCATCAGTTTTCAGAATTAGGTCAAGTTTCGGTTTTATTACCCCAGCTCGAGAGTGTGTGCGTTGAGGGAACTTTACTTCTCCATACTACTCGGCTGATTCGTTCCCCAAGGGAACACACCCTGGGATGCTCTGCATGCGTGTATAATTTCCTTTGATTAAATCATAAAATATGCAAAAATACAAAGCCAGAAAATAAATGTACAACAACAAAAGTTTTTCGGTGCCCAAAAAGGCGGAAACTAGGTCAGAGTTTGGGGCTGGCTGCCCCAAAAAAAAAAGAAAAACCAAAAACAAGAAGACAAAAACAGAGCAGCAGCAGCCTTTCCAGCGAGTTGAGAGTTATTTTGCGGTTGCCAAGCTGTCTCACACGGCGTATGCGTAATGTGAGCAGTTTCTTTGGAACGCTACAGAAACTAGCTAAAACAACCCATTGATAAGATTATTTATTTTTAGTCAATCTAAAAATAGCTCACCTAAAAGTTTACTACTAGAAAATTACTAGCTTTTTGAGTAAACAAATATCATATCATCATACCATATCATTGTTTGCATTAGGCTCGTTTTCTCATCCTCAAGTTAAACAAAAAGTAGGATTTAAACCTAGGATTGAAAATTTTTAGTTTCAAAGCTACTCTAAGCTTAAGTTTTTAACCATTTATCGTTAACTTAAGATATATTTTTTAAATACTGGATAAAATGGTTCCAGTAACCATCAGTTATATAACCATCCTAACCATCAGTTATCTAAGGGGTTAAAAGAACACATTGTCCATTTGATTTTAAACATATATTTTTAATGTCTATGGTCATACCATCAGATGTAAAATTTGACAAAAAATAATTATGCAAAGTAACGATCAAAATACTCTCATGTCTAGAGTTAAGTTTCCTACATAAGAACCTATTTTTTGACGTTTAAAATCCGCCAGAGGTGCCATATTTCGGCCCACTTGTCCGCACTGCTCCCGAGGCCTAAAAGGTCAAGCTGGTAGCTTCAATCAGCGGCAGCAGATGTAGAGGTAGGTGAGCAGATGAACAGAGGCAGTGGCTGTTTTCAGCATTGAGAGGAGACGAAACGACCCCCGGCAGAAGGCGAGTGGCGGGGCAATTAGCGCGCAATTGACCTACATTGGGGCAACATTAATGGTGTCAATAGTAAACGAGACTGCGACGACAACTCGCTGCCGCTCAGCTCTGCTCGGTTGAGTTCAGTTCAGTTGGGTTGGTTTGGTTTCCCATAGTTCGGCGAGCGAAATACAAAAAAAAAATATAGAAAAAAAAAAACTGTTCAATGTTTATGCACGCATACTGAAATATATAGACATAAGTAAACCAAGGGAGCCGCCGCAGCATAAATTCCAAGTGCAATCAGCGTAGGAAAACAAATTACACACTTTTCAAATTATGCCTCACCTTCGGAAAAGTCTGAAACATAATCTGCACCGAAACGAAAACGAAAACCTTGCTCGGCGAATACTTCGATGCAATTATTTCTGTCAGTGTCGCCTTGTGACGTCAGCGCTGTGGGGGCACTAGGAAGCGATCACTTGGCGATTCATTGAGCTTCGAATGGGGCAAATAGAATAGGGAAATAAAGATAATATTAGCTTTACAATAGCACACCGCCCTTCAAATGTGCATGGGTGTACCTTGTACTATATAGGGAAATATATTGCTAAGAAAAATGTAACAATGTTTTTTAGAAGTAAACACGTTTGGAAAGAATCCATTTATAGGAATAATAGATCGTGCGATCAACTTGGTATTAATAAAAACTTAGTGGTAGAATGGTAACAGATAGAATAAATTATGCCTTGGTAACGCTCTAAAATTCCCAAAAGGTTTAAAACGCTAATCTTTAATAAACTGTTATTTCTCTATTAACTCGTATTAACAATATAATTGTTTTTAAAAGTAGGTCTAAGTATTTCTAAATATTTATATTTAAGAAAAGATGTTTCATTTTTCCAAAGATTCGTATTAAACAAATATTTTTCTTATAAATATTTTTATAAACATTTTTAAAAATAGGTCTAAGTATTTCCAAATATTAATATTTAAAAAAAGAGTTACATCTTTCGAAAGATACGAATTAATCTGTAATTTTTTCTATTTTGCATCTTTAAAAAAATAATTAATTTTTATTAAAAACATTAAAAAATTTTACATTTAGGTCTAAGTGGTTCCAAATATTAATATTAAAAAAAAAAAGTTACATTTTTCGAAAGAAACAAAATATAAAAATAAGAATTGCAGATCCTTATCTCGTATTTCACAATTTTAAGACTTTTAGGATATCAGAGATATTCAGAGGAAGGGGAAGAGAACCACTTCAAATGTGGCCTCTAAAATAATGAGTATTTCCCCCAAGTGCGCGAGCATTACAACCAATTCAAGAATCTTGGCCGAAACAATTGAAGGCGTTGCATTTTGTGGCGAGATGCGTGAGATATATCTTTGGCGCTATATTTTTTTTTGGCCTCTGAAGAGACAGGCCCCCACCCTCGGCAGCGACGTCGGCAGAGGTCGGAGCAGAGCAGCTGCGGCGTCGGCAGAGCAGCAGCATGTAAGTTGTACACGATAAATGAGAAATGAGGTTACCTACTTTTTAAGAAGGTCAATACGACCCAAAACAAATGAGCGAGGCAACGCCAGGCAGCGACGTCGGCAGAGGCAGAGGCAGCGGTGGCACAGAGTGGGAGAGCGAGGCAGCAGCAGCAACAGCAGCAGAGAGACAACGCGTGAGAGAGAGAGGGAGCGCGAGAGCCAAAGCTCAGTGACCATGTGAGCAGCGTCGACGTCGACTGCGCTGCCAGCGAAACATACCACAAACATTACAGCAAACGTTTTCAATGAAAACAAAAGTAGTACACACTGAGGCTGACGTCGACGCCGCCGTCGAGGGTGGCAGCGCAGTCGGCGCCGGCAGCGACGCTGACGTCAGCGTTGGCGGCATGTAAGTAGTGTCCAAAGTTGGTGACGAATTCGGGGCTAAGATTTCGATTTCTGTGGCCACATGCGAGGGCGACTGCGCAGCCAGCGCTGCGAGGGCGCGGCCATCGTACAGTGAGGAAAATTGGGCTACTCTCTGGAAAACCACTTAAGATATCAAGAATAAGAGGAGTTCGGATGTAGAAAACTTTCACGTATATAGAACTTTATTAAATATCTAGCTTTGAAGAACAAATCAAACTATAGGGACCCAAGAGCTTAGAAAAACTCAATATTATGAAAATTCTTAAGTTTGAAAAAACTTTGAGGTTTATGATATTGAGAACTTTGAGTTCTGAAATATCTTGAGTTTAAGAAAACATAGTCATATACAACTTAAATGGATTTTAAAATATGATCCTAAAGTCTGCGGTTTGGTTTTAAGATATATCACTCATACGTACTGTTGTCTTTAATCTAAGGTTTATTTTAATCAAACATAGCTTTTCTGTATTTTAATAATTAAAAAACAAAGTGGGAAGATGCTTATTGTAACCTAAATTCTAACTGGCATATGAGTAAATTTTAAGTTTTCCAAGGTTGGCACACCAGAGTCTACCAAATTTAAGGGTGGGAATAAGATTATATTTTGGTCCTCCAGTTGCCCTCAGTATAAGAAAAATTTAGAAGTCAATGTAATGTATTTAAGAAAAATATGCATATAATGTTTTATCAAATACTTGACTTCAAATATTCCAGTAAACATATACCTTGGCTGGCAGTTTCTAGAGTTAGGAACCTCTCTCAGAAAAACCAAAAAAAATTTCGTTGAAATCCCAACAAATTCCAACCTTGGTTGAAAGTGATTTCTGTATAACTGTGCCTTAACTATAATGTCGTATTAAGGAAATAAACTTCAAAGATATGCAGGATTTGGCCAGTTTCTTTGTAGGCAAAAGTTGGCACCTCTGCTGACACCTCCAAAGCGGCCGACCGCTTGTAACGAGGCTAAATCGCAGCAGAGGCAGAGACAGCGGCGGCAACTGCGACTGCGACGCTTTAGTATCGAGCACGCCGCCAACGCTTTTCAGCTAGCTGCATTTTTGTCGCTGGGCAGAGCTGCCGCAGCTCTGCCGCAGCTCTGCCGACGCTCTGCTCCGCTGCGTTGTTTTGCTTTTTGCTTTTAGCCTCCACCTCCTTTCGACTGTGTGCATTGTTTCATCGCGTTTTGTTGTAAACATTTCTGTTTGTTGTTTCGCATTCGAATGTTTGAATGCGATTGCGGATTGCGGGCGAGAATGAAGTGCTGTAATTGAGATTAGTGGGCGATTGGGGCGCTTAGCCGAAGCCAAATTAACGGATAAATGAAAGCGGCTAATAAGTGACCTTTTACTTTTTCGATATCTAGATTATAGTAGTAGCTATATTATTTTGTACCCTCTATTCATATCTTCTAATAAAATCTGTTTGATTTTGCAGCCTTCATACCTATCATAATATCTGAATCGTTTAATGTCTAAATGGTTTTATTAGTTCTTTTCAAAATCTGCAAAATATCCACCACAAACCTGAATTCTTTTCATCCTTCAAATCTCAATAAATAAATATCAGGGCCATATTTTAATTTTGGTTCTATCAATAAACACATAACATCTAGCTATAAAATAGTCTCAAAGGCTTATGTTATATTTTGGTCATCTTCTAATAAAATATTATAACTAGAATGAATTAGAATGTCAGAACTACCGCTTATAATGTAATATTAAGATAGCTTTGAGTCGTTCTTGACAAAACTGGGTTGAAAGCTGATTTTGATTCTGTTTCTGCATGAGAATCCATTGCTTTTGCCTCGACCCATATCATAATACCCTTGGTACGGTTAACCAATTAGACTGCCAGTGATAGGCTGTCATAGTATACCTACAGTAGCAACCAATTTTGAATCAATAAGTTAGTTAAGTTCCCTTTCCACCCACAAAAACACACACTCACACACACTCGTCCCTGTGTTAGCCAGTTTGAAGGCATGAGGGTCAATGATTGTAGCTTCGTTGCGGGTGGCTGACAACAGCAACAACAACCTTAGATACACACGCACACACAAATGCGACAACACCCACACAGATACACTTGAATTGTGTCATTGTTATCGGGCGCGGAATCGTGAGTTTTGTGGCATGAACATTGAAATGAAATCATGTCATCGATATAAATATAGAACGAGAATTTTTTTCGGGGCCTTTTCCTCGCTCTCCCCAACTTTATCTATCGGAAATGACAAAGTTTGAGGGCCATCCCCTGGCTGAAAATTATGGGTTGGCTTATTAGGGAAAACCTTCACTCTCAGTGACCACATCGATTTACCCCAACCCCAATCAATTTGATTAAACCCTGGGACCTTAAAAGCTCTTCAACAGGTTCGACATCGACTCACACAGTCTGTCTGTCAGTCTCAGTGTCACAAAAGCGACAAACTCAAAGAACCTTGGATGCCAAACGGCATATTGAATGTGTCAAATCAATATATTGAGAGATATTTGGGGAATGTCATGTTTTTAGACGGTGAAATTCCTTATATAAGCCAATTAGTGGGTTACTTTAATATTACATTACTAAATTGGTTTCTTTGGTATCAAGGACCTTTTGGAATTTAACGAGTTTTCGACGAATCATAACTTTAAATATCATGGAAATGAAAAGGACACAGTTTTGAAAGAAGTTTTTTTAAACATGTTCGTATTATATCGACAAAATTGTTCATTACACATCTATTATAATATGTTCAAGGAATTTTAATATTGGTGATTAATATTTTGTATACAGAGAGAAGTATCCAAGAACATTGTTCTTGAATTGAGAACATTGTCCTTAAACTAAGAACATTGTTCTTGAATTGAGAACATTGTTCTTAAACTGAGAACATTGTTCTTGAATTGAGAACATTGTTCTTAAATTGAGAACATTGTTCTTGAATTGAAAACACTCGTTCTTAAAAACCGTGTAAGTACATTTTGGTATCAATATAAGAACGAAATAGTGAGAAGAGAAAAGTTTAATTGAGTTTATTTAACAACTTTTTGATAAGTATACACTAAGGACTGAATAGTTTATTTGTACTTAAATACCGCTAATTCAACTTGATTCGAGCAAAATAAAAACATTTTCAACGTAAAATGTAATTCTATTTTTAATAACATTTTTAACTTAGATGAGATCGTCAGAATTTCCACTGTGTATAATCTCTTGGATAATTGATGCGATTAGTTAAATAATATTTTATAAAATTATATAGTAAAATTTGTATACGATATTGCTTAACATAAGGAAGTGCAATATGGTTATGAAAATGAGTATTTTCACATTCGTATTAACTACTACACAACTTAAATTGCCCTCATATGCTGATCCCGCAAAGGTTTTCACATTGAAATATTATCAAATGTAATTACGCAAAATCATAGAGCAAAACGACCTTATCGCACAAATTGAAACAGCAACCACAATAGCAAAACGCTTTTGTAACCCATGATTACAACAAACAAACAAGCACACACACACACACAATCGAAGGCAGAGGCATGTAATTGTAATTACAAATGGAAACACCTTCGCACAAAATAGAAAAAAAAGAGTACACATCAACTACAAAAAGCTAGCACACACTTCCTCATAGACAATAAAAAAAAAATAGCTACAACTACAAGGGAAATAAACCGTTACAAAAACAAAACATAAACAAAGTGGGAGAGAGATTACTATAGTGCACATGTGTGCCCTTCTTCTTATTCTACCGCTCCCTCTCTCACTCCCCCTCGTGGCAAATTCACCTTCGGTCAAATGAATTAAAATGAATTAGCACGAGGCTTGCATGCTCTTTCTACCTCTACCTCTCCCTCTCTCTCTTTCTGGGAGAGAAAGATCACTCAAAATAGTCGTCTACTTTCTCTCTGTAAATAGTGAAAATCGGACTTCCAATGTTAAAGACATTTCGAAATCCGAATCCGTGAAAGTAAACAGACAAGGGTCAATTTCTTATCTCCCTCACTCCACCACCCACAAGCCTTTAATGGGTAATTTATCCATGTCTGTCTCTCTCTCTCCCTGAAAAAAGTTTTCAACTCACAATTACGGCCATTTCTACACAGTAAAAATAGATATTTATAAAATCAAGATAATATTTTGATGTGTGAATAATTTAAAGTTACAACAAAGGTCTTCAAAAACCATATTAGGTTAGAATGCAGGTTCAAATACCACCTCCCACCAATGATTTTTTTCAATATTTCAGTTTAATATAAATTTTAAACTCTAAAAACAAATTTAAATCTTAAAAATACTTGAAATTCGTTTTTTAAGTCTTCGAATTAATCGAATTATGTATATTTTTTTCTTAACTTTTATTAAAACAACTATAATAGGTTAGATTCCAGGTTCAAATACCACCTCTCACCGATATCTTTAATGTTTCAGATTAATATCAATTTTAAATTTGAAAAACAAATACAAATGTTTAAAATACAAAAAATTCGTTTCGAATTAAACGAATTATGTATATTTTTTCCAGCTTTATTCTCCAAACGTTTTCCCCATTATTTTTCCCGTATTTCATTACACTCTATGAAAGCGAGGGGTCAGGCGATATTTATCTGCCATACGGTTTGCACTTGACTATAACGGTAATTACATCTAGGCACGGCATTGCCCCTGAATTTTAATGCAATGCACACACACGAGCGCATCAAATGTTGCACATTTCGTTTGATTGTTTCCTCGATTTCGCGCATTCGCCTTGCTATTTGTTATTGCTGATGTATTTTTCATAGCTTAACGGTAATCACTATTTGCGACGACATTGAATTCTCGTTACTACCGTGGGCATCACTAATTGATCCGTAAAGATCGTCAAGTCCTATAGAGATTAAAGATTTTCTAATCGGTTTTAAGCAGTCCAACCAACAACCATTATGAAACTAAAGGATCGTTGAATAAGAGGTGTATACTAGTTAAGTAAGGACAATACAATAGAAATTACCAAAGAGTTTTATCTTATTTGGTAATAAGACAGGAAAATAATATAATATAATATAATATTAAAGATTTCCCAATGGGTTCTAAGCAGTCCATACAACCATTATGAAACTAAAGGATCGTTGAACAAGAGGACAATACAATAGAAATTACCAAAGAGTTTTATCTTATTTCGTAATAAGACAGGATAACAATATAATATAATATAATATTAAAGATTTCCCAATGGGTTTTAAGCAGTCCATACACCCATTATGAAACTAAAGGATCGTTAAATTAGAGTTTTATACTAGTTAAGTAAGGTCAATACAATAGAAATTACCAAAGAGTTTTATATTATTTCGTGATAGGACAGGAAACTATTATAGTATAATATAATATTAAAGATTTCCTAATGGGTTTTAGGCAGTGTATACAACCATTATGAAACTAAAAGATCGTTGAATAAGAGTTCTATACTTGTTAGGTAAGGACAATACAATATATATTACCAAAGAGTTTTATCTTATTTCGTGATAAGACAAGAAAATAATATAATATTAAAGATTTCCATTGGGTTTTAGGCAGTCCATACAACCATTATGAAACTAAAGAATCGTTGAACAAGAGTTGTATACTTGTTAAGTAAGGATAATAAAATAGAAATTACCAAAGAGTTTTATCTTATTTCGCGATAAGACAAGAAAATACTATAACTGCATTTGGTATAATCTTATCTAACGAAAATTGCTGTTAACTGTCAGAGATTTACACTTCAAGTAGATTTTAAATCATCTTATATGTCATTACGTCATTATGGGAGATTAAAGATTCCTTAATCTTTTAGGCAGACCATACAACCATTATGAAACTAAAGGCTCCTTAAATAAAAGTTTTATACTAGTTAAGTAAGGACAATACAATTGAAATTACCAAAGAGTTTTATCTTTTATGTTTTTTCTTACCTGGCTAGAGCCATTCTAACATGAGAGAGCCCTCCAAGAGGCAACGCCAGGGTATCCACTTTGAAGGTTTTCTTCTACAACTTCCCACACGGAACTCAAAGGGAAAATCAAAACTGGTGCTTTGATTTCTCCGACTTGCTACTACTTTTTTTACTTGATTTTTCTTATGATATTATAAATATTTCTTGTTTTTGGCACTTAATGGAATATTTTTTAAGAGGTCTTGACTTATTTGTAGCACATTAACGTCATTTTGATTTGTAATTCAAAGAAGATCTGGTTAGGTTTGAGATACATTTAGTTAAGTTTAACTAACAACGACAGTACGCCTTGAAATATGCAACGTTTTTTATCGAACACCTCGGCGAACAAAGAAAAACGCGATAAGTTTAAATGAAAAGAACACCGGAAATTTTATCACATTCAATTGTGAGACGAACGTGGTATACGTGATATTTGCACGCGAAATTATCAAAAAAGCCAAACGGCACACAAATATTATCGCGTCTCTCACTCACACAGCGAAAGAGAAGGGTGAAAAAACCAGCGTACAATGTTCAATGCCAAATCAAAATAAAAATAAAGCCAGCAACAAAAGATACTGAAAAAAACATCGAAAAAAAAACAAAATAAATATGAGTGATTCAAGTTATCAGCAGAATTCGGTTTGATAAGCCAAATTAAACAAAGACTTTTGTGTAGCGATAGCCCCATCTCTCTCACTCGCCCACTCTACAGCGGTTGCACTTGTCTCTTTCTTGGCAGCATTTGCACATGGCTCTCGCTAGCCGGCATTAAAAAACGCTCAGCCTCGGCCAATAAGTAACGAAATCAATAAATACTAAAATGCGAAAGAAAAAGCGAAGAGGAGGCAGCAGCGCTTCCGCAGCTGGCCGGCAAAATAATCAGTGCAAAAGCAGCTTTGGAGGTCATCACTGACGCCCCAAGACGCGCGCTACTAGAAGAAGACACCCTCTCGCCAGCAGAAGAATCTTCTGCTGCAAAAAGAGACTCTCCAAAAACTACACTCAACAAATAAGAAACAAATCCAATATGAGAGCATGACGGATGGAGAAACTAACGAGCAAAAAAAAAAAACTAAAACAAAAACCACACACTAAATTCCATTCCATAGTCATGAACGTACAAGGTTCTTCCTATATCACTCGATTCCACTTTTATACATACAAAAAACAATATAGAAAAAAAAGTAAAGCAAAACCAAAAAAAAAAGCTCTCAACCTGCGCAAGTGAAAAAGCTACCATTTTGTCTTTGCAAACTCAGAAAAAAGCTGCGCCGGCGTTTGCTCGCTGACCTCAGCTGCTTGTTTGTCCGTAAGAGCAAGCGAGATGGCTGCCACAAAGGAGCGAGAGGGCAAACAAAGTTCTCTCATTTATAAACAATAAACAAAAATATTGGACAGGGGGGCGGGGGAGGGCAGCACATGTTTTTAATTGAACTGAACGGACAAACAGAGCTTTTTGCAAGTCGAAACATGTGTAGTACACCAGAGCTAGCCTTCTCTTTCTAGCTCTTTTCAAAATGTCAATGCTATTTCGGTTTGTTTTTTTTTCTGAAACCAATTTTTCTGCCCGTCTGGCAACGCTGATGCTCGAAAAGCTTCGTTTTTTTTTTAAACAAATAGAAATTAATATAATTTTAATCAAATTCGAAAAATGTGAGATTTGCGTCACAATCAATAGAAGGAGACAGTGGTCTATATGCAGGGGTGTGTTAGAAAGAGAGCGGCCACAATAGAAAGAAAGAGAGAGCGCAAGCCTGTGTGCCGGGTGTTAAAAAGCCGACTCTACCCAAAGATATAGAAAAAGTTGCCTTGCTTTTCAGCTTCTTTGCTCGCTTTATTCTCGAGTTTCAAGCTTGAGGTTGGTTTGATTTCCATATAGCTGTGTATATAGCCTAAAACATTTCGAAGGGCGTTAGATTAAGATTGAGGAAGTTGTTAAGCCCTGTCACTGTCGTTGTTTTAGTTGTTGTTGTTGCCAAAGCTCTTTTGTCATTCACTTTGTGGGTTTAATTGCGCGTGTTTTTGAACTCTAAAAGTGTTTAATACATTTTTAAGTTTACGACTTTAGGATTAAGGTCACTCGTTTAAAACCGCGCGATATTGAGGAAAGTAAACGTTTTTTGTCAACTACAGAAATTCTAGAAACACTTTGGTTACGCCTGGGCATTTACCGTTGCGAATTGTGGGTGTTAAATGGGAAAATCGGTTAGCAACACAGATGTGAATTATTTTTCCGTGAAAATCACGCACAAACTACTACTCGCTACGCGCAGCAGCTGACGAATGAAGCTTTTTTCTTAATATATATTTTTTGTTTTGCGTTTGTTTTGCTCTTGCCGGAAAGCTTTGAATAGAGAGAGCCGGAGCTTTGGAGACCAGCATTTATAGAGAGCGAAGAACCACAAACTTAAGATTGTTATATAGTTACGAAGAGATAAGATACTGTAGATAGTTAGGATTGTTTGGTTTTTAAAGAGAAAACTTACAAGAAATTATAGTATTGTTAATGTTGTGGAAAATTCCCGATGGAGGTATTCAAAGAGTTTGCTGAGAGATATAGTTCTTTGGCTTTTTTTTATATGGAAAAAATCTGAAACTACTGAATCTAGTATTTTATAATTATAATAATATATCTTTGCATACTTTTAGGCATCTAGGAATGTGATTTCAAATCAGATAATTCAACAAGAAATTCCAATAAGATATACTATTGGGATAGATAAAGAACCGCGGATTTCTTGGGACCAATGATTTTATATTTTATTGGATTGTGTAAGTATTAAAATACCAACTTTATAAATTTACCTATATCACATTTTCGAATACTGAAAGCACCCAGATTTAGCTAACAAAAAGCCAAGCTATCAACACTTTGAAGAACCAAGTCGAAAGCTCAGAGCGGCATGTTTGATGGCGGTGGCTGTTGGCTCTCAAGGCCCTTATCAAGGCTATTTACAGGGGAGCAAGTCAGCAGCTTATCAGATAGAGATGGAGAGAAAGCTAATCCCCAAGAATTAATGACTTAATAATTGCCGCTGCCGCTGTTCAATTGAAATCAATGTTTACCACTGACCGCTCAAGTGATCCCAAACTAATTGCAGAGATCTTGCGAAGAAACTCACCTTGTTTATGTTATTACTGCTGTTCCTTCCTGTAATTTACAAGCCGAAGCCAAGCAAGTTGAGATATCTGGAAAAAAGGCAAGAAATTCATTAATGCTGACAATTATATATTAATTAATTTAATGATGTTAATAAATATATGTATAAATAAAACAAACTCGTTTTCATCTGGTTTTGATTGGTAGCTAAACAGTAGCAGGCAAAACAATAGGAACACTGTATGCTAAAAGATATCATATTAAAAAAATATATACAATTTCTTTAAATATTTTTGTTAAATTTCTCTTTATTTTACATAGACAATTGTTAAAATACGAAGATTAATTTTAGTCTATTTACTTTTGTATCACCCTGCAGTGCATATTTTGTATTTTTAAAATTATTTACATACACCCGGCGAACTCCAAAAACAAAAATCCCCATATAAAAACAGAAATACACGAATCGGTTCAACGTCTTTGACTTTGTATGCCGCATACAGTTGTTGTCTTTATATTATTGTTGTATTTATTGTTGTTTCCATTGTGTTGGGTTGCTTACATACTTAACCAAAGTCGTTGCCACTCGCTGCACAAAAACAACAACAACAGGGAATTACTTTGACAGCACAAAGTTCTCAAGTGAACAACCTGAACATCGGGGAGCGCTACCATAAACGTCAAAGTCAACAAAGCGGGTCAAAACAGGCAGGCGGAAAGTTTTGGGGCGGAGAGAGTTGAGCTATATGTAGGATATATGCAAGTCACAGGTTCTTCAGAAAACGGGGATAGCCCCTGGGCCTAGGTCAACTCGGTTTCGGGCCACACAAAACTTTATCAATTTGGCTAAATTCTTGATAAGCAAACCTGTTATTCTGCTTCATTAAGAACATTAAAATCACTCAAAAGAATGAGTTGCGATTATACTAATTTGAACAAGACTTTTAATAGAAATCTTTTAAGGCCAAAATCAAATTACGTAATATCTTGAATAACATATTGTTCAGTCCAAACAATGAGTTGGCATTATATTAATGTAAACAAAAATTCAATATGATTTGTTTTTGTTTACTCTATTAAATTGAAAATAATTAAAATATCGTGTTTATCCAGTTGATAAAATTACATAGTAAATGATGCTAAAAATATATTAATGTTACTGAGCACATGAGGTTCTAATAGAAATACAACGTAATTGTTTCAAGCACTCAAGTGGAAACAGCCACCATAATTTTCGAGCTAATAAATATACGTATAGAGGTTTATCAAGGGGCGATTTTTCGTATCACCAATTCAGAGTTGCCTACGGAGCCCAAACAAAAAATTACCGGCAAGTATTATAATTCAACTTTTCAGCGAATGTGAGGAGCTTTTAAATCGCCCAGTCATACTGAGCAGGCACTATAAGAAACTCAGTCTGAGCGATCTTTCGGGCAAACAGAACGACCTACCTATAAAGAAATAGCCTGTCTCAAGTGCTTTTATTTCTTTCCAAACAAAAAGATAAGGTAATATCTCGGCTGAATGGCGAAATTCAGAGATTGGTAGAAGTCTCAAACGAAATTTAGTTTCGATTTAGCCCGCTAGAAGTGCAGACGAAAGAAATAGGGTCGAAATGATTGGAATTTATCTACTGATCGGTGTAGTATCATTGATATATGTCTACCTCAAGTGGACATTTAGCTACTGGGATCGAAAGGGTTTCCCCTCCACGGGAGTGAGCATCCCATTCGGTGCTATGGCATCAGTTGCGAAGGGAAAACGATCTTTCGGATTGGCCGTCTACGACATGTACCGATCGACAAAGGAACCGGTGGTTGGATTATATCTTACTTTGAGACCAGCTCTTCTGATTAGGGATGCTCAACTATCTCGCGATATGGTGACCAAGGATTTTGCCAGTTTTCATGATCGCGGAGTTTATGTCGATGAGGAAAACGACCCCATGTCAGCGGGTTTGTTTCAATTGGAAGGAGCTAGTTGGAGAACTTTACGTGCCAAACTGACGCCTTCTTTTACGTCGGGTAAACTAAAGGCCATGTTTGAAACCTCCGATTCCATTGGAGATAAGTTAGTAGCCAATATTAAGGCTCAACTGCCCCAGGGAGGCAACAAGGAATTCGACATTAAGAAACTAATGTCAACGTAAGTTAAAGGAAGAGGGAAACTTGATTATGTTAAATTGATAACATCCCTCTATAAAGATAAGCCTTAACAGAAGGGTAATAATGAGTATAAAACCATAATAAATTATTGTTTAAAAATGTGTATACTCTCACCCGTTTAACCCTTATCGGATATACATATAACGGATAATGATCTTTATAATTCATCCAATAGCTATGCCATCGATATTATTGGCTCGACTATTTTTGGACTTAATGTTGATAGCTTCGCCGATCCTAATAATGAGTTTGTGGCTATTAGCAAGAAGCTCAACCGTAAGACCTTTACGGATATTCTTCGTATAGCAGCTCTATTTCTTTATCCTGGGTAAGATAAATAAAAAACTCTTCTCCTTTTTTCACTAAACCTTAACTATATTACACACAGATTGGAAAAGTTATTTGTGAGGATTGGTTGGAAGGTGGAATCAGCGGAACTGATGCGCGAACTAGCTCATCGAACTGTCGATTTTAGGGAAAAGAACAATATAGTGCGTAAGGACTTGCTGCAACTCCTTTTACAACTTCGCAATCAGGGAAAGATTAACACTGATGACACTAATTGGTCAGCGGAGAGTACCAAAAACGGAGTGAAATCGATGTCAAAGGATGTGATTGCCGGTCAGCTGTTCCTATTCTATGCAGCTGGATTTGAGACGACAGCGGCTACAGCATCCTTCACTCTGTACGAGCTCTCTCAAAATCCAGAAGTCATGGAAAAGGCGAAGGAGGATGTGCATAGAGCTATAGAAAATCAAGGCGGAAAGCTGACCTACGATGCCATATCGGATATGAAGTATCTAGAGGCCTGTATCTTAGGTAAGTTTGAAGTAAACTTATGCCATATATGTTATAATCCTTTTATGGAACTTACAGAGACCACTCGAAAATACCCCGCACTTCCATTCCTGAACAGAATTTGCACTCAGGATTATCCTGTGCCCGATAGCAAACTAGTAATCAAGAAGGGCACTCCTGTTTTAATCTCTCTACTAGGAATGCATCTCGATGCCGAGTATTTTCCCGATCCGCTTAGCTATCAACCAGAACGCTATCTGGACGAGAACAAAGACTTTAACCAAGCGGCCTATATGCCTTTTGGAGAGGGACCCAGAATGTGCATAGGTAAAAAGCAAAAAATATATTAGTCTGGTAATTGTAGAATCTTATCTTAAACTAAAAAACTTTGTGGTTTTACAGGCGCCCGCATGGGAAAGGTGAATGTCAAGATTGCGATTGCTAAGGTTTTATCAAATTTTGATGTGGAGATGCGCAAGGAGAAGAGTGAACTTGAATTCGATATAAATGGAGCCTCGCTCAGGCCCAAGCATGGAGTTCCCATACGTCTCTCCCTCAAGAAGTAGAACCATTTTTAAATAAAAGCACCAAAACAAAAAAAAAAGATAATTTAAAAATCAAAGTTTTAGACCCGATATCATCTGCCAAAAAACATGAGACTTTTGTATGTATTTGTTGTTAGTTTTTGTAAGTGTTTATAAATAAACAAATATATTAAAGGAACGAGTTTATATTCGGACTTATACAAATGGTTTTGGGTCTAAAGTAGATACTTGGTTTATTATCAGATAACAGGAATTTTGACTTAATAATCATTAGTAAATCTACCAGGTATTAATGGTTTTGTTTTATGATTTTTCCCGGATTATCAGGTAGACTTTTTGAAGATGTATCCGACGGATTGACGCTTATGACTCATAAACCGGTACTTATGACCATACTTAGGTTAAGCAAAGGCACAAACAACAAACGAATTTTTCTAGGTTAAATACTTTTTAATTACATCAATTTCTGTCTATTTCGTAAGCTATCTGTATATCCATTTTCTTCAATTTTTGTTGTCTATATACACAATCAATAATGGCTTTCTACAAACTGCGTTCTATAAGTAAATGACATAAGCGTCAATACAGATTTCAAAGATTTAAGTCACACAAGACTATTCATGTAAAATGAGTTTATAACACAGACAAATTTGTTTGCTCATCCGTGTTAAATAAAGAGGTGCAACAAAGGCGGACATTTACATTATTTGTTCACAAAGTTTCAACTAATTAACAAGTGTATAGTTCCTTTGTTCAACTATTTCATCAAATTCGCTAGTTTAAAATAATCTGAAACTCAATCCAAATAATCTCTTGGATTTCTACAACAATGTTGTGGGAGTTAATATTGTTTTGACATAATACTTGATAAAAAACATTGTATGGCATCAAGTTCTAGAAAAATTGAATTTATAAGAACTATTGTTTAAAGTAATCTATTTTGACCCACAATTTACAGCTTTGAATACAACCAACACTTAATTCACTACATTTTCTTAGGTGTGTCCGCACGTAAAGTCTCTATATATAGATACGTAGTACGTTCTGAGGTTATATGTAACAATTTGCTCTATCATTATCAAGATGCGATCTGTAGTATAGCCATTGCAGTGTTGTCTACCTTCCTCACAGTCCTACCTAACTACAGTGACTGCAAACTTAATCGGCAAATTGTTGTTCCCCGCAGAGAACTTTTAAATCGCCTTGTCACACTGACCAGACACTATATAGATAGTACTCAATCGGAGGGATTTCTAGGCAAACTGACCGACCTACCTCTAAAGGAATCGCTTGCCTAGAGTGTTATTTGTGTACGTCCAAACCTAAAAAAGATAAGGTAATCTGTCTGTTCATATGGCGAAATTGTTTGACACACGCGGCGATTGGGAGAGTTCCCTAACGACTATAAATTGTCGGTCGGCTACGACCGGTTAGTTGCGATTCAGAACGCTAGAAGTTCGGACAGAGAGTGAACAAAATATAATCATAATGATCGGAATATATCTATTGATTGGTGCGGTCACATTACTATATGTCTATCTTAAGTGGACATTTAGCTACTGGGATCGAAAGGGTTTCCCCTCAACGGGGGTGAGCATTCCTTTCGGCGCTATGGAAGCCGTAGCCAAGGGAAAACGTTCCTTCGGATTGGCCATTTACGACATGTATCAATCGACAAAGGAACCGGTGATTGGATTGTATCTCACCTTGAGACCTGCTCTTTTGATCAGAGATGCTCAACTGGCCTACGATGTGCTGACCAAGGACTTTGCCAGCTTCCATGATCGTGGAGTTTATGTGGACGAGAAAAACGATCCGATGTCAGCGAGCTTGTTCCAAATGGAGGGCTCCAGCTGGAAGGGGCTACGAACCAAACTAACTCCCTCGTTTACCTCCGGAAAACTTAAGGCTATGTTCGAGACCTCCGATTCCGTTGGTGATAAGTTAATAGCCAGCATGAAGGCTCAACTTCCTGAAACGGGAAGCAAGGAGCTGGAGCTCAAGAAACTTATGGCAACGTAAGTCAAAGATTCGTACTTGATAATAACTTTGTAAGATAATACATCAAATAGTACTTACTATTACTAATATTTAATCAACGAATCAACTACTTGAAATTCTTTAGTTTATTTGACTCTATTCATTACCGCATCAAAAGACAAGTTTATTTGTCTAAAGATCTTCCGTATACGAGATTCGAATTCAAATTCCGAGTAACATGTGCTACCTTTAAATGTATATGTAGAATTCTCCTAAATACGTAATTTATAACCGCTAATAATTGTTAACTGACTTATCTTATCTAATAGATAACTAATACTGCACTTTATATTTCTCCCCCAGGTATGCCATCGATATTATTGCCACGACTATTTTTGGCCTTGATATTGACAGCTTTGCAGATCCCAACAATGAATTCCAGGCCATTAGCAAAAAAGTTAATCGTAATAACTTTGAAGATATTGTTCGTGGAGCAGCTAGTTTCCTGTATCCCGGGTAAGGTTACAGGGAAGTTTTAAGATGTCAAATCATACTAATATTCATTATGTCATAGCCTGGAGAAGTTCTTTGTGAGGATCGGCTGGAAACAAGAGGCCACAGAAAGGATGCGAGAGTTGTCCAACAGGACCGTCGACCTTAGAGAGGAGAACAATATAGTTCGCAAGGACTTGCTGCAACTCCTTCTGCAACTGCGGAATCAGGGAAAAGTCAACACAGATGATACTGTTTGGTCGGCGGAGAGTACTAAAAATGGAGTGAAATCAATGTCTAAGGATTTGATTGCCGGCCAGCTATTTCTGTTCTACATTGCGGGCTATGAAACGACAGCCTCCACAACATCCTTCACTCTGTACGAACTCACTCAAAATCCGGAAGTGATGGAAAAAGCGAAAGAGGATGTACGCAAAGCTATCGAAAACCATGGCGGAAAGCTGACCTACGATGCCATCTCAGACATGAAGTACCTGGAGGCCTGTATCCTCGGTGAGTTTTGAAAAGAATTAGCAATCCTTTAAAAATAGAGAGACCTGACCTTAAGACAAAAGCAGTTCATATTAGTCTGACAAATATTATTCTTAACGAACACTTTTTTTAATGCTCTTACAGAAACTGCTCGCAAATATCCTGCTCTTCCATTGCTAAACAGGATCTGCACTCAGGACTACCCTGTGCCCGATAGCCAACTAGTAATCAAGAAGGGCACACCTATTATAATCTCTCTTTTCGGAATGCATCGGGATCCCGAGAACTTCCCCGATCCGCTCAGCTACCAACCAGAACGCTATCTCCAGGATAGCAAAAACTATAACCATGCGGCCTATATGCCTTTTGGGGAAGGACCCAGAATGTGCATCGGTAAGAAAAAATTTCGATAAAAGAGGTGAAATCGTTAATATAATTAGTTAGTGGGTTTTACGTTATATGTTATCAAAACAATTGGTAACCGAGCACTATTTAGCTCTGCTTCTTTAAATGAATTGGAACTGAATGTTTAAGATTATGTTTTTGGAACATTTTTCTACATACAGAGTATTAGAAATTTGAAATTTTCGTAAAGTCAAGAACAGAATTTCGATTATAACATGCATATGTATGAACTTTTAAAGACTTCCAATCCAAAACATTGTTTTTAGAATCAAATTTTTTCACTTCTTAGATCTTAAAGCTGGATTTTACTTCATAGACAAGGTCTTAAAGAATCCTTCCTGAAAACTAACGCATTTCTTTCTATATTTCAGGCGCCCGCATGGGAAAGGTGAATGTGAAGATAGCGATTGCCAAGGTTTTGTCGAATTTCGATCTGGAGATCCGCAAGGAAAAGACTGAGATTGAGTTCGGAGTCAATGGAGTGCCGCTGATGCCAAAGTCCGGGGTTCCCGTGCGCCTGTCCCTTAAGAAGTAGAGCCTAGTCTAGCATTTAAACTATGTAAACCTTATAATAAACCTGCAATATGTATAGAAAATATGGACAAACATTTCAATTGGATGCACTTTTCTCTCCCTCTCCCTCTCTCTCACACACACACACACATGCACCCGCGTACGCACCTTTGTAAATGTAAATAGTTTTTGTTCTCTGCTTTACATAAGTCGCCCTATTTACTCGACATTGGGAAGACTTGAAGTAAAATTTGGGTGGTCAGCTGCACTTGATTCTCCCAATTGCCGGGAAATGCACTTTTTCCAGCTATGACAACACAATATGGCCGAAAAAAATACTCTTTCACTTTTTCCAGGCCAAGTTGTGTGAACTGCGCCACACACACGCACACAAGCACACGCGCACGCACTGGGGGACACGCACACTGTCGCACTCGCGGCGATGACGTTTTTGTGGCCGCTATGCACTCAATTAACGGGCCTTTTCGCGGCTAATTCGACTGCACTCGTTCGGCGGCGACCCTTGGCTATTACTTTGCAAATTTCCAAGTAAATACGACGAATTTGGCGAATCAGCGAATCACTCGCTTCCCATGCTGCGGCACACACTCACACGCTACCACCCACACGGACGCATGCATATGTTTGACGTTGGTGATCTGGCAACGCTGCGGCAATGCAACTCTGGCTGGCTATCTGGCGGGATCGGCTGTTAATCGCCAAATATTTCATAGCTAACTAGAGATAAATAATTTCAATTGGTTACTTAAAAAATGTTTTCATAACATCATAATTAGCTATATACCAAATATTTATTTATTTTAACATGTAACCAATCAAGGGTTGCTAAAACTCGTATTTAAAAACGATAGCACAAAAAATTTGACGTCTAGTGATTATATATATTTTTTTGAAAATTGAGAACAGTCACTTATTTTAAAATTAAACATGGGTTGAGTATTGCTTTAACCGGTTCTGAAGCCGGTTAACACCGAAATTTTTTTTTAATCATTTGGGCTTTGTAGCTAATTTTATTATTGTTTAGCTATTAAAACTAGCTATTTTCTGTCACCCCCACAGCTGAATGCAGCCCTGTTCGTGATTTTCCTTCGATTGGGTGGCAGCACCCTTGTTTTTCTCTGCTGATGAAAAAGTTGGGAAAATAAAATCAATTAAATTAAAACTGCAGTGAAAACATAGTTCTCAGTGAAAGTGCGGGTGAACCGTATAGAAGGAAAACATAGTTTTTCAAGGGACTTCAAGTGAAAAGACCCCGAGCC